>NC_092094.1:28072551-28672551 GCF_045679555.1 Salvelinus alpinus | reverse complement strand
CTCAAATGGGTTGGGCTTTACACTGATTGGATGACCTCTTTTCAAATTGAACCTACCATTCTCTGTTTTATATGTAAACCTAATAATAATAATGTAAATGTAATATTAACCAGATGGAACATGAGGTAGCAAAGAGTTAGCAACAGGTTACGTAAACAAAATGTTTACGTGTGAGTCTCTCTACTCTTCGTATTACACTATTCTCAGTCACTGGTCTCGATGCCAGAGTAAAAGAGATGAACAAATGTTTATATGTAGATATGTGATATTTAACTGTTCCAATCCTTACCTGTTTCTCAGTCCTTTCTGCTGCAGCTGAGACTGTATCATGGCCTTTATGTTCATCCAGCACACACAGCAGACAGATACACTGTTGATCGGTACAGCAGTAAACCTCCAGCAATTTATTGTGATGAGAGCAGATCTTCTGTAGTTGTCCAGTGGCTTCATGTTTTTTTCCCGGGTTGAGGTCATTATGAAGTTTCAGGTGAGTCTCACAGTAAGAGGCAGGACACACCAGACAGGACTTGACAGCTATGAGTTTTCTCCCAGTGCAGATGTCACCCCACACCTAAAGGTCCATCTTATCAGAGATTTGGAGGAGCAGGTTGGAGTTCTGTCTTCAGTTTCTCCACTAATTCAGTAGAGGATTTTTCCTCAGAACAAGTCTTGGGGTGAAGGTCTGTCTGCACAGGGGACAGCTGTAGATACCTTTCAGATCATCCTGATCCCAGCAGTCATTAATACAGCCCATACAGTAACTGTGTCCACAGGCAGTAGTCACTGGATCCTTCAGTAGATCCAGACAGATTGAACAGGTAATCAAATCCTTATCTTCTAAAATTGCTTCTGCCATGTTGATACACAGACTAACAGACTGAGCAGCAGAGTCTCAGAAATACGTTTAGTTTCCCTGTTTGTTCTGAGCAGTAGGAGTGGCTTCCACTGAACTTGAAATTTGGCTTTCTGCCTGGTTCAGTGTGAACTGAGATATCAGACAGTGTCTGGCTAGCAGAAGGCACATGTGGTCCATCACAACCAGAGAAAACCGGTTTATTGATACTGAAACATTTCAAGTTTTATGAGTCATGTGTACGGGATACACATGAAATGCTTACTTGCAGGTTCCTTCTCAACAATGCAACAACAATTAGAAATAAAAAAGGATAAGAATACGAACAAAGTAAATGGCTCAGTAGAATAGAATAAACATTTTAAGGAAGGCACAATTTATAGATACACAATTTACAATATTTACATGTGTTTTGTGGAAGGGGGGATTGGGGGGCAAGTGTTTAAATTGTGCAATATTTAGCAATCATAATAAGAATCTGCTAGCAGCAGTTGTAATGTGTGTGTAGCATGAATGTATGTGTGTATGTGTGTGTATGTCTGTGTGGGTGTGTGAGTGAGTGAATGTGTGCTAAGGTGTGGAGAATCAGAGTAGGTGGTCAGTCCAGTTCAAGTGTTCAGCAGTCTGACGGCTTGTAGATAGAAACTATCTCTGAGCCTGTTGGTATCAGACCTCATACTCAGATATAGTCTACCTGATGGTGAGAGAGTGAACAGCTCGGGCTGGGGTGGGTCTTCACATACCTGCCGGAGGGCCTTGCGTTCATGGACAGAGCAACTCCACTACCAGGCCGTAATGCAACCAGTCAGGACACTTCGATGGTGTAGCGGTAGTATTTGGAGCGGACCCGGGGTGGCATGCTGAATTTCTTCAGCCGCCATAGGATGTAGAGACGCTATTGCACCCTCTTGACAAGAGTGGTGGTGTTATTGGTCCATGTCAAGTCCTCTGTGTCCACCGAGGAACTTAAAACCGCTGACTCTCTCTACTGCAGTCCTCTTGATGTGGATTGGGGCATGTTTCCTCCTCTGCTTCCTGAAGTTTTTATTTTTTTATTTTTTTATTTCACCTTTATTTAACCAGGTAGGCTAGTTGAGAACAAGTTCTCATTTGCAACTGCGACCTGGCCAAGATAAAGCATAGCAGTGTGAACAGACAACAACACAGAGTTACACATGGAGTAAACAATAAACAAGTCAATAACATGGTAGAAAAAAAAGAGAATCTATATACAATGTGTGCAAAAGGCATGAGGTAGGCAATAAATCGAATAATTACAATTTAGCAGATTAACACTGGAGTGATAAATCATCAGATGATCATGTGCAAGAAGAGATACTGGTGTGCAAAAGAGCAGAAAAGTAAATAAATAAAAGCAGTATGGGGGGTGAGGTAGGTAAATTGGGTGGGTAGTTTACAGATGGACTATGTACAGCTGCAGCGATCGGTTAGCTGCTCGGATAGCAGATTTTTAAAGTTGTTGAGGGAGATAAAAGTCTCCAACTTCAGAGATTTTTGCAATTCGTTCCAGTCGCAGGCAGCAGAGAACTGGAAGGAAAGGCGTCCAAATGAGGTTTTGGCTTTAGGGATGATCAGTGAGATACACCTGCTGGAGCGCGTGCTACGGGTGGGTGTAGCCATCGTGACCAGTGAACTGAGATAAGGCGGCACTTTACCTAGCATAGCCTTGTAGATGACCTGGAGCCAGTGGGTCTGACGACGAACATGTAGCGAGGGCCAGCCGACTAGGGCATACAGGTCGCAGTGGTGGGTCGTATAAGGGGCTTTAGTAACAAAACAGATGGCACTGTGATAAACTGCATCCAGTTTGCTGAGTAGAGTATTGGAAGCTATTTTGTAGATGACATCGCCGAAGTCGAGGATCGGTAGGATAGTCAGTTTTACTAGGGTAAGTTTGGCGGCGTGAGTGAAGTGAACAATCAACTTCTTTGTAGTGCTGATGTTGAGGGAGAGGTTGTTGTCCTGGCAACACAATGCCAGTTCACTTACCTCACTATAGGCTGACTCGTTGCTTTTGGTTATCAGGCCTATAACCATGGTGTCGTCAGCAAACTTGATGACAGAATTGGTTTCGAGCAAACATTGGTATAAGATCCATTAAATCTGAGGAGCATTAAGATCATCAGAGTGCTGGACTTTAAAATCATCTTCTCAGAATCATCACTTGTGCCTGCTAATTTACTGGATTCAAAAATGAGAGAGAGAACGAGAGAGGGAGGGATAGAAGGAGAGTGAGAGGAGACCCAGGGGGACAACAATATAGACAGAAAGAGAGAGAATAGAGAGTGTGAGTCTCCCCTGAGGCTGTACTGGTCTCTATTAACGACTCAGATCTGCTGGATATCAGACAGGTGTGGAATTAACACCAATTGCCCCGCTATGACTAGACAGCTCAACACACACTCACATACACACATGCTATGTACTTCGATACGGCTTATATCTGTGTGCGGGTGTGTGTAAGTGAGCCTCAACAACCACAGCAAGTGAAATCACTGCAACACTTAACAAAGAGCTGCAGTCAGTTTTAGAATTGGTGGCAAGTAATAAACTAGTCCTAAATATATCAAAAACTAAAAGTATTGTATTTGGGACAAATCATTAGCTAATCCCTCAACCTCATCTAAATCTTGTAATGAATAATGTGGCAATATAACAACTTTAAAAGCACCAAACTGTCTGTTCAAACAGTTAACACACAGCTCAGACACCCAAATATACCACACAATACATGCCACCAGGGGTTTCTTCACAGTTCCCAAGTCCAGCACAGACTATGGTAAAAACACAATACTCCCTAGAGCCATGACTACATGGAACTCTTTCACATCAAGTACCTTGCGTGAGCAGTAGAAAATAAATACAAAATAAATAAAGATAAAACAACACCTTACAAGACACACAAACACACATGCACGCACGCACACACACAAACACACACACACACACACACACACACACACACACACACACACACACACACACACACACACACACACACACACACACACACACACACACACACACACACACACACACACACACACACACACACACACACGCCGCGGTATTGTGGATTTTATATAGTAAATGTGTAATATTGGAGTAATAATTTAATAATGTCTTGTATGATGTATATTTTCTTTTATGACGTAGGCTGTTGTAGGCTGTTGTTCTGCTTTAGCCCTGTTTGGACCCCAGGAAAAGTAATAGCTGCTTTGGTAGCAGATAATGGGCATCCTAATAAATACTAAATACTCAAAAGTGATTGTATCTAAAATGAGCATGCAGTAGCAGATGTTGTTAGCATGGGGTTTTTGGTAATGTGATACTGTACCTGTATCTACATTGAGTGTACAAAACATTTAGGACACCTGCTCTTTCCATGGAAGACTGACCAGGTGAATCCAGGTGAAAGCCATGATCCCTTATTGATGTCACTTGTTAAATCCACTTCAATCATTGTAGATGAAGAGGAGGAGACAGGTTAAAGAAGGATTTTTAAGCCTTGAGACAATTGAGACATGGATTGTGTATGTGTGCCATTCAGAGGTTGAATGGGCAAAACAAAAGATGTAAGTGCCTTTGAACAGTGCCAGGTGCACTTTGACCAGTGCCAGGTGCACTTTGACCAGTGCCAGGTGCACTTTGACCAGTGCCAGGTGCACTTTGACCAGTGCCAGGTGCACTTTGACCAGTGCCAGGTGCACTGGTTTGTGTCAAGAACTGCAACGCGTCTGGGTTTTTCACACTCAACAATTTCCTGTGTGTATCAAGAATGGTCCACCACCCAAAGGACGTCCAGCCAACTTACCCTGATGAAGACAGCTTGTCTGTCGTAACGTTGGTTATTAGGTTATTACATTATTGCATCTGAGCTCCTAAAGTGTGCGGCTCTCTTTTTCCTCTTCAAGCATCCAGCCAACTTGACACAACTGTGGGAAGCATTGGAGTGTCCATGCCCTGACAAATTGAGGCTGTTCTGAGGGCAAAAGGGGGGGTGCAACTCAATATTGGGAAGGTGTTCTTATGTTCCTAATGTTTTGTACCCTCACTGAATATGGACAGCATGTTATGTACTTTAGAAAGCAGCCCACAATCTGCACTGAGACTACACATTGGAACCGTATAGAAGCAAGCAAGACTTAGTTTGTTGTCAGACTTCATTAGGGCGGCAGGTATCCTAGCGATTAAGAGCTTTGGGCCAGTAACTGAAAGGTTGCTGGTTAGAATCCCCAAGCTGACTAGGTGAAAAATCTGCTAATGTGCCCTTGAGCAAGGCACTTAATTGCTCCTGTAGTCGCTCTGGATAAGAGTGTCTGCTAAATGACTAAAATGTTCCAAATAATCATGTGGCTGTGTGTTTCCTACAGCCTTACACCACACAACAGTAGGAACACATGTTTGGTGTTCATCATTATTACATGAGTGTTTGTTGCTGAATGTGTATCTTGCTGGGGATGAACAGGTCCTAATAGAGACAGACTGATGAACATGTTGTATACCATGTACAGTTTTTCCATCCCCCATATTTGTCTATCCTCCCTCTTCCATTTTCTTTCCTATCTTCTTCTCCCCCTCAACTCTCTCTCTCCCTCCTCCTCTTTCTTTGTACAAGTATGTGTGACTTATTCCCAGTGGTGTAAAGTACTTTGGTAAAAATACTTTAAAGTACTAATTAAGTCGTTTCTTTGGGTATCTGTACTTTACTTTACTATTTATATTTATATTTTTATATACATTCCTAAAGAAAATACTGTACTTTTTACTCCATACATTTTCCCTGACAACCAAAAGTACTCGTTACATTTTTAATGATTAGCAGGACAGGAAAATTGTCAAATTCAATAACTTAGTAAGAGAACAAGTGGTCATTCCAACTGCCGCTGGCCAGGCAGACTCACTCAACACAAATGCATATTTTGTAAATAATGTCTGAGTGTTGGATTGTGCCCCTGGCTATCCATAATTTTTTTTAAACAAGAAAATGGTTCCGTCTGCTTTGCTTCATTTAAGGAATTTAAAATTATTTATTATTTTACTTTTGATACTTAGTATATTTGAGCAATTACATTTACTTTTGATACTTAAGTATATTTAATACTTTTAGACTTTTACTCAAGTAGTATTTTACTGGCTGACTTTCACTTTTACTTGAGTAACTTTCTATTAAGGTATTTATACATTTACTCAAGTATGACAATTGGGAACTTTTCCCCCCACTGTTTATTTGTAACCTATGAAATGTGTACGTCTGCTGTACTGAATGAGACATGATTCTCTCTCAGCAGAAATCTGTCAAGAATGCTATTTATCTGTTTGACACTATCACAGTTCGTCTTGGCAGATTTTCAATCCTCTCTCTTCGGTGTAGCAAAGGAAAAATGTTCAGTGTTTGTTTTCCTGACACACACACACACACACACACACACACACACACACACACACACACACACACACACACACACACACACACACACACACACACACACACACACACACACACACACACACACACACACACACACACACTAACACGCAGGTGTGGAGCAGCAGAAGAGATAAGCCATTTCATTATGGTACGCTGTAGGGCTCAGACCATGTTTATGGAGCATGGCGTATTGGATTTTTCTCATACAAGCAATTTTTGGATCCGTGTTGAAACGTATCTATAGCAGAACAGTAATGATCAAATGCTCAAATACATTCACAGAACTTCTGATCATTTTTTTGCCTTTGTACATGACTTGCATATCTTAAACCACCTTTTGCAAAACTTTAAATACATATGTTGTCACATTCTGACCATGGTTCTTTTGTATTTTCTTTGTTTTAGTGTGGTCAGGGCGTGAGTTTGGTGGGTTATCTATGTTTTGTGTTTCTATGTTGGGTTTGTCGTTTGGCCTGATATGGTTCTCAATCAGAGGCAGGTGTTTGTCATTGTCTCTGATTAGGAACCATATTTCGGTATCCTGTTTTGTCTTTTGGTTTGTGGGTGTTTGTTTCCGTGTCAGTGTTGTCGCCACACGGTACTGTTTCGTTTGATCATTTGTTTATTGTTTTTGTTCCTGTGTTCAGTTTGGATTTATATTAAAGACATGAACACTTACCACGCTGCGCTTTGGTCCGATCCTTCTACCACCACAGACGATCGTTACATATGTCATCAGCGAATTGTCACTCGGGAGGCCCATTATTTGCAATTTTGACGGTATAGTATAGTATTGATGAATGTATTTATGTTTTGCAAAAGGCCACTGAGTTCTGTATCTTGTGGACTCTGTTTTAAAAATCGACAACATTGTTCCAAAAAATACCTGTACGCAATGAATAAAAACTGTAATAGCTGGGTGGTTTATTTCACTCCTCCATTCTTCCCTTCTTCATTAACAATTAGCTGCTAGCTCCTAGGTCAGGCTAGCAACCCCAGCGGAAATGGGGCGGGGGTGTGTATTTGTGTCAGTGTGTGTGTATGTCTATGCATGCATGTGTACACAACCTGGTCTCTGAGCTTTTTGTATTATTCTGTACATAAATCTGAGACACTCCATTTAGTGTGATATGTTAGGTTGTGAGTTGGAATCTCATTACGAACAACTTTAGCATTTTAGCTAATTAGCAACTTTTCATCTACTTACTTCTTTTGAGCTACTTCGCAACTACTTAGCATGTTAGCTAACCCTTCTCTTAACCTTAACCCTTTTATCTAACCCTTCCCCTAACCCTAATCTTAACTCTTTAACCTAACTCATAAACTTAACCCTAAGCCTAGCTAACATTCGAAAATTCGTAACATATCAAACATTTTGCAAATTCGTAATATATCATACGAATTGTAATTCATAACATATCACATGGGTGGTGGACATCCACAAAATAATACACACCATACGAAACGTAACATATCATACTAAATGTAGAGTCTTGGTTTACGTACAGAATAATACAAAATGCTCTGAGACCAGGTTGGTGTACAAGACTCCCTCCATATACAGGCCCCACCCTCATCAGGCACTCTACACCTATACAGTATACAGTACACACAACAGACCCTGACAGTTACATCAAACCAACTGTCTCTTTTTCATTCCCCCTCCCCTCTCTTTCCTTCCTTCCCCATCGCTCCATCCCACACGCCTTCTCCCACCAACCACCCTCCCCCATCTTTCCTTCCTCCTCCTCATCCCTTCTCCCCTAGCCACCCCTCCCCGAGGCTTCCAGATCTTTCTATATCTTTCATTGTCCCTGACATCTGTTCTGCAGGCTGATTAATTGAGAGTAGCGTGTGGGATGAGACCCCCCCTAGGTAATAACTGCAGTCAGAGAATGAACTTAGAAGAATGACTGACTGGCACAGTATGTTCACTGTCAATAATAGATCAGGGCCAACCCAGGTTAGACTGACTGGCTGTCAGACTGTCTGTCCGAATATGCTTGGCTGTACACAAATAGATGTTGATTGAGTTCTAGGAAATAGAGCTAGAAAAGCAAAACTGTGGATAAATGTGGCCATGAGCAAGCTAGTATTAGTGGTGTAGGAGTTTCTATATCACTTTGTTTCTGCAGTGTTAATTTACCCTGTTTAGGAGAGGAGGTCTGACATTGTCATCAATTTCTCTCCTCCCTTTCTCTCTTTCTCCCTCTCACTCTCCGAAAGTGATGTGATTAATGTCTCTCCAGGGACAGAGGGAGAGCAGTAATAGAGCCCAGTTCAGAGATCACAGGCTCAGATCAGAGGTTAGGGGTCAGTGGTCAGGGTGCTGAGTTAAGTTCAAAAGCCACTTGGGGAGCGTTGTTGATGTGACACATTATATAGTAGTGATTCTTGTGTTTCCAGTCTGCACAGTGAATGGTGGCCAGGACAGGGTGAGGCCAAATGACTGACAAGGTGAGACAGGGAGAGGCAGAGAAATAAAGAGAGAGAATTATAAAAAGACAGAGAGTGAGATGGCCATTGGCTCTGCAGTGATACACCATCTGGACAAACAGAGCAGGGCCAAAGACACACACACACTCACACACAGTAGGCTAATTTCATGTTCAGTTTGACTGTGGCTCTGCTCACACGTTTGGACAGACAGATGTACAGATGGTAGAGAAGGGGGGAAAGAGAGAAGGAGAGAAATAGAGCGAGAAGAGGAGGAGAGAGTGGGATAGACAGATAGAGAGGGAGAGATGGATAGAAAGTCTAAGAAAATTCTCACGACGAGATTCTCTAGATGTTTTGAGAAAATACCCTCTGCTAGCAGCCAGGTCTCTCAAGATCCAAGGCGAGATTCGACGTATGTCCAGGTACCCAGGACGTCTGGTGATTACTTAAAAACCGTCCACTAGGGGCAACGGTGAGCGCTATTATCAGGCGGTATGCTAGGACGTTGTGGACAGGGATAGCGGATGGGCATAAGTTGTGAGCTGCGGCTCCGAGAGTTGCGTGTTCAATCCCAGTGATAGGCACTCGTTTATACATGTTTTGTTTTAACCCTATCCCCAACCATAACCCTTACCTCAAGGGTCTCCAATTAGACTCAGCCGTGGGCCGATTTTTCCTTGAGCAGAAGGTCAGGGGGCAAGAACATAATTTGTACACTGCATATTGACCGCAAACAGATATAGTATTTGCCCCAAAAATTATAATTTCAAACCTTGATTACATTGGGATACGATCAATATGACTCTCTATTTATGCATGGGAGTACTTGGGAACATGTTTCCTCAATTAAAATCCCTTTGACTTGACTTTCTTGGTGATTCTACTGTCTTTTATGCCCAACAACAAAAATTATTTAAATTTGTTCTGAAAAGTTGGGTGACAAATAAATGTACTCAAGGGCCGAATTTGCCCCGTGGGCGGCCTAATGGGGAGCCCTGCCTTGCCTATCAAAATGAATGCCTAAAATTAACCGTTGAGTTGTTTTTGTTTGAACCCTATCCCAAACCTTAACCCTTAACTTAACCATTCGAAATGAATGCCTAAACTTTGGAAATGTTATGTTCATGAACAAACGTCAGATTCTGAAGTGAGACTGTGAGAGCTTTTTGTGGCTAGACCTTTTACTGTAATGTAAGCTTGCGAACTTGTCACATCTTCTACGCCACCTCCGGAGGTCGTGGATGAGCCTTGCGTCATGCCCCTTCGAGCCTTCGGATGTAAATGGAATTGTCTTCTGTAGCCAAATGATCCTACAGTAAAAATCTTAATAGCAATGTGAAACAGTTGAAATGTATAGACATTGAGAGCTTGGGACTATAAGGTTCTATCTGCAAAAATATGATTCTGAGATAAATGGCTTTAAAGTTACGAACCCACTTTGGTTTGAATGATGTCAGTAATTTTTATTATTTTGGATTTAACATCATGAATAAGGGTATTTAGAGTACTATATACTGTAGGTAGAGAACATTGAACAGAACAAGGCTATGTCAATAACAGATGTTTTACAAAAAGTCCCAAGCTCTCGATTTGACGTATATTTGAGATGTTTTATTGATCTTTAACCTTCCATTGCAGTAATAGCCTTTAGCATGGTCGCCGTGGCTTTAAGAAAACAGCTGGCAAAAGTGCATCTGACTGAGACCACTGAGGCAAAGATTTTTGTGACTGAGGTACACAATGAGTATACAAAACATTAAGGACACCTGCTCTTGCCATTGCATGGACTGACCAGCTGAAACCAGGTGAAAGCTATGATCCCTTATTGATGTCACTTGTTAAATCCCCTTCAATCAGTGTAGATGAAGGGGTGGAGACAGGTTAAAGAAGGATTTGTAAGTCTTGAGACAATTAAGCCATGGTGTATGTGTGCCATTCAGAGTGTGAATGGGCAAGACAATAGATTTAAGTGCCTTTGAACAAGGTATGGTAGTAGGTGCAAGGCACACTGTTTTAAGTATGTCAAGAACTGCAACAGTGCTGGGTTTTTCACACTCAACAGTTTCCCGTGTGTATCAAGAATGCCAAGAGTGTACAAAGCTGTCATCAAGGCAAAGGGTGGCTACTTTGAAGAATCTAAAATCTAAAATATATTTTGATATGTTTAACACTTTTTTGGTTACTACATGATACCATATGTGTTATTTCATAGTTTTGATGTTTTCACTATTATTCTACAATGTAGAGAACTAGTAAAAATAAAGAATGAGTAGGTGTGTCCAAACTTTTGACTGGTACTGTATATATACTGTATATGTATATATATACAGTGGGGAGAACAAGTATTTGATACACTGCTGATTTTGCAGGTTTTCCTACTTACAAAGCATGTAGAGGTCTGTAATTTTTGTCATAGGTACACTTCAACTGTGAGAGACGGAATCTAAAACAAAAATCCAGAAAATCACATTGTATGATTTTTAAGTAATTAATTAGCATTTTATTGCATGACATAAGTATTTGATACATCAGAAAAGCAGAACTTTAATTCATTAAAAATCCTACAATGTGATTTTCTGGATTTTTTTTCTCATTTTGTCTGTCATAGTTGAAGTGTACCTATGATGAAAATTACAGGCCTCTATCATCTTTTTAAGTGGGAGAACTTGCACAATTGGTGGCTGACTAAATACTTTTTTGCCCCACTGTATTTCCCCACATTAACAACAAGAAACAAGCTACTTACCACCAAGGAGCAATATTTTAGCTGTGTAGCTTTTCACCTTTTGTCATTTTTTGCTGCTGGGCCATACCACTTCCACCCATCCAGATTCACTCCGTAGGTGCATGCTATTTTCAGTAGCATTCAGACCCCTTCACTTTTTCCACATTTTTTTTATGTTACAGCCTTATTCTAAAATTCATTTTTTTCCTCATCAATCTACACACAATACCCCATAATGAGAAAGCGAAAACAGGTTTTTAGAAACTTCTGCGAATGTATACAAAATAAAAAACAGAAATACCTTATTTATCTCATATGTATTTACTGTATTCTATTATACTGTATCTTAGTCTATGCCGCTCTGGCATTGCTCATCCAAATATTTATATATTCTTAATTCCATTCATTTAATTTAAATATGTGTGTATTGTGTGTATTGTTGTGAAATTGTTAGATATTACTTGTTAGATATTACTGCACTGTTGGAGCTAGAAACACAAGCATTTCGCTACACTTGCAATAACATCTGCTAAACACATGTATGTGACCAATAACATTTGATTTGATTCGATTTACATAACTAGTCAGACCATTTGCTATGAGACTCGAAATTGAGCTCAGGTGCATCCTGTTTCCATTGATCATCGTTGAGACGATTCTACAACTTAATTGGACTTGATTTGGAAAGACACACACATGTCTATATAATGTCAGAGCAAAAACCAAGTCATGAGGTCGAAGGAATTGTCTGTAGAGCTCTGAGACAGGATTATGTCGAGGCACAGATCTGGGAAAGGGTACCAAAAAATGTCTGCAGCATTGAAGTTCCCAAAAAACACAGTGGCCTCCATCATTCTTAAATGTAAGAAGTTTGGAACCACCAATTCTCTTCCTAGAGCTGGCCGCCTGGCTAAATTGAGCAATATGTGGAGAAGGGCCTTGGTCAGAGAAGTGACCAAGAACCAGAGTGTCACTCTGACAGAGCTCCAGAGTTCCTCTGTGGAGATGGGAGAACCTTCCAGAACCTTCCAGAAGGCAAAGTTTTTCAGTGGCAAGGACTGGGAGACTAGTCAGAATTGAGGGAAAGATGAACTGAGCAAAGTACAGAGAGATCCTTGATGAAAACCTGCTCCAGAACGCTCAGGACTTCAGACTGGGGCAAAGGTTCCCCTTCCAACCCGACAACGATCCTAAACACACAGCCAAGACAACGCAGGAGTGGCTTCGGGACAAGTCTCTGAATGTCCTGGACTTGAACCCGATCAAGAGACCTGAAAATAGCTGTGCTGCAACGCTCCCCATCCAACTTGACAGAGCATGAGAGGATCTACAGAGAAGAATGGGAGAAACTCCCCAAAAACAGATGTGCCAAGCTTGTAGCGTCATACCCAAGAAGATTTGAGGCTGTGATCGCTGCCAAAGGTGCTTCAACAAAGTACTGAGTAAAGGGTCTGAATACTTATGTAAATGTGTTTTTATTTAATTTTTAAAATGCATATTTTTTAAATAAATTTGCAAAAGATAAAAATAACAGTTTTTCAAATCAAATCTTATTTGTCACATGCGCCGAATACAACCTTACCGTGAAATGCTTACTTACAAGCCCTTAACCAACAATTCCGTTCAAGAAATAGTTAATAAAATATTTACTAAATAAACTAAAGTTTAAAATTCTAATCAATCAAAAAGTAACACAAGAAATGTGCATAACATTTCGCGCCGCTGGTAGTATTACTTTTCATTATATTTCATTATAGTACAACGGTTTGATTTGTCTGATCTAAGCAATTATTTTTAGCTAGCTACATAGCCGTCTTTGTATCAAAGATAATTGTGTAGTTTATCGTAGTTTATCGTAGTTATCGTAATTCGTCGTCCTAACGTAGTCAACACTGCTATCTGGCCAGCAGCTAGCCAGCTAGCCAACGTCCACCGTCTACCGAATAGCAGCACTGTAGAAACTATTACATTCAACGGAGCGACTTGATTAGTGTAGTGTTAGCTAGCTACATAGTTGTCTTTGCTGTCTTCGTAATTTACCGAGGTTAGCTAGCCAGCTATTTGTCGTCCCTCTTAACGTAGGAAACACTGCTAGCTAGCCAGCAGCTAGCCAGCAGCTAGCCAGCTAGCCAACGTCTACCGAATAGCAGCACTGTAGAAACTATTACATTCAACGGAACGACTTGATTAGCGTAGTGTTAGCTAGCTTCATAGTTGTCTTTGCTGTCTTCGTAATTTACCGAGGTTAGCTAGCCAGCTATTTGTCGTCCCTCTTAACGTAGGAAACACTGCTAGCTAGCCAGCAGCTAGCCAGCAGCTAGCCAGCAGCTAGCCAACGTCTACCGAATAGCAGCACTGTAGAAACTATTACATTCAACGGAACGACTTGATTAGCGTAGTGTTAGCTAGCTACATAGTTGTCTTTGCTGTCTTCGTATCCGAGATAATTGTGTAGTTTAGAGTGTGTAGTTTAGTTTAGAGTAATTATCGTAATTTACCGAAGTTAGCTAGCCAGCTATTTGTCGTCCCTGTTAACGTAGGAAACACTGCTAGCTAGCCAGCAGCTAGCCAGCTAGCCAACGTCTACCGTCTACCGAATAGCAGCACTGTAGAGACTATCACATTTACATTACATTGCAACGGAACGACTTGGTTAGTGTAGTGTTAGCTAGCTACATAGTTGTCTTTGCTGTCAAGATAATTGTGTAGTTTTGAGTAATTGTCTAGGTTACCTAGCCAGTTACCGAGGCTACCTAGCCAGCTACACTTTCAAACTAAGTCAACAACGCAGCCACTGCTAGCTAGCCTACTTCAGCAGCACTGTATCATTTTAGTCAATAAGATTTCTTGCAACGTAAGTTTAACTTTCTGAACATTCGAGACGTGTAGTCCACTTGTCATTCCAATCTCCTTTGCATTAGCGTAGCCTCTTCTGTAGCCTGTCAACTATGTGTCTGTCTATCCCTCTTCTCTCCTCTCTGCACAGACCACACAAACGCTTCACACCGCGTGGCCGCTGCCTGGTGGTCCCAGCGCGCACGACCCACGTGGAGTTCCAGGTCTCCGGCAGCCTCTGGAACTGCCGATCTGCGGCCAACAAGGCAGAGTTCATCTCAGCCTATGCTTCCCTCCAGTCCCTCGACTTCTTGGCACTGACGGAAACATGGATTACCACAGATAACACTGCTACTCCTACCGCTCTCTCCTCGTCTGCCCACGTGTTCTCGCACACCCTGAGAGCTTCTGGTCAGCGGGGTGGTGGCACTGGGATCCTCATCTCCCCCAAGTGGACATTCTCTCTTTCTCCCCTGACCCATCTGTCTATCGCCTCCTTTGAATTCCATGCTGTCACAGTTACCAGCCCTTTCAAGCTTAACATCCTTATCATTTATCGCCCCCCAGGTTCCCTTGGAGAGTTCATCAATGAGCTTGACGCCTTGATAAGCTCCTTTCCTGAGGATGGCTCACCTCTCACAGTTCTGGGTGACTTTAACCTCCCCACGTCTACCTTTGACTCATTCCTCTCTGCCTCCTTCTTTCCACTCCTCTCCTCTTTTGACCTCACCCTCTCACCTTCCCCCCCTACTCACAAGGCAGGCAATACGCTTGACCTCATCTTTACTAGATGCTGTTCTTCCACTAATCTCATTGCAACTCCCCTCCAAGTCTCTGACCACTACCTTGTATCCTTTTCCCTCTCGCTCTCATCTAACACTTCCCACACTGCCCCTACTCGGATGGTATCGCGCCGTCCCAACCTTCTCTCTCTCTCCCCCGCTACTCTCTCCTCTTCCATCCTATCATCTCTTCCCTCTGCTCAAACCTTCTCCAACCTATCTCCTGATTCTGCCTCCTCAACCCTCCTCTCCTCCCTTTCTGCATCCTTTGACTCTCTATGTCCCCTATCCTCCAGGCCGGCTCGGTCCTCCCCTCCTGCTCCGTGGCTCGACGACTCATTGCGAGCTCACAGAACAGGGCTCCGGGCAGCCGAGCGGAAATGGAGGAAAACTCGCCTCCCTGCGGACCTGGCATCCTTTCACTCCCTCCTCTCTACATTTTCCTCTTCTGTCTCTGCTGCTAAAGCCACTTTCTACCACTCTAAATTCCAAGCATCTGCCTCTAACCCTAGGAAGCTCTTTGCCACCTTCTCCTCCCTCCTGAATCCTCCTCCCCCTCCCCCCCCCTCCTCCCTCTCTGCGGATGACTTCGTCAACCATTTTGAAAAGAAGGTCGACGACATCCGATCATCGTTTGCTAAGTCAAACGACACCGCTGGTTCTGCTCACACTGCCCTACCCTGTGCTTTGACCTCTTTCTCCCCTCTCTCTCCAGATGAAATCTCGCGTCTTGTGACGGCCGGCCGCCCAACAACCTGCCCGCTTGACCCTATCCCCTCCTCTCTTCTCCAGACCATTTCCGGAGACCTTCTCCCCTACCTCACCTCGCTCATCAACTCATCCTTGACCGCTGGCTACGTCCCTTCCGCCTTCAAGAGAGCGAGAGTTGCACCCCTTCTGAAAAAACCTACACTCGATCCCTCTGATGTCAACAACTACAGACCAGTATCCCTTCTTTCTTTTCTCTCCAAAACTCTTGAACGTGCCGTCCTTGGCCAGCTCTCCTGCTATCTCTCTCAGAATGACCTTCTTGATCCAAATCAGTCAGGTTTCAAGACTAGTCATTCAACTGAGACTGCTCTTCTCTGTGTCACGGAGGCGCTCCGCACTGCTAAAGCTAACTCTCTCTCCTCTGCTCTCATCCTTCTAGACCTATCGGCTGCCTTTGATACTGTGAACCATCAGATCCTCCTCTCCACCCTCTCCGAGTTGGGCATCTCCGGCGCGGCCCACGCTTGGATTGCGTCCTACCTGACAGGTCGCTCCTACCAGGTGGCGTGGCGAGAATCTGTCTCCGCACCACGTGCTCTCACCACTGGTGTCCCCCAGGGCTCTGTTCTAGGCCCTCTCCTATTCTCGCTATACACCAAGTCACTTGGCTCTGTCATATCCTCACATGGTCTCTCCTATCATTGCTATGCAGACGACACACAATTAATCTTCTCCTTTCCCCCTTCTGATAACCAGGTGGCGAATCGCATCTCTGCATGTCTGGCAGACATATCAGTGTGGATGACGGATCACCACCTCAAGCTGAACCTCGGCAAGACGGAGCTTCTCTTCCTCCCGGGGAAGGACTGCCCGTTCCATGATCTTGCCATCACGGTTGACAACTCCATTGTGTCCTCCTCCCAGAGCGCTAAGAACCTTGGCGTGATCCTGGACAACACCCTGTCGTTCTCAACCAACATCAAGGCGGTGACCCGTTCCTGTAGGTTCATGCTCTACAACATTCGCAGAGTACGACCCTGCCTCACACAGGAAGCGGCGCAGGTCCTAATCCAGGCACTTGTCATCTCCCGTCTGGATTACTGCAACTCGCTGTTGGCTGGGCTCCCTGCCTGTGCGATTAAACCCCTACAACTCATCCAGAACGCCGCAGCCCGTCTGGTGTTCAACCTTCCCAAGTTCTCTCACGTCACCCCGCTCCTCCGCTCTCTCCACTGGCTTCCAGTTGAAGCTCGCATCCGCTACAAGACCATGGTGCTTGCCTACGGAGCTGTGAGGGGAACGGCACCTCCGTACCTTCAGGCTCTGATCAGGCCCTACACCCAAACAAGGGCACTGCGTTCATCCACCTCTGGCCTGCTCGCCTCCCTACCTCTGAGGAAGTACAGCTCCCGCTCAGCCCAGTCAAAACTGTTCGCTGCTCTGGCACCCCAATGGTGGAACAAACTCCCCCACGACGCCAGGTCAGCGGAATCAATCACCACCTTCCGGAGACACCTGAAACCCCACCTCTTTAAGGAATACCTAGGATAGGATAAAGTAATCCTTCTAACCCCCCCCCCCCCCCCCCTTAGAGTTAGATGCACTATTGTAAAGTGGTTGTTCCACTGGACATCATAAGGTGAATGCACCAACTTGTAAGTCGCTCTGGATAAGAGCGTCTGCTAAATGACTTAAATGTAAATGTAAATAACAATAACAAGGCTATGTACAGGGGGTACCGGTACCGAGTCAATGTGCGGGAGTACAGGTTAGTCGAGGTAATTTGTAATGTGACTATGCATAGATAATAAACAGCGAGTAGCAGCAGTGTAAAAACAAAGTGGGGGTGGTCAATGTAAATAGTCCGGGTGGCCGTTTGATTAGTTGTTCAGAAGTCTTATGGCTTGAGGGAAAAGCTGTTAAGGAGCCTTTTGGTCCTAGACTTGGCGCTCCGGTACCGCTTGCAGTGTTTAACGCTGAGATGTAGTCAATGAACAGCATTCTAACATAGATGTTCCTTTTGTCCAGGTGGGAAAGGGCAGTGTGTAGTGCGATTAAGAATGTGTCATCTTGTCACGCCCTGGCCTTAGTATTCTTTGTTTTCTTTATTATTTTAGTTAGGTCAGGGTGTGACATGGGGAATGTTTGTGTTTTGTCTAGTTTGGGTGGTTATATGGTAAAGGGAGTGTTGGGTGTAGTGTATGGGTTTGTGTTGAGTGAATGTGTCTAGGTATGTCTATGGTTGCCTGAGTGGTTCTCAATCAGAGACAGATGTTTTTCATTTGTCTCTGATTGGGAGCCATATTTAAGGCAGCCATAGGCATCATGTATTTGTGGGTAATTGTCTATGTCTAAACGTTAGTAGCTTGTGTGTGCACTTTCGTTTTGTAGCTTCACGGTCGTTTGTTGTTTTGTTAGTTTGTAAAGTGTTTGGTTTCGTTTTTCTTCTTCAAATAAAAAGAAGATGTCTTATTTTTCACACGCTGCGTTTTGTTCCTCTCTCTCTTCACAAGACGATCGTGACAGAATTACCCACCAAACAAGGATCAAGCAGCGTGATCAGCGGCAACAGGAGCAACGCAAGGAGGAATGGCAATGGGAGCGTAATCTGGACTACACTACGTGGGAGGAGATCGACAGGTGGGCGATCGACCCAGGGCGAATGCCGGAGCCCGCCTGGGATTCTCTGGCGCAGTGCGAGGAGGGATACCGGCGAATGGAGGCAGCAAAACGACGCGGTAGGAAGCCTGTGAGTCAGCCCAAAATATTTCTTGGGGGGGGGCTTAAAGGGAGTGTGGCGAAGTCAGGTAGGAGACCTGCGCATACTCCCTGTACTTACCGTGGAGAGCGAGAGTACGGGCAGACACCGTGTTACGCAGTAGAGCGCATGGTGTCTCCTGTACGTGTTCATAGCCCGGTGCGGGTGATTCCACCTCCCCGCACTGGTAGGGCTAGATTGGGCATTGAGCCAGGTGCCATGAAGCCGGCTCAACGCGTCTGGTCTCCAGTGCGTCTCCTCGGGCCGGCATACATGGCACCAGCCTTACGCATGGTGTCCCCGGTTCGCCTACATAGCCCGGTGCGGGTTATTCCATCTCCCCGCACTGGTCGGGCGACGGGGAGCATTCAACCAGGTAAGGTTGGGCAGGCTCGGTGCTCAAGGGAGCCAGTACGCCTGCACGGTCCGGTATTTCCGGCGCCACCTCCCCGCCCCAGCCCAGTACCACCAGTGCCTACACCACGCACCAGGCTTCCTGTGCGTCTCCAGAGCCCTGTTCCTCTTCCCCGCACTAGCCTTGAGATGCGTGTCCCCAGTCCGGTACCACCAGTTCCGGTACCACGCACCAAGCCTCTTGTGCGTATCCAGAGCCCTGTACGCACTGTTGCTTCTCCCCGCACTCGCCCTGAGGTGCGTGCCCTCAGCCCGGTACCACCTGTGCCGGTACCACGCACCAGGACTATAGTGCGCTTTGAGAGCCCAGTGTGTCCTGTTGCTGCTCCCCGCACTAGCCCTGAGATGCGTGTCCCCAGCCCGGTACTACCAGTTCCGGCACCACGCACTAGGCCTAATGTGCGTCTCCAGGGTCAAGTATGCCCTGTTCCTTCTCCCCGCACTAGCCTTCAGGTGCGTGTCCCCAGCCCGGTACCACCAGTTCCGGCACCACGCACCAGGCCTACAGTGCGCCTCAGCCGGCCAGAGCTGCCCGTCTGCCAAGTGCCATCTGAGCCATCCGTCTACCCAGCGCCATCTGAGCCATCCGTCTACCCAGCGCCATCTGAGCCATCCGTCTACCCAGCGCCATCTGAGCCATCCGTCTACCCAGCGCCATCTGAGCCATCCGTCTACCCAGCGCCATCTGAGCCATCCGTCTGCACAGAGCCATTAGAGCCGCCCGTCTGTCCCGAGCCGTCAGAGCCATTAGTCAGTCAGGAGCCGCTAGAGCCATTCGTCAGTCAGGATCCGCCAGAGCCGCCAACCAGACAGGATCTGCCAGAGCCGCCAACCAGACAGGATCTGCCAGAGCCGCCAACCAGACAGGATCTGCCAGAGCCGCCAACCAGACAGGATCTGCCAGAGCCGCCAACCAGACAGGATCTGCCAGAGCCGCCAACCAGACAGGATCTGCCAGAGCCGCCAACCAGACAGGATCTGCCAGAGCCGCCAACCAGACAGGATCTGCCAGAGCCGCCAGCGAGCCATGAGCAGCCAGAGCCGTCAGCGAGCCATGAGCAGCCAGAGCCGTCAGCGAGCCATGAGCAGCCAGAGCCGTCAGCGAGCAATGAGCAGCCAGAGCCGTCAGCGAGCCATGAGCAGCCAGAGTCGCCAGCCAGCCATGAGCAGCCAGAGTCGCCCGCCAGCCATGAGCAGCCAGAGTCGCCCGCCAGCCATGAGCAGCCAGAGTCGCCCGCCAGCCATGAGCAGCCAGAGTCGCCCGCCAGCCATGAGCAGCCAGAGTCGCCCGCCAGCCATGAGCAGCCAGAGTCGCCCGCCAGCCATGAGCAGCCAGAGTCGCCCGCCAGCCATGAGCAGCCAGAGTCGCCCGCCAGCCATGAGCAGCCAGAGTCACCCGCCAGCCATGAGCAGCCAGAGTCGCCCGCCAGCCATGAGCAACCAGAGTCGCCCGCCAGCCATGAGCAGCCAGAGTCGCCCGCCAGCCATGAGCAGCCAGAGTCGCCCGCCAGCCATGAGCAGCCAGAGTCGCCCGCCAGCCATGAGCAGCCAGAGTCGCCCGCCAGCCATGAGCAGCCAGAGTCGCCCGCCAGCCAGGATCGGCTGAATCCGCCAGTCAGCCAGGATCTACCAGAGACACCGAAGCGGATATTGACAATGGTGGAGTGGTGGCCACGTCCCGCACCCGAGCCGCCGCCATATTAAGGCCCACCCCGGACCCTCCCTTTCTGTGTCAGGTTTTGCGGCCGGAGTCCGCACCTTTTGGGGGGGGTACTGTCACGCCCTGGCCTTAGTATTCTTTGTTTTCTTTATTATTTTAGTTAGGTCAGGGTGTGACATGGTGAATGTTTGTGTTTTGTCTAGTTTGGGTGGTTATATGGTAAAGGGGGTGTTGGGTGTAGTGTATGGGTTTGTGTTGAGTGAATGTGTCTAGGTATGTTTATGGTTGAGTGAATGTGTTTAGGTATGTCTATGGTTGCCTGAGTGGTTCTTAATCAGAGACAGATGTTTTTCATTTGTCTCTGATTGGGAGCCATATTTAAGGCAGCCATAGGCATCATGTATTTGTGGGTAATTGTCTATGTCTAAACGTTAGTAGCTTGTGTGTGCACTTTCGTTTTGTAGCTTCACGGTCGTTTGTTGTTTTGTTAGTTTGTAAAGTGTTTGGTTTCGTTTTTCTTCTTCAAATAAAAAGAAGATGTCTTATTTTTCACACGCTGCGTTTTGGTCCTCTCTCTCTTCACAAGACGATCGTGACACATCTATGAATCTGTTGGGGTGGTATGCTAATTGGTGTGGGTCTAGGGTTTCTGGCATGGTGGTGTTGATGTGAGCCATGACCAGCCTTTCAAAGCTTTGCTTTGTCATTATGGGGTATTGTGTGTAGAGTGATGGGAAAAAACTATTTAATCCATTTTCAAATAAGGCTGTAACGTAACAAAAATTTGGAAAAGGTCAAGGGGTCTGAATACTTTCCGAATGCACTGTACATGTTCATGTATTGCAATGTGCTGTGGGTTGGTTAGTGAACTTCTCAAGATAAGGGTATTGTGTAGAGACTCTCAGTTAAATATATCCTCCACATTTATGCATGCGATTTCAGTCAGACAACATAATTTCAGTCCATGCACATAATTTCAAAAGAAAGTGTGTTCGCATCGAGAGACAAAGTGTTTGTTAATCCTCTTCCAGATCGTAACGATGTACGCTGAGAGTCAGGAACAAGTTCAGGGAGTGAATACATTTAATAAATAAATGAACAAAACAAGAAACACAAACAGCGCCCCGAAACAGCAATAATGACGACTGGGGAAGAAACCAAAGGGAGTGACATATAAAGGGCAGGTAATCAAGGAGGTGATGGAGTCCAGGTGAGTGTCATTATGCCCGTAACGCTGGTGACAGGTGTGCACCCTAATGAGCAGCCTGGTGACCTAGAGACCGGAGAGGGAGCACACATGACACATAGTTTGGAGAGAGACTAAGGAAGTGGTAAAGCTACCTGGCTGGGCTGATTACTCAAATCTGTTGTGTACTGTGAGAAAAAAGAAATGTGATGTTTGATGGATATCTGAAAAGACATGCAATGTTACCAAAATAATGTGGCATAAAGTTAAATTGTGCTTGTTCCTTAGGTGTGGAATAAACAGTCATTAATCATTGTCAACTTTGTCTATGTCTGCACTCTCCTTAAGAGGAATTTGAAATTCCCATTTAATGGCATAGGTTGAAGCTATACCTGTAGTGTACTTGGTCATTCACGAGCAGAGTTTCAAAAAGTGTATTTTGAGTTAATATGGTGTACAAAATTACAATTACAGTGTAATTGAAATTGAAGTACACTTTTTTTTAATCAAAGTTTTTTTTATTTGGCTTTTTTTTTAGATACAGATAATACAGACAGAACAGGTAGATGGCAAAACACACACGCCTACCAAATCAAACCCACCCCAACCCCACATGCTCCAACAGAGCCCCACCCCGATACCAGACTTAAAATCAGGCATAAAATAGAATTTGAGTAATACAATCAAATAACAAAAAATATATATATAATGAAACAAAAAGTAAAGAAGAGTGAAAATCGTGAATTAAATTCTAATTTGGGTTGATTTAAGGAGTTGTGAAATTAGCTGGGTCTATGTCTTCTACAAAGGATAGGGAAGGTTGCCAGATATTTTATGTATATGTAATTGCAGATGCCCTAACGGAGTAGCACATTTTCTCTAGCTTTAGATGTTGCATAACTTCCTTTATCCAATTGCTAAAAGTAGGAGGAAACCGATCCTTCCATTTAAATAGTATGAGACTTCTAGCTAGAAGTGTAGTATATGCCAGCATGTTGCCCATATAACTGTTTAGAGGGGCCTCCTGTGGTGCCACTCCATAGAACTATTAAGAGGGGCCTTCTGTGGTGCAACTCCATAGAACTGTTTAGAGGGGCCTCCTGTGGTGCCACTCCATAGAACTATTAAGAGGGGCCTTCTGTGGTGCAACTCCATAGAACTGTTTAGAGGGGCCTCCTGTGGTGCCACTCCATAGAACTATTAAGAGGGGCCTTCTGTGGTGCAACTCCATATAACTGTTTAGAGGGGCCTCCTGTGGTGCCACTCCATAGAACTATTAAGAGGGGCATTCTGTGGTGCAACTCCATAGAACTGTTTAGAGGGGCCTCCTGTGGTGCCACTCCATAGAACTATTAAGAGGGGCCTTCTGTGGTGCAACTCCATAGAACTGTTTAGAGGGGCCTCCTGTGGTGCCACTCCATAGAACTATTAAGAGGGGCCTTCTGTGGTGCAACTCCATAGAACTGTTTAGAGGGGCCTCCTGTGGTGCCACTCCATATAACTATTAAGAGGGGCCTTCTGTGGTGCAACTCCATATAACTGTTTAGAGGGGCCTCCTGTGGTGCCACTCCATAGAACTGTTAAGAGGGGCCTTCTGTGGTGCAACTCCATAGAACTGTTTAGAGGTGTCACGATCGTCGTAAAGTGAAAGAGAGGAGGACCAAGGCGCAGCGTGATAGCAATACATCTTTACTTTAATAAAGACGAAAACGAAGAACACTATACAAACAAATCAAAACAATAAACCGACGAACGTGAAGCTATACAAACTAAGTGCAAACATGCAACATAGACATTCACCCACAAACTACCTAATGACTATGGTTGCCTAAATATGGCTCCCAATCAGAGACAACGATAGACATCTGTCTCTAATTGAGAACCAATCTAGGCAACCATAGACATACATACACCTAGACTAAACACTGCCCCATAAACATACAAAACCCCCTAGACAATACAAAACACATACTTCCCCCATGTCACACCCTGACCTAACTAAAATAATAAAGAAAACAAAGATAACTAAGGCCAGGGCGTGACAGTACCCCCCCCCCAAAGGTGCGGACTCCGGCCACAAAACCTGACATAGAAGGGGAGGGTCCGGGTGGGCCTTCTTACGGCGGCGGCTCGGGTGCGGGACGCGGCCCCCACTCCACCATAGTCAATACCCGCTTTGGTGGCCCCTCTGGAGCGAGGACCCTTACAGCGAGTCCCGGACTGAAGACCATCCTAGAGGGCGCCACTGGACTGAGGGGCAGCTCCGGACTGAGGGGCAGCTCCGGACTGAGGGGCAGCTCCGGACTGAGGGGCAGCTCCGGACTGAGGGGTAGCTCCGGACTGAGGGGACTGAGGGGCATCTCCGGACTGAGGGGTAGCTCCGGACTGAGGGGCAGCTCCGGACTGAGGGGCAGCTCCGGACTGAGGGGCAGCTCCGGACTGAGGGGCAGCTCCGGACTGAGGGGACTGAGGGGGCTGAGGGGCAGCTCCGGACTGAATGGCAGCTCCGGACTGGAGGGCAGCTCATGACTGGAGGGCAGCTCATGACTGGAGGGCAGCTCATGACTGAGGGCCAGCTCATGACTGGAGGTCAGCTCATGACTGGAGGGCAGCTCATGACTGGAGGGCAGCTCATGACTGGAGGGCAGCTCATGACTGGAAGGCAGCTCATGACTGGAAGGCGGCTCATGACTGGATGGCGGCTCTGGCAGCTCCTGGCTGACTGGCGGCTCTGGCAGCTCCTGGCTGACTGGCGGCTCTGGCAGCTCCTGGCTGACTCACGACTCTGGCAGGTCCTGGCTGACTGACGACTCTGGCAGGTCCTGGCTGACTGGCGACTCTGGCAGGTCCTGGCTGACTGGCGACTCTGGCAGGTCCTGGCTGACTGGCGACTCTGGCAGGTCCTGGCTGACTGGCGACTCTGGCAGCTCCTGGCTGACTGGCGGCTCTGGCAGGTCCTGGCTGACTGGCGACTCTGGCAGGTCCTGGCTGACTGGCGACTCCGGCAGGTCCTGGCTGACTGGCGACTCCGGCAGGTCCTGGCTGACTGGCGACTCTGGCAGGTCCTGGCTGACTGGCGACTCCGGCAGGTCCTGGCTGACTGGCGACTCTGGCAGGTCCTGGCTGACTGGCGGCTCTGGCAGCTCCTGGCTGACTGGCGGCACTGGCAACTCCTGACTGGCGGGCGACACTGGCAACTCCTGACTGGCGGGCGGCTCTGGTGGCTCCTGACTGACGGACGGCTCTAGCGGCTCCTGACTGACGTACGGCTCTAGTGGCTCAGGACAGACGGGCGGCTTTGACGGCTCAGGACAGACGGGGGGCTCAGACGGCCCTGGGCAGACGGGCAGCGCAGGCGGTGCTGGGAAGATGGACAGCTCAGATGGCGCTTGGCAGATGGGCAGCGCAGGCGGCGCTGGGCAGACGGGCAGGAACAGGGCGTACTGAGTGAGCTGCCAGAGCCGCCATCCAGTCATGAGCCGCCTTCCAGTCATGAGCTGCCTTCCAGTCATGAGCTGCCCTCCAGTCATGAGCTGCCCTCCAGTCATGAGCTGCCCTCCAGTCATGAGCTGACCTCCAGTCATGAGCTGGCCCTCAGTCATGAGCTGCCCTCCAGTCATGAGCTGCCCTCCAGTCATGAGCTGCCCTCCAGTCCGGAGCTGCCATTCAGTCCGGAGCTGCCCCTCAGCCCCCTCAGTCCCCTCAGTCCGGAGCTGCCCCTCAGTCCGGAGCTGCCCCTCAGTCCGGAGCTGCCCCTCAGTCCGGAGCTGCCCCTCAGTCCGGAGCTACCCCTCAGTCCGGAGATGCCCCTCAGTCCCCTCAGTCCGGAGCTACCCCTCAGTCCGGAGCTGCCCCTCAGTCCGGAGCTGCCCCTCAGTCCGGAGCTGCCCCTCAGTCCGGAGCTGCCCCTCAGTCCAGTGGCGCCCTCTAGGATGGTCTTCAGTCCGGGACTCGCTGTAAGGGTCCTCGCTCCAGAGGCGCCACCAAAGCGGGTATTGACTATGGTGGAGTGGGGGCCGTATCTTAGATAATATCTGAAAAATGTACATCCAGAAATCTGTCAATTTCAGTAATGTCCAAAACATGTACAGTAAAGTAGCAGGAGCCTGCTTCCATAGGTCACAAGTGGGATCTACGTATTTCTGGTCTAATCTTGGATAATTTTGCCTTTGACTAATTCAGTCGATTAACTATTTTAAATTGAATTACAGTATGTCTTAGACATATACAGTGGGGAGAACAAGTATTTGATACACTGCCGATTTTGCAGGTTTTCCTACTTACAAAGCATGTAGAGGTCTGTAATTTTTATCATAGGTACACTTCAACTGTGAGAGGCGGAATCTAAAACAAAAATCCAGAAAATCACATTGTATGATTTTTAAGTAATTAATTTGCATTTTATTGCATGACATAAGTATTTGATCACCTACCAACCAGTAAGAATTCCGGCTCTCACAGACCTGTTAGTTTTACTTTAAGAAGCCCTCCTGTTCTCCACTCATTACCTGTATTAACTGCACCTGTTTGAACTCATTACCTGTATAAAAGACACCTGTCCACACACTCAATCAAACAGACTCCAACCTCTCCACAATGGCCAAGACCAGAAAGCTGTGTAAGGACATCAGGGATACAATTGTAGACCTGCACAAGGCTGGGATGGGCTACAGGACAATAGGCAAGCAGCTTGGTGAGAAGGTAACAACTGTTGGCGCAATTATTAGAAAATGGAAGAAGTTCAAGATGACGGTCAATCACCCTCGGTCTGGGGCTCCATGCAAGATCTCACCTCGTGGGGCATCAATGAGCATGAGGAAGGTGAGGGATCAGCCCAGAACTACACGGCAGGACCTGGTCAATGACCTGAAGAGAGCTGGGACCACAGTCTCAAAGAAAACCATTAGTAACACATTACGCCGTCATGGATTAAAATACTGCAGCGCACGCAAGGTCCCCCTGCTCAAGCCAGCGCATGTCCAGGCCCGTCTGAAGTTTGCCAATGACCATCTGGATGATCCAGAGGAGGAATGGGTGAAGGTCATGTGGTCTGATGAGACAAAAATAGAGCTTTTTGGTCTAAACTCCACTCGCCGTGTTTGGAGGAAGAAGAAGGATGAGTACAGCCCCAAGAACACCATCCCAATCGTGAAGCATGGAGGTGGAAACATCATTCTTTGGGGATGCTTTTCTGCAAAGGGGACAGGACGACTGCACCGTATTGAGGGGAGGATGGATGGGGCCATGTATCGCGAGATCTTGGCCAACAACCTCCTTCCCTCAGTAAGAGCATTGAAGATGGGTCGTGGCTGGGTCTTCCAGCATGACAACGACCCGCAACACACAGCCAGGGCAACTAAGGAGTGGCTCCGTAAGAAGCATCTCAAGGTCCCGGAGTGGCCTAGCCAGTCTCCAGACCTGAACCCAATAGAAAATCTTTGGAGGGAGCTGAAAGTCCGTATTGCCCAGCGACAGCCCCGAAACCTGAAGGATCTGGAGAAGGTCTGTATGGAGGAGTGGGCCAAAATCCCTGCTGCAGTGTGTGCAAACCTGGTCAAGAACTACAGGAAACGTATGATCTCTGTAATTGCAAACAAAGGTTTCTGTACTAAATATTAAGTTCTGCTTTTCTGATGTATCAAATACTTATGTCATGCAATAAAATGCTAATTAATTACTTAAAAATCATACAATGTGATTTTCTGGATTTTTGTTTTAGATTCCGTCTCTCACAGTTGAAGTGTACCTATGATAAAAATGACAGACCTCTACATGCTTTGTAAGTAGGAAAACCTGCAAAATCGGCAGTGTATCAAATACTTGTTCTCCCCACTGTAGATGAAGAATGTATTCTCTGAAGCATACTCAAATTTCATCTGAAAGTTGTTCACCTAAATCCTCTTCCCATTGGTTCTTAAGAGAGTCCAGGGATTCCAAATTGTGCAAGTTTAATAACGTATAGACCAAGCCTATGCCCCATTTGATATAAGGATTCACTTTAAAACATAGTCTGGAAGGTGGGCATGATGGGAAGTGACTAGAGCATGAAGATAGAAAACCATGCAGTTGCAGGTACCTAAAGAAATGGGATCTAGGGATATTGAACTGTTCAAAAGATGAAAAATCCATATACATGTGCAAGTCGTTCAGTGAGGAGATCCCTTTTCCAGACCAGATATGAAACGCCCTGTCTAATAATGATGGAGACAAGGTATGGTTCTGTAATAACGAGGCAGAAGTTGAAAATTCACTGAGAGCAAACGATCGCCTGAACTGTTTCTAGATTTTTTGAGAATGTTTCACAATAGGGGTTTTAGTGTATTTGGAAACAGGCTCAGCTAATGTGAGTTTTGAGCAGAGTAAGGCAGCTAAGGAGGTGGGGCCACGGGATGAAATCTCTAAGGTCAACCATTTCGGGCCTGCAACATCAAGGATTTCTGTCATCCAATATAGAATGATTCTTATATTAGTTGCCCAGTAATAATATTGAGTGCTAGACCACACTGGGAGCGAGATCTCTGCAATACGTTTTAACTTATCCAAGGATTTTTGTTGTTCCAGATAAAAGCAGATATGAGTTTATCTATGGAGATAAAAAAATATTTTGTCAGAAAGATAGGAATACATTGAAATAAGTATAAAAACGTAGGTAATACATACATTTTGACAGTGTTATTTATTCCGCCAAAAGTAAGAGAAAGTTAATCCTAGTGTTCAAGATCCTGTTTCAGGCGGAGTATCAAGGGAGGGAAATTGGCTTTACAGAGGTCTTTGAAACCAGCTTGATCTGTAGAGATAATGGAGGGAAGGACTGACTCAAAACGACAGGCAAGCATCTTAGAAAGTATCTTTACATCCAAATTGAATAAAGAAATTGGCATATATGAACCACACTCAAGAGGAGAAAGTTGATCTGAGAATTTTTTAAAGAATTCGCTCGGAAATCCGTTGGGCCCAGGGGATTACTTGCCAACACAATCTCTTCTACAGAGAACTGTTCTTCTAATTCAGCAGCTATCTCAGTTTCAAATATGGGAATATCTAAGTTTTCAAAGAAGGTGTTGAATAAGATAGCATTAAGTGGATTACGAAGTGTATAATTGTGGGTAAAAGTTATGAAACCATGAATTGAGCTTTAAATGATCAATTGAATTGTTACCCAGCTCGTCATTTTTCTCAGGTATGGTTTGATTTGCGGTTCTCTGACGCAGTGGGCGTGCTATTTTCTTGATTTCTTTCCATGTTCATAATTTTGGTTTCATGACGTTGCCCTTTTGGTGAGGTTTATGACACCCATAAATACCTTTCCCCATTTCCTCAGGCTACTCTACAGATTTGTTTCTTGGAAAGCCGTTTGTTAACATAGAGAGAGTCTGGTAACATCAAAAGGGTGGGGAACGGAACCATATTTTGGTAATCCAACCAGTTGAAAATATCCGTTGGTACTTAAAGAATATGATGTCAGATCAGTTGTCGTCTGAGACATAAACTGTATCTTGGAAAGTCTATACATTCTAGTTGTCAGATTCACATGGAATTGTTGTGCAATTTAAACGTTTAAATATGAAACTATTTGTGAAAAGATTAAATGTAATTTTAGCTTCTAAATGAGAGAATTGTTTTCATAAGTGAACTATACTCAACTCAGTGGCACCGCCCATGTGAACAGACATTGGTTGTAAACTATGAAACACGCCCTATGAAACACACCACTACAAAAGCCCGTTGACGAAAAGTCAACCTTGTGTTCCCGATGACGTGAGGACTGCTGTCCGTACGTTTAAAAGGGCTAATATCAACTACAGAACTAAGCCAACCTCAGCGTGAGCTCTGGTTGCGAATGGTTGAACGCTTTTAACCTAACGAAATTAACACTGTGTTCCCGGTGACGTGAGGACTGATGTTCATACGTTTAAAAGGGCAAATTTCAACGTGTAGGTGATGATCGACACGCAGGAAGGATGAATTTTGACTTTACCAGCCAGAATATAGCATGAGCTTATAGTATGGCGACTTGGTATGAACTTTGAACTCTTATTCACTAAAGAAGTGATACATCCTAGACGTCGAGTTAGCGGCAGCAGATGTAAACGTGAGCTAGGAAAGGACGGACAATCTCTTCAGAAAGACAGGGTACTACAACGTATTCGTTCTACCACAAGACATATTCTTCAAAGGACAAGAGAGATCTCTGCTGGGCAACCCAGCCTTCCATCTACGACCAATCTATCGAAGCGCAGCTCAGAATAAATATTTATTGCATTTTCCTTTTCCAAATGGGCGGTTATTTAGAATGCATAAGATTCTGTATTTACAATAGCATAGCTTCATAAGGTCCGATAGCGACCCAATCCTTTTGTTCCTCAGTCTTCCCGCGCTTTCATTCAATCCCAACCCCCTTTCTTTGTGTAAACAGCCGTCATATCGGTTCCGTCCACTAGGGACGTTTTCTTGTATGACATAATTAGTAATCAATGTATGACCCATCTTGTGTATATGTAATTCTGTGTGATTATTTAGGTATTCAGTAAATAAATAATTAAACCAAATTTTGTATTGCTGATTCAACTTGTTAGCCAGGGTTCGTGAAGATAACCAAGAATTTTACGACGTTCAGAAGAGACTGAATAAGGTGACGATTAATAATTGACTGCTATTGATATAAAAGATTACCAGGTCTTTAAGAGTTTATTCGGAAGACAACAGCTCTATAAACATTCTTCCGTGGTGCCCCGACTTTCTAGTTAATTACATTTACATGATTAGTTTAATCAGGTAATATTAATTACAGAGAAATTATTTTATAAAATAGCATGTCATATCACTTCATCCGGCATAGCAAAGACACGACATTGGTATTGAGATTGAATAAATATGACTTTCAGCTTGTCGAGTTGAAAGAAGATCAAATTCTGTCTGAAGTGTCAAAGTAGGTCTGTGGATGAAGAGTGTGAATGTGCCACATCCAAATCCAAGATTTTATTTGTCATTTCGGCAAAGGCATTGAATATTGCACTGCCTTATTCTTGCATTGTACTAAATAATTTGACCCCTTAGATAAGCCTTCATTGATTACCATACTGTTGTAGGATACATTCCTGGGGATTGATTAAGCTCAAGAAACAGCTCAATTTGAGATGATATAAAAGCAACAAAGGTTTCTTCTGATAGCAGTAGCGAGTTAAACCGCCAAGGGCGATAATTAGGCTGTGTATTTGGTGTAAGTCGTTTCATGGTAAGGGGAGAAAGATCCAAAATGACTATAGCTTGGTAATTACACTCCATGATAAGTGGCAGAAATCTATTGTCTAGGGAAAAGTAGTCTATAAGTGAGAAGGTCTTATGAACTGGCGAGAAGAAATAATACTCCCTGTGGGATTGTGGAAACGCCATGCATCAGATTTGCAATGTCTTTAAGAAATAGCTGAATTGCGAGTACTGTCTTTGATGGAGATGATACCGTAGGAGAGCTAAGATCCAGATTATTGAAGTGTGTAATGGTTTACATGAGAAGCTGCTCGCAAGGAATTCTTACAAACTGTCTACTTTGTGATTCATGGAACTTAGAGGTATGCAGGCCGAAGGTAGCGGTGCAGAAGCCACGGTAAGTGTAGCTAATGTGAACACAAAACGTGAATATCTGCTGACTGATGAGACCGGTGCAGGTAGTCTGAACGGGCTTAATGCGTCAACAGTGAAGAGGCGACTCCGGGATGCTGGCCTTCTAGGCAGAGTTCCTCTGTCCAGTGTCTGTGTTCTTTTGCCCATCTTAATCTTTTCTTTTTATTGACCAGTCTGAGATGTGGCTTTTTCTTTACAACTCTGCCAAGAAGGCCAGCATCTTGGAGTCGCCTCTTCACTGTTGACGTTGAGACTGGTGTTTTGCGGGTACTATTTAATGAAGCTGCCAGTTGAGGACTTGTGAGGCGTCTGTTTTTCAAACTAGACACTCTAATGTACTTGTCCTCTTGCTCAGTTGTGCACCGGGGCCTCCCACTCATCTTTCTATTCTGGTTAGAGACAGTTTGCGCTGTTCTGTGAAGGGAGTAGTACACAGCGTTGTATGAGATCTTCAGTTTCTTGGCAATTTCTCGCATGGAATAGCCTTCATTTCTCAGAACAAGAATAGACTGATGAGTTTCAGAAGAAAGTTTCTTTGTTTCTGGACATTTTGAGCCTGTAATGGAACCCACAAATGCTGATGCTCAAGATACTCAACTCGTCTAAAGAAGGCCAGTTTAAATTGCTTCTTTAATCAGGACAAATCAAATCAAACTTTATTTGTCACATGCGCTGAATACAAGTGTAGACTTCACAGTGAAATGCTTACTTAAGAAAATATTTACCAAGAAGACTAAAATAAAAAGTAATAATATAAAGTAAGACAATAAGAATAACTATAACAAGGCTATATACAGGGGCACCAGTACCGAGTCAGTGTGCGGTGGTACAGGTTAGTTGAAGTAATTTGTACATGTAGGTGGGGGTGAAGTGACTATGCATAGATAATAAACAGCGAGTAGCAGCAGTATACAAAAAGGGGGGGTCAATGTAAATTGTCCGGTGGCGATTTTATTAATTGTTCAGAAGTCTTATGACTTGGGGGTAGAAGCTGTTGAGGAGCCATAGCATGCGGTGATGCAACCGGTCAGGATGCTCTCGATGGTGCAGCTGTAGAACCTTTTGAGGATTTGGGGACCCATGCCAAATCTTTTCAGTCTCCTGAGGGGGAAAAGGTTTTGTCGTGCCCTCTTCATGACTGTCTTGGTATGTTTGGACCATGATAGTTCGTTGGTGATGTGGACACCAAGGAACTTGAAACTCTCGACCTGCTCCACTACAGACACGTCGATGTTAATGGGGGCCTGTTCGTCCTGCCTTTTCTTGTAGTCCACAATCAGCTCCTTTGTCTTGCTCACATTGAGAGAGAATTTGTTGTCCTGGAACCACACTGCCAGTTCTCTGACCTCCTCCCTATAGGCCGTCTCATCGTTGTCGGTGATCAGGCCTACCACTGTTGTGTCGTCAGCAAACTTAATGATGGTGTTGGAGTCGTGTTTGGCCACGCAGTTATGGGTGAACAGGTAATACAGGAGGGGACTTAGTACACACCCCTGAGGGGCCAAAGTGTTAAGGATCAGCATGGCAGATTTGTTGTTGCCTACTCTTACCACATGGGGGCGGCCCTTCAGGAAGTCCAGGTCCAGTTGCAGAGGGAGGTGTTTAGTCCCAGAGTTCTTAGCTTAGTGATGAGCTTCGTGGGCACTATGGTATTGAACGCTGAGCTGTAGTCAATGAACAGAATTCTCACATAGGTGTTCCTTTTGTCCAGGTGAGAAAGGGCAGTGTGGAGTGCGATTGAGATTGCGTCATCTGTGGATCTGTTGGGGAGGTATGCGAATTGGAGTGGGTCTAGGGTGTCCGGGAGGATGCTGTTGATGTGAGCCTTGACCAGCCTTTCAAAGCACTTCATGGCTACCGACATGAGTGCCAAGGGGTGGTAATCATTTAGCCACGTTACCTTCGCTTCCTTGGGCACGTGGACTATGGTGGTCTGCTTGAAACATGTAGGTATTACAGACTCAGTCAGGGAGAGGCTGAAAATGTCAGTGAAGTCACTTGACAGTTGGTCCGCGCATGCTTTGAGTACATGTCCTGGTAATGCGTTTTGCCTGGCGGCTTTGTGAATGTTGACCGGTTTAAAGGTTTTGATCACATCAGCTACCAAGAGCGTTATCACACAGTCATCCAGAACAGCTGGTGCTCTCGTGCATGCTTCAGTGTTGCTTGCCTCAAAGCGAGCATAAAAGGTATTTTGCTCGTCTGGTAGGCTCGCGCCACTGGGTGGCTCACGTCTGGGTTTCCCTTTGAAGTCCATAATAGTTTTCAAGCCCTTCCACATCCGACGAGCGTCAGAGCCGGTGTAGAAGGATTCTACACCGCTCCTTGAGCTCCCGCTCCTTGAAAGCGGCAGCTCTAGCCTTTAGCTCGATGGGGATGTTGCCTGTAATCCATGGCTTCTGGTTGGGATAGGTACGTACGGTCACTGTGGGGATGACGTCGTCAATGCACTTATTGATGAAGCCAATGACTGAGGTGGTGTACTCCTCAATGCCATTGGATGAATCCTGGAACATATTCCAGTCTGTGCTAGCAAAGCAGTCCTGTAGTGTAGCATCTGCGTCATCTGACCACTTCTGTATTGAGCAAGTCACTGGTATTTCCTGCTTTAGTTTTTGTTTGTAAGCAGGAATCAGGAGGATAGAATTATGATCAGATTTGCCAAATAGAGGGTGGGGGAGAGCTTTGTATGCATCTCTGTGTGTGGAGTAAAGGTGGTCTAGGATTTGTTTTTCTCTGGTTGCACATGTGACATGCTGGTAATAATTTTGGTAAACTGATTTTAGTTTGCCTGCATTAATGTCCCCGGCCACTAGGAGCGCTGCTTCTGGGTGAGCATTTTCTTCTTTGCTTATGGCCTTATAGAGTTGGTTGAGAGCGATCTTAGTGCCAGCTTCGTTCTGTGGTGGTAAATAGACGGCTACGAATAATATAGATGAGAACTCTCTTGGTAGATAGTGTGGTCTACAGCTTATCATAAGGTACTCTACCTCAGGCGAGCAATACCTCGAGACTTCTTTAATATTAGAAAACAACAGTTTTCAGCTGTGCTAACAATATTGCAAAAGTGTTTTCTAATGATCAATTAGACTTTTAAAATTATAAACTTGAATTAGCTAACACAACGTGCCATTGAAACAAAGGAGTGCTGGTTGCTGATTTAAAAAAAATTAAAAATAATTTCACCTTTATTTAACCAGGTAGGCAAGTTGAGAACAAGTTCTCATTTACAACTGCAACCTGGCCAAGATAAAGCAAAGCAGTTTAACACATATAACAACACAGAGTTACACATGGAGTAAAACAAACATACAGTCAATAATAAAGTAGAAAAATAAGTCTATATACAATGTGAGCAAATGGGGTGAGATAAGGGAGGTAAAGGCAATAAATAGGCCATGGTGGCGAAGTAAATACGATATAGCAATTAAAACACTGGAATGGTAGATTTGACAGTAGATGAGTGTGCAAAGTAGAAATACTGGGGTGCAAAGCAAAGCAAAACAAATAACGAAGTAAATACAGTAGGGGAAGGGGTAGTTGTTTGGGCTATTTATATATGGGCTATGTACAGGTGCAGTGATCTGTGAGCTGCTCTGACAGCTGGTGCTTAAAAACCTTTTCTCAATATAGGGGGTGCTGTTTCAACGTTACCATTTATCGTTCCCAAATTAAACTGCCTCGTACTCAATTCTTGCTCATACAATATGCATATTATTATTACTATTGGATAGAAAACAATCTCTAGTTTCTAAAACCGTTTGAATTATGTCTGTGGGTGAAACAGAACTCTTTCTGCAGCGAAATTCATGACAGGAACTGCGAAGGTCTGAAAACGAGGCTCTGTTCTCAGATCAGTTTAAAGCTCTGTATGTATCCTATGGGTCGACATGAACTGCACCCGCCTTCCCCTGGATGTCAGTAACCAATGAGAATTGGAATGGAGTTTCTACGTAGATCTCAGACCTTATAAAAGGCCATGGCATGGGGGGTGCGCTCCTTTCGACGTTCGTCAAGACGCAATGGAGGACCTCAGGATGGCATGCTCAAAAGCTCTCGTTATAGGCTTAAGATATATCCGTCTGTGATTTAATTCGATATAGGTGTTAGAAACATCATAACGAAGTTATTTTAAACCGAGTTATATCAGTTTATGCGAGTATATTGCTATTTTCGGAATTTCCTTAGTATTGCGTTTTGAGGATTTGGGCATGTCTGCGCCACATAGCTATTGTTAGCTGCTAGTTCCAAAGTTGAAGACGACGTTTTACAACCGAGCAACGATTCTTTTGGACAAAGGACAACTTGCCCAAGATTCTGATGGAAGCTCGTCCAAAAGTAAGAGCTATTTATGATGTTATTCCGTATTTATGTGGAAAAATGTAAATGGATTTGTCCGCCATTAGTCTGGCTGTAACGCACACTGTATGTCTAGTAACGTTAATTTTAAAAATCAAACTCAGCGGTTGCATTAATAACTAATGCATCTTTCATTTGCTGTCCAACCTGTATTTTTCCGGGTAAGTTTACGATTATTTATCGATTAGATTAGGTGCCTCTCCAAGATGGCGCCGGCCAGAATGCATGAACTGTTGCTACTGTTCACATTGTATAAGCACGATTTGTGCTGCTAAATATGCACATTTTCGAACAAAACCTATATGCATTGTGTAATATGATGTTACAGGACTGTCATCTGATGAAGTATATCAAGGTTAGTCCAATTATATATCTTTTGCTGGATTGTTACGATCGCTAACATTTGCTGCTGGTAAATGCGGTTGTGTTTCTGGCTATTGGGGTAAGCTAATATAATGCTATATTGTGTTTTCGCTGTAAAACACTTAAAAAATCTGACATATTGGCTGGATTCACAAGATGTTGGGCTTTCATTTGCTGTACGCTGTGTATTTTTCAGAAATGTTTTATGATGAGTAATTAGGTATTTGACGTTGGTCTCTGTAATTATTCTGCCTGCATCGACGCTATTTCAGATTGCAGCTGCAATGTAGAACTGTGATTTATACCTGAAATATGCACATTTTTCTAACAAAACATATGCTATACAATAAATATGTTATCAGACTGTCATTTGATGAAGTTGTTTCTTGGTTAGTGGCTATTTATATCTTTATTTGGTCGAAATTGTGATAGCTACCTTTGCAGTAAAAAAATGGTGGGAAAAAAAAGTTGTGTCTTTTGCTATCGTGGTTAGCTAATAGATTTACATATTGTGTCTTCCCTGTAAAACATTTTAAAAATCAGAAATGATGGCTGGATTCACAAGATCTGTATCTTTCATCTGGTGTCTTGGACTTGTGATTTAATGATATTTAAATGCTAGTATTTACTTGTGGCGCTATGCTAGGCTATGCTAGTCAGCTTTTTTTACTGATGGGGGTGCTCCCGGATCCGGGATGCGTAGCAAGTAGAAGTTAAAGCTAGTGAGGGAGATAAGTGTTTCCAGTTTCAGAGATTTTTGTAGTTTTTCCACTCAATGGCAGCAGAGAACTGGAAGGAGAGGCGGCCAAAGGAGGAATTGGCTTTGGGGGTGACAAGTGAGATATACCTGCTGGAACGCGTGCTACGGGTGGGTGCTGCTATGGTGACCAGCGAGCAGAGATAAGGCGGGACTTTACCTAGCAGGGTCTTGTAGATGACCTGGAGCCAGTGGGTTTGGCGACGAGTATGAAGCGAGGGCCAGCCAACGAGAGCGTACAGGTCGCAGTGGTGGGTAGTATATGGGGCTTTGGTGACAAAACGGATGGCACTGTGATAGACTGCATCCAATTTGTTGAGTAGAGTGTTGGAGGCTATTTTGTAAATGACATCGCCGAAGTCGAGGATCGGTAAGATGGTCCGTTTAACGAGGGTATCTTTGGCAGCATGGGTGAAGGATGCTTTGTTGCGAAATAGGAAGCCAATTCTAGATTTAACTTTGGATTGGAGATGTTTTATGTGAGTCTGGAAGGAGAGTTTACAGTCTAACCAGACACCTAGGTATTTGTAGTTGTCCACATATTCAGAACTGTCCAGAGTAGTGATGCTGGACGGGCGGGCAGGTGCAGGCAGCGATCGGTTGAAGAGCCTGCATTTAGTTTTACTTGTATTTAAGAGCAGTTGGAGGCCACGGAAGGAGAGTTGTATGGCATTGAAGCTCGTCTGGAGGGTTGTTAACACAGTGTCCAGAGAAGGGCCAGAAGTATACAGAATGGTGTCGTCTGCGTAGAGGTGGATCAGAGACTCACCAGCAGCAAGAGCGACATAATAATATATACAGGGCCTCTGTATTTAGATATTCCATAAAAAATCTGTCGTTTCCAGCTACAATAGTCATTTATAACATTAACAATGTCTACACTGTATTTCTGATCTATTTGATGTTATTTTAATGGACAAAAAATTAGCTTTTCTTTCAAAAACAAGGACATTTCTAAGTGACCCCAAACTTTTGAATGGTAGTGTTCATATAACTAGGAATAAAGTGACTAGGCAACAGGACAGATAATAAACAGTAGCAGCAGCGTATGTGATGAGTCAAAGAAAGTGAGTGCAAAAAGGGTAAATGCAGATAGTCCGGGTTAGGACTGTGGCCAGTCATTAATTTTTTTCAGCCGTTGATTGACAAGCAAATAACTGCCGGTCTCCCGGTAATTGACCGTTAATGAACATAAACACATTTAGCATTCCTTGCTTCCATGCATAGGTTACAAGCGACTTGTAATGGGAATTTTAATGTTTGTGCTTTTCTTATAACTAATTTCTGTTTTCTATTCATGTGCTGTTCTAATAACCAATTTCTGTGTTAATGCAAGTGGTTTACTGTACAAATCCTCACTATCAGTAGCTGCAATTTGGCAGTAAGCCCAGACCTTGTTTTGAGAACGAACAAAAGATATCTCAGTTTCAAGGTCTCAGCTTAGAGAGAAGAAGCCTCGTGAGGTATTGGTATGTCACATGAATGAAACAAAATTGTAATGATTAATTAATTATGCTAAATCATGCAAATATAACATGTCTGTGTATAGCCGTATATAAGACAACTGCTGGGTCTGCCCAGAGAGAGCTCCTGATTGACATGTGTACTACGGTGCATTGAGTTGGTTGGAACCTATCCAGCGCGCTGACAAATAAACAATGATTCATTTAAGATTGACTTTGAGTGTCCCTGTGTAAAAATTTCCACGACAGACTGATGCAGACCTTTGGAATATCTGCATTTGAAAAAGTCTAATAAATCCATGTAATATAGCCTACACCATCACAATAAATCCATTATTTATTTTAGACAGATCTAAAGAAACAGGATATGAAGAAAATGTAGTCTATTTCAGAAGAACAGAATAGCATACTCTGAGTTGTCCTTATGTTAGGCCCTGATCTGGCTATGCCATATGGCCGTGGGCAACACTAGTTCATTTAGCAGACAAGATTTGCTTAGAATTACGTGGCATTATTTTATATTATTTCATAGTATGAAGAATACAATTGAATAAAATAGAAAGGCTATTTTCTCCAAATGTCACGCCCTGACCATAGAGAGCTGCTTATTCTCTATGTTGGTTGGGGCGTGACAGTGACTAGGGTGGGTTATCTAGGTGAATAATGATCTATGTTGGCCTGGTATGGTTCCCAATCAGAGGCAGCTGTTTATCGTTGTCTCTGATTGGGGATCATATTTAGGCAGCCATTTCCTCATTGTGCTTTGTGGGATCTTGACTATGTATAGTTAGTTGCCTGTTAGCACTATTGTTAGCTTCACGTTTCTTTTTGAGATATATTGTTTTTGTTTTGCTGTGAGTTTCACCTAGTAATAAAAAGATGTGGAACCCAGATCACGCTGCGCTTTGGTCCACTCATCATAACATTCGTGACACCAAAGGATTTGAGGGAGTGCGTACATGCAAAGAGGTGAACATAGCTGACCTATGTGTCACACCCTGATCTGTTTCACCTGTCCTTGTGATTGTCTCCACCCCCTCCAGGTGTCGCTTATTATCCCCGGTGTATATATCCCTGTTTCCTGTCTCTCTGTGCCAGTTCATCTTGTTTGCCAAGTCAACCAGCGGTTTTCCTTGCTCCTGTTTTTTCCCCAGTCTCTTTTGGTTCTAGTCCTCCTGGTTTCAACCCTTGCCTGTCCTGACTCCGAACCCACCTGCCTGACCACTCTGCTTGTTCTGTCTATTCCCTTGTGCTGTTTGGACTCGGATCTGGTTACTGAACCCCTACCTGGCCTGACCTCGAGACTGCCCTTCATCTGGCACTGTTTTGGACTCTGACTCGGTTTATGAACTCTCGCCCGTCCCCGACCTAACTTTTGCCTACCCCTTGGATTAATAAATATTGGAGCTCAACCATCTGCTTCCTGTGTCTGCATTTGGGTCTCGCCTTGTGTCCTTATACTATGTGCTTAATTTAGAGTTATTTATGTTACTTTAGTTGTGATACAAATGTTGGGCTATATGTTTAGTTTTTTAGTTTAGGCTACATGACGTGACTCTAATGATGATTTGAAAAAAAGTTGCATTAAGGGCATGAGCTCTGCTTTGTTTTTAGCACAGGCTGTACACACTAAATCAGTCTCTCATTCACAATTTGACAAGCACTTGATAATTCCTCGAATGTCCCAGCTGCATCCCCTTTGTGTGACCGTAAGGCCCCCCCCCCAAATAATCCATGTCTTTTGCGGCCAGTGGCCATTGTGCCCTTGGGCTGAAAATTATTATTCCCTTCTCCCGGCTGTGTGCCGAAGCACCTTTCACTCACATGACTCACCGTCACGTGATCGGGTCTTTCTCACAGACCACAAGCGAAGACAAACATGGGGATGCAACTGCATGCATCCTTATTTAATTCCGTTGCACATATGGAAGATATTGGAAGAAATGTTCACATTTACTTTTTGTCAGCCAACAAGATGAGAAGGCCTAACGAACAGTAAAAGCACTAACCTATGTCAATCTACTATCCCCCATAGTACAACATTTTACTTATTCTGTGAGAGAAATAAATATTCCAAACATAGTCTGGGACAGTTGCGGGATGCGATAGATCCCAAATTAATACAACCACCAGCATCAAAAAATCTGTTTTAAGCAATGAGCCTTAGGCTATTTCTAGGATGATGGATGATGGTGTTGTGAGCCATGATAATTTCAAGGCTACAGATGTGAGGGCTTTGCGGCGATAGTAATTTAGACAGGTTACCTTGGTGTTCTTAGGCACAGGGACTATGGTCGTCTGTTAGAAACATGTAGGTTTTACAGACTGGGTCAGGGAGAGGTTGAAAATGTCAGTGAAGACACTTGCCAGCTGGTCATCACATGTTCTGAGTATGCATCCTGGTAAATCCATCTCACCCTGCAGCCTTGTGAATGTTAACCTGTTTAACCCTTTCACACGTACCATCACACGGGTGTGATCGTTCTACAGTGGTCCCTGAAGCGTACGATCACACCCGTGTGATTAGAACACTCATTTAGAACGCTCGTTTAGAACGGCCAGTTTCGAATGACGCAACAATCAGCATTTGAGCTGGCCACACTTTTTTCAGAAACTATTTACACAAACACAGTCCTTACAAAGTTGTCCATAATGTGAGCAGTTTATTTTGGAATGCAATGTTCAGATATTCACAGAAGTATATATAGCATAACACAATCATCCTAACCGGAAAAATGTAGGCTACATTTGTCCAAGCGCTAACTGAGGAAAGATTGACCCAACACAAGCAGTAATATTTTCTAACTCTCGGCTGACATAAACTACAATATGAATTAGCTAATAGCAATTATTATGTATAATTAATCACATCACGGGTGAGCTCACCATTGATCGAAATAATTAGGTAAAACACTTTATAGAAATCGAAAGTAATCCGACGATTAGTTTCAGCGCGCAGCCATGCATTTGTTCCTCACAGAAACCGAAGATAATAAGAGAAGACAAGATGAGTTTGGTCTGTTTATAGTATGCATGTTGAAGGGGTGTGTCAATCACTGTCGTTCACATCCCACCCTTCATTTCCGGAAGTCCTCAAAAAATGAGTGAACTCTTACTCACCTCATTTTGTTATAACATCTTTGGTCAAACAGACGATTACGTGAAACCCAGAATGCATTGTATGTCAACAAACATGGCTACACAGCTGGAATTAGCTTAGCTCATCATAATCAGTACAACCTTCAAAAAAGTATTTTACACACATAATATGTGCCCATTACAATCTGTGCAAGAATCGGAATGCATGATTTGTCACATAGAATTGAAAACATGTGAATAAATCAGTAAATACACAAATAATTGCCACACAAAACATTTTCTGATAGTGATTTATTGAGACAAGTGGCGCGTGCCGGCAGTCAACCACGTACCCTCTCACTCTAAACTATTCAGTGTTGTTGTTTATGTATGTAGATAGTGAGCTAAGCTGTAGCATTAGCAATAACTTTCAAAAGGAGACAACTCACAAATGTGGAAATTCTGGAGATTTTGAGTCTGAAAGTCAGGAATCAGATTCTGACAGTGAGGAGCTGCCCCCCAACCTTGTAGCCATTGAGAACCCTGAATCTGAGGACCCCTTGTCCACTGACAAAGTCCCAGTTCCATTAGAAGATGCTGGTGGTGATGGTGGCAGACTGACAGTGGATGAAGTACAGGAGTTCTGTGGTAGCTGGAAGGCTGCCAGCCATTTCACCCCTCCTGGCCCTGCTGATTGTGTTGAGTCCCAGTCTGGAGTGCAACGCCCCTTGCCATTTCCATCTGAGGCAGAGTGCTTCAAGTTGTTTCTGACAGAGGAGCTAGTGGGAGACATAGTAGAGACCAATCGCTATGCCTTGGAGCTACAGGATAAGAGAGAGCCAGTGTAACGGATGTGAAATGGCTAGCTAGTTAGCGGGTACGCGCTAATAGCGTTTCAATCAGTTACGTCACTTGCTCTGAAACCTTGAAGTAGTGGTTCCCCTTGCACAGCAAGGGCCGCGGCTTTTGTGGAGCGATGGGTAACGATGCTTCGTGGTGTTGATGTGTGCAGAGGGTCCCTGGTTCGCGCCCGGGTATGGGCGAGGGGACGGACGTAAAGTTATACTGTTACACCAGGAGTGGGGGGACAACCACAATTAGTGAAATGTATACATTCCTGGTGACAGTAAAGAAGAACTCCCTAAGAGAATACTGGAGCAGAGATGCTATGTTTGCAACTCCCTTCTTTGCCACCCTCTTTTCCCAAGACTGCTTTCTAGTTCTGCTGCTATGACTGCATTTCATCATCAACGCTACTGCCATCCTAAATGACCCGTTATACAAAACAAGAGATGTCAACAGCTGGCAGTAAAGTGCCATGACAAACGAGACGTCCATGTCCTCTCCACTGTCCATACAGCAACCATGTCGGCCACAGGGAAGGTGAACCACCTGACGGGAGAGAGAAACAAACCAGACAGAGAAACATCAAACCAGACTGCGTGCTTGACTATTACCTCAAAATGGGGGCAGTGGATAAGGCCGACATGATAAACAGCTTTGTGGAATGAACTCAGAAAACGACCAAGTGGTATAAGATATTTTTCCAGGGTAGCGTCAAAATACAACATGCCAATACTTCTGACGCATTTAGCATTGTTTTACAGAGCTAATAGAATAATGTAACTAGCTACATAAGCACGATTGAATATAACACCATAAAAGGTGAGTAACATGAGTAACGTTACCTAGCGTGTCCGCGGTTATAAGGAATATACACAAATATATTATGCTCCATACACACAGTGAGCTACAGTAGAAACGGTATAACACGACACAGAAACTATTATAACGTAATTAGGCACTTACTTTGATAGAAACGCAGTCTGGATTTGAAGATGGGTGTCTGTAGTGACGCCTCTAGCACTGAGACGCTGTGCCACTTGGGAGTCAAAAGGCCAGGGTAGCTTCAACATACAACACATGCTAATACATCCGTGACGCAATTAGCATTGTTTTCCAGAGCTAATAAGACTGTAGCTAGATACCTAAGCATTGGGTATATCACCATACATGTTATGAAATGAGTAACGTTACATCGCGTGTCCGCGGTTATAATGAATATACACAAAAACATGATGCTACAGTAGAAACGACATAACACGACATGCAGAAACTATTATAACGTAATAAGGCACTTTGATAGAAACGCACACATTTCCAAAGTTATTATTGGTAACGAAAACAACTTTGATTGCGATGCAGGCGACAGGTGGAAAATATGAACACGTGTATGCAGGACGGCAGATGAGTAAATGTCTGCAGACTTGAACTGCACAAACAATTGAGAAGTGTTTGGGGAATTTTGTCCGGGTCAGAAATGTAAAAAAAATTAATTGGTCCGCAAAAGTAAAAATGACTACTTTTATGTGAATGAATGAGGCGGAACACACCTCATTTCAAACTGTTATTATAAAATAAAAAACTGTTTAGAAAATAATTTAAAATTGACAAATAAAACAGGCGGCGTGCTTTGGTTTGAGGGCAGCGCAGATTAAATGTACTGTTACATAACAATCACATTCTGGAATTGGAGAGAACGTTCTAACATCACGTGCATAAAACAACTCACGCTGGGGCGACCGTTACAGATATTTGGAACTCACGCATGAAAGGGTTAAAGGTCTTACTCACATCGGCTACCGAGAGCGTGACCACACAGTCATCCAGAACAGCTGTGCTCTCATGCATGGTTCAAGTGTTGCTTGCCTTGAAGTGAGCATATAAGGCATTTAGCTCGTCTGGTAGGCTCGCGTCACTGGGCAGCTTGTGGCTGGGTTTCCCTTTGCAATCCATGATAGTTGGCAAGCTGAGGTGAGCAGAACCTCAAGACTTCCTTAATATTAAAGATTGCGAATCAGCTGTTAACAATATGACCACTCCCCTCCCCCCTTAAGGTTACCTGAAGCTGCCGTTGTGTCCTGCTGATACATAGACAAACCAGCTAGATGTAAATTATCTCTGTCCTTGTTCAGCCCCGACTGAGAAACATAGGATATTACTGTTCTTCAGGTCCCGTTGATAGGATAGTCTCGAATGGAGCTCATCCAGTTCTTCTCCAGTGATTGTATGTTTGCCAATAGAATGGAGGGTTATCTACTAGCCGACATAGTTTAGCCAGGGTGTCCACACGTCGGCCTCTCTTGCGCTGTCTCTTTCTCTTCCCGAGTCTCGGGGATTAGGGCCTGGTCCGGGGTGAGGAGTATGTCCTGCGCCTCCTCCCCACCTTTCCTGGAGGATCTCTACTCACACACACACACACACACACACACACACACACACACACACACACACACACACACACACACACACACACACACACACACACACACACACACACACACACACACACACACACACACACACACACACACACACACACACACACACACAGGGGTAGGGGGGGTGGACTGTGCTAACTATAGGTGTGTAGCAACAAACCAGAGTGCTGTGTGGTTTGCTGAGTTCAGCTGTTTGACTGTTTGACTGTGTTGAGCTGTGTTTAACTGTGTAACTGGAGTGCTGTGTGGAGATACAGTAAGATGATACCTGTGCTTCCTGCTTCAGGTTGTGCTGTCTGTCACTGTCTGTCAATTATACATCTGCTTTCATAAATGATTGAACCAAAGTGATTATGTGATGCTTTGTCATCGTGTGAGTGTGCATGTGTGTGTGTGTGGTGTGTGTGTGTCTCTGTGCGTGCGTGCGTGTGTGTGTTTCTCTCCTTGTCTACAGAGTGAATGGGCTCCTAGCCCCCCTCCTGGTCTAAGTGTGGTTGCTGTGGAGACAGTGTGTCAGCCACATCTACTAAGGCTCTACAATGATTATTTGGCAACAGCAGAGAGGGGGAGTGATGGACGGGGAGATAGGGAGAGGTAAAAAGGAGGAGAGAGAGAGAGAGAGCTAGAAGAGAGAAGAGGCTACGATAGGATAGAGCTCTGTGACCTTTACAGACTGTACCCCAGTGGTGGTTTGACTGTGCAGACTCTCTCTCTCACACACACACACCAGATCATTTATCATGAGTCAATAAGGTCAAAAAGCAGAATGGTTGACGTGTATGTTAGTCAGCCATATTTATTAGCTGTTGTGGCATTTCTAGGAGCTGGGTGGCTGTGTATGACTTGACCTCTGCATGGATTTCCATGATGTGTGAGAGCTACAAGGACACCAAGCCTACTACACCCATAAACCCCCCTCATAAACCTTTTTCTCACACACACACACACAAACGCACACACACACACACACACACACACACACACACACACACACACACACACACACACACACACACACACACACACACACACACACACACACACACACACACACACACACACACACACACACACACACACACACACACACACACACACACACACACACACAGGGGTAGGGGGGGTGGACTGTGCTAACTATAGGTGTGTAGCAACAAACCAGAGTGCTGTGTGGTTTGCTGAGTTCAGCTGTTTGACTGTTTGACTGTGTTGAGCTGTGTTTAACTGTGTAACTGGAGTGCTGTGTGGAGATACAGTAAGATGATACCTGTGCTTCCTGCTTCAGGTTGTGCTGTCTGTCATTGGCTCAGCAGGTGAAGCCTATTTAATTCTCCAGCCAATTAATTGCATGGTCTGATGGAGAGGTTATGGAGAGTAGAGGTGCAGTTGTACACACATACAGGGAAACTGGTGTACACTACCAATATGGTATTAGAGCCATGGTAGGAAGGGGGGTGAGTGAAAGAGAGAGTGAGGGGGGAGAAAGAAAGAAAGAGTGACAGAGAGAGAGGGAGGGAAGGCAGAGTTTGATTAAACAATGCGTTTCACTTCCTGAATCTTTCATGCTGCTAATTGAATTATACATCTGCTTTCATAAATGATTGAACCAAAGTGATTATGTGATGCTTTGTCATCGTGTGAGTGTGCATGTGTGTGTGTGTGGTGTGTGTGTGTCTCTGTGCGTGCGTGCGTGTGTGTGTTTCTCTCCTTGTCTACAGAGTGAATGGGCTCCTAGCCCCCCTCCTGGTCTAAGTGTGGTTGCTGTGGAGACAGTGTGTCAGCCACATCTACTAAGGCTCTACAATGATTATTTGGCAACAGCAGAGAGGGGGAGTGATGGACGGGGAGATAGGGAGAGGTAAAAAGGAGGAGAGAGAGAGAGAGAGCTAGAAGAGAGAAGAGGCTACGATAGGATAGAGCTCTGTGACCTTTACAGACTGTACCCCAGTGGTGGTTTGACTGTGCAGACTCTCTCTCTCACACACACACACCAGATCATTTATCATGAGTCAATAAGGTCAAAAAGCAGAATGGTTGACGTGTATGTTAGTCAGCCATATTTATTAACTGTTGTGGCATTTCTAGGAGCTGGGTGGCTGTGTATGACTTGACCTCTGCATGGATTTCCATGATGTGTGAGAGCTACAAGGACACCAAGCCTACTACACCCATAAACCCCCCTCATAAACCTTTTTCTCACACACACACACACAAACGCACACACACACACACACACACACACACACACACACACACACACACACACACACACACACACACACACACACACACACACACACACACACACACACACACACACACACACACACACACACACACACACACACACACACACACACACAAACAATGGGTTATCATGCTGTTAATGTTGCCAGTGACACAATATGTCACTAAGCAATTGCTGTGTGTGCCAGTGTTTGCCAGGACTAACTAGTATCTAAAGAGTGCGCAGCGGTCTAAGCAGCGGTCTAAGGCATTGCATCTCAGTGCTAGAGGCGTCACTACAGACACCCTGGTTCGATTCTAGGCTGTATCACAACTGGCCATGGTTAGCAGTCCCATAGTGCGGTGCACAATTGGCCCAGCGTCGACCGGGTTTGGCCGGTGTAGGCCGTCATTGTAAATAAGAATTTGTTGCCTAGTTAAATAAATGTTAAATAAATAAAAAATTAAATATAGGAGACCTTGACAACAGCTGTATTACACAGGGTACAGAAAACACACACACAAACAGACACAGCTCCCCAATCATGTGCGAACAAGACACCTTCTCTCACCAAGATGAACATAACATAAAGAATCCTCACACTTTCTACCCTTCAAAGATGGAAAGGATGCACAGAAGAGGGGGATGAATTAACAAGTGTGTTTGGGTAACGTCTTGGGGCCGGAAAACAAACATCCAAACAGCTCTAATTGATCAAAGGAGCTGCTGTCTCTAACGAGCTGTTAATTAACTGTCATTTCACTTAGCACACGCACACACAAACACACACACACACACACACACGCAACAACACACACAGTTCTACAGCTGTACCATTGAGAGCATCTTGACTGGCTGCATCACCACTTGGTATGGCAACTGCTTGGCATTCTACCGCAAGGCGCTACAGAGGGTAGTGCGTACGGTCATGCACAACACTGGGGCAAAGCTCCCTGCCATCCAGAACCTCTATACCAGGTGGTGTCAGAGGAAGGTCCTACAAATTGACAAAGACTCCAGACACCTAAGCCATTGACTGTTCTCTCTGCTACTGCACGGCAAGTTGTACCAGTGCACGAAGTCTGGACCCTGAACAGCTTCTACCCCCAAGCCATAAGACTGCTAAATAGTTATCCCTTTCCTGCAGTCAATGACCAAAAGCACTCTCTTTGGTCTCATGGGTGGAATGCCATTAATATTTTTCATAATATCATAATAAATTAGTATATATTTTTTTTTAAACTACAAAAATATGGGGGATCACGTGACCCCTGAACGAGATGGCCGCATGAACTAGGAGCTCCGCACAAGTAGTTTCCAATTCCTAATCTTACCTCCACTTCAAGTTTAAACTCATTTAGCTTTAGTCAAAAAGTCATGGCGGCTACAAAAGGCGACACTACAGGTGACATTTTTACCCGGACTCGAGCATTAGCGACGGAAAAAGCCTCCAAGAAGCAGCTAGCTTCAGAAAAAGCTAGCGCCATTAGCCAGGAGCAAGAGGACCCGTTCCCCCCCGAAGCCCAATGAATGCCAACCTCGCACTCTGTCGAAGACATATTTTCTGAGCTGAGATCCCAACGTACAGAACTCAACACTAAACTAGATGCCCTTAACGCTCAGCTCAGTGCGATAGGGGGCAAGGTGACAATCCTGGAAAATGCTTTGCCTGACATAAACAACAAGATAACCATAAACGCGGGGCGCCTGGACGAGGCAGAGGGGCGAATCCTATCCACGGAAAACTTATTGACAGACGCCATGGAAACAATAGCATATGCTAAAAAAAAAATTTAGCAGCTGGAAGAGAAAACAGAGGACCTGGAAAACAGGGGGTGAATGAATAATTGTGTTCTATTAAATCTGGGCGAAAAAGAAGAGGGAAACATGCCACTGATCCGCTACCTGCAAGACAAACTTCCCGAGTGGCTCCACCTGTCCACCGACAGGCCCATAGAACTCGAGAGAGCTTACCGAGCACTGAGGCCCCCACCAGCAGCCAGACAACCACCGCGCCCAATCACCATACGTTTCCTGAGATTCACCGACAAGGAACGAGTCCTACAGGCGGCGAAAACCAACACCATCACGGTGGGAAACGCCAAACTCACCTTACACCAGGACCTGTCAGCTGGAATACGCCGAAAGCGCCGAGAGTTTGACGAGGTGAAGAAATGCTCCATTGACCGAGGCATCTTTAGGGGATTCAAATACCCAAACGAGCTCAGGATTCTTCACCAAGGAGCCCTGCGACACTTCAAAACTCCCGAGGAGGCAAAACGGTTTTTGAAAGACAACCCCGGTCAATGAGAAATGGACCAATGACTAAATGCCATTACTGTTATTACTAAAGGAGGTAAGACAACATATAGCCGATATCCAAAGACCCACCCGCCCTGCTAAATGTCATTATAGCCGTCTAATCTATATTTATGTGCCTTTAGCTGAGAGGGATAGGCCCCATATTATAACCTAGGCCTACTATATGTAGGCTGGGCTATTGATTTTATTTTCTCCCTTTTTTAATGTGGTCTGGACGGGGGCTACGTTGTCATTTACTCAATGCGGGGCGGAGAGGATGAGGCATTTCTTTGGTGGGGAGGGGGAGACGTTGTGCGTTGCTAACTGTTCCCGTTTTTTTTTGTTGGAACACAGAATTGTGACTGAGCGGGGAGGTAATAGATCCAACGGGATATGTCGAGTTGTTTGGGAACTCGGCTGGGGTGTTCAGAGATTGTTATTTTATGTAAACCATTTATTTTCCTTTTATGTGAACGCAGCTGTAACTACTATCCACCTTAACCCAGAGATGACTTGCACTAAAGTTTGATTACTGTTCGATGACGATGACTAGTACCTTAAATCTATTGACATGGAACTGCCATGGTCTAGGTCATGCAATAAAACGGAAAAAGATACTATGTGCTCTAAAAAAGGAAAAAGCAGACATCGCGCTATTGCAAGAGACACACCTCTGTGATGCTGAACATGCCAAACTCCGCAGAGCTTGGGTGGGACAGGTGTATTTCTCATCTTTCAAATCCAACAGTAGAGGTACAGCCATACTTATCCATAAGAATGTTCCATTCATAATTGACAAAAACATATCTGATCCAGAGGGGAGATTTATTTTGATAACTGGGTCACTGTATGGGCAACCAATTACTATCTTAAACATATACGCCCCTAACACAGATACTCCTGCTTTTATGTCGAAAATGATAACCCTGTTCAATGAGCATTGTGTTTCCTTTGGAGTGTTGGCCGGAGATTTTAATTGTACCCTGAACCCAACCCTAGACAAATCATCTCAAGTCCCCACCACAAATCCTAGATCTGCAAAGATGTTGAACTCTCTTACTAAAGAGAGGGGACTGATAGATATCTGGAGAGAGACTAATAGCTCATCTATGGACTATACATACTACTCTAATGTCCATAACACCTACTCCCGTATAGATTACATTTTTATCCCAAAGAGTTTCATAAATTCAGCCACGTGTACAATCGGACCCATAGCGCTTTCGGATCACGCCTTTGTCCACCTCCGCTTTGACCTCTGCAAAAACATCCCGAGGTCAAAGAGCTGGAAATTCAACACCTCCATGCTATCAAACGAAGCATTCCATACATTGGTAACTACATGGATAGACAACTACACACAAGACAACAAAGTTTCTCCTGTTTCTCCGGCCACAATGTGGGACGCTGCTAAAGCCAACACTAAGAGGTCATCTAATTGCATATGCTTCCTCTAAGAAAAAAGCAATGGAAGCACACAGGCTAGATCTGGAGAGGGAGCTGGAACGCTGTGAAAAAGTACATAAACAATCCCCAGACAGCACCTCCTGGAGCAGCCAAAGCCAAACTGAATTTGGACTATACTCGGGAGATTAAAAAAATAGTTTTCTTTACTAAACAGAAATACCATGAGTATAGCAATAGGCCTAGTAGATTGCTTGCTTATCAATTAAAAAAAGAGCAGTCAGAGCGTACAATTATGGCTATCCGAACAGCGGAGGACGAGGTCACATATGACCCAAAAAATATCAATTTAACTTTTCATGATTTTTACTGCAAACTATATACCTCTGAGAGAAAACACACGGAGGCAGAACTCCACTCCTTCCTAGAGGGAATCTCGCTACCTAAACTATCAGAGACCGACCAAGAAGATCTCAACTCCCCCTTCACTCCTGAGGAGATCCTGGAGGCAATTACCTCCATGCCACCTAACAAGTCCCCCGGCCCAGATGGATTCCCCAGAGAGTTCCACAAAGCTTTTTGGCCCCAGCTTAGCCCTGTTTTCATGCCAATGCTGGAGGATTTTTGCAAAAACGGAGTTCTCCCAGACTCAATGCACACAGCTCGCATTACAGTGTTGCTCAAAAAAGACAAGGACCCCCTATCCTGCTCCTCCTTCCGGCCCATAAGCTTGTTGGATTTCGACTACAAAATAATTACCAAATTGCTCGCCAAAAGACTAAACACTCTTCTTCCCAAAATAATAAAAGCGGACCAAACTGGATTTATTAGAGACAGATACTCTTCTGATAACATTCGCCGTCTTTTTGATATTATTGATCAAGTAAACGCACAGAAGACCCCTGTCCTGCTGGCTTCACTGGATGCTGAGAAGGCGTTCGACAGGATGGAGAGGAGCTTTCTGTTCTCAGTCTTAGAAAAGTTCAATATGGGCCCAAACTTTATTAAATGGATCAAATCACTATACTCTCATCCAAATGCCATGGTGACTACTAACGGACTGAACTCTGACAGATTCCCTTTGGGACGGGGCACAAGACAAGGCTGCTCGCTGTCCCCCCTGCTCTACTTGTTGGGGGCGGAGCCTCTGGCAGAGTTGATAAGGAGCAATCCAAGTATTATAGGTGTTCATGCAGGCGGCCTGCAGCACAAGATTTCGCTTTACGCGGATGATGTCTTGCTCTACATATCCAACCCTGAGAAATCCCTTCCTCCCATTTTAGACACAATTGCTCAGTATGGCACGTTTTCAGGTTATAAGATTAATTTGAACAAATCCACTGTCTGCCCTCTCAATATTACACTCACCAGTTCTATGAAGACACTATGCCCATTCCAATGGAAGACACAGGGGTTTCAATACCTTGGGATATTCATAACACCAGATCTGAATAGGCTTTTCAAGGAGAATTATCTTCCACTCCTGGATCGAATCAAGAACAACCTCCAAACCTGGATCTCCCTCCCAATTAGCTTAGTAGGAAGAATTAATGTAATCCGCATGAACATCCTCCCTAGACTGAACTATTTATTTCAGATGCTCCCATGCTATCTCCCAGCTTCCTTTTTCAAAACAATTAACCAAAGCATCACCAAATTTATATGGGGCAATAAAAAACCTAGGATCAAGCTCTCCACTCTATCGAAACCTGAATCTAAGGGTGGTCTTGCCCTTCCCTCCCTTCAATTGTACTACTGGTCTGCCCAAATCCGCAACATGCTAACATGGATCACAAACAGACAAGAGTCAACGTGGATCCAGATAGAAGCCCAATCCTGTGGTTCATTGCCACTAAGCTCAACTATATTCATTAATAACTTTAGTGAAGTGGGCAACATAGCCAAAACATTTGTGATTTACAGCACCCTACTAGCGTGGAGGGACTGTAAGAAATACCTGGGCATCTCCTCCCAAATATGTTCTCACTCGCCTATAGTAGGCAACCCAGACTTGCCAAAAGCCCTGAGGGATGCCAACTTTAATCTTTGGCATACTCTAGGAATCAGGACCTTTTCAGACCTATTTCATCAGAAGACCACTACACTGAAATCCTTTCAAGAGCTCTGCAGTGAATTCAATGTGCCAAGATCCCATTTTTTAAAATATCTTCAAATTATACATGTCATCTCCTCATTTACTTCCAAGAGGAGGTTTAGAACTCAGTTGAACTCAGTTGAAACCCTTCTTGTCACAGCACAATCCATTAAAGGCAAAATATATTATATCTATAGACTCCTTTCTGAGAAAGGAGGCTCCTCCTTTACTCCTTTGAAAATAATCTGGGAAAAGGACCTTGGTCTGACTATCAGTGATGAGTTCTGGGCGGAGGTTTGCGACAGGGTATACTGCTCCTGAAAGAATCTAATTACACATTTTTGTACAACTTTTATTACACTCCCTTAAGACTCCATAAAATGAAAACAGACATTTCTCCTAACTGTAAAAGATGTACCTCTGAAAGTGGAACCTATATGCATGTATTTTGGAGCTGTAGAGAGATTGCCAGATTTTGGCAATCTATACATACTGCTGCACAGAAAATACTAGATGTACAGTTTGACATGACCCCGTGTCTCTATCTTCTTAATGCCCAGCAGGACTTTGTTCTTGATCCTGACAGAGAAAATTTGCTCATGACCATTACATACTTTGCTAAGAAATGTATCCTTCTATTGTGGGCCTCTAATACCTCTCCTACATTTAAAATGTGGATTGACCAGATTGTTGACTTTCTCCCTCTTGAAAAGCTCACTTATGACCTCCGTAAGAGACAGCTCAAGTTTGATAGACTCTGGTCTCCACTACTCAACTATATTTCAAATTGGACAGAGTGAATGGGGGGGGGGGGATCAGGGAGATGAGCAGATGCGTGTTGTGTAAGGTGCTGTAAAATCTAAAAACGAATTATTGGCTCGTCATCTCAGCTAAGGCTGGAAATAGCTAATAAGAACCTTGATAGTGCTGCTGCAAGTTCTATATTTAAAATTTTGTAATAATTATTATTTGTGTGTGTATGTATGTGTGTATATATATATATAAAACATTTTTTTAATTATTATTATTATTATTTATTTTTTTAAAGTCTGTCACATCTGTGAATGTGGAATGTGTTTGGTTGGTTGATTGAAAACTTAATAAAACTTTAAATTGAAAAAACACCTACAAAAATATGGTGTTTCTATGTCAAACAGTTTTGTTATATTTCAGTCTTCTGTGATGTATATAAAGTGCATAAACTGAAAATGTAATATTTTTCAACTCTATATCTGACATGGTACAGGTGTCTTCTTATTTTAAGCCCATAGCCATGTTTGTGATATGTATACTTTTGCTTCAAAGTAGACTTGTTCAAGACTACTAACGATCTCTCTTTGTGACCATGATTTAGCCCACTGCAGTAAAAGCTTAACCAAACAGCTACCCGGACTATCTGCATTTGATCCTCCTTTGCACTAACTCTTTTTGACTCATCACATACACTGCTGCTGCTGTTTATTATCTATCCTGCTGCCTAGTCACTTTACCCCTACCTCATTTCCCTCGTACCCCTCCAGATCGACTTTGTACTGGTACCCCGTGTATATAGCCAAGTTATGCTTACTCATTGGGTATTTATTCCTTGTGGGGGGGGTTTTTTGTGTGTGGGGGGGGTCTTTTCTATTGTTTTTTAATTTCTCTCTCTGCATTGTTGGTGAAAAGCCCGTAAGTAAGCATTTCACTGTTAGTCTACACCTGTTGTTTACGAAGCATGTGACAAATACATTTTGATTTGATTTGACAAACAGAAACACAGACACACAAATGCACAGACGCACAAACTCACTCGCGCACACACACACACAAACGCATGTGCACACACAAATGCAAGCACACACACTCACTCTCTATTCTGTCCACTACTCTGTGTGTTTACTTGAATTTGTAACAAACAAAATGCTTTGAAGCATTGGATAATTCATTAAAGAGGATCCACTGTTACCAATTAATTAAAGAGGATCCACACACAACACACACTGATAACAGGAGTTGTGATAGGTGGAGTTAGTCAACAGCAATGCATTGTCTAGAAATGACAAGACACACGCTCGCGCACACACACGCACGCACGCACACACACACACACACACACACACACACACACACACACACACACACACACACACACACACACACACACACACACACGCACACGCACACACAGACACGCACACACGCACACGCACACACGCACACACACACACACACACACACACACACACACACACACACACACACACACACACACACACACACACACACACACACACACACACACACACACACACACACGCACTGACTCAGTGAACTGGGCATGTGGCACAGAGTGTGTGATCTTTGGCCTGAGATGATAAGGGCAGCTCCTCGTTGGTGTGCTCACACACACACAAACCCCACACCACACACCACACCACACACCAAACACACACACACCACACACACAGGGCAGTAACTTTTTAATTCAGCAGCTCATTGTGTGACGGGGAGCAGATGGTAGCAGGAATAGCCAAATGAAAATACACTGGCTAACATTAACACTGTTAATATCTGACAGGGAGATAGACTCCATGCGCACGCACGCACGCACGCACGCACGCACGCACGCACGCACGCACGCACACACACACACACACACACACACACACACACACACACACACACACACACACACACACAGTGATCCCTCAGGTCCTGTTTGCACCATCTGCATGTTCATGATACATTTCAAAGTGGAATTGACTGTGTGTGTGTGTGTGTGTGTGTGTGTGTGTGTGTGTGTGTGTGTGCATTACGAACAGTGTTAATGTTATGTGTGTGTCTGTGTGTGTGTTCTTCGTGGGGGAGTGCAATCCAACTGAGGTGCACACAAAACAAAATGATACACCATGTTGCTTCAATATTCAGCCTGTTGAGTGCCTGCCACCTGGCCACAGCATGCAGGAGGTTACTGTTATCACCGAACACACACACACATATATACATACACACACTCACAAACACACTCAGGAGTATAGACTTACACAGTGTGTGTCAGTGTGCAGTTTTGCAGCATGTGTATGTTTGCGCACACTCGTGTGATCTCTCACCACCTCTTTCTGCTTCTGACTTAATTTGCATAATCTGCATAACGAGCCTGGTTGTAATTGGCCATGATCAGGTATAGGAGATCATGTGGTTTAGTAGGAGATGATAATGATTTCACTAACTGGCCTGACCATTACAAGCTGCTCCTCTACATCAACCTCATCTGGAGAGGAGGAAGGTGGGTTGGAGAAGAGGAGGAGGAGAGAGAAAGGGTGGGATGGCGCAGGGAGAGGAAGAGAGAGGGTGGGATGGAGCAGGGAGAGGAAGAGAGGGGGTGGAATGGAGCAGGGAGAGGAGGGGGGAGGGTGGGATGGAGCAGGGAGAGAAGGGGGGGATGGAGCAGGGAGAGGGAGGGTGGGATGGAGCAGGGAGAGGAGGGGGGAGGGTGGAATGGAGCAGGGAGAGGAGGGGGGAGGGTGGGATGGAGCAGGGAGAGAAGGGGGGGGTGGAGCAGGGAGAGGGAGGGTGGGATGGAGCATGGGGGAGGAGGGGGGAGGGTGGGATGGAGCAGGGAGAGAAGGGGGGATGGAGCAGGGAGAGGGAGGGTGGGATGGAGCAGGGAGAGGAAGAGAGAGGGTGGGATGGAGCAGGGAGAGGAAGAGAGGGGGTGGAATGGAGCAGGGAGAGGAGGGGGGAGGGTGGGATGGAGCAGGGAGAGAAGGGGGGGGTGGAGCAGGGAGAGGGAGGGTGGGATGGAGCATGGGGGAGGAGGGGGGAGGGTGGGATGGAGCAGGGAGAGAAGGGGGGATGGAGCAGGGAGAGGGAGGGTGGGATGGAGCAGGGAGAGGAGGGGGGAGGGTGGGATGGAGCAGGGAGAGAAGGGGGGGATGGAGCAGGGAGAGGGAGGGTGGGATGGAGCAGGGAGAGGAGGGGGGAGGGTGGGATGGAGCAGGGAGAGGGAAGGAGGGAGTGGGAGAGAGTGAAAGGAAGGAAAGAGGGGAGGATATGTGTGAGGGGGATGAGAAGAGGGGAGGGAAAGAGGGAGGGGGAGGTAGGAAGGGAAGGGAAGAAGGAAAGGACAAGGGGAGGAAGATGGATGGAGAAAGGAGACAAAAGTCAGAGAAGAATGGGAAGGGAGAGAGGAGGGAAAAGGAGAGAATCCCTCTAATGTACTGTTGTTGTCATGCAGAAAAATCTATCTGCATAAAGACAATAGTACAGGGATCCATACAGGGATTTTCATCTCTCTCTCGCTCTTCTTCATCTCACTCTTACTTAATTTCTTTCTATCTCTCTAGTCTTCATCTCACACACACTCCTTCGTTCCCTCTATCTTCATCTGTGTGTGTGTGTGTGTGTGTGTGTGTGTGTGTGTGTGTGTGTGTGTGTGTGTGTGTGTGTGTGTGTGTGTGTGTGTGTGTGTGTGTGTGTGTGTGTGTGTGTGTGTGTGTGTGTGTGTGTGTGTGTGTGTGTGTGTGTGTGTGTGTGTGTGTGATATTGCCACTGTATCTGCTGCACAGACAAACAAAGGAAGGTAATTCTCTCTCTATAGGACACGGACAGTACACTTCAAAAGAGCAGAGAAAACACACATACACACGCCACACACACACGCTCCTCCCCTTTATTCTCTCTTAGCCCCCAGGAGTAAGCTGGTTGTGTGCGGAGGGCAGGGGTGTGTGGGGAAGGGTAATGAACAGGATTATAGCTCATCTAACAGCAGTGTGTGTGGCAGTGTGTGTGTGTGTTGCTTAAGATAAACAGCACAAGCAGCTAAACCCATTAGTTGAAACAAAGACTGTTGAAAATATCAAGAACTATCCCTCTCTCTCTCTCCCCCACCCACCCACCCACCCACCCACCTCTCTCTCTCTCTCTCTCTCTCTCTCTCTCTCTCTCTCTCTCTCTCTCTCTCTCTCTCTCTCTCTCTCTCTCTCTCTCTCTCTCTCTCTCTCTCTTTCTCTCTCTCTCTCTCTCTCTCAATTCAATTCAACTGGCTTTATTTGAATGGGAAACATATATTTATATTGCCAAAGAAAGTGAAATAGATTATGAATAGTAAACATTACACTCACAAAGGTTCCAACTGAATACAGACATTTCAAATGTCGTAATATGTCTATATACAGTGGGGTTGTATTTACAATGGTTTTTGTTCTTAACTAGTTACCCTTTTCTTGTGGCAACAAGTCACAAATCTAGCTGCTGTGATGGCACACTGTGGTATTTCACCCAAAAGATATGGGAGTTTATCCAAATTTGATTTGTTTTCGAATTCTTTGTGGTCTGTGCAATCTGAGGGAAATATGTGTCTCTAATATGGTCAGACATTCATCCGGAAGTTAGGAAGTGCAGTTCAGTTTCCACCTCATTTTGTGCTCTCAATAGCAAGGCAATGTTCACTGAGTCAAAGCATAGTCAAAGCTTTCCTTCATTTTGGGTCAGTCACAGTGGTCAGGTATTCTGCCACTGTGTACTCTCTGTTTAGGGCCAAATAGCATTCTAGTTTGCTCTGTTTTTTTGTTGATTCTTTCCAATGTGTCAAGTAATTCTCTTTTTTTACGATTTGGTTGGGTCTACTTGTGTTGCTGTCCTGGTGCTCTGTGGGGTCTGTTTGTGTTTGTGAACAGAGCCCCAGAAACAGTTTGCTTAGGGGACTCCTCCAGTTTCATCTCTCTGTAGGTAATGGCTGTGTTATAGAAGGTTTGGGAATCACTTCCTTTTAGGTGGTTATAGAATTTAACGGCTCTTCTATGGATTTTGACAATTAGCTGATATCGGCCTAAATCTGCTCTGCATGCATTATTTGGTGTTTTATGCTGTACACAGAGGATATTTTTGTAGAAGTCTGCATGCAGCGTCTCAGTTTGGTGTTTGTCCCATTTTGTGAATTCTTGGTTTGTGAGCGGACCCCAGACCTCCCAACCATAAAGGGCAATGGGTTCTAAAACTGATTCAAGTATTTTTAGCCAGATCCTAATTGGTATATATATAAAGCACTAAATAAACTTCAGTTAGTGCTAAATACGGCTGCTAGAATCCTGACTAGAACCAAAAAATGTGATCATATTACTCCAGTGCTAGCCTCCCTACACTGGCTTCCTGTTAAGGCAAGGACTGATTTCAAGGTTTTACTGCTAACCTACAAAGCATTACACGGGGTTGCTCCTACCTATCTTTCCGATTTGGTCCTGCCGTACATACAGTGGGGAGAACAAGTATTTGATACACTGCCGATTTTGCAGGTTTTCCTACTTACAAAGCATGTAGAGGTCTGTAATTTTTATCATAGGTACACTTCAACTATGAGAGACGGAATCTAAAACAAAAATCCAGAAAATCACATTGTATGATTTTTAAGTAATTAATTTGCATTTTATTGCATGACATAAGTATTTGATACATCAGAAAAGCAGAACTTAATATTTGGTACAGAAACCTTTGTTTGCAATTACAGAGATCATACATTTCCTGTAGTTCTTGACTAGGTTTGCACACACTGCAGCAGGGATTTTGGCCCACTCCTCCCTACAGATCTTCTCCAGATCCTTCAGGTTTCGGGGCTGTCGCTGGGCAATACGGACGTTCAGCTCCCTCCAAAGATTTTCTATTGGGTTCAGGTCTGGAGACTGGCTTGGCCACTCCAGGACCTTGAGATGCTTCTTACGGAGCCACTCCTTAGTTGCCATGGCTGTGTGCTTCGTGTCGTTGTCATGCTGGAAGACCCAGCAACGACCCATCTTCAATGCTCTTACTGAGGGAAGGAGGTTGTTGGCCAAGATCTCGCGATACATGGCCCCATCCATCCTCCCCTCAATACGGTGCAGTCATCCTGTCCCCTTTGCAGAAAAGCATCCCCAAAGAATGATGTTTCCACCTCCATGCTTCACGGTTGGGATGGTGTTCTTGGGGTTGTACACATACTTCTTCTTCCTCCAAACACGGTGAGTGGAGTTAGACCAAAAAGCTCTATTTTTGTCTCATCAGACCACATGACCTTCTCCCATTCCTCCTCTGGATCATCCAGATGGTCATTTGCAAACTTCAGACAGGCCTGGACATGCACTGGCTTAAGCAGGGGGACCTTGCGTGCGCTGCAGGATTTTAATCCATGACGGCGTAGTGTGTTACTAATGGTTTTCTTTGAGACTGTGGTCCCAGCTCTCTTCAGGTCATTGACCAGGTCCTGCCGTGTAGTTCTGGGCTGATCCCTCACCTTCCTCATGATCATTGATGCCCCACGAGGTGAAATCTTGCATGGAGCCCCAGACCGAGGGTGATTGACCGTCATCTTGAACTTCTTCCATTTTCTAATAATTGCGCCAACAGTTGTTTCCTTCTCACCAAGCTGCTTGCCTATTGTCCTGTAGCCCATCCCAGCCTTGTGCAGGTCTACAATTTTATCCCTGATGTCCTTACACAGCTCTCTGGTCTTGGCCATTGTGGAGAGGTTGGAATCTGTTTGATTGAGTGTGTGGACAGGTGTCTTTTATACAGGTAACGAGTTCAAACAGGTGCAGTTAATACAGGTAATGAGTGGAGAACAGGAGGGCTTCTTAAAGAAAAACTAACAGGTCTGTGAGAGCCGGAATTCTTACTGGTTGGTAGGTGATCAAATACTTATGTCATGCAATAAAATGCAAATTAATTATTTAAAAATCATACAATGTGATTTTCTGGATTTTTGTTTTAGATTCCGTCTCTCACAGTTGAAGTGTACCTATGATAAAAATTACAGACCTCTACATGCTTTGTAAGTAGGAAAACCTGCAAAATCGGCAGTGTATCAAATACTTGTTCTCCCCACTGTATGTAACGGATGTGAAATGGCTAGCTAGTTAGCGGTGGTGCGCGCTAGCAGCCTTTCAGTCGGTTACGTCACTTGCTCTGAAACCTAGAAGTAGTGGTTCCCCTTGCTCTGCAAGGGCCGCGGACTTTGTGGAGCGATGGGTAACGATGCTTCGTGGGTGACTGTTGTTGATGTGTGCAGAGGGTCCCTGGTTCGCGCCCGGGTTGAGGGGACGGATGTAAAGTTATACTGTTACATTGATGCTGTTGACCCGGATCACTGGTTGCTGCGGAAAAGGAGGCGGTCGAAAGGGGGGTGAGTGTAACGGATGTGAAATGGCTAGCTAGTTAGCGGTGGTGCGCGCTAGCAGCCTTTCAGACGGTCACTTGCTCTGAAACCAAGAAGTAGTGGTTCCCCTTGCTCTGCAAGGGCCGCAGCTTTTGTGGAGCGATGGGTAACGATGCTTCGTGGGTGACTATTGTTGATGTGTGCAGAGGGTCCCTGGTTCGAGGCCGGGTCGGGGCGAGGGAACGGTCTAAAGTTAAACTGTTACACATACCTACACGTACGCTACGGTCACAAGACGCAGGCCTCCTAATTGTCCCTAGAATTTCCAAGCAAACAGCTGGAGGCAGGGCTTTCTCCTATAGAGCTCCATTTTTTATGGAATGGTCTGCCTACCCATGTGAGAGACACAGACTCGGTCTCAACTTTTAAGTCTTTACTGAAGACTCATCTCTTCAGTGAGTCATATGATTGAGTGTAGTCTGGCCCAGGAGTGTGAAGGTGAACGGAAAGGCTCTGGAGCAACGAACCGCCCTTGCTGTCTCTGCCTGGCCAGTTCCCCTCTCTCCACTGGGATTTTCTGCCTCTAACCCTATTACAGGGGCTGAGTCACTGGCTTACTGGTGCTCTTTCATGCCGTCCCTAGGAGGGGTGCGTCACTTGAGTGGGTTGAGTCACTGACGTTGTCTTCCTGTCTGGGTTGGCGCCCCCCCTTGGGTTGTGCCGTGGCGGAGATCTTTGTGGCCTATACTCGGCCTTGTCTCAGGATGGTAGGTTGGTGGTTGAAGATATCCCTCTAGTGATGTGGGGGCTGTGCTTTGGCAAAGTGGGTGGGGTTATATCCTTCCTGTTTGGCCCTGTCCGGGGATATCATCGGATGGGGCCACAGTGTCTCCTGACCCCTCCTGTCTTAGCCTCCAGTATTTATGCTGCAGTAGTTTATGTGTCGGGGGGCTAGGGTCAGTTTGTTATATCTGGAGTACTTCTCCTGTCTTATCCGGTGTCCTGTGTGAATTTAAGCATGCTCTCTCTAATTCTCTCTTTCTCTCTTTCTTTCTCTCTCTCGGAGGACCTGAGCCCTAGGACCATGCCTCAGGACTACCTGGCATGATGACTCCTTGCTGTCCCCAGTCCACCTGGCCGTGCTGCTGCTCCAGTTTCAACTGTTCTGCCTGCGGCTATGGAACCCTGACCTGTTCACCGGACGTGCTACCTGTCCCAGACCTGCTGTTTTCAACTCTCTAGAGACAGCAGGAGCGGTAGAGATACTCTTAATGATCGGCTATGAAAAGCCAACTGACATTTACTCCTGAGGTGCTGACTTGCTGCACCATCGACAACTACTGTGATTATTATTATTTGAAAATAAAGGAGAGCCGCACACTCTAGGAGCTCAGATGCAAAAATTGAATTACCAACGTTTCGACAGCCAAGCTGTCTTCATCAGGGTATAATCACAAACACTGCGGGATGACTCGTTTATATAGTGTTAAAAGACACACAGGTGTCTGTAATCATGGCCAAGAGTGGCCTAATATCATTGGTTAATTCTCGAATATTAAAATGGCATACAAAGAGCAGCATACAAAAAACAAATGGATAGCATACGAAACGTTGGTAATTCAATTTTTGCATCTGAGCTCCTAGAGTTTTTTTTTTTTTTTAAGTTTTCTACTCCGCTAGCCAGCACCTCGCCTAAATAGGTGTGCGTTTCTTTTTCTTCTTGATTATTATTATTTGACCATGCTGGTCATTTATGAACATTTGAAAATCTTGACCATGTTCTGTTATAATCTCCACCCGGCACAGCCAGAAGAGGACTGACCACCCCTCATAGCCTGGTTCCTCTCTAGGTTTCTTCCTAGGTTTTGGCCCTTCTAGGGAGTTTTTCCTAGCCACCGTGCTTCTACACCTGCATTGCTTGCTGTTTGGGGTTTTCGGCTGGGTTTCTGTACAGCACTTTGATATATCAGCTGATGTAAGAAGGGCTATATAAATACATTTGATTTGATTTGATATGTCAAATGTTATGTTCCTTTTGATGGAGTAGAAGGCCCTTCTTGCCTTGTTTCTCAGATCGTTCACAGCTTTGTGAAAGTTACCTGTGGCGCTGATGTTTAGGCTGAGGTAGGTATAGTTTTTTGTGTGCTCTAGGGCAACAGCGTTTAGATTTAATTTGTATTTGTGGTCCTGGCACCTGGACCTTTTTTGGATCACCATTATTTTTGTCTTACTGAGATTTACTGTCAGGGCCCAGGTCTGACAGAATCTGTGTAGAAGATGCTGGTATAGGCCCTCCTTGGTTGGGGACAGAAGCACCAGATCATCAGCAAACAGTAGGGATTTGACTTCAGACTGTAGTAGGGTGTGGCCGGGTGCTGCAGACTGTTCTAGTGCCCTCGCCAATTCGTTGATATGTATGTTGAAGAGCTGCATCCCTGTCTCACCCCACAACCCTGAGGAAATAAATGTTTGTGTTTTTTGCCAATTTTAACCGCACATTTGTTGTTTGTGTACTAGGATTTTATGTCATATGTTTTCCCCCCAACACCGCTTTCCATCAATTTGAACAGCAGACCCTCATGCCACATTTTTTGAAATCAACAAAGCATGAGAAGACTTGAGTTTGTATATTTTATTTAATGTAGGATACCATCAACACCACAGGACTTTTTCGGTTGGAGGGTTTGTATTTTTTTCTGTAGTTCATTCAATGTAATTTGAGAATCCAGTGGGTTCTGGTAGTCTTTAATGTTTGATTCTAAGATTTAGATTTGATCATGTATTTGTTTTTGCTGTTTGTTCTTTGTTATAGGGCCAACATGGTTGGAGATGTGGTTTATCCATACATTTCCGTTTTGGAAATTGTGTTGTTGTTAGTTTAGTGTGTTTCAATTTTCCTAGAAGTGGTTAGTTTCTATGGCATCTTCAATTACATTGAGCTAATTTCTGACGTGCTGTTGCTTCTTTTTCCATAGTGTATTTCTGTATTGTTTTAGTGATTCACCACAGTGAAGGCGTAGGCTCAGGTTTTCTGGGTCTCTATGTTTTTAGTTGGATAGGTTTCTCAATTTCTTTCTTAGGTTTTTGCATTCTTCATCAAACCATGTGTCATTGTTGTCTGCTTGAAAGTTTTTGATTTGATAGGTGAGCTGAGAGGTCAAATATTTTCATTAATTTTTTTATTTCACCTTTATTTAACCAGGTACGCTAAATAAAGAACAAGTTCTCATTTACAGCAAAGCAGTGCGACACAAACAACAACACAGAGTGACACATGGAAAACCAAACATACAGTCAATAACACAATAGGGAAAAAGTCTATATACAGTGTGTGCAAATGAGGTAAGGCAATAAATAGGCCATAGTGGCAAAATAATTACAATTTAGCAATTAAACACTGGAGTGATAGATGTGCAGAAGATGAATGTGCAAGTAGAGATACTGGGGTGCAAAGGAGCAACAACTACAAAAAATAACAGTATAGGGATGAGGTAGTTGGATGGGCTATTTACAGATGGGCTATGTACAGGTGCAGTGATCTGTGAGCTGCTCTGACAGCTGGTGCTTAACGTTAGTGAGGGAAATATGGGTCTCCAGCTTCAGTGATTTTTGCAATTTGTTCCAGTCATTGGCAGCAGAGAACTGGAAGGAGAGGCGGCCAAAGGAAGAATTGGCTTTGGGGGTGACCAGTGAAATATACCTGCTGGAGCGCATGCTACGGGTGGGTGCTGCTATGGTGACCAGTGAGCTGAGATAAGGCGGGGCTTTACCATGCAAAGACTTATAGATGACCTGGAACCAGTGGGTTTGGCGACGAATATAAAGCGAGGGCCAGCCAACGAGAGCATACAGGTCGCAGTGGTGGGTAGTATATGAGGCTTTAGTGACAAACCGGATGGCACTGTGATAGACTGCATCCAATTTGCTGAGTAGAGTGTTGGAGGCTATTTTGTAACTGACATCGCCGAGGTCAAGGATCGGCAGGATAGTCAGTTTTACAAGGGTATCTTTGGCAGCATGAGTGGAGGAGGCTTTGTTGCGAAATAGAAAGCCGATTCTAGATTTCATTTTGGATTGGAGATGCTTAATGTGAGTCTGGAAGGAGAGTTTACAGTCTAACCAGACACCTAGGTATTTGTAGTTGTCCACATATTCAGAACTGTCCAGAGTAGTGATGCTGGACGGGCGGGCAGGTGCGGGCAGCGATCGGTTGAAAAGCATGCATTTAGTTTTGCTTGCATTTAAGAGCAGTTGGATGCCACGGAAGGAGAGTTGTATGGCATTGAAGCTCGTCTGGAGGTTAGGTAACACAGTGTCCAAAGAAGGGCCAGATGTATACAGAATGGTGTCGTCTGTGTAGAGGTGGATGAGAAAATCACCAGCAGCAAGAGTGACATCATTGATGTTTACAGAGAAAAGAGTCGGCCCGAGAATTGAACCCTGTGGCACCCCCATAGAGACTGCCAGAGGTCCAGACAACAGGCCCTCCGATTTGACACACTGAACTCTGTCTGAAAAGTAGTTGGTGAACCAGGCGAGGCAGTCATTTGAGAAACAAAGGCTGTTGAGTCTGCCGATAAGAATGTGGTGATTGGCAGAGTTGAAAGCCTTGGCCAGGTCAATGAAGAGGGCTGCACAGTATTGTCTCTTATCGATGGCGGTTATGATATTGTTTAGGACCTTGAGCTGAGGTGCACCCATGACCAGCTCGGAAACCAGATTGCATAGCGGAGAAGGTACGGTGGGATTCGAAATGGCAGTGATCTGTTTGTTAACTTGGCTTTCGAAGACCTTAGAAAGGCAGGGTAGGATAGAAATAGGTAGGTAGCAGTTTGGGTCTAGAGTGACCGCGGCAGCTTTCCAATCGTTGGGGATCCCAGACGATACGAAGGAGAGGTTGAACAGGCTAGTAATAGGGGTTGCAACAATTGTGGCTGATAATTTTAGAAAGAGAGGGTCCAGATTGTCTAGCCCAGCTGATTTGTAAGGGTCCAGATTTTGCAGCTCTTTCAGAACATCAACTATCTGGATTTGGGTGTAGGAGAAATGGAGGAGGCTTGGCAAGTTGCTGTGGGGGGTGCAGGGCTGTTGACCGGGTGGGCAGGGTGAAAGCATGACCCGCCGGTAGAAAAATGCTTATTGAAATTCTCAATTATTGTGGATTTATCGGTGGTGACAGTGTTTCGTAGCCTCAGTGCAGTGGGCAGCTGGGAGGAGGTGCTCTTATTCGCCATGGACTTTACAGTGTCCCAAAACTTTTTGGAGTTAGTGCTGCAGGATGCAAATTTCTGTTTGAAAAAGCTAGCCTTTGCTTTCCTAACTGACTGTGTGTATTGGTTCCTAACTTCCCTGAAAAGTTGCATATCGCGGGGGCTATTCGATGCTAATGCCGTACGCCACACAGGATGTTTTGTGCTGGTCAAGGGCAGTCAGTTCTGGAGTGAACCACAGGCTATATCTGTTCCTGGTTCTACATTTTTTGAACGGGGCATGCTTATTTAAGATTGTGAGGAAAGCACTTTTAAAGAATAACCAGGCATCTTCTACTGACGGAATGAGGTCAATACCCAGGCCAGGTCGATTAGAATGGCCTGCTCGCTGAAGTGTTTTAGGGAGCATTTGACAGTGATGAGGGGTGGTCATTTGACCGTAGACCCATTACGGACGCAAACAATGAGGCAGTGATCGCTGAGATCCTGGTTGAAAACAGCAGAGGTGTATTTGGAGGGCAGGTTGGTTAGGATGATATCTATGAGGGTGCCTGTGTTCACGGATTTGGGGTTGTACCTGGTAGGTTCATTAATATTTGAACCTACCAATAATATACTGTTTAGGTTTTCTACAAACAAGTTTCATTTTTTGTTCAGGAAGTTGTCTAAAAGGGATTGAATTTGTTGTTGCCTCATTGTTTTTCTTAGGTTTTTACCCTACTTCCTTCCATCTATAGTATTTCTTAATATTATTCAGTTCCTTTGGCTTTGATGCCTCATGATTGAGTATTGCTCTGTTCAAGCAGGCTGTGATTTTGTTGTGATCTGACAGGGGTGTCAGTAGGCTGACTGTGAAAGCTCTGAGAGACTCTGGATTGAGGTCAGTGATAAAGTAGTCTATTGTACTCAATTCAACTCAAAAGGGCTTTATTAGCATGGGACACATGTTTACATTGCTGAAGCAACGCTCTGTCATTCTCGCTGTGTGTCTTTCCTTAGTAATGGCTACAGTAATGTCTCAGGCATTTCTCTCTTGGCTGGGTTAGTTGGACTGCATCTCAACAATCTAACATGACATCCCTTTCTTGTTCTCTTCCATCTCTCTCTAAAGGTCACACTACTCTCTCTCTCTCTCTCTCTCTCTCTCTCTCTCTCTCTCTCTCTCTCTCTCTCTCTCTCTCTTTCTCTGTCTCTGTGTCTCTCACAACACGTTGCAGCTGCCAGTGTTGAATGATGTGTTGAAAAATAGGGACTGGAAAGGGAGAGAGAGAGAGCTTCTGTGACAGTGCTTGCTGTCATTTGCCAAATCAATTATGTGTATCCTCCTCCCCTGCTGTAGGCTAAGTTACTGTGTGTGTGTGTGTGTGTGTGTGTGTGTGTGTGTGTGTGTGTGTGTGTGTGTGTGTGTGTGTGTGTGTGTGTGTGTGTGTGTGTGTGTGTGTGTGTGTGTGTGTGTGTGTGTGTGTGTGTGTGTGTGTGTGTGTGTGTGTGTGTGAAAAAGGTTTATGAGAGGAGTTTATGGGTGTAGTAGGCTAATGACTGGGTCTCCAGCAGCAGTAAGACTATTAATGTTATTATTACCACTGTAGATTTACACAGTATAATGGCCTCAGTTACACACTTCTTAAAGGAGGGCGCACACACACACACACACACACACACACACACACACACACACACACACACACACACACACACACACACACACACACACACACACACACACACACACACACACACACACACACACACACACACACACACACACACACACACACACACACACTGTGATCCCTGTGTGTAGAAGGTCAAAGCGGAGTAGAGAAGGTTGGACCCCCACCTCTCTGAGGGGAATAGAGAGTGTCCGCCTACACAGCTACACCATTAATCATCTCTGTGGCTACTCTCTGCAGGCAGGCACACACACACACACACTCACGCACGCACGCAAACAAACACACACATCCTATTCTGTGGGAGATCCTACTACCTATATGCTTTTCTCTCTCTCTCTCTCTCTCTCTCTCTCTCTCTCTCTCTCTCTCTCTCTCTCTCTCTCTCTCTCTCTCTCTCTCCCTGGTAGTAGACCAGTGTCAACATGACTGAGAAGACACATGACCTGGTAGTAGACCAGTGTCAACATGACTGAGAAGACACATGACCTGGTAGTAGACCAGTGTCAACATGACTGAGAAGACACATGACCTGGTATGAAAGACAAAACAAAACAAGATGGGAAATATTATCAACATTACTTTGCACTTTTCACTGGCTGTCCTTCAGGTTGTGGCAGGAGGACACATACAGTGGGGCAAAAAAGTATTTAGTCAGCCACCAATTGTGCAAGTTCTCCCACTTAAAAAGTTGAGAGAGGCCTGTAATTTTCATCATAGGTATACTTCAACTATGACAGACAAAATTAGAAAAAAAAATCCAGAAAATCACATTGTAGGATTTTTAATGAATTTATTTGCAAATTATGGTGGAAAATAAGTATTTGGTCACCTACAAACAAGCAAGATTTCTGGCTCTCACAGACCTGTAACTTCTTCTTTAAGAGGCTCCTCTGTCCTCCACTCGTTACCTGTATTAATGGCACCTGTTTGAACTTGTTATCAGTATAAAAGACACCTGTCCACAACCTCAAACAGTCACACTCCAAACTCCACTATGGCCAAGACCAAATAGCTGTCAAAGGACACCAGAAACAAAATTGTAGACCTGCACCAGGCTGGGAAGACTGAATCTGCAATAGGTAAGCAGCTTGGTTTGAAGAAATCAACTGTGGGAGCAATTATTAGGAAATGGAAGACATACAAGACCACTGATAATCTCCCTCGATCTGGGGCTCCATGCAAGATCTCACCCCGTGGGGTCAAAATGATCACAAGAACGGTGAGCAAAAATCCCAGAACCACACGGGGGGACCTAGTGAATGATCTGCAGAGAGCTGGGACCAAAGTAACAAAGCCTACCATCAGCAAGGGCATTGAAGATGAAACGTGGCTGGGTCTTTCAGCATGACAATGATCCCAAACACACCGCCCGGGCAACGAAGGAGTGGCTTCGTAAGAAGCATTTCAAGGTCCTGGAGTGGCCTAGCCAGTCTCCAGATCTCAACCCCATAGAAAATCTTTGGAGGGAGTTGAAAGTCCGTGTTGCCCAGCAACAGACCCAAAACATCACTGCTCTAGAGGAGATCTGCATGGAGGAATGGGCCAAAATACCAGCAACAGTGTGTGAAAACCTTGTGAAGACTTACAGAAAACGTTTGACCTCTGTCATTGCCAACAAAGGGTATATAACAAAGTATTGAGATAAACTTTTGTTATTGACCAAATACTTATTTTCCACCATAATTTGCAAATAAATTCATTAAAAATCCTACAATGTGATTTTCTGGAAAAGAAATTCTCATTTTGTCTGTCATAGTTGAAGTGTACCTATGATGAAAATTACAGGCCTCTCTCATCTTTTTAAGTGGGAGAACTTGCACAATTGGTGGCTGACTAAATACTTTTTTGCCCCACTGTATTTGGCTGCCAAAACTGCACATTTATATAGTTTCAAATTCTTTGTATTGAATTATAATTTTGGGAAATAAATATTCTCTTAGGTCTGAGTATTTGTCACAGTGTAATAGGAAATGCAGCTCTGTCTCTACCTCTCCCCTGGAGCAGAGTGAGCACAGCCTGTCCTCTCTGGGCAGCCAGGTTTGTCTGTGACGACCGGTCTCTATAGCCAGACTGTGCTCACTGAGTTTGTACCTAGTCAATGTTTTCCTCAGTTTTCTATCAGTCACAGTGGTCAGATAGTCTGCCACCATGTACTGTCTGTTTAGAGCCAAATAGCATTGAAGTTTACTTAGATTTTTTTGTGGTGTCTTTCCATTAGGGGATATATTTTTCTTTTTGTTTTGTGATGATTTGGTTGGGCCAGATTTTCTGAGGGCTGTTCTGAGGCTCTATGGCAGGGGTGTCAGAGTCAAGGCCCGCGGGCCACATCCGGCCCGCGAGAAGGTTTTTTACGGCCCCTGGGATGATCTTGATTTATTATTAGAACCGGCCCGCAGACCGCAGCAAGCCGGCAGCCCGCAGATCTTTTACACGCACCAATACTACATTTCCCACAATGCAACGGTGACGCACCGAGCAGTAGGCTGCTTCATTTCAATATTTATTGGCACAGCAGTCGTCAGCATCACAGTAAAATTAACTTTCAGATACCCATCAAAAATGGCAAAACGGAAGGTGGACACTGAGAACCGGGGGTTTCAAACAAGGTGGGAGTCGGAGTATATGTTCACGGAGGTAGCTGGAAAACCTGTGTGTCTTCTGTGTGGAGAAAGTGTGGCGGTACTGAAAGAGTATAATCTGAGACGACATTATGAAACGAAACACGCGGACAAAAACAAGAATATGGACATGGAACAAAGGCTACAAAAGGCAGAGGAATTAAAACGAGGCCTCAAATCTCGACAGGCTCTGTTCAAAAAAGCCAAATCACAAGGCCAGGCTGCTGTCAAGGCCAGTTTTATTTTGGCAGAAGAGATCGCTAAATCAGCCCGGCCATTTACGGAGGGGGATTTCATCAAAAACTGCATGATTAAAGTTTGTGACGAAGTTTGCCCAGAAAAAAGGCAACTCTTTTTAAATGTGAGTCTGAGCAGAAACACCATTGCCGTAGGTTTTCAGTAGGTTCAATTAGGTTCACTAGACTATATGCGTCATTTAAAAAATTTTCAATGAACATTCGAACAGTCCGGCCCTCGGCTTGTAGCTAAATTTTTTATTTGGCCCTCCGTCCATTTGACTTTGACACCCCTGCTCTATGGGGTTGGTTTGGGTTGGTGAACTGAGCCTCAGAACCAGCTGGCTGAGGGGACTCTTCTCTTGTTTCATCTCTTGACATTGTAGAGCTGTGTGATGGAATGTTTTGGGGTCACTTGTTTTTAGATGGCTGTAAAATTTGATGGCTCTTTTTTCTTTTTCTATTCGAATGAGGAGGGGGTATTGGCCCAATTCTGCCCTAAGAGTTTTTCTTTGTACTTGCAATACAGTCTTGCAAAACTCTGCATGCAGTATTTCGATTGGATGTTTGTCGCATTTGGTAAATTCATTATTAGAGAGTGGACCCCATACTTCACTGCCATATAGAGCAATTGGTTCTATAACTGATTGAAACATTTTGAGCCAGATTTTGATGTTCCTTTTAATGGCATAGAATGCTCTTCTTGCTTTGTCTCTCAGCTCATTCACAGCCATGTGAAAGCTACATGTGTTGCTGATATTTAGTCCAAGATATGTGTAGTTTTTGGTGTGTTCTAATAGAACTGTGTTCAAATAGAATTTATATTTGTCATCCTTATTTCCGGACCTTTTTTGGAATATCATTATATTTGTTTTTTTTAGGTTAACGGTCAGAGCCCAGGTTTGACAGAACCTGTGAAGACGATCTAGGTGCTGCTGTAACCCCTCTTTAGTGGGAGACAGCATCACCAGGTCATCTGCGTACAGCAGACACTTGAGTTCAGTGTTGTGTAGGGTGATACCAGGTGCTGCCGATTTTTCTAATGTTTTTGCCAATTCATTAATGTAGATGTTAAATAGTGTTGGACTTATTGGGCAGCCCAGTTTCACTCCCCGCCCCTGAGAGAAGAAGTCTGTTTGCTTGTTGCCAATTTTAACCGCACATTTGTTTTTAGTGTACATTGATTTAATAAAATCATATGTTTTCCATCCAATACCACTTTCTATTAGTTTATAAAAAAGACCATCGTGCCAAATTGAATCAAATGCTTTCTTGAAATCTACAAAACACGAGTAGATTTTGCCTTTGTTTTGGTTAACTTGTTTATCAATTAGAGTGTTGAGGTTGTAAATGTGGTCTGTTGTACGATAATTTTTTTGAAATCCAATCTGGCTTCTGCTCAGGACGTTGTGTTCGTCAAGGAAATTATGTAGTCTGCTATTTATAATACTGCAGAGAATTTTCCCCAAGTTGCTGTTAACGCAAATTCCTCTGTAATAATTTGGGTCAAATTTGTCTCCATTTTTATAGATTGGTGTGATCAATCCCTGGTTCCAAATATCGGGGAAAATACCTGCAGTGAGGATAATGTTGAAGAGTTTGAGTATAGCCAATTTGAATTTGTGGTCTGTATATTTGATCATTTCATTTAAAATACCATCAGCACCACAGGCCTTTTTGGGTTGGAGAGTGCATAGTTTTTCCAATAATTCTTCTTCTGTAATTGGGGTATCCACATGATTCTGATAGTCTTTGACTGCTAATTCAAGGATTTGTAATTTTTCTTGTATATATTTTTGTTCTGGGCTCTTTGTTATATTGCTGTAGAGGTTTGGAAAGTGATTTCTCCACATACCCCCATTTTGGATAGCCAATTCCTCATGATGAGGTTTGTTTAATTTATTCCAATTCTCCCAGAAGTGGTTTGATTCTATGGATTCTTTAATTCCATCCAGCTGATTTCTAATGTGCTGTTCCTTTTTTGTTCTTAGGGTGTGTTTGTATTGCTTCAGTGTTTCCCCATATTGAAGGCGGATATTTTTGTTGTCCCTTTCTCTGTGTTTTTGATTAGATATATTTCTCAATTACTTTCTTAGATTTTTGCAATCATTATCAAACCATTTTTCATTATCTGTTATTTTTGGTGTTAGGAGGCTAATTTGGAGGCTAATTTGTCAAATATAAAGTTTATGTTCCTAACGGCCAAATTTACACCTTCATGTGTTAAGGCTAAAAAGTTGTCCAGGAGAGATTTTATTTTTTGGCTACTAATTGCTTTTTGGTAGATGTCTGTACTGTTTGCACTCCATCTATAGGCCTGTTTAGTACCATGTAATTTATTGGGCCGTGATGCTTCATGGTTGGGTTCTGCTCTTCTCAGATACACTGTGATTTTACTGTGGTCTGAGAGAGGTGTTAGTGGGCTGACTGTGAAGGCTCTGAGAGACTCTGGGTTTAGGTCAGTGAGGAAGTAGTCTACAGTGCTGCTGCCAAGGGATGAGCTGTAGGTGTACCTACCAAAAGAGTCCCCTCTCAGCCTGCCATTGACTATGTACAGACCCAGTGTTCGACAGAGCTTCAGGAGCTGTGCTCCGTTTTTGTTTTTCACTTTGTCATAGTTGTTTCGGTGGGGGTATGTGGGGAGGGAAAGGTTGTTGCTTCCTGGTAGGTGTTTATCCCCATGACTGTTAATGGTGTCTTGTTCTCTCTCTCTCTCTCTCTCTCTCTCTCTCTCTCTCTCTCTCTCTCTCTCTCTCTCTCTCTCTCTCTCTCTCTCTCTCTCTCTCTCTCTCTCTCTCTCTCTCTCTCTCTCTCTCTCTCTCTCTCTCTCTCTCTCTCTCTCTCTCTTTGTGTGTGCGTGTGCGTTTGAGAGAGTGAGAGAAAAAAGAGGAGGGCATGCATGCTCTTACTGTGCATAGAATATCTTATTATACGTTTCAACAGGAAGGAAAAAGAGGGAGGGAGGTAGGATGGAGAGAGAGAGAACTGGAATTATGAGGGGAAATATATGCAAACTACCTTCTATATAGCTGCTCAGGAGACATAGGGAGATGGAAGGATGGAGAGAAGGAGGAGGAGGAGGGACATGTGAATGGAAAGAGAGAGGAGGGTATGTAAGGTACAGGAGAGAGAACGGACAGACAGACAGAGAGAGAGAGAGAGAACGATATGAGGAGAGGGAGGAGGCAGACATCTCAGGAGAGATTGAGGAGATGATAGGTGAGGCAGGTTATGAAGTGCATGAGGTGGGATCATGAAGTGGAAATCCTTTAATTTATTCATTAGCTCGTTCATTTATTTTACATGGCTTATGCTGCTTATCCCCCAAAATGTACGTTTTGTCAATAGTTTTGTGATAAAACACCCATCAATCTCTCCAAGGGTCCTTCACTATAATCTAATAATGCAACTGATGTATAGCCCTGTATAACCCTTTTCCTATTTGCTGTCTCTTACCTAGGACACGTAGAGATAAGTTATACATGTATCGGGTGTGAGTGTTACCAGATAGTTACTGCCTGGCCATGCTATTACAGCAGTGTTATAACAACCCTAAAACACACATGGGCCTTGTATACCTGGCACACATTAAAGTCAGCTCATGTTGGCCTTTGAAGCAATGGGCCTGCCTCTTTAGCCTACACATTTTGTTCTGTTTTTGTAGAAATGAGAGTGGTGACTGATGACTAATGATAATATAGGATTATAAAATACTGATGATTTCTTCCTCACAATGGGATTCGCCCATAGACTCTCAGTAATGGGCTTTGTTGCTACACATCAAATTGTCCACTGTTACCTAGTGTTGGTTTTTCAGTGTAACATTTATAGTGTTTATCCAAGAGTTAAATTAACTATTTAAGTGTTAAATTAACACTTATTAGTTTAAAATAACCCTAGTGTTGGTGTTAATAACCAGACCCACACCCATCATTATCATATTTCCCAGCATACCATGTTGCAGGTTGATTTTTGAGAATAGTTTGTTTCAATATCTATGTGTTTAAATGTACATTTATTGATTCATTGACCTTATGATACTCAAATATAAATAACATTTTTTTTCTAAATTAATCCAATCTGTTACTTGGATTTATTGCACCCGCTACTGAAATGGTTGTTCCAGTTTATATGCTTTAAGTAGTCTCATAGCTTAGTTTCCCCAACCATGGAAGTCATTCTGAATGCAGGTTGCGGGTGACTAAAATGTCCAAATGTTGGATATGTCCACTCTGGCTTGATTCCAATAGGAATTATACATCACTTTGCAAGCCAGCATAATAGAACTTGCAGGCCTGATGTGGCCTGTAAACCATGAGCCACTGTATTAGGGTGAAACTAGGCTCCCAAAATAAGGACTTATTGTATTGTCTTTAACTGAATAATTAAATTTTTATGATAAAATATTCACTTAGAATCACACTTGGTGAAGGCCTCAGCGCTAAACATAATTGCATGCAACAGCTATGTCTCTGTCACTAACAAATACAGTCAAGGGTGGTAAGTCTACAATTCACTTGAAAGGCACAAGGGGAAATATGCAAATAAGGCTTTACACTAAGCAGTATGTTAATCAAACACTGAAAATGTTGGACCATATAGACACTGTAACACTCTGTGTTGATTTAACACTGGAGAATTTGCTGTGTATCTTATCTGATCTATCAATCTGTGTCCTTGAGGTCAGTCTGCAGCCGTGTCTCTAGGGGCGTGTCCATCTGAGCAGGTGCTTACCCTACCACCCTCTGCAACGAAGACCCGCCTCTCGATCGTGCAGCCAGAGCGAGCGAGCGAGCGAGAGAGAGCGTGTGTGAGGCGGTAGCGGTTTCACACATCACTTTCATTTGAGTCTACGCCAAGGAACAGCCGTAGCCTATGGATATTTTTCTATACTGGGATTAATTTAAAAACAAGGATTTGCATTTACGTGGTGAGTAGCCTAAAGTCATTGAAGTAGTATATGGGCGTTTAATGTCCCCCCTCGTTAATTTCTGTTATCCTACATGTGAAATATGTGTTATCACTCCAGAAGTTCATTAAATCAGATAGAGGGAAAGATACACACTGCTGATGATGCCTCGGCCGTCTTCATCTCTGCTCTTCATGTAGACTAGGTTACCTCTGTGTGCTTTGTCTGTAGTGAGGGGATGGATCTCTCTCATTCTCTCTCGCTCTTGTGTGTTTTACATGATTAATTTAATACCCGTGTATGATTATATTATATAATTTAAGTCTAGACCAACCTATTGTCTATAATAGCTTGTGTGTAAATGTTTGCTGTGGAAGTTCAGTGGCTGCCAAACTAGTCCTTAGCCAGAGGGCCAAGCAAGTCGTTTTGTTTAACTGTGTGGTTGGAAAGTCATTACTCCATGAAGAGTAGTTGCTACGCATCAGGTTATATGTTACATGAGTTCGTCTGTAGATAGACGGGACCTTAACAGCACCACTTTGTTAATCTGAGTTAATGCCACCAGCCTCATACAGCGGATCACGTTGCGTTGTGTGTAGGCCTACACAGCCCGCAGGTGGAGTTCACAGACGCGCATGCACGCACACATACACACACAACGGTGTGCCATGTGCTGCTGAGCTGCAAGAGCAGCTGTTCAGTATGGGGTAGAGTAGCCTACACTAAACCAACAACAATTCTGTCCTCTTCTGTTAAGGCTCTGGGGCCTCATTTATGAACGTTGCATAAAAGTAGCATAGCCTTGTGCAAATGGGGGATATATGATGACACTCTTATTCCTAACAAAAAGGTAGATAAATATAATACCAAGAGGCAATAATTTTCTGTTAGTGAGGACAGCGAAAATCGATGTATTTTATCACTGCATTCAAAAATTATTTGAAATAATGATCTATTTCCTATTATTATTTAATTTCCTTGATCATCGCAGAATAAATTCCTCACCTTTTCCGTCTGCGATTGTTTCATACTGGAGAAATATAGGCTAGGCTACCATTCGTCCCATCTCTCACTTAATAATTAGACCCACTTCACAGTAGTAAATAGATTAACTAGTTGAAGTATTTTTCGCTATTCATCTGATCCGAAGCGCAGTTTAACAGTAGAACAGAGGTTCACCCTTTCCGTTGGCATTGTAGGCTACATCTTAATACTGTAATGTCAAATTTCACTAGTAGACAATATTTAATTTATAAACATAATGACGTATTGCTCCAGCAATACTGTAGCCTACCCATTCTGTCAAATATTTTACATAAACTACCAGTCTATTTATTGTGCTGGCAGAATGTTTTAATCTTTAGCAGGAGTGTATGTTGTATCTGCAAAATGACTGTCCGTTTCTGAACGAGAAAACAATGGCAAATTGAAATGGACCTATCAGCAGGACGTTTGAATTCAACAATGTTTTATAACGACTTTTCCGCAACCTAAATATGGTGGACTACCCGCGAATTCAGAAAAATTGTAGGGCAGGCTACTCCAAAAAATACAATTACAGTATTAACAGTAGTTACAATTCTATTTATCTTGTGTTTTTGTTCTACTTTACTTTTTTAAATAGTACTAGTGATATTCATTACTGCATTGTTGTGAAAGAGCAAGCAAAAAAAGGCATTTCACTGTACTTGTGCACGTGACAATACAAATTTGATACATAGGCCTACTCAGTGGTGTAAAGTATTTATTAGGTAAAAATACTTTAAAGTACAGCTTAAGTCGTTTTTTGGCGTATCTGTATTTTACTTTACTATTCATATTTTGGACTACTTTTACTTTTACTTCACTACATTTCTAATGAAAATTATGTACTTTTTACTCCATACATTTTCCCTGACACCCAAAAGTACTAGTTACAATTTGAATGCTTAGCAGTACGGAAAAAGGTCAAATTCACACACTTATCAAGAGAACGTCCCTGGTCATCCCTACTGCCTCTGATCTGGTGGACTCACTAAACATAAATACTTCCTTTGTAAATGATGTCTGAGTGTTGGAGTTGCCCCTGTCTGTCAAAAAAGTAATAAAAAAGGAAATTGTGCTGTCTGGTTTGCTAAATATAAGGAATTTGATGTATAGCATTTATTTTTACTTTTAGTACTTTTTCCACCACTGTACTTAAGTACATTTAAAATCTGATACTTTTAGACTCAAGTAGTATTTTACTGGGTTACTTTTACTTGAGTCATTTTATATTAAGGTATCTTTACTTTTACTCAAGTATGACAATTGAGTACTTTTTCCATCTCTGGGCCTACTTCAGGGTTAAAGATCAGCTGTTAAATTCGACTGTGTACGGGTATTATCAGCCAGGTCACCCGTGATACAAGTCACTATTCGATGTCCATCCATGTCTGAGGAAATCGATGAGATGATGTGAAAACTGGCCACTAGGGGCAACAGTGGGCGCTGTTACCTTCAAGTAAGTTTCGGTTTTGCTAGGGCATTGTGGACAGGGATGGCGGAGGGGTGTAGGCATCTGCCTCTGGTGACAAAGGTTGCATGTTAGAATCCAGGATAGAATATTGTTTTTGAGATTTTTGTTTTGAGCCTATCCCAAACCTTAACCCTTACCTTAACCATTCAAAGTTAATGCCTAACCTTAAGATTTCGGCGTTAATGCCTAACCTTAACCCTTACCTTAACCATTCGGCGTTAATGCCTAACCTTAACCCTTACCTTAACCATTCGGCGTTAATGCCTAACCTTAACCCTTACCTTAACCATTCGGCGTTAATGCCTAACCTTAACCCTTACCTTAACCATTCGGCGTTAATGCCTAACCTTAACCCTTACCTTAACCATTCGGCGTTAATGCCTAACCTTAACCCTTACCTTAACCATTCGGCGTTAATGCCTAACCTTAACCCTTACCTTAACCATTCGGTGTTAATGCCTAACCTTAACCCTTACCTTAACCATTCGGCGTTAATGCCTAACCTTAACCCTTACCTTAACCATTCGGCGTTAATGCCTAACCTTAACCCTTACCTTAACCATTCGGCGTTAATGCCTAACCTTAACCCTTACCTTAACCATTCGGCGTTAATGCCTAACCTTAACCCTTACCTTAACCATTCGGCGTTAATGCCTAACCTTAACCCTAACCTTAACCATTCGGCGTTAATGCCTAACCTTAACCCTTACCTTAACCATTCGGCGTTAATGCCTAACCTTAACCCTTACCTTAACCATTCGGCGTTAATGCCTAACCTTAACCCTAACCTTAACCATTCGGCGTTAATGCCTAACCTTAACCCTTACCTTAACCATTCGGCCTTAATGCCTAACCTTAACCCTTACCTTAACCATTCGGCGTTAATGCCTAACCTTAACCCTAACCTTAACCATTCGGCGTTAATGCCTAACCTTAACCCTTACCTTAACCATTCGGCGTTAATGCCTAACCTTAACCCTTACCTTAACCATTCGGCGTTAATGCCTAACCTTAACCCTTACCTTAACCATTCGGCGTTAATGCCTAACCTTAACCCTTACCTTAACCATTCAAAGTTAATGCCTAACCTTAAGATTTCGGCGTTAATGCCTAACCTTAACCCTTACCTTAACCATTCAAAGTTAATGCCTAACCTTAAGATTTCGGCGTTAATGCCTAACCTTAACCCTTACCTTAACCATTCAAAGTTAATGCCTAACCTTAAGATTTCGGCGTTAATGCCTAACCTTAACCCTTACCTTAACCATTCAAAGTTAATGCCTAACCTTAACCCTTACCTTAACCATTCGGCGTTAATGCCTAACCTTAACCCTTACCTTAACCCTTACCTTAACCATTCGGCGTTAATGCCTAACCTTAACCCTTACCTTAACCATTCGGCGTTAATGCCTAACCTTAACCCTTACCTTAACCATTCGGCGTTAATGCCTAACCTTAACCCTTACCTTAACCATTCGGCGTTAATGCCTAACCTTAACCCTTACCTTAACCATTCGGCGTTAATGCCTAACCTTAACCCTTACCTTAACCATTCGGCGTTAATGCCTAACCTTAACCCTTACCTTAACCATTCGGCGTTAATGCCTAACCTTAACCCTTACCTTAACCATTCGGCGTTAATGCCTAACCTTAACCCTTACCTTAACCATTCGGCGTTAATGCCTAACCTTAACCCTAACCTTAACCATTCGGCGTTAATGCCTAACCTTAACCCTTACCTTAACCATTCGGCGTTAATGCCTAACCTTAACCCTTACCTTAACCATTCGGCGTTAATGCCTAACCTTAACCCTAACCTTAACCATTCGGCGTTAATGCCTAACCTTAACCCTTACCTTAACCATTCGGCGTTAATGCCTAACCTTAACCCTAACCTTAACCATTCGGCGTTAATGCCTAACCTTAACCCTTACCTTAACCATTCGGCGTTAATGCCTAACCTTAACCCTAACCTTAACCATTCGGCGTTAATGCCTAACCTTAACCCTTACCTTAACCATTCGGCGTTAATGCCTAACCTTAACCCTTACCTTAACCATTCAGCGTTAATGCCTAACCTTAACCCTAACCTTAACCATTCGGCGTTAATGCCTAACCTTAACCCTTACCTTAACCATTCGGCGTTAATGCCTAACCTTAACCCTTACCTTAACCATTCGGCGTTAATGCCTAACCTTAACCCTAACCTTAACCATTCGGCGTTAATGCCTAACCTTAACCCTTACCTTAACCATTCGGCGTTAATGCCTAACCTTAACCCTTACCTTAACCATTCGGCGTTAATGCCTAACCTTAACCCTTACCTTAACCATTCGGCGTTAATGCCTAACCTTAACCCTAACCTTAACCATTCGGCGTTAATGCCTAACCTTAACCCTTACCTTAACCATTCGGCGTTAATGCCTAACCTTAACCCTTACCTTAACCATTCGGCGTTAATGCCTAACCTTAACCCTAACCTTAACCATTCGGCGTTAATGCCTAACCTTAACCCTTACCTTAACCATTCGGCATTAATGCCTAACCTTAACCCTTACCTTAACCATTCGGCGTTAATGCCTAACCTTAACCCTAACCTTAACCATTCGGCGTTAATGCCTAACCTTAACCCTTACCTTAACCATTCGGCGTTAATGCCTAACCTTAACCCTTACCTTAACCATTCGGCGTTAATGCCTAACCTTAACCCTAACCTTAACCATTCGGCGTTAATGCCTAACCTTAACCCTTACCTTAACCATTCGGCGTTAATGCCTAACCTTAACCCTTACCTTAACCATTCGGCGTTAATGCCTAACCTTAACCCTTACCTTAACCATTCGGCGTTAATGCCTAACCTTAACCCTACCCTTAACCATTCGGCGTTAATGCCTAACCTTAACCCTTACCTTAACCATTCGGCGTTAATGCCTAACCTTAACCCTTACCTTAACCATTCGGCGTTAATGCCTAACCTTAACCCTTACCTTAACCATTCGGCGTTAATGCCTAACCTTAACCCTAACCTTAACCATTCGGCGTTAATGCCTAACCTTAACCCTTACCTTAACCATTCGGCGTTAATGCCTAACCTTAACCCTTACCTTAACCATTCGGCGTTAATGCCTAACCTTAACCCTTACCTTAACCATTCGGCGTTAATGCCTAACCTTAACCATTCGGCGTTAATGCCTAACCTTAACCCTTACCTTAACCATTTGGCGTTAATGCCTAACCTTAACCCTTACCTTAACCATTCGGCGTTAATGCCTAACCTTAACCCTTACCTTAACCATTCGGCGTTAATGCCTAACCTTAACCCTTACCTTAACCATTCGGCGTTAATGCCTAACCTTAACCCTTACCTTAACCATTCGGCGTTAATGCCTAACCTTAACCCTTACCTTAACCCTAACCTTAACCCTTACCTTAACCATTCGGCGTTAATGCCTAACCTTAACCCTTACCTTAACCATTCGGCGTTAATGCCTAACCTTAACCCTTACCTTAACCCTAACCTTAACCCTTACCTTAACCATTCGGCGTTAATGCCTAACCTTAACCCTTACCTTAACCATTCGGCGTTAATGCCTAACCTTAACCCTTACCTTAACCATTCGGCGTTAATGCCTAACCTTAACCCTAACCTTAACCCTAACCTTAACCCTTACCTTAACCATTCGGCGTTAATGCCTAACCTTAACCCTAACCTTAACCCTTACCTTAACCCTAACCTTAACCCTAACCTTAACCCTTACCTTAACCCTAACCTTAACCCTTACCTTAACCTTAAACACTCTGAAATTTGACATTTGGAACAACATCAACATTTTATGTTTGAGAAACATGGATGAACATCTAATTCTGACATAAGACTATGAGAGCTTGTTGGTATTATAAATCCTGATACCTAGGCTATATCTATTTGAAATTTGTAATATCACATCTATTTACTAGGATACTAGGTCCAATTAATTAGATGCACATTGTAATTTGTTGCGGTAATCATGGCCACAAAAGTTGAGGAATATATTCTGCAACAGTTTGTATAAATAGGAAAACGATTCCTATGTCAAATTATAAGATTCCTATGTTTAATTATTTTATTCTAAAAATCAAACACAGATTTTCACTCTTCTCACTAATGGTAAATGGTTGCATTCTTGCTAAATGTTTTCCTATTTTTAGCTTTTTGATTAATAATCTTTTCATATCCCTCATTTGCACAAAATCCTTACGTGCCAGCTTGCAATACAATATTTCAACCACTAGCAGATGTGTGTACCCATGGCCTAATTTTTTTGCGGGGAGGTGAACACATAGTCACATCAAGTACATTTTTTATAAATGCTAACTTTTATGTGTAAACTGTCATACTACACTGGTCCTTTACCTTTCACTTCAATTTACAAAACTGTATAGGCCTATTCTATTTGAATCCTTACCTTTGCACTTTGATTTGGTATGATAATGATTGATTTACAAACAATTTACAAATGGTAAACAAGTTAACTAATAATGGTTTATAAACAGATTATAAGCATACCATCTAATACATTGTTCTAGTTATGCTTTATAGCTCTTTATTCAAATCGAATACAGTACCATACTTGCTTCCTGTACCTTTTAATACTCTCTGTATTAAACACCTGTCTGTGGGGAGCGGTTTGTGTGTGGAGACAAGATGAGGATGATTCCACTATAGACTGCTGAGATACAGACAGTCAGTCCTAGGCCCTAAGGCTGGGTTATACCAGGTGGCTAACCACTCTGGCTAGACCACAACCTCCTGAGCAAACACAACATACATACACACTCAGAGAATGCGAGAGAGAGAATATTGCACCGTTTCATAAGATCTCTCCTAATCCTGGAGACCATAAGAGAAACAGTGAGATTGCTGACAAACTACCCATAGAAAGGTTTTAATCTGTTATTTTCCCTCAATGGGAGACTCCAGGAACAGAACCAGAGTCATATCACAATTCTACAACTTCCCCTCACCCTTCATTGCGCTCTTCTTTCCTGGTTTATGGTTAATCTGGGTTAATTGCTCAAGGGCACATGAAAAGATTTTTCACCTAGTCGGTTCAAGGATTCAAACCAGCAACCTTTTTGTTACTGGCCCAACACTCTTAACTGTTAGGCTCCCTGCTGGATACAGCAGTATAGATTTAACCTATCTAGTCCTGTCAGATCAGTGTTCAAAACAGAAGAGAATCTTGTCAGGGAGAGAGGATGAGGAAAGGATGCGATTCAAAACTATTAGGACACAGCCTCCTGTTCGGATGATTGGCCAGATATCCATGCAGGTCCCTTGTGGGCCATGTTTTACTAGCTAACTATCCTCCCTCCCTCACTTTCTTTTTTCCCCGCTCTCTCGCTCTCAATTCAATTTCAATTTAAGGGCTTTATTGACATGGGAAACAAAGCAAGTGAAGTAGATAATAAACAAAAGTGAAATAAACAATAAAAAATTAACAGTAAACATTACTCTCACAGAAGTAAAAAAAAAAAAAAAAAGATATTTCAAATGTCATATTATGTATATATACACAGTGTTGTAACGATGTGCAAATAGTTAACCTTTACACATGTACCAACACACAGGTGTGATCATTCTACAGTGGTCCCTGAAGCGTACGATCACACCCGTGTGATTAGAATGCTTATTTAGAACGGCCAGTTTCGAATGACGCAACAATCAGCATTTGAGCTGGCCACACTTTTTTCAGAAACTATTTACACAAACACAGTCCTTACAAAGTTATGTCCAGAATGTGAGCAGTTTATTTTTGGATGCAATGTTCAGACATTCACAGAAGTAGCTACAGCATAACACAATCATCCAAACCGGAAAAGGGTAGGCTACATTTGTCCTAGCGCTAACTGAGGAAAGATTGAAGTAACACAAGCGGTCATATTTGAATAACTCTTGCTGACAAACTACAATATGAATTAGCCAATAGAGATGACTCTTTATAATTAATCACATCACGGGTAATAATTGAGTAAAACACTCTCTAGAAATCGAAAGTAATCCGACGATGGGTAGTTTCTGCACGCTGCCATGCTTTTTCCCCCTCACAGACACCAAAGATAATAAGAGGAGACAATATGAGTTTGGTCTGTTTATAGTATGCATGTTTACATTTACGTCATTTAGCAGACGCTCTTATCCAGAGCGACTTACAAATTGGAAAGTTCATACATATTCATCCTGGTCCCCCCGTGGGGAATGAACCCACAACCCTGGCGTTGCAAGCGCCATGCTCTACCAACTGAGCCACACGGGACCGTGTGTTCAAGGGGGGGTGTTGTCTACCATCGTTCACATCCCACCATTCATCCCACCATTCATTTCCGGAAGTCCTCAAAAAATGAGTGAACCCTTACTCACCTCATTTTGTTATAACATCTTTGGTCCAACAGACGATTACGTGAAACCCAGAATGCATTGTATGTCAACAAACATGGCTACACAGCTGGAATTAGCTTAGCTCATAATCAGTACAACCTTCAAAAAAGTATTTTACACACATAATATGTGCCCATTACAATCTATGCAAGAATTGGAATGCATGATTTGTCAACGGTAATTGAAACATGTGAATAAAACAGTAAATATAGAAATAATTACCACACAAAACATTTTCTGATAGTGATTTATTGATACAAATGGCGCGTGCCGGCAGTCAATCACGTAACCTCTCACTCCCACTCTGAGCCATTCAGTGCTGTTGTTTATGTATGTAGCTAGTGAGCTAAGCTGTAGCATTAGCAATGTCTTTCAAAAGGAGACAACTCACAAATGTGGAAATTCTGGAGATTTCTGAGTATGAAAGTCAGGAATCAGATTCTGACAGTGACAGTGAGGAGCTGCCCCCCAACCTTGTAGCCATTGAGAACCCTGAATCTGAGGATCCCTTGTCCACTGACGAAGTCCCAGGTCCCTTTGAAGATGCTGGTGGTGATGAAGTGGATGAAGTACAGGAGCACCACACCCCTTGGTGCCCATCCTCTGGGGGTCGTCCTGCTGCAGACAATCCCCTACACCTCACTGCACAGCATTTTCCCTGCAAAGTCCCTCAAACTGCTGCTCAAGGTAGTTGCACACGGAGGCACTGCAAAGTCTGCCTGTCTGGCACTAGGAGAAGTAAGCAGAGGAAGTTGACAAAATACATGTGTTTAGCTTGTGATACACCTCTGTGTTTCACCATGCTTTGAGGAGTATCATATGCTCAAGCACTATTGAGCACATCTGCAGCAATTAGTGACTGACTGACATGACAGGCGACTTGACAGGTGACCTGCCATGATACTATGCCTTTAGAGGTGGTGGTGGGAATGGAGTTGTTGTTCAGTCACTGCATGAATATTAAATATGGGTTATGCGTATTCAGTTTTTTCCCCTCTAGTAAAACAAGTTGTTGTTGAACCAACCACCAATACTGCAATAATATAGACGACTATTACATATTGGCCTGTGTTTTCTTGCTGTGTTTTCATCCAGTACAATTCTAGCCTAAAATGACATATCAAATCTAACTGCCTGTTGCTCAGGCCCTGAAGCAAGGATATGCGTATTCTTGGTACCATTTGAAAGGAAACACATTGAAGTTTGTGGAAATGTGAATTTAATGTAGGAGAATATATCACAATAGATCTGGTAGAAGAAAATACAAAGAAAAAAACAACCAGTCTTTTTCTACGACCATCTTTGAAATGCAAGAGAACGGTCCCAGTTCTAGCCATCATTCTGGATGTAATTCCGATGGTGTCCACAAGATGGCAGCAGTGTATGTGCAAAGTTTCAGACGGATAACTTATGAGCGTTCTCCATGACATTTAGTGTGAAGTCACCCAGGTACATTTGGACAAATTGTGAAGGAGACCTTTGCATTCATATTAAATTTTTCTGCAAGAATATCGTCAAATCTGTATACTTGGACTTTGATTTAGCTTTTCCAGTATTAGCAACCATATTATAAGTTCAACATTTGCAAAACAACCAGTTTTCATAACTTCATAACTCTGAATATTCTTATAATTTTTGTCCAGAAGGAAAAGGCATGCGGTCGCAAAAGGTTAGCACCTACATTTTGCGACAGACACAGGGTTTCCGGTTACTCCCGTAAACCCAGTGCATTGGCTATCTAGCTAGCTTTGTTTGACCCCAATTGGTGCTGATTTGACAAAGATACAGTCGATCAAATGAAGACCGGCCGCGTCATTGTCGTGCCATGAAGGCATCGCTCTCTGACCAAATATGGTGTCCTATAGGATATACTACACCCCTAATGATATAGTGAAGTCTGGCTACGTTCTAGGATCTCTGAGGAATAGATATGAACGTGATTTGACTGGTTGGAACACCGTTAAGGGTTAGATTTTCACAGATTCCTTTCTTTGCAAATTGAACGAGTGGAAATACAAAATCGATCGTGCATGCTATATGGACATTTTTAGGATATGAAAAAGGATTTTATCTTACAAAACGACACTTCGTGTTATCTCTGGGACCCTTTGGATGATGAAAGAGCAAGATTTCAGAATGTAAGTACACATTTCACCTTCAGAGGTGAATTTATCAAACCTATCGTGGTGAATAAAGTGTTTTGTTGTTAGGAGCTCTCCTCAAACAATAGCATGGCATTTTTTTGCAGTAATAGCTACTGTAAATTGGACAGTGCAGTTATATTAACAAGAATTTAAGCTTTCAGCCGATATAAGACACTTATATGTACCTGTCACGACCGTTTAGAGATGGATTGGACCAAGGTGCAGCGTGGTAGGTGTACATTTTACTTTTATTTAAATGACACCCGAAAAAACAACAAAATATAAAGACGAACGTAATGCTACATGCAGTGCAGAAAGCAACTACACACAAACAAGATCCCACAAACTAAAGGTGGAAAAAAGGCTGCCTAAGTATGATCCCCAATCAGAGACAACGATAGACAGCTGCCTCTGATTGGGAACCATACCCGGCCAACAAAGAAATAGAAAAACTAGAATGCCCAACCAAATCACACCCCGACCTAACCAAATGGAGAAATAAAAAGGCTCTCTAAGGTCAGGGCGTGACAGTACCAACATTTGTTATGCAGTTATGGAAGGTTTGTGAATCGCTTCCTTTTAGGTGGTTGTAGAATTTAATGTCCCTTTTCTGAATTTAGTTAATTAACGGGTATCAACCTAATTCTGCTCTGCATGCATTATTTGGTGTTTTACGTTGTACACAGAGGATATTTTTGCATAATTCTGCATGCAGTCTCAATTTGGTGTTTGTCCCATTTTGTGAATTCTTGGTTGTTGAATAAATCCAACTTAATATGTTTCTCTAAATGTACATATATTTTATGTGAGGATAACCAAAGATAGAGAACATTGAGTGATTGAACTAATTAAAGTATTTTAATCTCCTTACAGTTCCTATCTTGTCACATGGCTTTGTTTTTTGAGGATTGTGGGTAATTCAACATTTTAAAACTTTGATTGTTTTACACAATGTTGCATGTTTGAAGAAAGAAAATAATACTTCGAAATAATAGTATTAATCAGTTTGTTGTGCCATGAGGTATAATGGATCATGTTGAAAGGGTATCCAAACCGTCAGGCAAAATGACAGGCAAAATTATCATCAAGGATGAGACGACCCATTGACACATTTCCAACTTTTAATGCCTGCTGTAAAACCTCTACTCTGCCTGCCAAAATGGGTTAAACTGGCAAATGGTCAGATACATAAATCAATGAAAATACACCAGAAGAAGTGATCTAATTTTGCACTAGACAGGATTTGAAACACCAAAATAGTGTTTTCAACCTTTTCTGGTAATGCTCCCAGTCCCTGGCAAGATGTTGCACAACACTTGATTAAGTGGTGTTACAACATACCGTGTCATGTTTCAAAACATCTCAGGATTATGTGTTTCGATACTCCAGCAAAGATAAGGTTTAGTCTCCTTTGCGTTGGTAGCAGCTCAGTTGCCACAAGTTTTGCAGTTACAAAACACTTCATTTTAACAGTGCACATATCAGTGGGGGGTTTAAATAAAGGGTGGCAGGTAGTCTACCACTTACATTTTAGTAGTCACTCTTATCAAGAGTGACTTTCAGTAGTGAATGCATACATTTTCCCTTTACTGGTCCCCCATGGGAATCAAACCCACAACCCTCGCATTGCAACACTATGCTCTGCCAACTGAGCCATACAGTATTCGAACTAGGTCGCTGGTTTGAATACCTCAGCTGACAAGGTGAAAAATCTGTTGATGTGCCTTTGACCCTAATTTGCTCCAGGGGCGCCATACTACTATGGCTGACAATGAAGAAAGCACAGTAATGCCGAAACATTGATGGTTTACCTAATAAATGATTTGGAGTTTATACATAGAGTGTGCGACTCTCTTTGTTTTTATAGCTTCCAGTTTATTCACCGTTATTCAGCACCTCTACAATAAATAATTTTCTCTGGGTGTGTGCCAGCTCATGCTTTTTATTTGACCTTGTAAAACAACACATTTCATTGCACCTACAGTATCTGGTATATGTGACAATAAAACATAAATATATATTTTTATGTTTGCACTCTGTTTAGTTATCTACTAGTATATAGTTTTTGCTAACATGCTACTGTAGATGTACTAAACCCTACATTTCCTCAGCTCCTCAGCGTTGAAGATGCTAGCTGGCAGTCCCTGGAGATTAGATGATTAGGGCCATACGTTGTGTGATACATGATACACAAATACTGAGTCAGCAGGTAGTGTGTGTGTGCATTTGCGTACGTGTGCGTGTGCGTTTGCGCGCCTGCGTGTGTGCGCTTAAGATGTCAGTGTAACTAACATCATTATGTTATGTGATTGTGAGGCTGTTAACTCAACATATTAAAATTCCCCATGCACACACAATCACACATTGTACTGAATGATGTTATAGACATGTTTACAAGGGTTGTAAACGTGTTTGGCTCAGAATCTACTCTCTGAGTCAGTGGAACATAAAATACTCTGCCAGCTACTGTATAACACTGACATGGAGGGAGATGTGTTTACAGAAGAGGGAGATGTGTTTACAGAAGAGGGAGATGTGTTTACAGAGGAGGGAGATGTGTTTACGGAGGAGGGAGATGTGTTTACGGAGGAGGGAGATGTGTTTACGGAGGAGGGAGATGTGTTTACGGAGGAGGGAGATGTGTTTACGGAGGAGGGAGATGTGTTTACAGAAGAGGGAGATGTGTTTACAGAGGAGGGAGATGTGTTTACGGAGGAGGGAGATGTGTTTACGGAGGAGGGAGATGTGTTTACGGAGGAGGGAGATGTGTTTACAGAAGAGGGAGATGTGTTTACAGAGGAGGGAGATGTGTTTACGGAGGAGGGAGATGTGTTTACGGAGGAGGGAGATGTGTTTACGGAGGAGGGAGATGTGTTTACGGAGGAGGGAGATGTGTTTACGGAGGAGGGAGATGTGTTTACGGAGGAGGGAGATGTGTTTACGGAAGAGGGAGATGTGTTTACGGAGGAGGGAGATGTGTTTACGGAGGAGGGAGATGTGTTTACGGAGGAGGGAGATGTGTTTACGGAGGAGGGAGATGTGTTTACGGAGGAGGGAGATGTGTTTACGGAGGAGGGAGATGTGTTTACGGAAGAGGGAGATGTGTTTACGGAGGAGGGAGATGTGTTTACGGAGGAGGGAGATGTGTTTACGGAGGAGGGAGATGTGTTTACGGAGGAGGGAGAGTGTTTACGGAGGAGGGAGATGTGTTTACGGAAGAGGGAGATGTGTTTACGGAGGAGGGAGAGTGTTTACGGAGGAGGGAGAGTGTTTACGGAGGAGGGAGATGTGTTTACGGAGGAGGGAGATGTGTTTACGGAGGAGGGAGAGTGTTTACGGAAGAGGGAGATGTGTTTACGGAGGAGGGAGAGTGTTTACGGAGGAGGGAGAGTGTTTACGGAGGAGGGAGATGTGTTTACGGAGGAGGGAGATGTGTTTACGGAGGAGGGAGAGTGTTTACGGAAGAGGGAGATGTGTTTACGGAGGAGGGAGATGTGTTTACGGAGGAGGGAGATGTGTTTACGGAGGAGGGAGATGTGTTTACGGAGGAGGGAGATGTGTTTACGGAGGAGGGAGATGTGTTTACGGAGGAGGGAGATGTGTTTACAGAAGAGGGAGATGTGTTTACGGAGGAGGGAGATGTGTTTACGGAGGAGGGAGATGTGTTTACGGAGGAGGGAGATGTGTTTACGGAGGAGGGAGAGTGTTTACGGAAGAGGGAGATGTGTTTACGGAGGAGGGAGAGTGTTTACGGAGGAGGGAGAGTGTTTACGGAGGAGGGAGATGTGTTTACGGAGGAGGGAGATGTGTTTACGGAGGAGGGAGAGTGTTTACGGAAGAGGGAGATGTGTTTACGGAGGAGGGAGATGTGTTTACGGAGGAGGGAGATGTGTTTACGGAGGAGGGAGATGTGTTTACGGAGGAGGGAGATGTGTTTACGGAGGAGGGAGATGTGTTTACGGAGGAGGGAGATGTGTTTACAGAAGAGGGAGATGTGTTTACGGAGGAGGGAGATGTGTTTACGGAGGAGGGAGATGTGTTTACGGAGGAGGGAGATGTGTTTACGGAGGAGGGAGATGTGTTTACGGAGGAGGGAGATGTGTTTACGGAGGAGGGAGATGTGTTTACGGAGGAGGGAGATGTGTTTACGGAGGAGGGAGATGTGTTTACGGAGGAGGGAGATGTGTTTACGGAGGAGGGAGATGTGTTTACGGAGGAGGGAGATGTGTTTACGGAAGAGGGAGATGTGTTTACGGAGGAGGGAGATGTGTTTACGGAGGAGGGAGATGTGTTTACGGAGGAGGGAGATGTGTTTACGGAGGAGGGAGATGTGTTTACGGAGGAGGGAGAGTGTTTACGGAGGAGGGAGAGTGTTTACGGAGGAGGGAGAGTGTTTACGGAGGAGGGAGATGTGTTTACGGAGGAGGGAGATGTGTTTACGGAGGAGGGAGAGTGTTTACAGAGGAGGGAGAGTGTTTACAGAGGAGGGAGAGTGTTTACAGAGGAGGGAGATGTGTTTACGGAAGAGGGAGATGTGTTTACAGAGGAGGGAGATGTGTTTACGGAAGAGGGAGATGTGTTTACGGAGGAGGGAGATGTGTTTACGGAGGAGGGAGATGTGTTTACGGAGGAGGGAGATGTGTTTACGGAGGAGGGAGAGTGTTTACGGAAGAGGGAGATGTGTTTACGGAGGAGGGAGATGTGTTTACGGAGGAGGGAGATGTGTTTACGGAGGAGGGAGAGTGTTTACAGAGGAGGGAGATGTGTTTACGGAAGAGGGAGATGTGTTTACGGAGGAGGGAGAGTGTTTACAGAGGAGGGAGATGTGTTTGTGTGTGTGTGTTCCATTCTCTTCCGTGGTGTAATGACAGAGCAGGAAATAATACACACATCCACTGTAATTGCTTGTTCTCCAATCCTAATGACACACACACGCACACACACAAACACAAATACAGAAATACACACACACACTCCAGCTTTTATGAGCTGAGAGGGCAGAGCAGGTCCCCTGCCACACAGTGTGTATGTGTGAGAGACAGAGGGCTGAGTTGTTTTTTGTTTATACCATATGTGTCTAAAGTGCTGGGCTGTCATGTTGTCCACTCTAAACACTTCACCGTCCCTCGTCAGCCCCTGTCCCCCTGGCCACGCATAGGTGATAGGTCACTGTCAGTGCCCCTGCAGCAGACAGGGCTGATGGGTGGAGACAGAGTGATGGATGAAGTTTACCTCTCCGCCTCCCTCCACCCTCCTCCTCCTGTTCCTCCTCATACTTAGGAGGGGGTAAGAATGAGGGGGGAGGAGAGAGGGAGAAGAGTGGAGTGGAGGTATGAGAGGGAGGGGGTAGACAGGAAGGGGGAGTAGGAGAAAGGGGGAGAGAAAGCGAGAGTAGGAGGGATATGGAGATAGAAAGGGAGAGAGAGAGGAGAGGGAGAAAGATAAGGGAGGGGGACAGAATGAGGGAATCACGTGACAGTGTAGCAGCTGCACAACTGAGAGGGCTGTTCCTGGAGGAGAGAGAGAACGACACACAGAGAGAGAGAGAGTGAAAGAACAAGAGAGAGTGGGGCGAGAGAGAAGAAATGAGAGAGAGGGAACGTGAAGAGGAGAGAGCGAGTGTGAAAGGGAAAGAGAGCGTGAGGGAGAGAGAAAAGATCATGCAAGCAGGAAGAACACGGAGCCAGCCGGTGAGTGTTTGTTTGTTGTATGTCAGTTTGTATGTGTGCATGGTGTGTGCATGTGCATGTGTGCATGGTGCGTATGTGGTGAGCATGTGTATCAGTGTGTATGTGTTTGTATGAGAGAAAAAGAGACACACTGAGAGAGAGAGAGAAAAGATAAATGAGCCAAAGAGAACATGGAAGGGAAATATGTGTGTTAGAGAGTGTGCATGTTTTTTTTTGCTAAATAAGCATGTGAGTGAAACAGAGATAAACAGAGAGAGAGGAGGGGGATAGGAGAGAGATAGAAGAGGGTACAGGAGGGAGAGAGAGAGAGGATATGACGATGTCTCAACAAACAGGCAGCTGTAAGGATCCGAGCCTTTGCTGTGTGTGTGTGTGCGCCTAGGTGGGGGTGGGGCAGCATATAGCTGTATGTGGGTCACTAGGAGGGCAGTGGAGGAACACAAATTATGTTAGAATTGTGCGTGCCTTTGTGTGCGTGTGTGTCAAGGCTCTGACAGACTAACCCGACCTCTGACCTGATACTTGACCTCAGTGTCTGCTCTTTCCCCCTCTCAGAGCTAACACACACACGCACGCACGCACGCACGCACGCACGCACACACACACACACACACACACACACACACACACACACACACACACACACACACACACACACACACACACACACACACACACACACACACACACACACACACACACACACACACAGCCTCTCAGTAGCTCCCTCGCTTTCTCTTTCCCACACACACATTTTGTATTATGATAGAGAATAAATATTATTCTCCCTTTCCTTTCTTTCACTACCCTCCTGTCCCTCATTTCACTTTTTTGTCCACCCTTCCACCCTCTCTATCTCTCCAGGTATGAGCCATTAGTCAAAGTTGCGGTCATTAGGAATGATCTCCACGCCAACTCGCACCACGGCCACGGTCAGCCCTCTCACCCCGCTAGCCAATGGCAGTGTGGCTGCTCAGTCTGCTCACTCTGGATTCGCTGCCGCCCTCCGTCAATTGGCCAAACAGGCTGAAGATCCCAGAGGTGAGCACTGTGACCCCGCCTCTCTCGTCTTACCTCAGGAAATCAATAACATCTATTCTATTCACACCCAAAATCCATCCATCATCTACAGTCTCCTCCCCCCTACCCCCTCACTCTTCCCCTCTTTCCTTTACATCGATCTGACATCAGATTCATGCTGCTATTGTGCTGCTATTGTGTGTTTGTGTGTGTGTGTGCATGTGTAGGTGTGTGTTTGTGTGTTAGCTCCTAATGGAGGTAATTACCCACAATTACACTCTCCCTCTCTCCCTCTATTTCCTTCTCTCTCACTGCTTCTCACTGTATCTCACACACTCTCTCCCTTATACTATCCCACTCTCTTTCACTCATCTCTTCCATTTGTTTTTCAGGCATCACTCTACCCTGCCATCTCGCTCCACCCCCATTCCTCTCAGATGAGCCCCATTAGCTGCTTTTGTGTGTATGCGTGTGTGTTGATTAGTTTTATGTCTCGTTTTTACAGTAATGGCTTTCTGATGGCCTTTCTGCCATGCTTTTCCTCCTCCCCCCATCTCTCTCTTTCTCTCTCGTGCGCTCTCTATCTATCCAACTGTCTCTGTCGCTCTCTCTTGTTCTATCTATCCATCCATCCCTCCCTCTCTCCCCTAGGTTCTTCTCCCAGTAGTGAGTCTTCAGTCTCCTCTCCAGCCACCTGTCTCAGTAATTCAGTCACCACTCCTAAGAGGGGGTTGTCAGGGCCACTCCAGACCTCAAGTGGGGTAGACAGCCTTCCCACCACCCCTCCTGTAGTCACCATCGCCCCAATTCACAGCAAGACCAGCAACATTCTCTGGATAGGAGAAGGGCACCAGGTAAGAAGAAACGGTCCCGCTTTATTTGAAGTGCATCTTATGAAGGCTTTATAAAGCACTGCATAGATGCTTCACAAGTAATCTATAACTGTATATCATGCTCTATAAAGATTCATAATGTGGCAGAACTGTGTGACATAACCATCCATTTAGTTGTTCACATTTATTGATCCTTTATAAAGAATCAAATACGTTTATAGATGATTTGTCACCCATTTATGTATTTTGTATTCGTTTTTATTATAGATCCCCATTAGGTGCTGCTAAGGCAGCAGCTACTTTTCCTGGGGTCCAGCAAAATTAAGGCAGTTTATAATTTTTAAAAAACCATTACAATACATTCACAGATTTCACATATGTTTGTTCTGGACTTGGGGACTGTGAAAAGACCTCTGGTGGCATGTCTTGTTGGGTATGCATGGGTCCGAGCTGTGCGCCAGTACTTCAAAGAGACAGCTCAGTGTAATTCAACATGTCAATACCTTTCATAAATACAAGTAATGATGAAGTCAATCTCTCCTCCACTTTGAGCCAGGAGAGATTGATATGCATATTATTAATATTAGCTCTCTGTGTACATCCAAGGGCCAGCCGTGCTGCCATGTTCTGAGCCAATTGCAAGTACTTTTTTGTGGCAACTGACCACATGACTGAACAGTAGTCCAGGTGCGACAAAACTAGTGCGTGTAGGACCTGCCTTGTTAATAGTGCTGTTAAGAAGGGAGAGCTTTGTTATGGACAGACTTCTCCCCCATCTTAGCTACTGTTGTATCAATATGTTTTAACCATGACAGTTTACAATCCAGGGTTACTCCAAGCAGTTTACTCACCTCAACTTGATCAATTTCCAAATAATTTATTACAATATTTAGTTGAGGTTTATGGTTTAGTGAATGATTTGTCCCAAATAAAATGTTTTTAGTTTTATAAATATTTAAGACTAACTTATTCCTTGGTCACCCACTCTGAAACCAACTGCAGCTCTTTGTTAAGTGTTGCAGTCATTTCAGTTGCTGTAGTAGCTGATGTGTAAAGTGTTGAGTCATCTGCCTACACAGACACACTGGCTTTACTCAAGGTCAGTGGCATGTCATTAGTAAAGATTGAAAAAAGTAAGGGGCCTAGACAGCTGCCCTGGGGAATTCCTGATTCTACCTGGATTATGTTGGTCCAGGCTTCCATTAAAGAACACCCTCTGTGTTCTGTAACGTTTTATCCACAATATAGCAGGGGGTGTAAAACCATAACACATATGTTTTTCCAGCAGTAGACTATGATCGATAATGTCAAAAGCCACACTGAAGTCCACTGAAACAGCCCCCACAATATTTTTATCATCAATTTCTCTCAGCCAATCATCAGTCATTTGTATAAGTTCTGTGCTTGTTGAATGTGCTTCCCTATAAGCATGCTGAAAGTTTGTTGTCAATATGTTTACTGCATTGCATTGTATCTGGTCAAACACAATTTTTTCAAGAAGTTTACTAAGGGTTGGTAACAGGCTGATTGGTTGGCTATTTGAGCCAGTAAACGGGTCTAAGGTAGCGGAATGACTTTTGCTTCCCTCCAAGCCTGGGGGCACATACATTCTAGTAGGCTTAAATTGAAAATATAGCAAATAGGAGTTGCAATAACGTCCGCGATTATCCCAAGTAATTTTCCATCAAAGTTGTCAGACCCTGGTGTCTTGTCATTGTTGATAGACAACAATAATTTTTTCACCTCTTCCACACTCACCTTAGGGAATTCGGAATTAAAATTACATAAATTGGTTCAAAAGTTTGGGGTCACTTAGAAATTCCCTTGCTTTTGAAAGAAAAGCACATTTTCTGTCCATTACAATAACATCAAATTGATCAGAAATACAGTGTAGACATTGTTAATGTTGTAAATGACTATTGTAGCTGGAAACGGCAGATTTTTTATGAAATATCTAAATAGGCGTAGAGGCCCATTATCAGCAACCATCACTCCTGTCTTCCAATGGCATGTTGTGTTGGAGATAATTGCAAAAGGGTTTTCTAATGAGCAATTAGCCTTTTAAAATTATAAACTTGGATTATCTAACACAACGTGCCATTGGAACACAGGAGTGATGGTTGCTGATAATGGGCCTCTGTACGCCTATGTAGATATTCCATAAAAAACAGCCATTTCCAGCTACAATAGTCATTTACAACATTAACAATTTCTACACTGTATTTATGGTCAATTTGATGTTATTTTAATGGACAAAAAATTTGCTTTTCTTTCAAAAACATGGACATTTCTAAGTGACCCCAAACTTTTGAATGGTAGTGTACTTGGATGTTTTAGTGTCAGAGTTTGTTGCTGGCATGTCATGCCTAAATTTGCTAATCTTGCCAATGAAACATCATTAAAGTAGTTACCATTATCAGTTGGTTTTGTGATTATTTTTTTACCTTTATTTAACAAGTAATTTAAGAACAAATTCTTATTTACAATGACGGCCTACACCGGCCAAACCCGGACAACGCTGGGCCAATAGTGCGCTGCCCTATCGGACTCCCAATCACGGCCGGTTGTGATACAGCCTGGATTCGAACCACGGTTTCTGTAGTGATACCTCAAGCACTGAGATGCAGTGCCTTGGACCGCAAAGCCACTCGGGAGCTCGCTATGATTGATAAATGACAAAAGCTGCACTGAAGTCTAACTTAACAGCCCCCACAATCTTTTTACGAATGAGCCATCTGATTCAATGAATTATGGAGCTGAGTTTGCCTTTTTTCCCAAAATGTAATTGAAGGTGCTCCAAAGCTTTTTATGATCATTCTTTATGTCATTTATATTTGTTGCATAGTGTTTCTTCTTCTTTTTATTCAGTTTAGTCACATGATTTCTCAATTTGCAATACGTTTGCCAGACTTATTTGCCATTCCTTTTGCCTCCTCCCTCTTAACCATACAATTTTTCATCAATCCACAGGGATTTAACAGTTTTTACAGTCATGTTCTTAATGGGTGCATGCTTATTAGTAACTGGGATAAACGATTTCATAAATGTGTCAAGTGCAGTGTCTGTTTGCTCCTCATTGCACACCACAGACCAACAAATATTATTTACATCAACAACATAGGAATCACTACAAAACTTCTTGTATGACCTCTTATGCACTATATTAGGCCCATCCTTTGGAACTTTGGTTTTCCTAGATATGGCTACTATAGTGTGATCACTACACCCAATGGATCTGGATACTGCTTTAAAGCAAATTTTTGCAGCATTAGTAAAGATGTGATCAATACATGTTGATGATTTAATTCCTGTGCTGTTTGTAACTACCCTGGTATGTTGACTGATAACCTGAACCAGGTTGCAGGCACTGGTTACAGTTTTAAGCTTTTTCTTGAGTGGGCAGCTTGATAAAAGCCAGTCAATATTTAAATCACCCAGAAAATATACCTCTCTGTTGATGTCACATACATGATCAAGCATTTCACACATGTTATCCAGATACTGACTGTTAGCACTTGGTGGTCTATAGCAGCTTCCCACAAGAATGGGCTTTAGGTGAGGCAGATGAACCTGTAGCCATATTACTTCAACAGTATTGTGGCTCTGAATATAAACAGCAACACCTCCACCGTTGGCATTTCATATTTTCTGTAAATGTTATAACCTTGTATTGCTACCACTGTATCATCAAAGGTATTATCTAAGTGAGTTTCAGAGTCAGAATATGAATATGAATGTCATCTGTTACTATCAAATTATTGATTTCAGGAACCTTGTTTCTTAAGCTACATATGTTAACGTGGGCTATTTTTAGCACTTTTCTTCTGGGATGCTTACTTGTTTTCATTGCTTTACTGGGAAGCTTAGCAGAAGTAGATATGCTCATGTTATGTATGGTAGTGCAGTTTGAGCTGCACACAGTGGACTTGCTCCTAGGGCACACTGCCTCAGTGCTAACAGTATAACTCTGGTTCATAGGCACATGATTGCTGCATACAATATCTGTAGAATCAGTAGAGGCATTCAGGACAGTTAGAGGTAAATAAATTAGGTTATTTATATTGTGTCTACTGACGCCCCTGGTGTTATGTACAATTGCTGAAGCATTATGACAACTCTGCGTCACAATGGTAGGAAGTAACTGAGCTGGGCTTTAGTCATTGAAAAGTAATTGTCTCAACGCAGCCTTATAATGCTGTGAAACGATCCAGGATCCCAAATGATTTGGGTGGATCACATCCTCCTTATAAAACGTGTTTTGTTTCCAAAAGGTATCGAAATTGTCAACAGAAGTTACACATTGAGCTGCAATAATCACGTGACATCCTTTGACTCTGCTATCAGATAGGGGAGCTCCAGGCAACACCGGCCAGTCGGATAACGACAAGGCGGAGATGCATCCAACAAGCGCGAACGGCGTCCAGCCACCGGCGGAGAAAATGTAAACATTCCACTCTGAGTTTTCCCCAGTTTCTTACGTAGGCTGGTGACCTGCGTGATTAAGGAAGCCACCTCAAGCCTATAATCCTGGGCAAGCAAACAATTGCCACATTGGAACGCTGAGTGATCCGGTGTGTTCCAAAACAAAGCGTAGTAGATACAGCCCTGGAACTGTTCATTTATTTCTCCAGACAAAGAGGGCCCCATTGCAAAACTCATCTGGTACCAACTTCGTTCGCATGATGGCTAGCAGCTTAACGTCTCAGTCAAGCAGGCTTCAAACCTGTCTGTTAAGCGGGATACCGGGACAAGAAATAGCGGTCCTAGCTGTTAAAAGCTAACCGTGTCGCGGAATCCACACAAAAACAAGTTCGGTATTTGTATTTAATGAATAGCGGTTTTGTTTTAATAAAAAATAAGTGTTTCCAGGATACAGTGTTCCGCTGCACACTTTATGTAGTGCTCATGGAGCCTATATGAATGCTTCATGAAGCCTTCATAAGATGCACTTAAAATAATGTGGAAGAGAGAGAGAGAGAGAGAGTCACCCAGTGGACCCATACTGGAAAGAAAAGTGGTAGCTGTAAACACTGTCTCCTATGTTGTTGTGTGTGTGTGCAGTATGCTGTGAATAGTGAGCTTTGTGTGCATTTTCTTGTGTCTCTTGTGTCCCAAGAGCCCTGTGTGTATTTGTGTTTGTATTTAAGATGGAGTGAGGAACTAGGCCCTCTAAACAATCCAGGGGTTAGCCCCCCGAGCAGCCTTTCTCCCCCTCACAAAGAGCAGTCTGTCTGGCTCGGCCTCCTACCCTAGGGGTCCTAATCAGAGAGGGGGGAGTGGAAGAGAGAAATAGAGAGCAAGGAGAGAGAGGGTTAAAGAGAGGAAGAGGAAGGAAGAGGCAGGGAAATGGGCAGAGTGTGGTAGAAAGAGAGAGGGGGGGTATAATCAGAAGGAGTTGGACTGAGTGAAAAAGAAAGGGGGACAGGGGATAGAGGAAAGTAAGTATGAAGGAAGTTAAAGTGGAACTGACAGCATTTTAGCAACATTAAATCTTTTTAAAATCTGTTCATATACATCCCCAGGAATAATATTTTTATTTTTAAAAACATTTTCTGCCAAGCGAGCACTTAGATATGGTCATTTCCACATTTTCAAAATTCTTAGAATGTTTGGGAATTACGTATACTAAGGCTATACGTATACTATATTTATCGCCCTCCAGGTTCCCTTGGAGAGTTCATCAATGAGCTTGACGCCCTGATAAGTTCCTTTCCTGAGGATGGCTCACCTCTCACAGTTCTGGGTGACTTTAACCTCCCCACGTCTACCTTTGACTCATTCCTCTCTGCCTCCTTCTTTCCACTCCTCTCCTCTTTTGACCTCACCCTCTCACCTTCCCCCCCTACTCACAAGGCAGGCAATACGCTTGACCTCATCTTTACTAAATGCTGTTCTTCCACTAATCTCATTGCAACTCCCCTCCAAGTCTCCGACCACTACCTTGTATCCTTTTCCCTCTCGCTCTCATCTAACACTTCCCACACTGCCCCTACTCGGATGGTATCGCGCCGTCCCAACCTTCGCTCTCTCTCCCCCGCTACTCTCTCCTCTTCCATCCTATCATCTCTTCCCTCTGCTCAAACCTTCTCCAACCTATCTCCTGATTCTGCCTCCTCAACCCTCCTCTCCTCCCTTTCTGCATCCTTTGACTCTCTATGTCCCCTATCCTCCAGGCCGGCTCGGTCCTCCCCTCCTGCTCCGTGGCTCGACGACTCATTGCGAGCTCACAGAACAGGGCTCCGGGCAGCCGAGCGGAAATGGAGGAAAACTCGCCTCCCTGCGGACCTGGCATCCTTTCACTCCCTCCTCTCTACATTCTCCTCTTCTGTCTCTGCTGCTAAAGCCAATTTCTACCACTCTAAATTCCAAGCATCTGCCTCTAACCCTAGGAAGCTCTTTGCCACCTTCTCCTCCCTCCTGAATCCTCCTCCCCCCTCCTCCCTCTCTGCTGATGACTTCGTCAACCATTTTGAAAAGAAGGTCGACGACATCCGATCCTCGTTTGCTAAGTCAAACGACACCGCTGGTTCTGCTCACACTGCCCTACCCTGTGCTTTGACCTCTTTCTCCCCTCTCTCTCCAGATGAAATCTCGCGTCTTGTGACGGCCGGCCACCCAACAACCTGCCCGCTTGACCCTATCCCCTCCTCTCTTCTCCAGACCATTTCCGGAGACCTTCTCCCTTACCTCACCTCGCTCATCAACTCATCCTTGACCGCTGGCTACGTCCCTTCCGTCTTCAAGAGAGCGAGAGTTGCACCCCTTCTGAAAAAACCTACACTCGATCCCTCCGATGTCAACAACTACAGACCAGTATCCCTTCTTTCTTTTCTCTCCAAAACTCTTGAACGTGCCGTCCTTGGCCAGCTCTCCTGCTATCTCTCTCAGAATGACCTTCTTGATCCAAATCAGTCAGGTTTCAAGACTAGTCATTCAACTGAGACTGCTCTTCTCTGTGTCACAGAGGCGCTCCGCACTGCTAAAGCTAACTCTCTCTCCTCTGCTCTCATCCTTCTAGACCTATCGGCTGCCTTTGATACTGTGAACCATCAGATCCTCCTCTCCACCCTCTCCGAGCTGGGCATCTCCGGCGCGGCCCACGCTTGGATTGCGTCCTACCTGACAGGTCCCTCCTACCAGGTGGCGTGGCGAGAATCTGTCTCCGCACCACGTGCTCTCACCACTGGTGTCCCCCAGGGCTCTGTTCTAGGCCCTCTCCTATTCTCGCTATACACCAAGTCACTTGGCTCTGTCATATCCTCACATGGTCTCTCCTATCATTGCTATGCAGACGACACACAATTAATCTTCTCCTTTCCCCCCTCTGATAACCAGGTGGTGAATCGCATCTCTGCATGTCTGGCAGACATATCAGTGTGGATGACGGATCACCACCTCAAGCTGAACCTCGGCAAGACGGAGCTGCTCTTCCTCCCGGGGAAGGACTGCCCGTTCCATGATCTCGCCATCACGGTTGACAACTCCATTGTGTCCTCCTCCCAGAGTGCTAAGAACCTTGGCGTGATCCTGGACAACACCCTGTCGTTCTCAACTAACATCAAGGCGGTGACCCGTTCCTGTAGGTTCATGCTCTACAACATTCGCAGAGTACGACCCTGCCTCACGCAGGAAGCGGCGCAGGTCCTAATCCAGGCACTTGTCATCTCCCGTCTGGATTACTGCAACTCGCTGTTGGCTGGGCTCCCTGCCTGTGCCATTAAACCCCTACAACTCATCCAGAACGCCGCAGCCCGTCTGGTGTTCAACTTTCCCAAGTTCTCTCACGTCACCCCGCTCCTCCGCTCTCTCCACTGGCTTCCAGTTGAAGCTCGCATCCGCTACAAGACCATGGTGCTTGCCTACGGAGCTGTGAGGGGAACGGCACCTCCGTACCTTCAGGCTCTGATCAGGCCCTACACCCAAACAAGGGCACTGCGTTCATCCACCTCTGGCCTGCTCGCCTCCCTACCTCTGAGGAAGTACAGTTCCCGCTCAGCCCAGTCAAAACTGTTCGCTGCTCTGGCACCCCAATGGTGGAACAAACTCCCTCACGACGCCAGGTCAGCGGAGTCAATCACCACCTTCCGGAGACACCTGAAACCCCACCTCTTTAAGGAATACCTAGGATAGGATAAAGTAATCCTTCTAACCCCCCCCCCCTTAAAAGAGTTAGATGCACTATTGTAAAGTGGTTGTTCCACTGGATATCATAAGGTGAATGCACCAATTTGTAAGTCGCTCTGGATAAGAGCGTCTGCTAAATGACTTAAATGTAAAATGTAAGGCATTTGTGAAAATTCTGTAACCATATAGAGTGGGAAGTGCATGCGTTTGGACAATTAATAGACACTGCAGCAAATAAAACCGAATAAAAACATTGGTCTCGTCCAAGACCAGAATCTACGCAGACCGGTGCGCAATAGCCAACCAGAGCTACAGTAGGCCTTTATGCCAACAAGCCATTTGCCACATGGACCTGCCATCATTCACTTTGAACTGAACTGTGTGTTTACAGGCAGTTGCAACAGCGCAACATTAGATCATTAGAACACATTCGCCAAAAGCCACAAATTACACCTGAAAGTATTTCTACAAATAAGTAAATACCACGGGAGTCTTCTTATATTTGGGAACATTACAGTCCTATTGAGCAAACAACCATGAAAAGGCTCTCTCTCCCTCAGTTATGCACATCAACAACAACAAGATAAACTAAAATCTAACGAAGGAAAATTAGATAAACCCTTTCAAACTTTTTAATCTAGTTGCCCATCATAAGTACACTGATAAACGATGGGGAATGTAGCCTACTCGTCCTTCTGCAGCTTGCTTGACAATGCATTAATTCTTGTCCCAACCAATCACCCAAGCTAACTGGCTAAAGTTGGCTAGCTTGCTAGCAAGCTACTTCCAGACACAAATGAGAAAACACCTCACTCTGACCATTTTACTCGCCATAGCAGAGCTGGTTAGGCTGTTTACAAGTTATCTAGAGCGTTCTTGACTAACTATTTGTTTTTTGTGCCTAGGTTTACTGACACCGGTCATACAGTTGAAGCCAGAAGTTTACATACACTCAGGTTGGAGTCATTAAAACTAGTTTTTCAGTGCCTCTTTGCTTGACATCATGGGAAAATCAAAAGAAATCAGCCAAGACCTCAGAAAAAAAATTGTGGACCTTTACAAGTCTGGTTCATCCTTGGGAGCAATTTCCAAATGCCTGAAGGTACCACGTTCATCTGTACAAACAATAGTACGCAAGTATAAACACCATGGGACCACGCAGCCACCATACTGCTCAGGAAGGAGATGCGTTCTGTCTCCTAGAGATGAACGCACTTGTGAGAAAAGTGCAACTCAATCCCAGAACAACAGCAAAAGACCTTGTGAAGATGCTGGAGGAAACAGGTACAAAAGTATCTTTATCCACAGTAAAACGAGTCCTATATCGACATAACCTGAAAGGCCGCTCAGCAAGAAGAAGCCACTGCTCAAAAACTGCCATAAAAAAAGCCAGACTACGGTTTGCAGCTGCACATGGGGACAAAGATGGTACTTTTTGGAGGAATGTCCTCTGGTCTGATGAAACAAAAACAAAACTGTTTGGCCATAATGACCTTCGTTATGTTTGGAGGAAAAAGGGGGAAGCTTGCAAGCCGAAGAACACCATCCCGACAGTGAAGCATGGGGGTGGCAGCATCATGTTGTGGTGGTGCTTTGCTGCAGGAGGGACTGGTGCACTTCACAAAATAGATGGCATCATGAGAAAGGAAAATTATGTGGATATATTGAAGCAATATCTCAAGACATCAGTCAGGAAGTGGTAAAGCTTGGTCGCAAATGGGTCTTCCAAATGGACAATGACCACAAGCATACATTCAAACTTTTGGCAAAATGGCTTAAGGACACCTAAGTCAAGGTATTGGAGTGGCCATCACAAAGCCCTGACCTCAATCCTATAGAAAATTAGAGGGCAGAACTGAAAAAGCATGTGCGAGCAAGGAGGCCTAGAAACCTGACTCAGTTACATCAGCTCTGTCAGGAGGAATGGGCCAAAATTCACCCAACTTATTGTGGTAAGCTTGTGGAAGGCTACCCGAAACGTTTGACCCAAGTTAAACAATTTAAAGGCAATGCTACCAAATACTAATTGAGTGTATGTAAACTTCTGACCCACTGGGAATGTGATGAAAGAAATAAAAGCTGAAATAAATCACTCTACTATTATTCTGGCATTTCACATTCTTAAAATAAAGTGGTGATCCTAACTGACCTAAGACAGGGAAGTTTTACTAGAATTAAATGTCAGTAATTGTGAAAAACTGAGTTTAAATGTATTTGGCTAAGGTGTATGTAAACTTCTGACTTCAACTGTATCAAGCAGGTATTGCAAGTTCATAAATTCCTCAGTTATTCTGCGCTCTGGCACACTCAGGCGAGAGTGCTCTGAAATCGGAGTAGATAGCCAGAGTGAATTTGCGAATGCAAGAGATATGCTAACTGGATAACAGTCATTCAAGTTCTTGCTAGCTAACCAAATGACACCTGCATCTCTAGCTGTGTATAGCCACCGAAAAACAATATGAGGGGAAAAAGTCAGTCACTCACCCACTCCTACAATGACATGACATGACATCCTCCTAGCAGCTAGCTATCTATCTAACATTAGGCTCAGTGTTTTTAGCTTGCTACATAATTAGATATGCTAGTCTTTTAGCCACGTTATGACTGACTTGGGATCATTGCCCTTGCTAGTTTGATTGTATTGACATTCCCAGCATTAGTTACAGTAGTCCGTTTTTGTCGACCCGACTCACCGACACCGTCCCTCCGCTGAGAAATGGGGACAAGGTCTTCCAGTTGACTCATGCACCAATTCATGTTTTTACTATGACCAGAGAAAGTGAAATATTCATAGATATTAAAAATACACAAGCTGCTAATAACACAAGCGTATGGGAACACTTTGCTATAGTAATTCATTGCAGCTGCAGTGCTGGTTGTAGTGTGAGTGGAAGGAGGGAGAACACACTTTTTATGGCTTATTAAAGTGTTGAACGAAGTGTTGACAGTGCTGAACAACAACTTAATCATGAACTTACTCTTTAAAACAGAATCTCTTTGCTGTATTCATTGAGTCTCTCTCTAGTCATGGTTTTAAAAGTTTAGAAATCTCACAGTATCAACTTTGCTGTGCGTTCAAGTTCTTTTTACACCAGTGTTTGGTGATCAACTAGGAATGACTTGGATTGCGATCGACCAGTTGGTGACCACTGCTCTAGACTGTATTATTCAACTCAGCTTAAGCCTAGGCATTAGCACTGGGAGCTAATATGTCCTCAGCAAGGTTACTCATGTGTGGGAGTAGTTTGGTAGAGTGAGTGAGTGTGTGGTTGTTTATACTTGATGGGGAGAGAGGTAGACAGCAGAGAAAGATGAAGGGGGTAGTAGAGGATGCGTTTTAGGATGTTGCCTCCTGCCCTGATCTTAACTTGCTCTGACATATCAGAAGCACTTCTCCACCCGGGTGGGCTTTTAGCTCACAGCTGAGAGGTCATCTCCCCTCCCTTTCATCTATTTCATCCTCCCTCTCTCTTCCTCTCCCTCATTCCCCCTGCTCCATTTCCCCTCTCCCCTGTCCCCCTCTCCCTTCTTCCCCCTGCTCCATTTCCCCTCTCCTTCTTCCACTTTCCACTACCTTCCCCCTCTCCCCTGTCCCCCTGTCCCCCTCTCCCTTTGCTCCCCACTTCCTCCGTTCCCCTCTGCCTTCGTCACCCTCTCCCTCCACTCTCCTCACCCTCCGCCCCCCTCTCCCTCCATTCCCTTCTCCCTTGTCCCCCACTCCCTCCGTTCCCCTCTCCCTCCATTCCCATCTCCTTCCTTGCCTCAAGCTCATAGAGCTATTAACATGAGAGTCTCTTGCTGTGACCTAGAAGAAGGTGATGTGTGCGCGCAGGCGAGCGTGTGTGTGTGTGTGTGTGTAGGGGACAGACATGACAGGGGTGTCAGAGTAGGGATGAGAGCATTGCTGGCAGGGGATTCAGTGATGCGTGTTCCAAACAGAGTGGGGGGTTGGAGTAGCTACATTGATAGCCAATGACAGTGTTAACATGCTATGGTTAGCTCAACATTAAGGGACAAATCCTGACATGAAAATAGTTTCACATGTTGTGAGTGGGAGATTTTTTATTTTGCTTAACAAACATGATCTATTTCCGTCTCTCTCTTCTTCTCCCTCCCTCTCCCCCTCTCTGTCAGGCTGAGTCAGGTGTTTGTGGAGTGAGTAGGGAGAGTGTTGGGTCTGAGCTCAGCCCTACCCAGGAGAAAGGAGGTTATCCTGTCCCCTCTCCTCACGTCTTGGCTCACCCCTCTTACCCCTTCAGCCTCACCCCCAGCTCTGTCATGCAGGACCGGCGACTACAGGGCCTTAGGTGAATCACTCCTGGATGTCTATACACACACACACACACACACACACACACACACACACACACACACACACACACACACACACACACACACACACACACACACACACACACACACACACACACACACACCAACAGTGCAACGGATAAGACTCTCTTGCTTAAACCACATATGCACTATCCTCCGTTCACCCCAAAACAGCAGACTCAATTTTGCAATCTAATCCCCAACTCCTCCCCCTCCTGTAGTCTACCCGGTCAGGTACACCCTGCGGTTCCTTCGGGGACGGTCCCAGAGGAGTACCTGAGAGGACTCCGCCCCTTTTCTACCTCAGACGACCTCCGCCTACCCTCGCTGCACCTGGGGCTCGACCCCGTCACTGCTGCCCATGTTACTGCTGCTGCTGCCTACTACCACCCTGCCTACCTCCACCACCTACACAGGTCAGTCTATAGACCACCCTGCCTACCTCCATCACCTACACAGGTCAGTCTATAGACGACCCTGCCTACCTCCACCACCTACACAGGTCAGTCTATAGATCACCCTGCCTACCTCCACCACCTACACAGGTCAGTCTATAGATCACCCTGCCTACCTCCACCACCTACACAGGTCAGTCTATAGACCACCCTGCCTACCTCCATCACCTACACAGGTCAGTCTATAGATCACCCTGCCTACCTCCACCACCTACACAGGTCAGTCTATAGACCACCCTGCCTACCTCCACCACCTACACAGGTCAGTCTATAGACCACCCTGCCTACCTCCACCACCTACACAGGTCAGTCTATAGACCACCCTGCCTACCTCCACCACCTACACAGGGCAGTCTATAGACCACCCTGCCTACCTGCACCACCTACACAGGTCAGTCTATAGACCACCCTGCCTATCTCCATCACTTACACAGGTCAGTCTATAGACCACCCTGCCTACCTCCACAGGTCAGTCTATAGACCACCCTGCCTACCTCCACCACCTACACAGGTCAGTCTATAGACCACCCTGCCTACCTCCACCACATACACAGGTCAGTCTATAGACCACCCTGCCTACCTGCACCACCTACACAGGTCAGTCTATAGACCACCCTGCCTATCTCCATCACTTACACAGGTCAGTCTATAGACCACCCTGCCTACCTCCACAGGTCAGTATATAGACCAATCTGCCTACCTCTACCACCTACACAGGTCAGTCTATAGACTCCCCTTCCTACCTGCACCACCTACACAGGTCAGTCTATAGACTCCCCTTCCTACCTCCACCACATACACAGGTCAGTCTATAGCCTCCCCTGCCTACCTCCACCACATACACAGGTCAGACTATAGACCACCCTTCCTACCTCCACCACAAACACAGGTCCGTCTGTAGACCACCCTTCCTACTTCCACCACATACACAGGTCTGTCTATAGACCACCCTCCACAGGTCAGTCTATAGATCACCCTTCCTACCTCCACAGGTCAGTCTATAGACCACCTCAGTCGGACTCTATAGAATCAGTGTTCTACAGATGAGACAGAGACACAGAGAGACAGGCAGACAGACAGGAAGACAAAGAGACAGGCAGGGACACAGAGAGACAGACAGGGACACAGAGAGACAGACAGGGACACAGAGAGACAGGGAGACAGAGAGACAGACAGGGACACAGAGAGACAGACAGGGAGACAGAGGTTTGAAGCAGCCTTTGTGTTTGTGTGTCCGGGTTGGGATGTATAAATGGCGACTGAACCCTAAAATGTGCCAAAGGTTGAAATTAATTGCTCCCTCTCTCTTTGCCTCTCCTGCCATTTCTTTTCCACTTGTCTCTCTCTCTCTGTGTTCCAGGATGGAGGAGTCTCTGTGTCTGTCTGCACTGCGCTCTCAGTTCTACTCTGTACCAGCAGGCGGAGCCTTCTCTACCCTCCACCCCTCTGCCCTCCACATGCACGTGCCTGGGGCACGCTACCCTGGGGAGCTCAGCCACACACACAGCGCAATAGCTGAGAGGTAACACACACTCTTATAATACACACACACACACACCTGCACCTGCCCTGAGGGCTGCTACCTTTGGAAGCTGAACAATCACTCTGGCTGAGAGGTGTTACACTCATACATGCACACACACTTTGTAATCTCTCTGCAGGAAAAGCACAGGTTGCTGACTGTGTTATATTTTCTACCATATACACATAACACACACCAATACACACATCGGTGTCTGTGTGTGTTTATATCCTGTTGTTACCTATTAATTGTTCATCTTCTCTTGCTCACTCATGCTGTCTTAATGCTGTGTGTGTGTGTGTGTACGCGCCTGCAAGCGTGGGCATGTGTGTGCATAGGTGTGTGTTTAACAGTGTGTGGTTAATCTGCCCCATGTTGGGTGTTGCATCTCTCATCATCTCTCCCATGTGTCTGTGGTGTGTGGATGTGTGTGTATCTTTTAACCTCCCCACAGACTACAGATGGAGGAAGACCTTCGCCAACGAGAGAAACAGAGGGAGCTTGAGCTGGAACGGGAGAGAGAGAGGGAGCGGGACAGAGAGAGAGAAAGGAAGAGGGAGAGAGAGAGGCAGAGGGAGAGAGAGAGGCAGAGGGAGAAAGAGAGGCAGAGGGAGATGGTGAAAGCGGTGGGGACCCAGTACCTTGCTCGACTGAAGGCTCTCACGGCTCCGCCGGAGGACAGGGTCTTACCTGGGGAGAGACTGACACCCAAAAGACTGGGTGCGGTGTACATATACACACACACACACACATAAACAGTAAAGATGAAATACACACACTGATTGGTTGATTTCTCGTTAATTAAGCACCAGATATTTCTCTTGAAAGTAGAGACTGATCACCATCCATATCATGCATTATAAAGTGCATAATGTAGTGTTTAATTATAATACTTCATCTCTTTTCCCCAGGTAAGCCCCCCCTCCCTGCCCTCCCAGTCCCTAAACCTCTACAGCCAGACCTCCAGTCCTCCAGGGGGTCAGCCTCTCACCCCATTCCCACCCTGGTGCCCTCTCAGATGGGGAATGCACACACTGCCTCAGCCTCTATCGGGGGGCTCCATGGAACACTGGCCTCTGCAATGAAGCTCCAACAGGCCAATGGGGAGAATCTCTGGTTGTCAAATCAGCGCCGGCAGGGGCAGGAGAGTGAGGCGTGGTCACCTGGGGAAGGGGTGGAGCCTAGGAGACACAGCTACAGGTGAGTGTCTAATCAGGCAAGGAACAAGCAGTTGAGAAATGCATAAGTTAATCAGTTTCCCCAGCAGGAACAGGATCCGGCACCTTTCAGTTTTTAAATGTTTCGTTCCGGAACCCATTTTCTAGGATCCGTTACCTCTTGTGGTGTAAAGTACTTAAGTACTTGGGGTATCTGTACTTTACTTTACTATTTATATTTTTGACAACTTTTACTTCTATTTTACTACATTCCTAAATACAATTATGTACTTTTTACCCCATACATTTTCCTTGACATCCAAAAGTACTCTTTACATTTTGAATGCTTAGCAGTACAGGAAAATGGTCTAATTCACAAACTTATCAAGAGAATATCACTGGTCATCCCTATTGCCTCTGATCTGTCGGACTCACTAAACACATGCTTAATTTGTAAATGGTGTCTGAGTGTTGGAGTGTGCTCCTGGCTATCCATAAATAAAAGAAAAAAAGAAAATGGTGCCGTCTGATTTGCTTATTATAAGGAATTTGAAATGATTCTTACTTTTACTTTTGATACTTAAGTATATTTTAGCAATTACATTTACTTTTGATACTTAAGTATTTTTAAAACCAAATACTTTTAGACTTTTACTCAAGTAGGATTTTACTAGGTGACTTCCACTCTTACTTGAGTAATTTTCTATTAAAGTATCTTTACTTTTGTAAGTATGACAATTCGGTACTTTTCACTGCTTATTACTGTTTGTAATGTAATTTTTTAAATAAAAACAATCAGAGCTCATTCAAGTTGCTTTGTCTGTAATTCTCCTGCCCCCTAAAAACATCATGTGAATAGTGGCTGATTTTCTTAGAATTGATTTGTGTTGGGCCGGCCCGGGTTTATGGTTTACGCAACATTGTAGCATGTGTCAAAATCATTCCACGGATGGCCGAGTTTCTGCCGGTTTTTCGCTCCACCCTTGTACTTTATTGATGAATTAAGGTCACTAATTAGTAAGCAACTCCCTTTCACCTGGTTGTAAAGGTCTTAATTGAAAAGAAAAAGCTAAAACCGGCAGACACTGAGGCCTCTGTGGAATGTGTTTGACACCCCTGTTGTAGCCTATGACCCCTCAAACTTAACTTTGGACCTCGAAGCTGGTTCCACTGCATTTTTTCATTGTTTCCCCCTAGTCAGGGACTGATTTAGCCTGTGACACCAGGTGTGTGCAATTATTTATCAGGTAGAACAGAAAACCAGCAGGTGCCGGGACCTCGTAGTGTAAGAGTTCAGTACCCTTACTATAGACCAACGAGTGGTCATTGCTGTGGTGAGAGAGAGCAGCGTGCCTGTAACTCTCACAGAACTAGAATGATATTCACTGTCTATGATCTCTCTCTGCTCTGATAGACATGAGCCTGCAACTCTCATCTCGCCAGTGTTGCACTTCATCATTTATTTCCTTATAGAATCATAATCATAGCCGCGGAAGGGTGCTGGAGGAGCCACAGCACTCCTGATGAATTGAAATACATTTGCCAAAGTTATAGAATTACTGCGGTCAGTTCAGAAAGAAAGGGAATCATTCAGAATACTACACCAGGAGTGGGCCTATGCCTTTCATTTAGCCACAGAGGAGAAATAGCGTGGCAAATCTGTCAGTGAACAGCATCTAGCCAAAACAGGCCTTTCGCAATGTTTCAAATACAATCGTTGGAAAGCATATGGCTCCTGCTGAAAAGAGAAGACTCTAATCTGTCTATAAATCGACCAAAATATTTGATCAACTTCCAAATAGGCCTGTTAAGTGAACAGCATTGTTTTACAAAGTAAAACAAGAGAGAGATGAGCTTTTGGCACGAGCGCATTGGCCATCGCTGGTGAGTGAGCTGTGCATCATTGGCTGAGTCAGTGAAACTGGAAAGCTTTTTTAGGACTATCGTTTCCTCCTCGTATTGTACACTGTGTGTCTCCTCACACCTAGGCTTAGACTATTTTTATTGATCTGAGATTCTCAGTTTGTCAATGTCAAAGTAGCCTGTCATTCTGATCATTTGTGAGGTAACAAAAAAAGATTCTGCTAAAGTATCCAGTCATCAGAAATGATGTGGAATTGTGTGAAATGTGTTTCTAAAAGACAACATTTTTCCTAGACCCTAGGCTCCACATTTTTTCCCCCATGTGTGCAACTTCTGCAAGCACCTCTACTCTACTGCTCTATGCCAGTACGCAAAAGCAATGGTAATGCAAAAGCAATGGTAATGCAAAAGCAATGGTAATGCAAAAGCAATGGTAACGCAAAAGCAACGGTAACGCAAAAGCAATGGTAACGCAAAAGCAATGGTAACGCAAAAGCAATGGTAACGCAAAAGCAATGGTAATGCAAAAGCAATGGTAACGCAAAAGCAACGGTAACGCAAAAGCATTGGTAATGCATGCAATGATTTATTATTATAAAGGTGATTTTTTTCTGGTACTTCAGAGCCCCCCACGTCACCCCCCCCTCTCGGGCTCACTTTTACAAATGAAACACTGATGTGCGTGCGTTAATGCATGTATTAAGGTAACACTGCAGTGTCCTCCGAGTCAGTACTCTTTCTACTCTGCTGACATCTGCTTTTAGCTTGGCTGCATCATCAAGGTCAACTCTGATAAAAACCAAGTGTGTGTGTTTGTGTGTGACTATATTGTTTTTCTTGTCTTCACAGGTCCAACGCCAGCCAGTGTGACCCAGGCAACAGAGAGTCTCAACCCCACCTAGGAGCCCCACCTCCACTCATCTCCCCCAAAGCTCACCCTCACCTCCTCCCCCACCCCCCTGTCTCTCCCACCACCCTCTGGAACCCTGCCTCTCTCACAGAGACCCCCGCAGACCCTCGTCGCAGGTTTGACTCCCCTATTCCCCCCTCCCGCCCTCCTCCTGGTCTGACCAGAGCTGAGTGGCCCCCCAGCTGGGAGCGGGGGGAGGAGGGATGCAGGAGGACGGGGGAGGGTCCAGAGAGGTTCTCCTTCATCAGGGGACCCGTTCTGCAGGTTTCTGGCCTCTGGAGCATGGCTGAGCTTGAAAGATCCACTCACAGTAACCACCACCATAACCACCTCCACCAGCAGGGCTCACTGCTCCTGTCCTCCCCCAGCCCCAGCTCTGACCTGGGGGTCCAGCGCTCGTCCAGCTCCCCCTCTCCCTCCAGGGACCTCCAGAAGTCTGAGCGGCCAGGCCAGGAGCCTCAAAACCCAGTGGTGTACGATAAGATCCTTCAGCAGCAGCACAGGCTGGTCAGCAAGCTGGATCTGGAGGAGAGCAGGAGGAGAGAGGCCAGGGAGGGAGGTAAGAAGAAAGGGGATGTAAGAGGGAGGGAGAGAGGTGAGGAGAGTGGGCATTCAAGACGGGATAAGACGAGATCTGGGTGGGCTTTAACAAAAATCTGGTCTGTCTCTTTCTCCCTCTGCCCCCTTCCCCTCCCCCAGGGTATTACTATGATCTAGATGACTCATATGATGAGAGTGATGAGGAGGAAGTGAGGGCCCACCTCAGAAGGGTTGCAGAGCAGCCCCCCCTAAAACTAGACACATCCTCAGAGGTAACTACCACACACATTAACAATTTTCACTTGTTCTTCTATTATATCGTTGTATGATTTAATTCTCTGTAATCTGTCTCTCTGTAGAAGGTGTGTTTTCTGCGTGTGTGTGGCCTGACCACGCTGGCCCATCGTGACCAGCTGTTTCATCAGAAGAGGAGGAAGAGGAGGAGGATGCTGAGAGAGCGCAGCAACTCCCCTCCTCCTGTACAAGGCAAGAGGAAGACCCCTTGTTCTACTGTGGCACCCGTTCCCCCCCTCAGCACCACTCTCACCCCTGAAGAGATGAACTGCTTCCCCCAACTGGAGGACAAGAAACACTTCCTCAACATGCTTAGCCTGTCCCATGTCACGAGCCAGCAGAGGAGAGGTAAAATACAGTACACTAACCCCAGCACAGTACACCCTAGCTCTTATTCTCCAACCCCTATCCACTACAACGTAGTGTACTCTAATGCCCTATCCATTGGGTATTAAAATCTTACCCTAGGAGTTCCGAAGTACTGCTGTTTTTTTGTTCTACCTGATAGTTAATTGCACCAACCTGGTGTCTAAATCTCTCCCTGATTAGAGGAGAAGAATAAAAAAAACTGTGGAACTGGCTTTGAGGTCCATATTTGAATTTCATCCCTCCCCCTTGCTCTCTTTTTCTATCTCTCTCTTGCTCTGTAGATAAGGAAAAGATGGAGGGGTTGCTGAAGGCTATAAAGCTAAAGAGTGTGACATTGGACACCATCAGATACAACCCATTACCCCTCTGTAGCAGCACTCCTGTTCTCTCAACTGGTAAGACGCACACACGCACTCATGCGCGCTTGCACACACACACACACACACACAAACAAAGGGTAACACCCATGAGATCCTTATACTGTGTTTATGTTTTCAGGAGACTACACACCTGACCTCCCAGCCTGCAAGTCAAACGGACTACACTACCCAGACTCCCCAAGCCCCTTGCCCCCCTACCCCCACCATCCCGACAAACTTCACACAGACCCACTAAACCCCCAACCCCCTCCACCCTGCCACCCCCCTCCCCTGGGCCTCCACCCCGACAGGGCAGGACTGTGCGAACGTCACCCATCTAAGAGGCTCCAAGGTCTCCAGATCGGAGCGGGCCACCTTGGCCATCCTCCCCAACTGAAGGTGCCCCTGGCTGGGCAGAATGGGCAGAACAAGCCCTGGGAAAGATTCATCCGGGAGGACTTCGCCCAACACTTCCACCAGGCTGTGTTGCAGTCTACCCATAAGACACTGGGTAGCTCCATATGCGTTCCAGAGTCCAGTATAAAGTCTGAGCCCTCAGCGCCCTACAACATCCCCCCTCTGAAGAGACCAGACCCCCTCCACACACCTCCACACCCCACCAATGGGCATCATCCCTACCCTTCTCCACCCCACCATGACCCTGATGGCGTACGGGTTGAGCGCTCAGAGGAAGATGAGGAAGAGGAGGACGAAGAGGAGGACGAAGAAACCCCTAGGAAGTGGAAGGGCATAGAGTCAGTCTTTGAGGCGTATCAGGAGTATGTGGATGGTGAGTTAACCTTTCATCTACAAATTGTTTTTTGTTTTTTGTCAAATTTTCTTTCTCTTCCCCCAACACACAATTTCTCATCCTCTATCTATGCACATCTCCCTGTCTGTCTTCCTCCCTCTCCCTCTATGACCCCATGTCTCCCCTTTACCCTCCTGTCGCTCTCTCTATTTCTCTCTTCCCCCTCTCTCTCAGAGCGGGGTATGGAGAGACAGGTTCTCCACAGTCAGTGCAGGAGGCTGGAGACTCAGAACTACACTCTCCGTCTGACAGCTGAACAACTCTCACACAGCATGGCGGTAAGAAACTCAGGGCCCATATCCACAAAGTGTCCACAAAGCTCCCATATCCACAAAGTGTCCACAAAGCTCCCATGTCTACAAAGCTCCCATATCCACAAAGTGCCCACAAAGCTCCCATATCCACAAAGCTCCCATATCCACAAAGTGTCCACAAAGCTCACATATTCAAAGTGTCTCAGAGTAGGAGTACTGATCTAATCAAATCAAATGTTATTTGTCACATGCTTTGTAAACGACAGGTGTAGACCAACAGTGAAATGTTTATTTATGGACACTTCCCAACAATGAAGAAATAAAATAAGAGAAATAACAGAATAATAACACAAGGAATAAATACACAATGAGTAACTATAACTTGGCTATATACACAGGGTACCAGTACTGAGTCGATGTGCAGGGGTACGAGGTAATTGAGGTAGATTGGCTCCTCAGATCCTCAAAAATGTATACAGCTGCACCATCAAGAGCATCCTGCCCGGTTGCATCACCGCCTGGTATGGCAACTGCTCGGCATCTGACCGTAAGGCGCTACAGAGGGTAGTGCATATGGCCCAGTACATCACTGTGGCCAAGCTTCCTGCCATACAGGACCTATATACTAGGCGGTGTTAGAGGAAGGCCAAAACATTTGTTAAAGACTCCAGTCACCCAAATCATAGACTGTTCTCTCTGCTACCGCACAGCGAGCAGTACCGGAGCGCCAAGTCTAGGTCCAAAAGGCTCCTTAACAGCTTCTACCCCCAAGTCATAAGACTGCTAAACAATTCATCAAATGGCCACCTGGACTATTTGCTTTGACCCCCCGCCCTCCTTTATTTTTACACTGCTGCTACTCACTGTTCATTATCTATGCATAGTCACTTTACCCCTACCTACATGTACAAATTATCTCGACTAACCTGTATCCCCGCACATTGACTCTGTACCGGTAACCCCCTGTATATAGCCTCGTTATTGTTATTTTATTGTGTTACTTTTAATTATTATTTTTATTTTTAATTTAGTAAATATTTTCTTAACTCTATTTCTTGAACTGCATTGTTGGTTAAGGGCTTGTAAGTAAGCATTTCACAGTAAGGTGTACTACACCTGTTGTATTCGGCGCATGTGACAAATAACATTTGATTTGATTGGAGATATGTACATATAGGTAGGGATAAAGTGACTAGGCAACATGATAAAAAAAAGGTCAATGCAGATAGTTAAATAGTTAGCCAATAGCTACCCAGACTAACTATTTAGCAGTCTTGTGGCTTGGGGGAAGAAGCTGTTCAGGGTCCTGTTGGTTCCAGACATGCGGTAGCAGAGAGAACAATCTATGACATGGGTAGCCGGAGTCTTTGACAATTTTTAGGGCCTTCCTCTGACACCGGCTGGTATAGAGGTCCTGGATGACTGGAAGCTGGGCTCCAGTGATGTACAGGGCCATACACACTACCATCTGTCGTGCCTTGCGGTCGGATGCCAAGCAGTTATCAACTTTGAGGATCTAGGATCTGTCCATACAATTTGATTTATTATGATCAAAAAGTAAAAAACTAAAGCTTGATCGGCACTCTGTCTGTCTGTTTGTGACTGTTTGTTTACACTAATGTGCTTTGTTCACCCCTACTCACTCTTTTAGTAAACACTCTCGCTCTTTCTCTCTCTTGCTCCGTTCCCGCTCTCTCTTTCTCTAGGAGCTGCTGAGTCAGAGACAGAGGGTGAGAGATGAGAGAGAGCGACTGCAGGCTCAGCTAGAACACTTCAGGAAGTGTCTGACCCTTCCCAGCGTGCACTGGGGCAAGGGGCAGCTCAAAGGTCGCCTCCCCCGGTGACTCCCTACCCTGCTCCTGACAGATTGACAGAGACAGACAGACAGACTGACTGACCTCTGGAGAGAGGAAACTGGATTGGTTCCCAGTCAGAGGCAGAGATGGAAGAGAGCTCTGGACTGGGAAGGAAGACAGGATGGTAGAAAGGGAGGAGTGCCACACTCCTAGACTCTGTAGTGTGGTCAGACTCACCATTGGTGAAAGACTAGAAGTCTAAAAGCTGGAGTTCGTAGCTACACAAGAGTATGGCATAATATTGGCACCCACTTTAACCAATTCTAGAATTTGGGACAATAAAATGACGAGTATATCCTCCTTTTTTCCTTCCTTGAATTTGAAGGGTTTGGAAGCAACCAATAGCAAGCTCAAAAGGGAATGCACAACCAATAGCAAGCCAACCAGCCACTGAACTGGAAGGACGAATCAGCCAAGATGCACTTAAAGACCTAGAAGATCTACTAGGGATCATACTAGTGACATTGCTGTTAGAACTATCTAGAACAGTAAACACTGTGCTATAGAGATATTACTATTCTGGATTTTTTTTTCACTTGGGTTCATGGACTTGCAAAAACATAGTTGTAGAATATTTAAGACAGTGTTTCTATAAGAAAATAACTGGAGGTTGTGAAAATGTTTATATATATATATATATATATACACACTACCAGTAAAAAGTTTTAGAACAACTACTCATTCAATGTTTTTTCTTTATTTTTACTATTTTCTACATTGTAGAATAATAGTGAAGACAACAAAACTATGAAATAACACATATGGAATCATGTAGTAACCAAAAAAGTGTTAAACAAATCAAAATATATTTTATATTTGAGATTCTTCAAATAGCCACCCTTTGCCTTGATGACAGCTTTGCACACTCTTGGCATTCTGTCAACCAGCTTCACCTGGAATGCTTTTCCAACAGTCTTGAAGGAGTTCCCACATATGCTGAGCACTTGTTGGCTGCTTTTTCTTCACTCTGCGGTCCGACTCATCCTAAACCATCTCCATTTGGTTGAGGTCAGGGGATTGTGGAGGCCAGGTCATCTGATGCATCACTTCCTGATAAAATAGCATTAACACAGCCTGGAGGTGAGTTTTGGGTCATTGTCCTGTTGAAAAGAAAAAATGATAGTCCCACTAAGCCCAAACCAGATGGGATGGCATATCGCTGCAGAATGCTGTGGTAGCCATGCTGGTTAAGTGTGTATTGAATTCTAAATAAATCACAGACAGTGTCACCAGCAAAGCACCCCCACACCATACCACCTCCTCCTCCATGCATTACATTGGGAAATTCACATGCAGAGATCATTCGTTCACCCACACTGCATCTCACAAAGACACGGCGGTTGGAACCAAAAATCTCCAATTTGGACTCATCAGACCAAAGGACAGATTTCCACCGGTCTAATGTCCATTGCTCGTGCTTCTTGGCCCAAGAAAGTCTCTTCTTCTTATTGTTGTCCTTTAGTAATGGTTTCTTTGCTGCAATCGACCATGAAGGCCTGATTCACACAGTCTCCTCTGAACAGTTGATGTTGAGATGTGTCTGTTACTTGAACTCTGTGAAGCATTTATTTGGGCTGCAATTTCTGAGGCTGGTAACTCTGCAGCAGAGATAACTCTGGGTCTTCCATTCCTGTGGCGGTCCTCATGAGAGCCACTTTCATCATAGCGCTTGATGGTTTTTGCAACTGACTTGAAGAAACTTTCAAAGTTATTGAAATGTTCTGTATTGACTGACCTTCATGTCTTAAAGTAATGATAGACTGTCGATTCTCTTTGCTTATTTGAACTGCTCTTGCCATAATATGGACTTCGTCTTTTACCCGCAAAACACCAGTCTCAACGTCAACAGTGAAGAGGCGACTCCGGGATGCTGACCTTCTAGGCAGAGTTCTAGGCAGAATTCCTCTGTCCAGTGTCTGTTATTTTGCCCATCTTAATATTTATTGGGCAGTCTGAGATGCGGCTTTTTCTTTGCAACTCTGCCTAGAAGGCCAGCATGCTGGAGTCTCCTCTTCACTGTTAACACAGACTGGTACTATTTAATGAAGCTGCCAGTTGAGGACTTGTGAGGCGTCTGTTTCTCAAACTAGACAGACACTCTAATTTACTTGTCCTCTTGCTCAGTTGTGCACCGGGGCCTCCCACTTATCTTTCTATGCAGGTTAGAGCCAGTTTGCACTGTTCTGTGAAGGGAGTAGTACACAGTGTTGTACGAGATCTTCAGTTTATTGGCAATTTCTCGCATGGCCTTCATTTATTGGCCTTCATTTCTCAGAACAAGAATAGACTGATGAGTTTCAGAAGAAAGTTATTTGTTTCTGGACATTTTGAGCCTGTAATCGAACCCACAAGTGCTGATGCTCCAGATACTCAACTAGTCTAAAGAAGGCCAGTTTTATTGCTTCTTTAATCAGAACAACAGTTTTCGGCTGTGCTAACCCTTTTGCAATTATGTTTTCTAATGATCAATTATCCTTTTAAAATGATAAACTTGGATTAGCTAACACAACGTGCTATTGGAACACGGGAGTGAATGTTGCTGATAATGGCCTCTGTACGCCTATGTAGATATTCCATAAATAATCTGCCGTTTCCAGCTACAATAGTCAATTACAACATTAACAATGTCTACTCTGTATTTCTGATACATTTTTTGTTATTTTAATGGACAAAAAAAAAAGTGCTTTTCATTCCAAAACAAGGACATTTCTAAGTGACCCCAAACTTTTGAACGGTAGTGTATATATATATATATAAGGTTATATACTGTTATATTTTTTATAAGAATTAAGTCTAAATAATGTTTTTAATAGTTTTGCCATTGATAATGTAAATACTTATTAAGCCAGAATTGTGTGTTTTTATAATTTTAATTATAGTTATTTAAAAGCCCGCTTTAGAATACAAATTAGTGGTTAAACAAGACGCTTGCAATAGTTGTACTGCTGCTGGTCAGTATTTAAAACACAGGAGGTTGGTGGCACCTTTTTGGGGAAAACGGGCTCGTGGTAATGACTGGAGCGTAATCAGTGGAATGGTATTAAATACATCAAAAACATAGTTTCCAGGTGTTTGATGCCATTCCATCTGCTCCGTTCTGGACATTATTATGCGCCGTTCTCCCCTCCACTTATTTAAAGATAAATAAACATGTTAAAAGAGCTGTATGTGGAGTGTCCCAAACTTAATGAAAACATTTTGGGAAGGTGAGGAAGAAATACACTGCAGGTGAGGGACAGGAAGTGTCATATTTTGATCATGATAGCTATTTTATTTTATATTATTTAAAGCTGAGTCTCAGCCACAAACCCCTCATAACCTGTCTGTCATTGAGATATCTTCAGCCACAGGACAGAAGTGCCAAAGTCACACAGAAAATTGTAAACAGATTCTACCCAATATGCCACAGGTTTTTCCACAGAACCCTATACCGTACATCCTAGTAAGGGCTCTACAGTGCTGCCATTTTGGGACATATTTTCCTAATTATTTTGCTATGCTACCTGGAATGTTAATTTGGGAGCACCAGTGCCCCTAGAAAGAAAAAAAAATCGCCCAAATAATAATAGTTATAATTTCATCTTTGCTGTCCCATAGCCTCAGTAGTATGCAAACATGGAGATGAGCTTCAAACGAAGCTAGGATTCATAGGACCAATGTAGGGCCTCAATCTTAAAAATCTATTTTTCTGGTGCTTCTAAACCCTGCATTTTGTAATTGCTGGCAATTCTCATCATTAAAAGGGGCACTCTGCAGTCACTACATACATTTTGACTTATAAAGAATGATATACTGTAAATCCTTTGATTATTGAAGAGTTTAACTTATAAGAGCCCCAGAGCTTAGTTCCACTGTCGTACCCCATCAGAAGCCAAAATATAGGGCTCTATTCAATCTGTATCGCTTAAGTATTACAGACTGCGTGATAGAAAGGTAAAGGTCATTTCAGATTGAGCTGACATATGCAGCGTTTACCGTGAAAGCGGTCTCCACTGTAATGCTGAACTTCCGTGATATGGATTGAATATAGCCCATGATCTTGTTTTTACAATATTTGTCAACAAAGTGAATGTAAACAAACACTGTATAACCTCCAAACATGGTTCAAACTATAATCATGGATGAACAGTCCTTGCATCTATATATGGCTCTGTCAATGACTTTGAGTGTGGTTACATTTCTCCAGGCCCTTAACCTTTTACCGAAACAGTGGCCAGGAAAATTGCGGATTGCCGCTTTAATACCTCTAATATTTGTCATTGTGTTCCTAAATTGTTCAATTTAGGAGCAGATGTGTCACGTAGAGCCCTGCTGTAATAACAGGTAATCTCTCTACATCCTATTGACTCTAGAGGAACTCAGCCCTGTCCATTGCAGATACCCAGTCTGCCTCACTCTACCTCACGCCTACCCTACCTACATAACCTACCAACATAACCACTACCCCCCCCCCCCCCCACACTCACACATATGCTGTTAAATCATGTTTCTACATGCTCTAGTTTTTATATTTAGCTTACAGTAGGCCTATCATGTAATATTCAGTGCCTTCAGAAAGTATTCACACCCCTTTGACTTATTCCACATTTTGTTGTTACAGCCTGAATTCTAAATGGATGAAATGTATTTGTTTTCTCACACAATACCCCATAATGACAAAGTGAAAACATGTTTTAGAAATGTTAGCAACGTTATTGAAAGTGAAGTACATAAGGATCTAATTTGCATAATTATTCACACCGTTGAGTCAATACATGTTAGAATCACCTTTGGCAGCGATTACAGCTTATTTTTTTAAATTCTTCAAGCTCTGTCATGTCTTGCCATACTGTAATTAGGTCACTCAGGAACATTCAATGTCGTCTTGGTAAGCATCTCCAGTGTAGATTTGGCCTTGTGTTTTAAGTTATTGTCCTGCTGAAAGGTGAATTCATCTCCCAATGTCTGGTGGAAAGCAGACTGAACCAGGTTTTCCTCTAGGATTTTACCTGTGCTTATCTCCATTCTGTTTCTTTTTTTTATCCTGAACAACTCCCCAGTCCTTAACAATTACAAGCATACCCATAACATGATGCAGCCATCAATGCTTGGAAATATTGAGAGAGGTACTCAGTAATGTGTTGTCTAGGATTTGCCCTAAACATAACACTTTGTATTCAGGACAAAAAGTTAATTGCTTTGCCATCTTTTTTTCTGGATTAATTTAGTGCCTTGTTGCAAACAGGATGCATGTTTTGGAATATTTTTATTCTGTACAGGTTTCTGTCTTTTCCCTCTGTCAATTAGGTTATTATTGTGGAGTAACTACAATGTTGTTGACCCATCTTCAGTTTTCTCCTATCACAGCCATTAAACTCTGTAACTGTTTTAAAGTCACCATTGGCCTCATGGTGAAATCCCTGAGCAGTTTCCTTTCTCTCCGGCAACTGAGTTAGGAAGGACGCCTATCTTTGTAGTGACTAGACCTGCCCGGTCTATTCAGCATGCTTGATCGGATGTTAATTTCTTAACTTGAGGCACCTGCTTTCAATATACTTTGTAACACTTATTTAATCAAGTGTTTCCTTTATTTTGGCAGTTACCTGTATATACACACTGATCTGAGAATAGGTATAACCAAATTCAGTAAAGAGGCTTATAGTACTTATATGTAGTTTATGCCCTCTGCTGGGCAGACCTTGTATGACAGCTGCCTTATCTTATTCTGGTGTTGCTGTCTGTCAGGCTGTGTTTAAAGAAATATGGTAGACAATTGAGTCTAGACCATGGTTACACCAATCAAAATGCTTTGAAATTTACACGGGAGCGTGAGCAGATGCAAACTTCAGGGAGAATGAGGAAAATCAGACCGCAGAACAGTAGTAAAACAGATCATTTTGAAGGAGTTTTTTCATATTTTTGCTTATTTCTTTACAAACGTTACAAGGGAAGCACATTTATTTATTCACTTATTTGCCTTTACAAACATCGGTATTTCTGGTCTTGTACATCCTTGAAGGGTTAAAACAAGTCAAACAAATAACGTAGCTTTTAAATATATTAACTCATGCAGAATTATGCATTTCTTGCAGTAAAATGATACAACAAATGTTAATTTTGTCAGCATCTCTTGAGAAAATGCAAATAAACATGTCATGTGTTATCTTTGACACTGTTTTGCAAGCGGCAGACAGTTTTTCAACCACACAAAACAAACTGAAGTCTTATATGAAGCTGTGCTTAATCGTTTTCTCAGCTTATAACTTCCTTTAAACCGGTCAAACTGATGACATTTGGACATTTTGCACAGGACAAATCTTTCAACTGTTTTGGAGTTATTGCGTTTTATTCCCGATCCCGAAACAGACAACTTTACCGGTGTTAGCTAGATCACTCATGCATTCATTCCATCAATGTAAGACATTCTGGTGAGCACTACTTTATTTAGTCTTCTGGTGTAACACGTTGTAGACTAAGACAAACAAATGGCCTACCAAATGTCGGAAATTATATACAGAAAGTTGTCTAAATTAGGGGTAAGTAGCAAATAGGCTATATGGTCCATTACCGAATATCTGCTAAATAAATTACTATGATGGATCGAACTGCTACTTTTGGAGGTGATTTGTTTGACAATGAGATGACATCTTCAAACAATACCCAGGATATGCGAAACAGCCTGCGCAGACCGCAGAAAAAAAAAAATGGGATAAGATGTTTACATGCCACAGTTCCCATCCAAAATCAGCATATCCCAGGCATTTTATCCTGGTTTCAAGCTTTTTCGGGTTATTGTAAACAGGATATGATGTTTACATGTGTTAACTCAAAAATAGAATACTTGAGTATCCCAAATAATAACAGGATATTGGTGCGCAGGTAAACGTGGTCACTGATTTCTGCTTTCAACAAGCTTGCAACTCAGTAAACAGTGAGAGCAGACATAACCTTTTTTTACTTTGTAACTTTTTGGTCTGCTTCTGTGCAAAGTTGCTAATAGACAACATACAATATATATACAGAAGTATGTGGACACCCCTTCAAATTAGTGGATTCGGTTATTTCAGGCACACCCGTTGCTGACAAGTGTATAAAATCGAGCAAACCGCCATGCAATCTCCATAGACAAACATTGTTGCATAAAAAAACAGAACACTCAAAACATGAGCACAATGCCAGCTCTTCCTTTAAAGAACTCCAGGCCTCAAGAGGGCAGAACCCAAAAACACGGGTGGAACTAAAAAATTGACCCAGGATTTCTGGAGGGACTACTTTTACATGCGCACCTGGCAGATAAGCATGGGTATAAAATGTTTGGGCTTAGCTTTGCTTGGGTCCTCAACATACAAACAGCTCATTGTTCAACCCTAAAGACGCAACTGGTATGTAATGTTTGGAATTATTTATTATGTTGCATCCAGTGCTTAGCACAATTTACATGGTTAACTCTGGTAGGAGTGGTGACTTTTGTTGTGGATATTTTCTGACTGCAGAAGTAATTGCTTGAAGTGCTAGATTAAATTGTTTAAACGTTTACTTTATTCAAAGCCATGCTTTGTTGCTGTGTCATGCATTGTTTATTGTGTAAAATAATGCATGTTTATTCTCTGTTTAAGGTTATCAACCTATTCCTATCCCTTATTCCTCTGTCATTCAACTACTCTATTCAACGAATCAACTGTTTCAACAAATGGCATCAAAACCATAATAAAACACTAAAAAGAAATTGAGTTGTCCCTTTGCATCCTTCACGTGTTGAGCAAGCCGTTTTCAAGTTTGGGCAGAGCTGAAATAATTATAACACCTAGACAACTTGACAGTTGATAATCCTTTTGTCTTCACTGCCACGCTGGTTAACGGCCTGAAGTCAGGAAAGCTGTCGTCGCAGAGAGGAGGATTGGCTTACATCTGAAAATGGCAGAGGAAACTCTTGGGAAAACAGTGAAGGAGCTGAAGCAAGAAAGAACTTTGGCTAAGAGTGCTTTTACCAAGCAAGCAAACTTCCTTAGCAGAGGTGCAAAACACATGACTAAGAGCGAACTGCGAGAGGAGTTCAAGAAGCTCACGTCGGAGGCAAAGAAGGTCAGTGAGACAAATGATGAATACAGGGCTGGACTTCTGGCAGACATTGAAGCTGAAACCGATGAGGGTGAAGAAGCTGACCTGAGCAAGCAGCAGCAGACTGAACTTGAGAAGACATTCCAAGAATGCGAAGTACGATTGGATGAGGTCAGGGGGATGATCCAGTCCAACCTATGGCCTAGATACGGGGAGGACAAGGTGAAGTCTGCAATCAAAGAAGCTGAGACCGCCTGTGATGGAGTTGCTCAAATACCTGTTATTGCTGTAAATAGAGATGGCTTCGAGCTACGGTGGGATGGTGCGAAGGCACAAGTCCAAGATGCAATCACAAGCCTAGCAGAGTGGGAGATGTGGATTCCAGTAGCAGAAAAAGAATGCCTGCAAGCCAGAGTAAAGGATCTGAAAGCATTCAGAAACAACCTTGAAGCAAGGAGGGCAGGATTTCTCACAGCGCAAAGAATTGCAGAAGAGGATAAAAGACAGAGGGAGAGCGCCGCAGATGCCCGTGCCAGCTCCACAGCCGACACTGAGAATAAAACCAACCTGTTTACCCAGGTTCAGTGGGTATAAAAGGAATTTCCATCGATGGAGGAGAGACTGGGAGAGTCTACAGAAGCAGGGGGAACCAACAGGCTCAGTCGAAGTAAAGAAGATCCAACTCCTTGACAGTGTAGATGAGAGAATGTGCAGAGACCTCCGTTTGTCTACTTACAATACTGCTGAGGACATGTTCAGGGTGCTTGAGAACAGGTATGGAAACAAGTCTACAATTGCCTTGGAGATAATTGAGGATCTGGAGAAAATTCCTGCTTTAAGAGCAAATCAGCCAAGGAAAGTTATCGACATGATCCAAACTATAGAGAAGGCACTGGATGATCTCACAGAGCTTGGAGGCACAGGAGCCATCAACAACCCTCTAGTGATCAAATCCATAGAAAGCAAGTTACCTGACAACATCAAGCGAGATTGGCTTGTCTTCATGGTTAACCCGAGGAATAATGTCACGCCGGAATAATGTCACGCCAATCACTTTGAAAGCCTTCTTAAATTCCTGAAAACACAGGAGGAAATTCTTGAAAAATTAGAGCAGCTGGGAGTGAGTGAAAAGCCAGAAAATAAATATGCTTGTGTGGAGAGAAAATATGCGTCCACACGTTCCACAAGGAAAGGCGGCTGTGTTGTCTGTGGAGATGAAAAGGATAGAGAAAAGATCTTTTGCAAGTGTTTCAAAGAACTGAAGCCTGTGGAAAAGTTGGATGCTGTAGAAAAGCTGGGGGCCTGCAAGAGGTGCTTGGTCTGTCATGGAGAAAATGAATGCAAAGACACTTACCTGTGCAGGAAAAGAGACTGTAAGAAAGACCATCATTTCTTTCTTTGTCTGAAGGGAGATTTCAAGAGGAGTGACTCAGACAGAAGACAATCCAATGTGAGAAGGTATACGCTTACAGAGGAGCAGGAGGAATTTGTATCTAAGCTCTCCCCAGAGATGGCAGAGAAATTCAAGAAAGCATTCACCAACATCACTGCGAAAACAAACTGTGTCGAAAAGAATAAGCTGGGAGTGACTGAGTCAAGTGCAGTAGAAGAATTGCCAGTTATTCTAATGCTGCTCAAGGTAACTGCCAATGCAGGACAAAGAATTGGAACCCTGATCGACTTGGCATCGGACACAAACTACATCACTCACAGAGCTGCCAGAAGATTAAATCTTCGAAGTGAAAACATCACTTTAGTCGTTCATGGAGTCGGAGGAATGGCCATGAAGGTTAGAACCAGAAGATATCTCCTCAGTGAGGGTCAAAACGCCCATAGGCACGGAAAGAGCTCATGAGCTTATCTGCTATGGTTTGAATGAAATTGCCAACATCCACAGAGTCATCAAACCTGAGCAACTCAAGAAGTTCTTCCCAGAAGTCAATCTAGGAGATCTGAGTAGACCGGAGAGTATTGAGCTACTGATAAGCCACCGCGAAGGGAGACTTGCTCCGCAAAGAGTGAAGGTGATTGGAGACCTTGTCTTGTGGGAAGGCCCGCTAGGAAAGACTGTTGGTGGAGCACATCCAGATCTGTTTGAAGAAGTGGATATAGCCGCACACAGGTCTGAAACACACTTTGCTCGATCCATGAGAGCAACCGCTGTCAAGTATCAAGAGATAGCTAAGCTGTTCACAGCTGAAACCAAAGGCACAGTTGCTCGCAGAGAGTTCTTGGATTGGTGGAAATGGGACAGCATTGCAGCAGCTTGCGACCCAAAGTGTGGAGGATGCCGTTGCGGCAACTGTCAACCAGGAGGCAAGCAAATGACTGAGTGAGGAAAGAGAGCTGGAGATCATAAGGAAAGGCCTCACCTACATCAAAGCAGATGCTCACAGTGATGAACCCCACTGGGACACAAAATACCCCTGGATTCAAGATCCAAGTTCCCTTCCTGACAACAGGAGTGGGGTGGAAGCCACCTTCTTGAGAACAGAAAAGCAACTCAAAAAAGAGCCAGAGTGGAGAATAGCATACACAGCTCAAGTCCATGAAATGGTGGAGAGAAGAGCAGCGAAGAAACTCAAAGAGCTCATTGCCAGCTGGAAGGGGCCAGTATGGTATGTCAGCCACTTGGTGGCGGCAAACCCGCACTCTCTCACAAGACCTGTGCGACTGGTATGGAACAGCAGCCAGAAGTTTAGAGGGGTCAGCATGAATAAGAAAATGTACAATTGTGTGGTTGGAAGACCTGGAGATGCACCTCCACAGATTTCTCTGGAGAGACACTGAGGAGGAAGAGATTGAAGAGTATGCGATCACCAGAGTCAACATTGGCGATCGACCAGCAGGGTGCATTGCGCAATTGGCTATGAGAGAGACAGGCAAACTGCCCATGTTTGCTCACCTGGAGGAGGAACCTAGGATCCTTGAAGAGGATACCTATGTCGATGACATCCTGACTTCCCATAATGACTTGCAAAAGCTGGACCAGAACACCAAAAGGGTTGAAGAGATCCTGAAGGCAGGCGGCTTCGTCCTCAAGCCCTGGGTCCGGTCAGATCAAAGTGGGAGGCAGGAGATCGTACCAGAAGAACAAGGAGTGCAGTCAAGCACAGCACTCATTCTCCCAAACCAAATGAGGGAAGGAGACAATAAAGCCCTTGGAGTTGGATACCTTGTTGAGGAGGATAAACTGTACCTCATGACTTCAATCAATTTCTCAAATAGAGTCGGACAAAATCTCATTGATGAAGAGGTGAGAGGGAAAACTCCAAACCCACTGACGAGGAGAGAACTGCTGAGCCAGGTAGCTAGCCTGTATGACCCAATAGGCCTCGTCACACCTGCCAAACAAAAGGGCACCATTCCTGTCAGGAAGGCGTTTCAGGAAGCTGGAGGCAAAACTCTGACCCGAGACACTTGGGACAAACCTTTGTCTGAAAATTTGAGGGAAGAAGCCATCCAATTCTTTGAGGAATACACACGTCTTGGCCAAATCACCTTTCACAGAAGCCTCACACCAGTCAACTGGATTGGAAAACCTTGGGGAATAACATTCTCTGATGGAAGTGACAAGAGCTATGGAGCCATAGTGTACTTAAGATGGGAGACCCAGCAAGGCATCAAAGTCAGACTGGTTGAATCCAAAGTTAAGCTCACACCATTGGACCAAAAGGGAGAACCAGTAAAAGCTGAAATCTGCGGTGCTGTCTATGCAGCACGACTTCGAAAGTACGTTGAAAAGCACAGTCAAATAGAAATTGAACGATGGCTCCATCTACTGGACAGTCAAACTGTGTTGGGAGCAATCCAGAAAGACAGCTATGGATATCAAACTTTCTTTGCGAATAGAGTTGGAGAGATCCAGAAATCCACATCCGCAGAAGACTGGTGGTGGATCCCAGGAGGCCTGAACAGTGCTGACATCATAACAAGAGGGGCAGCCCCAGAAGATCTCCAGGAAGATTCCATGTGGCAGGATGGACCAGCATTCCTGAGGCAACCTGTGAAAGAGTGGCCACACAAGTCAGCCAAAGAAATCGCTGCGTATGCCAAGGAAGGCATAAACAAACTTCGAAGGAAAGCTTTCTCGGCAGCACTGACCAGAGCGCAGGTCAAGAGAAACCAGAGTGATGCACAGCAAAATAACCCAGATGAACCCAAGACTCGGATCCGAAGATCACCAGCCGGCTCTGCGGTAACCAAACTGATTGACATCAGGAAATTCAGCAGTCTGACCAGGCTGATCCGAGTCATTGCCTGGGTTTGGAGAGCCGCAACGAGATGGAAAGAAATGTTGACCAAGAATTCAGCCTCAGATATAAACCAAAGTGGGAGGACGCTTTTTCAACAAACTGGAGGTCCAGAGCCAAACAAGCTGTACTCACTGTCGGGGAGTGTGAAGATGCACTAAGAGACTTGTTCCTTGCAGCTCAAGAAGGTAGAACCTTTCAAGACACCACTCTCAACAGACTCGCTGTTTACAGAGATAAAGAGACTGGGCTCTTACTTTGTGGAGGAAGGTTCCAGATCTTTGAGGACGAAACTGCCGTACCAATTCTACCATATGAGGCATGGATATCCACTCTCCTAGCTCAAGAGGCCCATGGTGCAAACCATGAAGAAATAGCAGGCATACTCCTCCGGATGAGGAAGAAAGCCTGGGTGATAAAAGGCCGGAAGCTGGCTAAAAAGAGAGTTGACAACTGTGTGGTGTGCAGAAAGGCCAGGGCCAGAAAGTGCCAACAGATCATGAGTGACCTTCCATCCGAGCGGATAACACCAGCCAGACCATTTGAGTACACAACAGTGGACTTATTTGGACCGTATGAAGTCAAGGACGAGGTGAAAAAGAAAACCAAGCTCAAGGTGTGGGGTATTGTCTTCTGTTGCATGGTATCCAGAGCTATACACACAGATGTTATCAGTGACGAGTCGACTGAGGCTTCCTACTGGCTTACCAAAGATTCACGGCACAGAGGGCACCCAAAGAAATTGTGGTCAGATCCTGGAAAGAACTTTGTGAGTGCCAGACCTGCCCTCAAAGAACTCTACCTCTTCTTGGATCAACTAAGTAAATCTGAGCTTGAAAATGAAGCTTCCAAGCATGGGACAGAATGGAGCTGGAAAATCCACCCAGCAGACTCCCCTCACAGGAATGGAGCTGCAGAAGCAGCTGTTCGTACTGTGAAGCAGGCTTTGCACAACCTGGGAGGAGAAGGACTCTTCACATGGAGTGAGTTTCAAACATTTCTCTACACGGCTGCTAACCTTGGCAATGAGAGGCCCATAGATGCAAGAACTCAAAGCCGGGAGGACTGCATAGAATACATCAGCCCAAATTCCCTTCTGCTTGGACGGATTGGACCCAGAGGAGATCTTGGATGCTTTGATTTTGAAAGCTACCCATACAAAAGATTGAGAGCTATCCAAACAGAAGTTGACCGGTTCTGGAGGAAGTGGAGTCAGTTAGCTGGGCCCAATCTATTCGTGAGGAGTAAATGGCACACAACACATAGGAATGTGGCTGTTGGAGATGTTGTCTGGCTGGCTGACCAAAATGCCTGGAGGGGTCACTACAAACTAGCCAGAGTCATCAGTGTCAACATTGACAAGAAGGGCATCGTCAGAGATGTGCATGTCAGAACTTTTCCCAGCTACCCAGTCCCAACTGTGAAGCCTGCTCAAGAGAAGTCAAAGAAACTCAATTTTTTTTTTCTTTTTTTTTCACCTTTATTTAACCAGGTAGGCTAGTTGAGAACAAGTTCTCATTTGCAACTGCGACCTGGCCAAGATAAAGCATAGCAGTGTGAACAGACAACACAGAGTTACACATGGAGTAAACAATAAACAAGTCAATAACATGGTAGAAAAAGAAAAAAAAAGAGAATCTATATACAATGTGTGCAAAAGGCATGAGGTAGGCAATAAATCGAATAATTACAATTTAGCAGATTAACACTGGAGTGATAAATCATCAGATGATCATGTGCAAGAAGAGATACTGGTGTGCAAAAGAGCAGAAAAGTAAATAAATAAAAGCAGTATGGGGGGTGAGGTAGGTAAATTGGGTGGGTAGTTTACAGATGGACTATGTACAGCTGCAGCGATCGGTTAGCTGCTCGGATAGCAGATTTTTAAAGTTGTTGAGGGAGATAAAAGTCTCCAACTTCAGAGATTTTTGCAATTCGTTCCAGTCGCAGGCAGCAGAGAACTGGAAGGAAAGGCGTCCAAATGAGGTTTTGGCTTTAGGGATGATCAGTGAGATACACCTGCTGGAGCGCGTGCTGCGGGTGGGTGTAGCCATCGTGACCAGTGAACTGAGATAAGGCGGCACTTTACCTAGCATAGCCTTGTAGATGACCTGGAGCCAGTGGGTCTGACGACGAACATGTAGCGAGGGCCAGCCGACTAGGGCATACAGGTCGCAGTGGTGGGTCGTATAAGGTGCTTTAGTAACAAAACGAATGGCACTGTGATAAACTGCATCCAGTTTGCTGAGTAGAGTATTGGAAGCTATTTTGTAGATGACATCGCCGAAGTCGAGGATCGGTAGGATAGTCAGTTTTACTAGGGTAAGTTTGGCGGCGTGAGTGAAGGAGGCTTTGTTGCGGAATAGAAAGCCGATTCTTGATTTGATTTTAGATTGGAGATGTTTGATATGAGTCTGGAAGGAGAGTTTGCAGTCTAGCCAGACACCTAGGTACTTATAGATGTCCACATATTCTAGGTCGGAACCGTCCAGGGTGGTGATGCTAGTCGGGCGTGCGGGTGCAGGCAGCGAACGGTTGAAAAGCATGCATTTGGTTTTACTAGCGTTTAAGAGCAGTTGGAGGCCACGGAAGGAGTGTTGTATGGCATTGAAGCTCGTTTGGAGGTTAGATAGCACAGTGTCCAAGGAAGGGCCGGAAGTATATAGAATGGTGTCGTCTGCGTAGAGGTGGATCAGGGAATCGCCCGCAGCAAGAGCAACATCATTGATGTATACAGAGAAAAGAGTCGGCCCGAGAATTGAACCCTGTGGTACCCCCATAGAGACTGCCAGAGGACCGGACAACATGCCCTCCGATTTGACACACTGAACTCTGTCTGCAAAGTAGTTGGTGAACCAGGCAAGGCAGTCATTAGAAAAACCGAGGCTACTGAGTCTGCCGATAAGAATATGGTGATTGACAGAGTCGAAAGCCTTGGCCAGGTCGATGAAGACGGCTGCACAGTAATGTCTTTTATCGATGGCGGTTATGATATCGTTTAGTACCTTGAGCGTGGCTGAGGTGCACCCGTGACCGGCTCGGAAACCGGATTGCACAGCGGAGAAGGTACGGTGGGATTCGAGATGGTCAGTGATCTGTTTGTTGACTTGGCTTTCGAAGACCTTAGATAGGCAGGGCAGGATGGATATAGGTCTGTAACAGTTTGGGTCCAGGGTGTCTCCCCCTTTGAAGAGGGGGATGACCGCGGCAGCTTTCCAATCCTTGGGGATCTCAGATGATACGAAGGAGAGGTTGAACAGGCTGGTAATAGGGGGTGCGACAATGGCGGCGGACAGTTTCAGAAATAGGGGGTCCAGATTGTCAAGCCCAGCTGATTTGTATGGGTCCAGGTTTTCCAGCTCTTTCAGAACATCTGCTATCTGGATTTGGGTAAAGGAGAAGCTGGGGAGGCTTGGGCGAGTAGCAGCGGGGGGGGCGGGGCTGTTGGCCAAGGTTGGAGTCGCCAGGAGGAAGGCATGGCCAGCCATTGAGAAATGCTTGTTGAAGTCTTCGATTATCACGGATTTATCGGTGGTGACCGTGTTACCTAGCCTCCGTGCAGTGGGCAGCTGGGAGGAGGTGCTCTTGTTCTCCATGGACTTTACAGTATCCCAGAACTTTTTGGAGTTAGAGCTACAGGATGCAAATTTCTGCTTGAAAAAGCTGGCCTTTGCTTTCCTGACTGACTGCGTGTATTGGTTCCTGACTTCCCTGAACAGTTGCATATCGCGGGGGCTCTTCGATGCTATTGCAGTTCGCCACAGGATGTTTTTGTGCTGGTCGAGGGCAGTCAGGTCTGGAGTGAACCAAGGGCTATATCTGTTCTTGGTTCTGCATTTTTTGAACGGAGCATGCTTGTCTAATATGGTGAGGAAGTAACTTTTAAAGAATGACCAGGCATCCTCAACTGACGGGATGAGGTCAAACTCCTTCCAGGGTACCCGGGCCAGGTCGATTAGAAAGGCCTGCTCGCAGAAGTGTTTTAGGGAGCGTTTGAGAGTGATGAGGAGTGGTCGTTTGACCGCGGACCCGTGGCGGATACAGGCAATGAGGCAGTGATCACTGAGATCTTGATTGAAGACAGCAGAGGTGTATTTGGAGGGCAGGTTGGTCAGGATAATGTCTAATAGGGTGCCCATGTTTACGGATTTAGGGTTGTACCTGGTGGGTTCCTTGATGATTTGTGTGAGATTGAGGGCATCAAGCTTGGATTGTAGGACTGCCGGGGTATTAAGCATATCCCAGTTTAGGTCACCTAACAGAACAAACTCTGAAGCTAGATGGGGAGCGATCAATTCACAGATGGTGTCCAGGGCACAGCTGGGAGCTGAGGGGGGTCGGTAGCAGGCGGCAACAGTGAGAGACTTATTTCTGGAGAGATTAATTTTTAAAATTAGAAGTTCGAACTGTTTGGGCATAGACCTGGAAAGTATGACAGAACTTTGCAGGCTATCTCTGCAGTAGATTGCAACTCCTCCCCCTTTGGCAGTTCTATCTTGACGGAAAGTGTTATAGTTGGGTATAGAAATCCCAGAATTTTTGGTGGCCTTCCTAAGCCAGGATTCGGACACGGCAAGGACATCAGGGTTGGCAGAGTGTGCTAAAGCGGTGAGTAAGGCAAACTTAGGGAGGAGGCTTCTGATGTTGACATGCATGAGGCCAAGGCTTTTTCGATCACAGAAGTCAACAAATGAGGGTGACTGGGGACATGCAGGGCCTGGGTTTACCTCCACATCACCCGAGGAACAGAGGAGTAGTAGGATGAGGGTGCGGCTAAAGGCTATCAAAACTGGTCGCCTAGAGCGTTGGGGACAAAGAATAAAAGGAGCAGATTTATGGGCGTGGTAGAATAGATTCTGGGCATAATGTGCAGACAGGGGTATGGTGGGGCGCGGGTACAGCGGAGGCAAGCCCAGGCACTGGGTGATGATAAGAGAGGTTGTATCTCTGGACATGCTGGTCTCAATGGGTGAGGTCACCGCATGTGTGGGGGGTGGGACAAAGGAGGTATCAGAGGTACGGAGAGTGGAACTACGGGGTCCATTGCAAACCAAAACAATGATAATGATAACTAGCCTGAACAACAGTATGCAAGGCATATTGATATTTGAGAGAGACATACAATAAGGCATAAAGTGATTGCAGGTCTTGATTGGGAGAGCTAGCTAAAACAACAGGTAAGATAACAGCAGCAATAACAGGGTGCTAGTCTAACACAGCAACAACAGGTAAAAATGGCGACGACTAGGCAGAGAGGGTCGGATTAACTACACACAGATCCTGAGTTAAAGCACAGAGCCGACAGATAAAACACAAATAAACAGAATGGAGTACCGTGAATTAATGGACAGTCAAGCATGCATCAGCTATGTAGCCAAGTGATCATAGTGTCCAGGGGGCAGCCGTAGATGGAGCAGGGAGGCCTCCACTAAGCTAGCACGCGGCGTTTAAAGTTAGTAGCCCGGGGGGAGGTCTGCTCAGACGGAGGGGGTCTGCTCAGACGTGGTCGTGTCGACAGAGAATCCAAGCCGGATGGCGGTGGCGAAAGAGAGGTTGTGAATTGTAGAATTGTGTTTGCTAACTGGTGCTAGCTTCGTGGCAGTGGCGCTAGCTGCGCTAGCTGCAAGCTAGCTGTGAGGATCAGAAGTAGTGGCTCAGGGATTACGGCAGGAATCCGGCGTTGTTGTCGAGAGACAGTCCGATGCTGGTAAATTGGTGAGTAATATCCAGGCTAATAACAGGGCTGGTGTCTGTGCAGAAGGTAAAAGCTACTAGCAGCGGCAAAAAAAATGGCTAAATTAGCTTGTAGCTGATTTAGACCAGTTGTGATGGATTGGCAGGGCTCTGTGTCGGCAAAAAAAGGTCCAGTCCAATTGGCAAAAGAGGTATTGTAGCCCAAGAATTCGCTGGTAGACCTCTTCGGCTAGCCGGCAGATGGGCCTAGCTCGAGGCTAGCTCAAGGCTAACTGGTGCTTGCTTCGGGACAGAGGTGTTAGCCAGTAGTAGCCACTCGGTTGCAGCTAGCTAGCTGTGATGATACGGTGTAATTGTCCAGAGCTTGCGTCAGGAATCCGGTGATGTGGTAGAGAAAAAGCAGTCCTATATGCTCTGGGTTGATATCGCGCTTGCAGACTGGCAGGTATTGGCCCGAGCTGAAGCTGGCTGTGTCCGAGTTAAGGGTGAAGACCGCAGCAGTGGCTAACTGACTACTAGCTAGTTATCTGGCTAGCTTCTGATTGGGGTTACGGTTCTAAAGTATAAAAAATAGCAGGTCCGTACCACATTGGGTGAGGCGGAATGTAGGAATGTATATTCAGTTCCTAGATGGAAAGTGAAATTAAAATATATACGAAATGTATACGAAAAATACGAGGACTATTTACACGGGACAAGACAAGACAAACACACGTCCGACTGCTACGCCATCTTGGATTGGGGGGGATACCTGCTACAGTTCTTCATAGGGATGTCAGACGCATCATTGTTTTACTTCCTGTTGAAGAAGGAAGAGCCTGATAGCTGAAATCGAACCTGCCCCAACACCGAGGTTCGTGTGACCTCCTTGGGTTCAAGAACCAGGAGGTAAAGTGGGAGGTGTTGCGTCAAAAAACAGAACACTCAAAACATGAGCACAATGGCAGCTCTTCCTTTAAAGAACTCCAGGCCTCAAGAGGGCAGAACCCAAAAACACGGGTGGAACTAAAAAATTGACCCAGGATTTCTGGAGGGACTACTTTTACATACGCACCTGGCAGATAAGCATGGGTATAAAATGTTTGGGCTTAGCTTTGCTTGGGTCCTCAACATACAAACAGCTCATTGTTCAACCCTAAAGACGCAACTGGTATGTAATGTTTGGAATTATTTATTATGTTGCATCCAGTGCTTAGCACAATTTACATGGTTAACTCTGGTAGGAGTGGTGACTTTTGTTGTGGATATTTTCTGACTGCAGAAGTAATTGCTTGAAGTGCTAGATTAAATTGTTTAAACGTTTACTTTATTCAAAGCCATGCTTTGTTGCTGTGTCATGCATTGTTTATTGTGTAAAATAATGCATGTTTATTCTCTGTTTAAGGTTATCAACCTATTCCTATCCCTTATTCCTCTGTCATTCAACTACTCTATTCAACGAATCAACTGTTTCAACAAATGGCATCAAAACCATAATAAAACACTAAAAAGGAATTGAGTTGTCCCTTTGCATCCTTCACGTGTTGAGCAAGCCGTTTTCAAGTTTGGGCAGAGCTGAAATAATTATAACACCTAGACAACTTGACAAACATTGACAGTAGAATGGTCATACTGAAGAGCTCAGTAACTTTCAATGTGGCACTGCAATAGGAAGCTACCTTTCCCGAGTGGTGCAGCAGTCTAAGGCACTGCATCTGTGTTAGAGGCATCACTACAAACCCTGGTTCGATTCCAGGCTGTATCATAACCGGCCGTGATTGAGTCCCATAGGGCGGCACAGTTGGTCCAGTGTAGATAAGAACAAATTATTAACCGACTTGCCTGGTTAAACAAATTTCTGCATAGCTAGAGCTGCCCCGGTAAACTGTAAGTGCTGTTATTGTGAAGTGGAAACATCTAGGAGCAACAATGGCTCAGCCGCAAAGTGGTAGGCCACACAAGTCCACAGAACAGGACTGCTGAAGCGCATAGCATGTAAAAATCACCTGTCCTCTGTTGCAATACTCTAAACTGCCTCTGGAAGCAAACAAAGAACTGTTCGTCGGGAGCTTCATGATATGGGTTTTCACAGCCAAGCAGCTGCACACAAGCCTAAGTTTACCATGCGCAATGCCAAGCGTCGGATGGAGTGGTGTAAAGCTTGCCGCCATTTGACTCTCCAGAGAACGTGTTTCCACTGCTCCAGTGATGAATCACCAACGGACAAATCTGGGTTGGGCAGATGCCAGGAGAACGCTACCTGCCCGAATGCATAGTGCCAACTTAAGTTTGGTAGAGGAGGAATAATGGTTTGGGCTAGGCCCCTTAGTTCAAGTGAAGGGAAATCTTAATGCTTCAGCATACAGTAGCATTCTGGACAATTTTGTGCTTCCAACTTTGTGGCAACAGTTTGGGGAAGGCCCTTTCCTTTTTCAGCATGACAATGCTCCATTGCACAAAGCGAGGCGCATACAGAATTGGTTTGTCGATATCGGTGTAAAAGAACTTGACCGGCCTGCACAGGGATGAATTGGAACACTGACTGCGAGCCAGGCCTAATCTCCCAACATCAGAGCCCGACCTCTCAAATGCTTTTGTGGATGAATGGAAACAAGTCCCTGCAGCAATGTTCCAACATCTAGTGGAAAGCCTTGCCGGAAGAGTGGAAGCTATTACAGCAACAAAAGGGGGACCAACTCCATATTAATGCCCATGATTTTTGTAATGAGATGTTTGACGAGCAGGTGTCCACATACTTTTGGTCATGTAGTGAAGTTACACACTATGGCTGTGGTAACCATTACAATACACCACAGTATATGTCCGGTGCCCATGTTATTGAGACAGAGTTATGCTAAACCTACAATCATAATGTATGAAAATTCTAACGCCAACTCCAACCATCTCAACACTAAGGTAGTTCCCCCTGTCAGTACAGACAGTGTTTTTCAATGCAATATTATTTCAAATAAATTAAATTTTTCTGTTTCATTGACTCTCCTGTTCTTAGTTTAATGGAGGCAGAATACAAATTACAGACCAATAGCATCAGAATGTAGAGATGAGGTGGGGGTTCGGTATGTTATCTGTACATCTAACTTCAATCCTGAACCCTCATACGTTAAGTATTGTCAACATTATACATTTTAGTTGTTGCATTTTGTGAAAAGAAAAACAAAGGGATTAAATCAATTGTGATTCAATTCTAATGTTTACGACTAGGATGTCCCCAATGAAAGAGATTGGTTTTCTTAAAGAAATACGGATGATACATCTCTTCTCATCTGACCCAAGACAGGTGGCCAGTACACTTCTGTAACAGGCTTATGTCCGTCTTATCACGTGTTTTGAAGCGTTCTGACATCTGCTTTGAGCAAAGAGTCCCCGTCATTAAACCAGTAATATGCAACCAGCTCATTGAGTCTAGGACCTAGACCTTTCACTTACATCACTAAGTGTAGCATATTGAACTGATGCACAATGTTTAGAAAATCATAGATCTGTCATGTACAGAATGGACAAGATCCTCGTGTGGAATAGACAATCATGACCAATTTCTATCTGAAACAATCAGAATGTGACCTATAGGATATAGAACTAAGCACACAGATGATAGGATATAGAATTGGGCACATATAGTTTACTGTGGCAGGAATGGGACACCCTGTGTAGGTTGATGAATCCTGGAGCACTCCCAATGTGCTCTGAGTTAGTGATCACACAGGCTGAAAACCAAAAACACTGTCTGCTAGCCAGTCTGAGTATGTAGGTGTACTCATCTAGCCTGGGTATCAGACAGTGCATTTCTGCTTTAGACCAAATTTACATAAGAACAACAGGAGTTGGCTACAGCAGAAACAGCCAGACACGCAGGCTAGATGAGTCCACCTGCACACTGAACTGAGAATACAGACAGAGGGGGGTATTTTCATAAGGGAGAGGAGACTTCCCAACATGTCTTTGGAGGATCAGATTCAAACCAGGAGAAAAAAAACAAGTCAACTCAAATTAAAACAATGTATTTATCTGTTCACCTTTACAGGATGATAAGCTTTGAAACTAGCTTGATATAGAAGAAATAAAACCATAGATTATAATACGACTCACCACCCGGCACACTAACAAGCCCTAAGCTACACATATTATAGTTGAACATAAGCAACAGGCAAAGTTAAGAAGGTCAACAAGGACCTGGTTAGTTCCTTCCCCATCCCACCCCATGTCACTCCCTATTCCATCCAACACGTCCCAAGGTAGCCTTCCAACCCAGCCCTGCCCCACACAACTACTCAATCCAACCCAACCCCTAGATCAGGACTGTCCAGTCTTATCTACAGAGGACCAGTCGTATGGCTCCAGGCTTCTGTTTCAACCAAGCACTAACACACCTGATTCAACTAATAAGTCTTCTATGAAGACAGAGGTCCAAACAGTGCTTGGAAGGAATGAAACCTGGCCATATACTGGCCCTCAGTGTGGATACGCTGGACACTGCTGACATCTAGATAGAAACCCATCCATCACACAAGGTGTTTCCCTTTTTCTACAGCATATAAACTTAATGCCCTACACAACTTCACTTCTGTATCATGTCACAAGGTACCAAAGGATGCTTGGAGAATCACAAACACTTTCCTAAAACGGAGAGGAGGACAAAGAGGATAAATAGGAGGAAGAGGAGGGCTAAAGGAGTGACTGGTGCATGATTGTGTGAGTTTGTTTAGTGACAGACAGCTCCTGGTATGACAGTAGTTAGTCTCTGTGGTTCTCTCCTCCAGGGCGACATCAGTGTGTTGTTTCATGTTGTGTTGTGTGTTAGGGTTGTCACCGAGGACGACAAACTACTATGGCTCTAGTAGTCTGGTTCACTTCCATTTGGGTCAGTTGGGTCTGAAAACATAAGATTGGTTCTCTCTCACACAGACACAGAGACCCCCCTACCCTCCCTTTGTGAAAACAACAAGTAGCAAGCCTCTGAAGGAGTCACTGAGCAGAGAGGAGAAAAAATAAAGAAAAGAAAGGATGTTCAGTCCACCTTCAACACCCCTTTCAACTCTGGTGTTTTTAGGTGTCTCTTGGTTGGTGGGCTGGTGCTCCTGACTACAGGCTAAAAGGCTTGTTTACAGAACAGTTTCTATGACAAACAGGGTGTGGTGGTTGGATAGGATATATTGTCAGGCCTCTGGGGTGAGGCCTGACAATGGCAGCCATATTGGATAGGTCTGGATGAAACGCACTAACTGATCCTTGGGAAGGAGTGATCATGTGGTGCTCCTGATGGTAGCTTCCAACCCCCAAAATGTAGAAAGTCAACAAGTGAAATTGGATCTCAAAGTGCGATTCCTTATTGTGGTAATGACTCCAGAAACAGTGGGCCGTGGACTAGAGCCAGAGAGCTTCTCTGAGAGCAAGGGGAGGGTAAAAAGCTGTGCCTGTCAAAACAGTGATTCACACACTAAATCAAATATAGAACAATTCTGAGAATTAAAAATCAAATTAGAGTGGGGGGGTGGCCGGGTTACTGAGTATAAACATTCCATCCCTGTCTCCGTCATGACAATGACAGTCTGACACTCTTGTCTTCCCATGGTGCACGGCTCTCTGGTCTCACCCCATCAGTTCTATCAGGGTTGGGTCAAAGGTAACCTAATGTAGCAGGCGCCTGAGCTGAGTCCCCACATCCATTTTTAAGGGGAAACGGAAGTTATGTTGAAAATATTGTATCCCTGAAAAACCCGCTTTCTGCCTACCCCGCGGATAGTGGGTCAACGGTCAATGAGAATACGACCCAGACCACAGCAGAGGGAATTTAGGATCCTGGGAATGCTGCACTCCTTTCTGGGTAAGAGGGGGTAATAATGTGGTTGTGGTGGTGGTGGAGGTAAAGGTGGAGGTGGTGGTGGAGGGGGACTATGACTGAGTTATAAAGAATATCTAGACGAGGGTGACATTTTAACATTTCACACCGCCGCTTCTCATACATATAATCCATAAAAATCCTTGTTTAGTAATAAAAAAAAATGGCCATGTTTATATGTATATAATAGTCTGTTTCTGCTCTTTAGGAAATGATAGTCTGTGTGTGTGAGGGGAGTGGGGGTTTGTCTCCCCTTCACTACAACTCCATGTCCTGAGCCTCATCCTCGGAGAAGTCTGACATGGAACTCTCAGATGAGGAGTCGCCTCCCTCCTCCTGCTCCTTTAGAGCCTCCTCTGTCGCATACTTCTGGAGATACTCTGGAACAGAGAGAAGGAAAAGAGAGAGGGAGTCAGACGGGAAATCTGGTGTGTGTGTGTGTGTGTGTCTCACCTTTGATCTTGTGTTTGTAGTCCTCTGGCCGGTGCAGGTACATGGCAGCAGCGTCTCCGTTGAGAGGATCGATGGGGTTGGGGTAGGCCAGCAGCTGGGGCAGGAACGCCTCAAAGATGTTGGTCAGGTCTGCAAGGGGAGGAGGAATGACCAGAGTTTTACATTATGGAGGTAGAGAGATGATAATGTGCACCCTACTCAAGGCAAACACTCAATGAGCTGTACTAGGGCTGTGGCAGTCGGTGATTGTCATGCAAATAACTAATGGTCTCGCGGTAATTTACCGTTAATTAACTTAAACACATTTAGCATCTCCTGGCCTCCATGCATAGCCTACAAGCCACTGATGCGGACCTTAGGAACATCTACATTTTAAAGTCTAAAACATCCATGTAATATAGCCTATACCATTACAATAAACACATTAATTATTTTAGCCCGGTCTAAAGAAACATGATATGAAGAAAATGCAGCCTATTTCAGTATAACAGAACATTCTGAGATGTCCTTACGTTAGGCCCTGATCTGGCTATGTCGTATGGCTGTGGGCTACACTTGTTCATTTAGCAGACAAGATTTGCTTAGAATTCCATGGCATTATTTTATAGTATGAAGAATTCAACTGCTGAATAAAATAGAAAGGATATTTTCCCCCAAACGATTGCTGATGGAGTGCGCACATGCGGGCTATTCTGTGTTGAGACGTTAAAAGAAACAGATCCTCCTCTATATGCTTAATTTAGAGTTATTTATGCAACTTTAGCTGTGATACAAAAGTTAGGCTATATGTTTAGATTTTTATACATTCCAAGGCTGCATGATGCGAAAAAGTTGCATGAAAGGCATGAGCTCTGCCCTGTTGTACACATTTCATCAGTCTCTCATTCACAATTTGACAAGCACTTGATAATATTCTCCCCTATCAGACTATTCTTAATTTAATCTGGTCTTTACATATAGCCTACTAATATACTGTATCTGTGGAATAATCTTTTATTTGTGGATTGTTTTAAATCACTTTGCCTACAGTTGGAAGGAAAGACATGCGCAATTTGGGCAGATTATAGTTGAGTTGTGACTGTCTGTGAAAAGTAGAGAGCCCAAGCCAGGCATATCACAAAATACAATCACGGGAAAACAGTTTGGAAAGAAAAGTATTATTGCTGTAAAGAGAAGACATTGAAAAGACTAATCTGTCTTATAGTTATCAAAATGCTCACCTTAATTGAGTGAACAAAAGTATAGCCTATCTAATTGCCACCAGCGGACAGCATCCCAATATCCCCGGTGAGTGTGCACTGCGCATATTCACTATTTATCATTGAGTGCTACTTAAAAGTTTGTTTTTGGGGCCTCACGGGTGGCGCAGTGGTCTAGGGCACTGCATCGCAGCGCTAGCGGTGCCACCAGAGACTCTGGTTTCGCGCCCAGTCTCTGTCGCAGCCGGCGAGGGTTTCAAGGTAAGGATATCCTTGTCTCATCGCGCACCAGCGACTCCTGTGGCGGGCCGGGCGCAGTGCACGCTAACCAAGGTCGCCAGGTGCACGGTGTTTCCTCCGACACATTCGTGCGGCTGGCTTCCGGGTTGGATGCGCGCTGTGTTAAGAAGCAGTGCGGCTTGGTTGGGTTGTGTTTCGGAGGACGCATGGCTTTCGAACCTTCGTCTCTCCCGAGCCCGTACGGGAGTTGTAGCGATGAGACAAGATAGTACCTACTTACTAACAATTGGATACCACGAAATTGGGGAGAAGGGGGTAAAAAAAAAAAAAAATGTTGGACAACCAGTTAAGATGAACATCATATTCTATTTGTGTAGGCCTATTTTATGTACGTCATTTTTATTGATCGGTTTGTCAGTGTCAGCAGAGTAGGCTACCATGTAATTTGTCTTATTAAAAAAAGATTCGGATAATGTCACCAGTCATATAAAGTGTAGTAAAATTGCATGAAATGTGTTTATAAAAAAGCAACATTTTTCCCATGCAAAGAAAGAAAACACGTCTGATATAGCCTGTAGCCTGCTCTACACTATATGCACTCAGCCATGCATTGAACTGTCTTTTTTTGCAAACAGTGATTTACATTACTAGCCGAAATGATGACTATCCAATCTGCTCATCACATTACAAAGAGAAGGCTATCTTAGTCTGCAAATGCAATGATGCATGGAATGCTTTATTATAAAGGTGAATTTTTATGAAGAACATTAGCATCCCCAAACTTGAAACTTACATGCAGCCTATGTATGCCAGGTAGGCTACACTGGTTGTAATGTGCTTAATTTTAAGATGGGATCCTCTTTTAAATAATGTCCGGTTAAAACTGTTTTCACACATGATTGTGCAATGACTGGGCTTATAAGAACATGTTTCACTAGGCTGTATGTAGGCTATGTGCTCTCCAACCGTGTTCCAGGGGTCCGAGGCCTAGTCTATAGGCTACTTTGGAGTTATTTAGCCAATTTACTGTACGAGTCAAAAGTTGACACCTAGTCATTACAGCATTTTTCTTTATTTTTACTATTTTCTCAATTGTAGAATAATAGTAAAGACATCAAAACTATGAAATAACACAAATGGAATCATGTAGTAACCAAAAAAGTAAGTAGCCACCCTTTGCCTTGATGACAGCTTTGCACACTCTTGGCATTCTCTCAACCAGCTTCATGAGGTAGTCCCTGGAATGCATTTCAATTAACAGGTGTGCCTTGTTATAAGTTAATTTGTGGAATTTATTTCCTTCTTAATAAATTTGAGACAATCAGTTGTGTTGTGACAAGGTAGGGGTGGTATACAGAAGATAGCCCTATTTGGTAAAAGACGAAGTCCATATTATGGCAAGACCCGTTCAAATAGGCAAAGAGAATCGACAGTCCATCATTACTTTAAGACACGAAGGTCAGTCAATCCGGAAAATTTCAAGAAGTTTCTTCAAGTGCAGTCGCAAAAACCATCAAGCGCTATGATGAAACTGGCTCTCATGAGGACTGCCACAGGAAAGGAAGACCCATAGTTACTTCTGCAGCAGAGGATAAGTTCATTAGAGTTACCAGAAATTGCAGCCCAAATAAATGCTTCAGAGTTCAAGTAACAGACACATCTCAACATCAACTGTTCAGAGGAGACTGCGTGAATCAGGTCTTCATGGTCAAATTGCTGCAAAGAAACCACTAATAAAGGACACCAATAACAAGAAGAGACTTGCTTGGGCCAAGAAACACGAGCAATAGACATTAGACCGGTGGAAATCTGTCCTTTGTTCTGATGAGTCCAAATTTGAGATTTTTGGTTTCAAATGCCATGTCTTTGTGAGATGCAGAGTAGGTGAACAGATGATCTGCGCATGTGTGGTTCCCACCGTGAAGCATGGAGGAGTGACGGTGTGCGGGTGCTTTGCTGGTTACACTGTCAGTGATTTATTTAGAATTCATGGCACACTTAACTAGCATGGCTACCACAGCATTCTGCAGCGATACGCCATCCCATCTGGTTTGCGCTTAGTGGGACTATCAATGACAATGACCCAACACACCTCCAGGCTGTGTAAGGGCTATATGGCCAAGAAGGAGAGTGCTACATCAGATGACCTGGCCTCCACAATCACCCAACCTCAACCCAATTGAGATGGTTTGGGATGAGTTGGACCACAGAGTGGTAAAGTAAAAGCAGCCAAGAAGTGCTCAGCATGTGTGGGAACTCCTTCAAGACTGTTGGAAAAGCATTCCAGGTGAAGCTGGTTGAGAGAATGTCAAGAGTGTGCAAAACTGTCATCAAGGCAAAGGGTGTCTACTTTGAAGAACCTAAAATATATGTAAAATAACACTTTTTTGGTTACTGCATGATTCCATATGTGTTACTTAATAGTTTTGATGTCTTCACTATTATCCTCCAATGTATAAAATAGCAAAAATAAAGAAAAACCCTTGAATGAGTAGGTGTGTCAAAACTCTTGACTGGTACTGTAGTTGTGACACAAACCTTACCAAAACATATAAACCTATGGACTAGACTACATGATTAGTGCGACTAGGATTTGAAAAGTTGCAAAAAAAAGGCATGCGCTACTTGTTATGGCTGCAGGGGGCGTATTGAAAAACTGGAAAATATGTGCCCATTTTCAAACGGCCTCTTAATCAATTTTTGCTCTTACAATATGCATATTATTATTACTATTGGATAGAAAACAGTCTCTAGTTTCTAAAACCGTTTGAATTATTTCTCTAAGTGGAACAGAACTCTTTTTACAGCCCATTTCCTATCCGGAAGTGAGATTTCCAAAATCGATGTCTCTCTTCAAGACCTTGTCTATAAAAGGGCATGTCACTTAGGACTGTAGAAACACGTCATACACCTTCCCCTGGGTGTCATGCGGAAGTGAGAGCAGAAATGACTTGATTATCTCGTCCTGGGATTGAACACAACCTCTTGGAGTGAGACTTGCGCACTTTATATTTTTTTCTGGGCGCGAAGTAGGACCTGGACTCGGCTCCTGGAAAACACTCGTTAAAGGTGAATATGATCTCTGGCTTCGATTTTATTTGATACATGTCACAATATCATCCTAAAGTATGTTTTTTCAATATAGTTTAATTATATTATTGAAATTTATTCTGGACTTTAGACGTGATGCGTCGCAAGAATTGGTTCAAGAACGAGAGGTTAGCAACGCACGGCCAGTGTGCTTGCTAATTCAAGAGGGAAATCGTTCGTTCTGGATCGAAATAAAGACGGTTCTGAACAAAGGACCCCTTGGAGAACATTCTGATGGAAGATCAACAAAGATAAGGACCCAATTTGGGATGCTTTTTCATATATCTGTCGAACTGTGCTATGCTACCGTTTGACTAGAATCAACGCTGCTGTGTGCTAGCTATTGTAGTAAGCTAATATAACGATATATTGTGTTTTCGCTGTAAAACACTTCAAAAATCAGAAATATTGGCTCTATTCACAAGATCTTTGTCTTTCATTAGCTATCCACCATATATTGTTCTGAAATGTTTTATGATGTGTAATTAGTAGTTGACGTTGGTGTCTGTATTTTCTCTGGCTACTCCCGTGCGATTTCTGACTGTAGCTATGATGGTAGCAGTAATGTAAAACTGATTTATAGCTAAAATATGCACATTTTTTGAACAAAACATAGATTTATTGTGTAACATGTTATAGGACTGTCATCTGAGGTAGTTTTTTCTAGGTTATTTAGGTTGGTTCTAGGTTAGTTATGTTGGCTTGTGCATGCTACTTGCATCCTACTTGTGCTGTGAAAAATGTCTGTCCTCTTTTTTATTTGGTGGTGAGCTAACATAAATATGTGGTGTTTTCTCTGTAAAACATTTAAAAAAATCGGACATGTTGGCTGGATTGACAAGATGTTTATCTTTCAAATGTTGTATTGGACTTGTTAATGTGTGAAAGTTAAATATTTAAAAAAAATAGATTTTGAATTTCGCGCCCTGCACTTGAGCTGGATGTTGTCATAGGTGTACCGGCGTCGGGCTGCAGCCATAACAGGTTTTAAGATATCATATTTTAGGGCATCATTCACAAGTGATAATATTGTCACCCATCAGACTATTCTCAATTTAATCTTGTCTTTACATATAATACATAATGTGAAATTAGTTTTGATTTAGAATGGCCTGTTATCATGCACCTGTTGGAACAGGGGGGGAAAAATGCATGTCATCCGTATGCACTTAAATAGCGAATGGAGGACGCTTTTCCCGCAGTTAATTTTCTTACCAGCCAGGTAGGCTATACTCCTGTTGTAAAGAGAAGCAATGTGCTTAATATTAGCAAAGTTGAGAAATAAATATAGTAGGCCTAGCCTATAGAAATCTGTTTTCTCAAGCAATTGCATAGCCTATAGAAATGTTGCGCAAAGTGAAGTCATGGGTTCTGTGTTTGATTTTGGATGCATTTGCATTGATGACAGGGACAATACAGCGCTGAGTACCAGGCCATTATCCACTGGCAGTTAGCAAGTCTGGTAGGCTACTAATGACCATCAGAGGCATCAGAGCACAGTTTTGGAGAAGCCTTGTTACCGTGAATAAACGGTCACATGGAATTTGACTGCGGTCATGACTCATTACCGCTCCACTAGCGGTCACACAGGAACTACAATAAAAAAACACCCCATCCCAAGTATTTCATTGGAGGTTAGTTGGCCTTGCAGTTTCGCATTTCATATCCAGTTCTGTCATGATAATAAACGACCACTAGAGGTCTCTTTTCTGTTATCACCTACAATACAACAACCTATCTAAATCAAAACAATGACATTTTATGTGACATACACATGGTTAGCAGATGTTAATGCGAGTGTAGCGAAATGCTTGTGCTTCTAGTTCCGACTATGCAGTAATTACATTTAACATTTAAGTCATTTAGCAGACGCTCTTATCCAGAGCGACTTACAAATTGGTGCATTCACCTTATGACATCCAGTGGAACAACCACTTTACAATAGTGCATCTAAATCTTTTAAGGGGGGGGGGGGGTCAGAAGGATTACTTTATCCTATCCTAGGTATTCCTTGAAGAGGTGGGGTTTCAGGTGTCTCCGGAAGGTGGTGATTGACTCCGCTGTCCTGGCGTCGTGAGGGAGTTTGTTCCACCATTGGGGTGCCAGAGCAGCGGACAGTTTTGACTGGGCTGAGCGGGAACTGTACTTCCTCAGTGGTAGGGAGGCGAGCAGGCCAGAGGTGGATGAACGCAGTGCCCTTGTTTGGGTGTAGGGCCTGATCAGAGCCTGAAGGTACTGAGGTGCCGTTCCCCTCACAGCTCCGTAGGCAAGCACCATGGTCTTGTAGCGGATGCGAGCTTCAACTGGAAGCCAGTGGAGAGAGCGGAGGAGCGGGGTGACGTGAGAGAACTTGGGAAGGTTGAACACCAGACGGGCTGCGGCGTTCTGGATGAGTTGTAGGGGTTTAATGGCACAGGCAGGGAGCCCAGCCAACAGCGAGTTGCAGTAATCCAGACGGGAGATGACAAGTGCCTGGATTAGGACCTGCGCCGCTTCCTGTGTGAGGCAGGGTCGTACTCTGCGGATGTTGTAGAGCATGAACCTACAGGAACGGGCCACCGCCTTGATGTTAGTTGAGAACGACAGGGTGTTGTCCAGGATCACGCCAAGGTTCTTAGCGCTCTGGGAGGAGGACACAATGGAGTTGTCAACCGTGATGGCGAGATCATGGAACGGGCAGTCCTTCCCCGGGAGGAAGAGCAGCTCCGTCTTGCCGAGGTTCAGCTTGAGGTGGTGGTCCGTCATCCACACTGATATGTCTGCCAGACATGCAGAGATGCGATTCGCCACCTGGTCATCAGAAGGGGGAAAGGAGAAGATTAATTGTGTGTCGTCTGCATAGCAATGATAGGAGAGACCATGTGAGGTTATGACAGAGCCAAGTGACTTGGTGTATAGCGAGAATAGGAGAGGGCCTAGAACAGAGCCCTGGGGGACACCAGTGGTGAGAGCACGTGGTGAGGAGACAGATTCTCGCCACGCCACCTGGTAGGAGCGACCTGTCAGGTAGGACGCAATCCAAGCGTGGGCCGCGCCGGAGATGCCCAACTCGGAGAGGGTGGAGAGGAGGATCTGATGGTTCACAGTATCGAAGGCAGCCGATAGGTCTAGGAGGATGAGAGCAGAGGAGAGAGAGTTAGCTTTAGCAGTGCGGAGCGCCTCCGTGATACAGAGAAGAGCAGTCTCAGTTGAATGACTAGTCTTGAAACCTGACTGATTTGGATCAAGAAGGTCATTCTGAGAGAGATAGCGGGAGAGCTGGCCAAGGACGGCACGTTCGAGAGTTTTGGAGAGAAAAGAAAGAAGGGATACTGGTCTGTAGTTGTTGACATCGGAGGGATCGAGTGTAGGTTTTTTCAGCAGGGGTGCAACTCTCGCTCTCTTGAAGACGGAAGGGACGTAGCCAGCGGTCAAGGATGAGTTGATGAGCGAGGTGAGGTAAGGGAGAAGGTCTCCGGAAATGGTCTGGAGAAGAGAGGAGGGGATAGGGTCAAGCGGGCAGGTTGTTGGGCGGCCGGCCGTCACAAGACGCGAGATTTCATCTGGAGAGAGAGGGGAGAAAGAGGTCAGAGCACAGGGTAGGGCAGTGTGAGCAGAACCAGCGGTGTCGTTTGACTTAGCAAACGAGGATCGGATGTCGTCGACCTTCTTTTCAAAATGGTTGACGAAGTCATCTGCAGAGAGGGAGGAGGGGGGAGGAGGGGGAGGAGGATTCAGGAGGGAGGAGAAGGTGGCAAAGAGCTTCCTAGGGTTAGAGGCAGATGCTTGGAATTTAGAGTGGTAGAAAGTGGCTTTAGCAGCAGAGACAGAAGAGGAAAATGTAGAGAGGAGGGAGTGAAAGGATGCCAGGTCCGCAGGGAGGCGAGTTTTCCTCCATTTCCGCTCGGCTGCCCGGAGCCCTGTTCTGTGAGCTCGCAATGAGTCGTCGAGCCACGGAGCAGGAGGGGAGGACCGAGCCGGCCTGGAGGATAGGGGACATAGAGAGTCAAAGGATGCAGAAAGGGAGGAGAGGAGGGTTGAGGAGGCAGAATCAGGAGATAGGTTGGAGAAGGTTTGAGCAGAGGGAAGAGATGATAGGATGGAAGAGGAGAGTAGCGGGGGAGAGAGAGCGAAGGTTGGGACGGCGCGATACCATCCGAGTAGGGGCAGTGTGGGAAGTGATGGATGAGAGCGAGAGGGAAAAGGATACAAGGTAGTGGTCGGAGACTTGGAGGGGAGTTGCAATGAGGTTAGTGGAAGAACAGCATCTAGTAAAGATGAGGTCAAGCGTATTGCCTGCCTTGTGAGTAGGGGGGGAAGGTGAGAGGGTGAGGTCAAAAGAGGAGAGGAGTGGAAAGAAGGAGGCAGAGAGGAATGAGTCAAAGGTAGACGTGGGGAGGTTAAAGTCACCCAGAACTGTGAGAGGTGAGCCGTCCTCAGGAAAGGAGCTTATCAGGGCATCAAGCTCATTGATGAACTCTCCAAGGGAACCTGGAGGGCGATAAATGATAAGGATGTTAAGCTTGAAAGGGCTGGTAACTGTGACAGCATGGAATTCAAAGGAGGCGATAGACAGATGGGTAAGGGGAGAAAGGGAGAAAGACCACTTGGGAGAGATGAGGATCCCGGTGCCGCCACCCCGCTGACCAGAAGCTCTCGGGGTGTGCGAGAACACGTGGGCAGACGAGGAGAGAGCAGTAGGAGTAGCAGTGTTATCTGTGGTGATCCATGTTTCCGTCAGTGCCAAGAAGTCGAGGGACTGGAGGGAAGCATAGGCTGAGATGAACTCTGCCTTGTTGGCCGCAGATCGGCAGTTCCAGAGGCTGCCGGAGACCTGGGACTCCACGTGGGTGGTGCGCGCTGGGACCACCAGGTTAGGGTGGCCGCGGCCACGCGGTGTGAAGCGTTTGTATGGTCTGTGCAGAGAGGAGAGAACAGGGATAGACAGACACATAGTTGACAGGCTACAGAAGAGGCTACGCTAATGCAAAGGAGATTGGAATGACAAGTGAACTACACGTTTCGAATGTTCAGAAAGTTAAGCTTGCGTTGCAGAAATCTTATTGACCAAAATTATTAAAATGATACAGTACTGCGGAAGTGGGCTAGCTAGCAGTGGCTGCGTTGTTGACTTTGTTTGAGAGTGTCGCTGGCTAGGTAACCTCGGTAGCTAGCTATGTAACCTCGGTAACTGGCTCGTTAATTAGTATAAACTACACAATTGTCTTAGATACAAGGACAGCAAAGACAACTATGTAGCTAGCTAACACTACACTAATCAATCGTTCCGTTGATCCGTTGAATGTAATAGTTTCTACAGTGTTGCTATTCGGTGGCTAGCTGGCTAGCGAGCAGTGTTGACTACGTTACGTTACGTTAAAAGGACGAAAAATAGCTGGCTAGCTAACCGAATTAGTCTAAACTACGCAGTTATCTTAGAAACAAAGACAGCAAAGACAACTATGTAGCTAGCTAACACTACACTAATCGAGTCGTTCCGTTGAATGTAATAGTTACTACAGTGTTGCTGTTCGGTGGCTAGCTGGCTAGGTAGCAGTGTTGACTACGTTACGTTAAAGGTTACGTTAAAAGAACGAAGAATAGCTGGCTAGCTACGCAATTATCTTTGATACAAAGACGGCTAAGTAGCTAGCTAAGATTAAACAAATCAAACCGTTGTACTGTAATGAAATGAAATGAGAATGTGAAAATGTGATACTACCTGAGGAGCGAAGCGGAATGCGACCGGTTTCCACTCTAGCTTCCGGAAGTAATCTAACCTAACAATTTCACAACAACTACCTTATACACACAAGTGTAAAGGAATGAATAAGAATATGTACATAAAAATATATGAATGAGTGATGGCCGAACGGCATAGGCAAGATGCAGTAGATGGTATAGAGTACAGTATATACATATGAGATGAGTAATGTAGGGTATGTAAACATTATATAAAGTGGCATTGTTTAAAGTGGCTAGTGATACATTTATTCCATCAATTCTTCCATGATTAAAGTGGCTGGAGTGGAGTCAGTATGTTGGCAGCAGCCACTCAATGTTAGTGATGGCTGTTTAACAGTCTGATGGCCTTGAGATAGAAGCTGTTTTTCAGTCTCTCGATCCCCACTTTGATGCACCTGTACTGACCTCGCCTTCTGGATGATAGCGGGGTAAACAGGCAGTGGCTCGGGTGGTTGTTGTCCTTGATCTTTTTGGCCTTCCTGTGACATCGGGTGGTGTAGGTGTCATGGAGGGCAGGTAGTTTGCCACCGGTGATGTGTTGTGCAGACCTCACTACCCTCTGGAGAGCCTTGCGGTTGTGGGCGGAGCAGTTGCCATACCAGGCGGTGATACAGCCCGAAAGGATGCTCTCGATTGTGCTTATGTAAAAGTTTGAGAGTGTTTTTGATTGACAAGCCAAATTTCTTCAGCCTCCTGAGGTTGGAGAGGCGCTGCTGCACCTTCTTCACCACGCTGTCTGTGTGGGTGGACCATTTCAGTTTGTCTGTGATGTGTACACCGAGGAACTTAAAACTTCCCACCTTCTCCACTACTGTCCCGTCGATGTGGATAGGGGGGTGCTCCCTCTGCTGTTTCCTGAAGTCCACAATCATCTCCTTTGTTTTGTTTTAGGCTGTCTCATCGTTGTTGGTAATCAAGCCTACAACTGTAGTGTCGTCTGCAAACTTGATGATTGAGTTGGAGGCGTGCATGGCCACGCAGTCATGGGTGAACATGGAGTACAGGAGGGCTGAGAACACACCCTTGTGGGGCCCCAGTGTTGAGGATCAGTGGGGTGGAGATGTTGTTACCTACCCTCACCACCTGGGGGCGGCCCGTCAGGAAGTCCAGGACCCAGTTGCACAGGGCGGGGTCGAGACTCAGGGTCTTGAGTTTGGAGTGAAGGAGAGCCCACAGGTTTTGGTAGCGGGTCGTGTCAGTGGCACTGTATTGTCCTCAAAGCGAGCAAAGAAGTTGTTTAATTTGTCTGGGAGCAAGACATCGTGGTCCGCGACAGGGCTGGCTTTCCTTTTGTAGTCTGTGATTGACTGTAGGCCCTGCCACATACCTCTCGTGTCTGAGCCGTTGAATTGCAACTCTACTTTGTCTCTATACTGACGCTTAGCTTGTTTGATTGCCTTGGAGGGAATAGCTACACTGTATTCGGTCATGTTTCCGGTCACCTTGCCCTGATTAAAAGCAGTGGGTCGCGCTTTCAGTTTTGCACGAATACTGCCATCAATCCACGGTTTCTGGTTGGGGAAGGTTTTAATAGAGGCTGTGGGTACAAAATCACCGATGCACTTGCTAATAAACTCGCTCACCTAATCAGCGTATTCATCAATGTTGTTGTTCGACAATATGCGGAACATATCCCAGTCCACGTGATCGAAGCAATCTTGAAGCGTGGAATCCGATTGGTCGGACCAGCGTTGAACAGACCTGAGCACGGGTGCTTCCTGTTTTACTGTCTGTCTATAGGCTGGGAGCAACAAAATGGAGTCGTGGTCAGCTTTTCTGAAAGGGGGACGGGGGAGGGCTTTATATGCGTCGCGGAAGTTAGAATAACAATGATCCAGGGTTTTGCCAGCCCAGGTCGCGCAATCGATATGCTGATAAAATTTAGGGAGCCTTGTTTTCAGATTAGCCTTGTTAAAATCCCCAGCTACAATAAATGCAGCCTCAGGATATGTGGTTTCCAGTTTACATAGTCAAATTAAGTTCTTTCAAGGCCGTCGATGTGTCTGCTTGGGGGGAATATACATGACTGTGATTATGATCGAAGAGAATTCTCTTGGTAGATAATGCGGTCGGCATTTGATTGTAAGGAATTCTAGGTCAGGTGAACAAAAGGACTTGAGTTCCTGTATGTTGTTATGATCACAAGGCATACACCCCCACCCTTCTTCTTACCAGAGAGATGCTTGTTTCTGTCGGCGCGATGCGTGAAGAAATCAGGTGGCTGTACCGACTCCGATAGCGTGTCTCGAGTGAGCCATGTTTCCGTGAAACAAAGAACGTTACAGTCTCTGATGTCTCTCTGGAAGGCAACCCTTGCTTGGATCTTGTCTACCTTGTTGTCAAGAGACTGGACATTGGCAAGTAGTATGCTTGGGAGCGGTGCGCGATGTGCCCGTCTACGGAGCCTGACCAGAAGACCGCTCCGTCTGCGGCGCCGTTGTTTTGGATCGCCGGCTGGGATCCGATCCATTGTCCTGGGTGGTGGACCAAACCGAGGATCTGCTTCGGGATAGTCGTATTCCTGGTCGTAATGCTGGTGAGTTGACGTTGCTCTTATATCCAATAGTTCCTCCCGACTGTATGTAATAAACCCTAAGATTTCCTGGGGTAACAATGTAAGAAATAACACCCCCAAAAAATACTGCATAGTTTCCTACGAACGCGAAGCGAGGCTGCCATCTCTGTTTGGCGCCGCTGCTCTGAAGCAGTGAATCGGGCAACAACTCAAACCAGAAAGGGTGCTCTGTTCCGATCATGTTGAAACCCATTGACCCTGCTTAAAAAAAACATACTATTCCCCGTCTGGTATGTCCCACTGACAGTGTTCATAATTGTTGAAACAGAGTACACATTACCGCAGAAAGGTAAATTGTTATTACAGGTTTTAATGATAGGAACTTCTCTTTGGCAATTAGGGCTGACCCCAATTAGTCGACTAGCTGATTGTTTGGTCGATAGGCTGTTGGTCGACCAAGATTTTTTTTTTTTTTTTTTTTTTTTGAGTCGAGCAGTAGCATATACAGTACCACTCAAAAAGTTTGGACACCTACTCATTCAGGGGTTTTTCTTTATTTCTAGAATAATAGTGAAGACATCAAAACTATGAAATGACACATATGGAACCATGTAGTAACCACAGTGTTAAACAAATCAAAATATAGTTTATATTTGAAATTCTTCAAAGTAGCCACCATTTGCCTTGATGAAAGCTTTGCACACTCTTGAGCTGTGGAGCTTCTCAAAGTAATGTTTTCTTCACCTCAAACAGCAAGCAAACAAAGTCTGTTTTACATCCATTGAAAATGACAGTAGTTCAATATATTTGAGAAAAAAAATCCAGCCCTCTCCCTTTCCATAACCACTCGGCGTGGTAAATGACATGCTCTGATCCTGTGGAAAAGTCATAAAATAGGCCTACCTGTGTCTGTCCCGAACTCACTGTAGTGGGAAACTGAGAGCCCAGAATGTTTTATAGAATGACTCAAGCTTGCTAGCACAAGTTCATAGTTGATACAATGTTTCAAGTTCATTGCAGATAGGCCATGCGTAGCCAATGTGATTTCTAGGATATTTATTTTCATCAAATATTTTCTACCTGCAGGCTGCAATATTTATTTGTCGGCTTTATGTAGGCTATTTCCACATAGTTGGCAATGGCAATAGAAGTTACTTTTTAGGCTTGCATCATTTTCATTTAGATTTGGATAGAATTTTGATTACCCACATTACAATCCTTTTGAAATGCGAAGATGTTATTATAAATTACATTAAACAAATGTGCATATGAAAACCAAAACTGACACACATATCGATAGAAATGGTGAGATAAATTGGCATTGTACATGAGAATGGTTGCAGACTCCTTGTGTAGCCTATTACCAGCAACTTCAGGAGAGTAACGGAAGAATCTGTGAAAGCCAGCAGGAGGAGGATGGTCGTGTCAGGTTAAGTATTATTATATTTTTTCTGGTTATCTTGATCTCTGGCTCCCTTTTGAGTCATTTGTGTCTTATTTTGTCACACAGTGTGCTTAGACAAGCTAAATGCATATAGTTGATTTTATTCAAACACATACGGTGTGTCTATATAAGGACAGACGCACGTTTAAAACTTTCAACCCTTCAATTGGTGGAAAGAACAGATGACTTTCGGTCCACCAAGATTTTTGACAATCATGTTCAGTTGGGAGCTACTTAAGTTTATACAGACATTCTATACCTGTTTTTCCAGTCTGTCCCTCTTATATCAGCTTGTCACAGCTGCTCCTTACAGCCAACAGTCCAGATTTGATGAGAGAAAAGGTATGTACCCATGTCATGGAACAAACCATTCAGTAGGTTTCAAACATTGTCAAACTGAGGTGGTACCATGTCCATTATATATCCAAGTAGACATTTTGGAACTGTTACTCACCGTACAGGGCTGTCCATGTCTGGTTGATGACATCTAGACACACCGTACCTGACCTGAAGGAGAGGGGAGATGAGAGAGAAATAATAAAATTATCAAAATTGTGAGAATCCTTTTGTGATATAGGCTAACATCAAACAAACATCATGGATAATTGATAAGATTGTCCAGGCCTATACGTCAACATGGATTAATTGCTAACTACTAAAACAATAATCATCATAAGAACTTACGCTTCATCAATATTGGGATGGAATATTTTATTCATGAATCCTGTGAGGAGAACAATAAGTCAGTCTGCATAGAAAACCTGTGGCTTGAAAAGATGTTACTGTCATTTCCATAATGCTTTCACCAGTTGTGTTTATAATTGTATATTACATAGAGTGTTGTGACCGATGCATTGTCACACTGTACCTATAGATGGAGACTTGAAGGGGTATTTGTCCGGTAGGTCTACTCGAACCTTCCATACACCTCCTTCATACGGTGCTAAACAACAACATTTGATTAGAAACACACACACGTGCACATACCTCCACATGTTCACACACTGGGAGGAAGATTGCCTCCACACCATAGCAGATATCAACATACATATCTTGCATTGACACAATTAGCCAGTGAGGATGTTTATGAAAACACTTACTTACCAACTTAGTGGCCTTGTGGTTAGAGTGTCCACCCTGAGATTTGAAGGTTGTGAGTTCAATCCCTGGCTGAGTCATTCATTTTATTTAACCTTTATTTAACTAGGCAAGTCAGTTAAGAACAAATTCTTATTTACAATGACGGCCTACAGGGGAACAGTGCCTTGTTCAGGGGCAGAACGACAGATTTGTACCTTGTCAGCTCAGGATTCGATACAGCAACCTTTCGGTTACTGGCTCAATGCTCTAACCACTAGGCTACATGCTGCCCCGGGATACCGAAGACTATAAAAATGGGACCTGATGCATCTCTGGTTGGCCCTCAGCATTACGGGGTATTGCCCTGCGATAGATCCGGTCCAGGGGGTGTACTTGTACATCAAGCTGCCTCGTGCTACAGAAACAGGAGACTCCTGCACTATGAGCCGTTCTGGCTCAAGGTTACTTACTTCCTTGTGGGCCGTAGAACTTGACCACAAATTCGTTGAGTCCACTGAGGATGGTGACCTCATGCTTGCTCTCGATGCTGAGCACTTGTTAAGGAAAAGACACAACTGAAAATTAACTAACAAGGAGAGGGAAACAGTACAAACAAATGTTGAAATGTCTGTAAGCAAGCAAATTAAATGAGCTACAAATAAGATACAATTCGTTGGGAGAAATGGTACTGGTCCAAAGTAGTGCACTAAATAGTGTGACATTAGTGGTCTGTGTGAGTGAATGAGTGAGTGAGTGAGAGAAAGAAGGGCCTTCTACGCCATCAAAAGGAACACAACATTTGACATCCCAATTAAGATCTGGCAAGAAATATACTCCAATCAGTTATAGAAACCATTGCCCTCTATAGCTGTGAGGTCTGGGGTCCACTCATCAACCAAGAATTCACAAAATGGGACAAATACCCAATTGAGACTCTACATGCAGAATTCTGCAAAAGTATTCTCAGAGTACAACACAAAACCCCAAATAAAGCATGCAGAGCAGAATTAGGACTATACTCACTAATGATCAAAATCCAGAAAAGTGACGTTAAATTCCACGACCACCTAAAGGAAAGTGATGCCCAAACCTTCCATCAAAAAGCCCTAACCTGCAAGATGAACCTAGAGAAGAGTCCCCTCAGCCAGTTGGTTATGGGGCTCTTTTCACAAATACAAACAGACCCCAGGACAGCAACACAATTTAGACCCAACCAAATTATATATATAAAAAAAGAGAACTACTTGACACATTGGAAAGAATCAACCAAAAAACAGAACAAACTGGAATTCTATCTGGCCCTACAGAGAGTACACAGTGGCAGAATACCTGAATAATAGCGTTGATATTGAGCGAGGTCGCCATAGGCAGACCTGGCTCTCAAGAGTAGACAAAATATGTGCCCACTGCCCACAAAATGAGGTGGAAACCAAGCTGCACTTTCTAACCTCCTGCCAAATGTACAACCATATAAGAGACACATATCCCTCAAATTACACAAACCCCAAAGAATTCAAACAAATCACATTGACAAACTCCTGTATGTTAGGCGAAATACTGCAGTGTGCAATCCCAGCAGCAAAATGTGTGACCTGCTGTCAGAAGAAAAGGTCAACCAGTGGATCAGAAACACCAAATGTAAATATAACCTAACCAGAACTAACACCCACGACAACCTCAGACTCTACCCAGAACTAACTGTAGATATAAGCTTCTCTCCTGGGGAGAATAGGAACCAAAACAATAAGAAATTACCAGTGTCCCATCAACTAGGGCTCTGGGAGACCAGGTTCTGGACTGATGAGGATCCCTGCCCTGATGCTACACGCTGGGCATCAATCACTGGGGTTCTGGGGCTTGAGTTAGCCTCTCCAGCCTTATGGATGGAATGACCTTCCACATTCTGACACCTGTGTCCTGGTATTGTTTAGACCAATGAATTGTTACAGCTCAGTTGGCCAATGTTCTAGTTCACCAGGGTAAAGAGAAGGCTCAGGGAGGGAAAATAATGGGAAAGAAAAGAAATAAAGAGAAATAGAAAAACTGAGAATTTGAAAGAGGAGGAAATGGGGAAGAGAGTTTGACATACAGCAGCAGCTGAACCTCAGAGAGAGAGAAAGATAGAGAGAGACAACCAGGGTAGAAAGGTTTCCATTCTGCAGCATCAGAGACATGGCTGACACATGGTTGTGTGTGTGTGTGTGCTGGGCAGTTGTGTAGCATCCACTGTTTTCCAGTGTGACTACACAGTACAGTATGATCCAGATATTTCCGTGTGAAGAAATATGTCATTCAGACTAAGGGGACTAGAAACAACATGAGTTCTTGGGTTCTTGGGAGGAAGGTGCTGCTGTAGGGAGGATGTGTCATGATTACAGGATGTGTTGGTGACCGAGCAGGAGAATCCAGGGACATGTTGAGTGTGTGACATGAATCCAGACCTTAGTGTGTCTGTTACTCTCACCTGACACACACACACACACACACACCCCAGTAGCAAGAGTTATTCCATGTTTCATCATCCTGTCACTTCCTTCCCAATGAAAAACATGACATGATCTCCTAAACTTCCCTTCTCAATAAGGCAGTCATAGAGCCTATTCCAGCTCACTAGAAGGCAAAAATGCTAGCTTGTTGTGTACTGTATATGGGTTGATGTATTTTACCTCATGTGTCTTACACTCCTCAGGGGGGACCTCAAGTCTTATCCTCTTCATTCTCACAGCTCAAACAGGCTGAAAAGCAAGTTGAAGCAGGAAAGGATTCATCCAACATTCACCTCGGCTGCCGGCTTGCCCCTAGGATCTGAAATCTGCCGCTCACACCTGTACTTCTACAGTGGCAAGACAAAGTATGTGAACCCTTAGGAATTACCTGGATTTCTGTCTAAATTGGTCATCAAATTTGATCTGATCTTCATCGAAGTCACAACAATAGACAAACATAGTGCTTAACTTCTTAATAGGGGGCGCTGTTTTCACTTTGGGAAAACATTGTGCCCAAATTAAACGGCCTCGTACTCTGTTCTAGATCATACAATATGCATATTATTATTACTATTGGATAGAAAACACTCTGAAGTTTCTAAAACTGTTTGAATTATATCTGTGAGTAAAACAGAACTCATTTGGCAGCAAACTTCCAAACAGGAAGTGAAAATTCTGAAAATGCGGCTCTGTGTCAGGGCCTGCCTATTCAACTGGCTTATATTTATGGATCTGTATGCACTTCATACGCCTTCCACTAGATGTCAACAGGCAGTAGAATGGGGTGTCTAGCTTGATCTGAGACCGAATGAGAGCTTGGAGTGACAGGTCCGCTCTTTTGTCAGTATTGAACTGCGCACCAAGGAACCTAACATTGTCTTCTGAAATGCGTTACATATACACGACGAAATGCTCCGGCTCTGATTTTATTGGATACATATGAGAAAAACATCCTAAAGTAGGATTTTCAACCGAGTTTGACCAGTTTATTCGACGTTTATTGGGAATTTGGGAATTTTTCATTCAGTGCGCAAAGAATTCTTGGACATGTGCCCTCCACATGGCTAGCCAAAGTTGCTAATTCGACAGAAGAAATGGACATTCTAAAACAAAACAACGATTTATTCTGGAACTAGGACTCCTTGCATAACATTCTGATGGAAGATCATCAAAAGTAAGAGAATATTTATGATGTTATTTCGTATTTTTGTGGAATATGTTGGCTCCAACAAGGCGGAGAATAGGTGGGCGCTGTCTCACAATATTGCATGCTGTACTAAAGTTATTATTATTATTTTTTAATCTAACACCGCGGTTGCATTAAGAACCAGTGTATCTTTCATTTGCTGCACAACATGTATTTTTTAGTAAAGTTTATGATGAGTTTTTTGGTTAGATTACGTGACTGTCCAAAATTGCTCCAGACAATTTGGTGCATCATGGCTACTTATTCACAATGTAAAACCAGGATTTGTAGCTCTAAATATGCACATTTTCGAACAAAACATAAATGTATTGTATAACATGATGTTATAAGACTGTCATCTGATGAAGTTGTCCAAAGGTTAGTGATTAATTTTATCTCTATTTCTGGGTTTTGTGAAAGCTATGTTGGCGGTGAATAAATGGCGTTGTGTGTTTGGCTATTGTGGTGAGCTAATATAAATATATATTGTGTTTTCGCTGTAAAACATTTTAAAAATCAGAAATGATGGCTGGATTCACAAGATGTTTCTTTCATTTGCTGTATTGGACTTGTGATTTCATGAAATTATATTATATGATATCCCTGTCGCGTTAGGCTAGGCTATGCTAGTCAGCTTTATTGATGAGGAGGATCCCGGATGGTGACTCGTTAGAGGTTAAACTAAAAACACACAAATTATTGTATTTCTATTATCTATATTGAATACATAATACAAATTTAAACATTCACATTTTAGGTTGCAAAAAGTATGTGAACCCCTAGGCTAATAACTTCTCTTAAATCTAATCGTAGTCAGCTAACCTGGAGTCCAATTAACGAGACGAGATTGGAGATGTTGATTAGAGCTGCCTTGCCCTATAAAATAAAACACAAAATGTGAATTTGCTATTCACAAGAAGCATTGCCTAATGTGAACCATGCCTTGAACAGAAAATCTCAGAAGACCTAAGATTAATAATTATTGACTTGCATAAAGCTGGAAAGGGTTACAAAAGTATCTCTAAAAGCCTTGACGTTCATCAGTACACGGTAAGACAAATTGTCTAAATGGACAAAGTTCAGCACTGTTCCTACTCTACCTAGGAGTGGCCATCCTGCAAAGATGACTGCAAGAGCACAGCGTAGAATGCTCAATGAGGTTAAGAAGAATCCTTGAGTGTCAGCTAAAGACTTGCAGAAATCTCTGGAACATGCTAGCATCTGTTGATGAGTCTATGATACGTAAAACACTAAAAAAGAATGGTGTTCATGGGAGGACACCACAGAAGAAGCCACTGCTGTCCAAAAAAAACATTGCTGCACGTCTGAAGTTTGCAAAAGTGTACCTGAATGTTCCACAGTGCTACTGGCAAAATATTCTGTGGACAGATGAAACTACAGTTGAGTTGTTTGGAATGAGAACACAACACTATGTGTGGAGAAAAAAAGGTACAGCACACCAACATCAAAACCTCATCCCAACTGTAAAGTATGGTGAAGGGAGCATCTTGGTTTGGGGCTGCTTTGCTGCCTCAAGGCCTGTACAGTGTGCTCTTATTGACGGAAAAAGAAATTCAAGTTTATCAAGACATATTGCAGGAGAATGTAAGACTATCTGTCCACCAATTGAAGCTCAACAGAAGTTGGGTGATGCAACAGGACAACGACCCAAAACACAGAAGTAAATCAACAGAATGGCTTCGACAGAAGAAAATACTCCTTCTGGAGTGGCCCAGTCAGAATCCTGACCTCAACCTGATTGAGATGCTGAGGCATGACCTCAAGAGAGCCGTTCACACCAGACATCCCAAGAATATTGCTGAACTGAAACAGTTTTGTAAAGAGGAATGGTCCAAAATTCCTCCTGACCGCTGTGCAGGTCTGATCCGCAACTACAGAAAACATGTGGTTGGGGTTATTGCTGCCAAAGGAGGGTCAACCAATTATTAAATCCAAGGGTTCACATACTTTTTCCACCCTGCACTGTGAATGTTTACACGGTGTGTTCAATAAAGACATGAAAACATATAATTATTTGTGTGTTTTTAGTATAAGTAGACTGTGTTTGTCTATTGTTGTGACCTAGATGCAGATCAGATCAAATTGTATGACCAGTTTATGCAGAAATCCAGGTATTTCCAAAGGGTTCACATACTTTTTCTGACCACTGTATATATAAACCTGATAGCTAACTGCCACAGACCTTCTATTGACCTCACTGTTATGGTAATCAGATGCAAACATGAACCCTGAGCTATACTCAGACCTGGAATAACCTGTCTGTTAAACACAGACTCCACCTACACCCAGAGCAGAGGGCCTGGTGAAATAGCTTTACCAAAATGGTGTCTTTTCATGTCAATCAGGAGGACCCACAGTTGGGTTGTACTTAGCTTGTCTTGAGTTGCAGCTAGGCTAACACTTAGGTTGTGGTTGCGTGTCTGTGGGTCTAAAGAAAATGTTTTTTTATTGGGTTTAGGAAATACTAACTTAGAGGACAGGGCAGATGCCACTGATTAGTTGAATCAGGTGGTGTGTTAGTGTTGGGCTTAAACAAAAGCCTGCACACCCTGTGGTCCCTAGAAGCCGGGTTAAAGAACAATGGCCTAGAATAAAGGACGGAGGCAAGGCAGGCAGCGGTGACCTAAAACAGACAGGACCTATAAATAAGCCTGGTTACAATGATGCAGTTTGGAACGGTGTATCTCGGTATTGTCTTTCCACAGGGGGTTGCCCAAATAGACCTAGGGTCCAACCTGTTGTGCACACAACACAGGAAGCTGCTGAGAGGATGGCTCATAATAAGTCCGGAACAGAGCAAATGGAATCAAACACCTGGAAACAACGTGTTTGATATATTTGATACCATTCCACTAATTCTGCCATTTCCATGAGCCCATCATCCCCAATTAAGGTGCCACCAGCCTCCCGTGGTGCACCCACAGACATAAGCAAACACTGAAAGAACCAGAAGGTGCAAAGGGAAGAGACTAGGGCCTGACAAACACAGTCATGTGCTGTGTTCTACATTGAGCACACTCTACATTCACAGGTCTTCTGCTGCCTAGAGTAAACACCAGCCAGGTCTCACACTGGGTGGCTGATATCATGGACATGCCACATTTCTCCACAGGTGCTGGGCTAAAAACACTCAATTTACTGTGTGCAGGCTTTTCTACCAGGCTCTTCAGATAAAGAGAGCTGAGAGCTCAGAGACTAACATACAAGTCCTAATGACTGAGTAAAGGCAACAGACAATGCTGGTTTGACAAAAAGAAAGGAAGGATTTACCGCAATACCCAGACCCCACCTGCTGCTAAGCTTCAGGAACACCCACAAGTGCATAAACATGCATGCACACAAACACAGAAAACACTAAATATCCAAAGGCAAAAAACAAACATGCTCAAATATCAAGATGAGAGTATATCTCCCTTTCCAACACTCAAAAGTGCTGTGTGTGTGTGAACCTTCTCCCAGACATCACATAGATTGCAGCAGCTCAGCTCAGGGAGCCCCAGCTGCCTGTTAGATCAGCCAGTCTCCTGCATATACAGACAGACCCCTCAGACAGACCCCTGCCCCACTCAATAGGCCACTTCTCATTTAGTTGATACAGCCCAAATCCATCCTTTAAACCCCAAACGTCTTAGGGATAGCACCTTTTTTTTAAATTTTCGCCTAAATGACATACCCAAATCTAACTGCCCTGTAGCTCAGGCCCTGAAGCAAGGTTATGCATATTCTTGGTACCATTTGAAAGGAAACACTTTGAAGTTTGTGGAAATGTGAATTGAATATAGGAGAATATAAGACAATAGATCTGTTAGAAGAAAATACAAAGAAAAAAACAACCGGTCTTTTTCTACCACCGTCTTTGAAATGCAAGAGAAAGTTCATAGTTCTAGCCATCCCTCTGGTTGTAATTCCGATAGTGTCAACAAGATGGCAGCAGTGTATGTGCAAAGTTTCAGATGGATAACTTGAAGAATGACTGACCTACAATAATTTTAGTGTGAAGTCCCCAGGTACATTTGGGCAAATTGTGAAGGAGACATTCACATTCATATTTCATTTTTCTGCAAGAATATCATCAAATCTGTATACTTGGACTTTGATTTAGCTTTCCAAGTATTAGTAGCCATATTATAAATTCAACATTTGCAAACAACCAGTTTTCATAACTCTGAATATTCTTATAATTTTGTCCAAAATGAAAAGGCATGCGGTCGTACAAGGTTAGTAGCTACATTTTACGACATATACATGGTTTCCGGATACTCCCGTAAAGCCCAGCTCATTGGCTATCTAGCTAGCTTTGTTTGACGACAATTGGTGCTCTCTGACCAGATATGGTGTCCTATAGGATATACTACACCCCTAATGAAATAGGGAAGTCTTGTTACCTTCTAGGATCTCTGAAGAATAGATACGAACGTGATTTGACTCGTTCAAACAACGTTTAGGGTGAGATTTTCACAGATTCCTTTCTTTGGAAATTGAACGAGTGGAAATTCAACATCGATTGTGCATGCTATAGGGACCTTTTTAGGATATGAAAAAGGATTTTATCTAACAAAACGACACTTCATGTTATCTCTGGGACCCTTTGGATGATAAATCAGAGCAAGATTTCAGAATGTAAGTACACATTTCAACTTCAGAGGTGAATTTATCAAACCTATCGCGTTGAATAAAGTGTTTTGTTGTTAGGAGCTATCCTCAAACAATAGCATGGCATTTTTTTTCGCAGTAATAGAACTGTATATTGGACAGTGCAGTTATATTAACAACAATTTAAGCTTTCAGCCGATATAAGACACTTATATCTATCGACATTTGTTGTTTCTCTAAAATCTGCGATCTTGACATAACGTGCTGAATGATTTACAACTGTCCCGTTGACGGAACGCCGATCCTTAAGATGTGTTATTTCATAGTTGGGATGTCATCACTATAATTCTACAATGTAGAAAATAGTAAAAAGAAAAGAAACTCTGGAATGAGTAGGTGTGTCCAAACTTTTTAGACATTTTGGCTAGAGAAATTGATGATACTACAATGCAACATATACATTGATCATCTCAGCAAGGTTTTACCCGTGGTCGTGGAGCAGGGTGGAACTGCAACTAAAATGTAGTTTAAATAACCATCTGCATTTTGAGTGTCTTTTTTCTAGTTATTTTATTAACGAAAGCATAAAGATGTTGATGAAAAATACTGTACCACTGTTTTGAGTTAGAAATGTAACACTTCAGAGTACTTAAGCATCGAATACATTGCAGGTAGGGTGATGTTCACACCAAAATTAGCCGGGCTATGAAGAGTCTATTGTCCTGATAATTGGGCTACAAGTGTTTGAAAACCTATTTTCAAAATGCTACCAGATGTCCATCACTACTGTAAATAAAAGCACAGCATCTTGTTTACATTCTTTATTGTAACTACAATGTCACAAATAATTTGTATCTACCTTTCCAATTACTTTTAGAGTTTGGGATTAATTTGATTAATATTATGGTGTTTATATTCTGTTAGGAATGGAATGGAAACTATAGCGCTGTACAATATGACGGTTGGGAGTAGGCTACACAGTACTGGGCTATTTAGCTAAAGAATCCCTGTGTCGTACACAGGAGACCGGGGTTCAATTCCCCAACAGGGAGGAAGGAGTAAGCTGTCCTTGTAAATAAGAATTTGTTCTTAACTGACTTGCCTAGACATTTCTACACCATAATTTTAGTCTAACCAATACACAAATTGAGATTCAGTCAAAATAAAAATCTCATTGATTTATCAAGACCAGTCCCCATGCTTGTCTCAGAGCAGCGCAAAACAGAGCTAAAACGGTGCTACGATATAATTCTCCCCCTACCCTCCATCTAGGCAAGTCTATTGTCCAGCTACCTGCTACAACAGCGCGAACGTTTCCTTAGTCAGCGCCATTATTAGTGCAATGCCCCTTAAAGTGTTGCTCTGTGCTACCCAGTGTGGCGGGGTGGGGGTCCAACTCCCTCCCTCCTCCGTTCCCCATGGGCTAAGTCTGTCTTCTGTGTGCGGCTCTATGGCCCATCCCGTGCCCCCTGCCCTCGTGCATTGAGCCTTGCGCACTTTCAGTAGATACAAATGGAGAACTGCAAGGCAATCCCATTGTGCGCCACTCGGGAGCCATGACCAAAATACACTGCTCAAAAAAATAAAGGGAACACTTTACAACACAATGTAACTCCAAGTCAATCACACTTCTGTGAAATCAAACTGTCCACTTAGGAAGCAACACTGATTGACAATACATTTCACAATACATTTCACATGCTGTTGTGCAAATGGAATAGACAACAGGTGGAAATTATAGGCAATTAGCAAGACACCCCCAATAAAGGAGTGGTTCTGCAGGGGGTGACCACAGACCACTTCTCAGTTCCTATGCTTCCTGGCTGATGTTTTGGTCACTTTTGAATGCTGGCGGTGCTTTCACTCTAGTGGTAGCATGAGACGGAGTCTACAACCCACACAAGTGGCTCAGGTAGTGCAGCTCATCCAGGATGGCACATCAATGTGAGCTGTGGCAAGAAGGTTTGCTGTGTCTGTCAGCGTAGTGTCCAGAGCATGGAGGCGCTACCAGGAGACAGGCCAGTACATCAGGAGACGTGGAGGAGGCCGTAGGAGGGCAACAACCCAGCAGCAGGACCGCTACCTCCGCCTTTGTGCAAGGAGGAGCAGGAGGAGCACTGCCAGAGCCCTGCAAAATGACCTCCAGCAGGCCACAACTGTGCATGTGTCTGCTCAAACGGTCAGAAACAGACTCCATGAGGGTGGTATGAGGGCCCGACGTCCACAGGTGGGGGTTGTGCTTACAGCCCAACACCGTGCAGGACGTTTGGCATTTGCCAGAGAACACCAAGATTGGCAAATTCGCCACTGGCGCCCTGTGCTCTTCACAGATGAAAGCAGGTTCACACGCGCATGTGACAGACGTGACAGAGTCTGGAGACGCCGTGGAGAACGTTCTGCTGCCTGCAACATCCTCCAGCATGAACGGTTTGGCGGTGGGTCAGTCATGGTGTGGGGTGGCATTTCTTTGGGGGGCCGCACAGCCCTCCATGTGCTCGCCAGAGGTAGCCTGACTGCCATTAGGTACCGAGATGAGATCCTCAGACCCCTTGTGAGACCATATGCTGGTGCAGTTGGCATGATTTCGTTTTCAAATAACGTAAAATGAGCGAGAACAAGGCCATTCTTGAACATGGAGTGAGACATTACTAATTTGTAAATAAAGCCAGTTTGTTACTTAGAATTATTTATTTCTGTTTTTAGAGGGAGAGAAACCAAAAACAGTCTGTGTTGTGTTGCTACAGTCATCTCATGGGTCTCCCAGTCGAGGCCGGCACAGGTATTGAACCAGCATCTGTAGCAACACAGCTTGCACTTCTATGCAGTGTCTTAGACCATTGCGCCACTCAGGCGCTGTACAATGTGACCGGTCGGGAGTGGAGCAACCACTGTATATGATGGTAAAACATTCTTATGATGACTATAACATTTGTTGGTACCTTCAGAAAATGTGTAAGAATTGGTGCCAGGTTTCCTCCAGATGTGAAGCTTGGCATTCAGGCAAATTAGTTCAATCTTGTTTCTCATGGTCTGAGAGTCCTTCAGGTGCCTTCTGGCAAACTCCAAGCGGGCTGTCATGTGTCTTTTACTGAGGAGTGGCTTCCGTTTGGCCACTACCATAAAGGCCTGATTGGTGGCGTGCTGCAGAGATGGAAGAACCTTCCAAAAGGACAACCATCTCCACAGAGGAACTCTGGAGCTCTGTCAGTGTGACCATTGGGTTCTAGGACACCTCCCTGACCTAGACCCTTCTCCCCTGATTGCTCAGTTTGGCTGGGCGACCAGCTCTAGGAAGAGTCTTGGTGGTTCCAAACTTCTTCCATTCAAGATTGAGGGAGGCCACTGTGTTCTTGGGGACCTTCAATGCTCCAGAAAGTTTTTGGTACCCTTCCCCAGATCTGTGCCTCAACACAATCCTGTCTCGGAGCTCTACGGAAATTCCTTCAACCTCATGGCTTGGTTTTTGCTCTGACATGCACTGTCAACTGTGGGACCTTATATAGACAGATGTGTGCCTTTCCAAATCATGTCCAATCAATTGAATTTACCACAGGTGGACTCCAATCAAGTTGTAGAAACATCAAGGATGATTAATGGAAACAGGATGCACCTGAGCTCAATTTAGAGTCTCATAGCAAAGGTCTGAATACTTGTGTAAATAAGGTATTTCTGTTTTTATATTTCCAAACATTTCTATAAACCTGTTTTCGCTTTGTCATTATGGGGTATTGTGTGTAAATTGATGAGGAAAACCAAGTATTTAATCAATTTTAGAATAAGGCTGTAACATAACAAAATGTGGAAAAAGTAAAGGGGTCTGAATACTTCCCGAATGCAGTGTAAGTATTCAGACTCTTTACTCAGTTCTTTGTTGAAGCACCTTTGGCAGCAATTACAGCCTCGATTCCTTGGTATTACTGGAGACCTAAAAATAGCTGTGCAGTGACGCTCACCATCCAACCTGACAGAGCTTGAGAGGATCTGCAGAGAAGAATGGGAGAATCTCCCCAAATACAGTTGTGCCAAGCTTGTAGCGTCATACCCAAGAAGACTCAAGGCTGTAATCGCTGCCAAAGGTGCTTCAACAAAGTACTGAGTAAAGGGTCTGAATACTTATGTAAATGTGATATTTATGTTTTATAAATGATAACCATTTTTTTTGGTCATCTTTGTTATTGTGTGTAGATTAGAGGAAAAAAAACATTTATTGAATTTTATAATAAGGCTGTAACATAACTAACGTTCGTCGTCTGAAGATGAGGAATCATCGGACCAAAGCGCAGCGTGGTAAGTGTTCATGTTAATTTATTAAAACAGAACACTAAACAAAATAACAAAGAGAATGAACGAAAGTCCTGTAAGGTGCAACACAAAACAACTACCCACAAAACACAGGTGGGCAAAGGCTACCTAAGTATGGTTCTCAATCGGAGACAACGATAGACAGCTGCCTCTGATTGAGAACCACACAGAAATAGAAACCTAGAATGCCCACCCCAACTCACGCCCTGACCAAACCAAAAGTGAGAAATAAAAAGGATCTCTAAGGTCAGGGCGTGACAATAACAATATGTGGAAAAAGTGAAGAGGTCAGAATACTTTCCAAATGCACTGTATACTGTCTGGTTTGAAATCAATGCATGGATATCATGAGTAATTAGCTCTCAAGACAATCATCTCAATTGGATCAGCTGGATAAGAACAAATTCTTATTTACAAGGACAGCCTACTCCTTTCTTCCCCATTGGGGAATTGAACCCCCGTCTCCCACGTGCCCGACACAGGGATTCTTTAGCTAAATAGCCCAGCACTGTAGCCAACTCCCGACCGTCACGTTGTACAGCACCATATTTTCCGTTCCATCCTAACGGAAACCCAGAGGGTTTTTCATTTTTCTTGGAGTAGAAACACCATATCAATCAAATCAATTAAGCAAAATTTCTTAAAATCAGTCCCATATACCATGATCTTACAAAAGAAGGTTTTAAATTCTCAAGTACAGCCACTATTGATGGCTATCAAATGCTTCTCAAAGATGCCCTCTGGTGGTCAAACTAGCATTAATGGTACCAGTGGCTGGCACTTAAATAACGTGCCATAGAATTCTGCTGCACCGCGCAAGCTGTGCTGCAGTACGCTGCAAATTTTAAAGGACGAACCACTGTACAAGACAATCTGCTCTTACCTCGACGGGGACCCATCAACTTCCCTCTTTTCTGCTTCGGCCCACCACCTAAGTGGAAGAGAGGACAGTAGCAGGTAGCTGTGGTTTGTGACTACTATGATTTCCCATTGTAGCCAATTCAATTGCAGCCATTCTGTTACTGATTTTCAGTGAGTTTTAAATCACTTAATAATTCATAAACAAACTTATCAGTAAAAACAACTAATTGGTAGGCAAACCTTTACTTGTTACCTCTCAAGTTTTATTATATTCCCTCCTCATAAGGTAGAGAAATTAAAGTATCTTAAATATATGTGAGTTTTTGGTAACAGAATGACAATATTTCTTAAATTTACAGAAGGCAAATAATTTTTACAAAACTAAATATAAGTGTTGATATTAGTTGGCAGGGGTCTTTACTTCAACATTATTGTGTTTTGATGTATTCTTAATACCTTCTAAGACTTTTTCTGGTAGATGTTTTCTTAGACCACTTTTCCATCTGTTTGACCAGAAATCAAAGCCTTTGCTTATTCCTAATTTGTGGGATGGAAAATGGTAGCCTTAATTTCTCAAAAATAAGACTCTTAGCTTTGATTTGGCACCCAATTTGACATGCTTTTATGAATTTCTTTTTATATTGAAATGCTCCTATTCTGAAATATAGAGTGATCATGAATCAGAAATCTCTCTCACACACGTCATGAGATTAGGATACTATATTTTTTTAAACACCAACCGTCTGTAACAACAAAATCAAACGGTTTCTCCAAAAATGGCCTATAGTGTCAAATATTACTCAAATATTCAACATGCATTTTACACCAAAATAAAACATATTTTGAAATTAGACAGGGCCATTCTGCAGATTATATACAGAGACAAATAGACACAATGATTCATTTCCACTGGATTGATTTCATATGGCAGGTGAGCCGCATCTTAAAGACCGATAGGCCTAGCTACTAACTAGTACATTCGGTCAATTCCCAGCCCCCCCCATCCTGTGCAAGCAGGGTTTGTTGTCACTTGATCAGCTGCTTATCTAGTCCCGCCCCCTACCAGTTTCCGGGTAGTAACAGGTTGACCAATCGAGGAGCTAGCTCACGCTGCAGGAGCACAAAAACAAAACAACTCATGCCGTCTGAACCTTTCAGTCAAACTTAAATAACTAGACGTGAGATAAAATATAATGTATACATTCTGATACCTCGGTGTAAAAGGTTACAATACATGTTTTTAAGAACTAGTGTTAATGAGAGCTTGGATTATATTAGTAATTCAATTACCACTACATCATAGCTTTGTTAGGGAGGAAAACACAAATGCAAAAATATAACAATAATAACTAACTAGCAACTACAATATTTACTACTTTAAGATGGGAATACATTTTTACCACAAACATTTCCCCATTGTATAATATGATTTCCCAATGACTCACGGGTGGAAAACAGAAGTAGGCCTGTCTGTAGCGAACTGGCAAACTTGACAGGGGACATGTAACCGACTCGTAAACAAGACTACGTTAGCTACGCGTGCAATGGCAATACTGATTCGATGATATATTGATCAGCTAACGTTACAATGACGGGACTGTCAACCGAAATGACTTTACAAAATCGAGATATATTAGCTAAATACCCAGACATAAAGTCAAGGAAACATTATTAGATTGTAAAGAAAGACCATTACATTTGGACGGTTGACGATCATAGCTCGCAGAAAATGGTGCTCAACAAGGCCAGCGTCATTGTTTAGCTTTTTCTAGCCATCGTCGTTTGAAGGATAAAGCTATATTAATTTTGCATAAAATAAATTATTCATTGTAGAAAACAATCATGGGCTGTTTTGATGAGAGCGTCACTATTAAGCAAGCCAAAACTACATTGCTTGATAAGTGCCCAAATGTCATCCAATAGGCCTACTGGCACCTGTAGTTTTCTGATCTGAGCAAACATGCAAAAATGTTTGATCACACATATCTAGCAAATATTACTGTTGGGTAAAATATTTAACCTATATCTGGCAACAATGTAACGTTAACCTTACAGAACTGAAACGAATCGTGTGATGCCTGATCAAAACAAAAACAAAATCTGCTTTTCTTGTCAGAAAATCTAACAACCATCAGCAGTTATTGTTCACTTACACAACACGTCAGTTGTCTTTAATCAATAAACAATCAATGCTAGAGACCTGTCACTAACTAGTTAAAATACGACAAAGATGTTTCGCCTGCCTGTTGTTTATGTTCAGAAAAGGATACAGTTTTACCACGTCGGTATCCATTCGCCTCTTGCCTGGACTTGGCGACGACATTGTTGTATTCCTTTGAGAAGTGTCAACGTAATAACGTTAAATCCGATGCTAGCTCAATACTTCAAATATATCGTATCCCTTTCACGTTTGTCCATCGATCTAAATCTGCACTTTCTCTTAACAGTAGATAATGTATGTCGCTCTCCCTCTCTCTACCTAGTTCGTTCCTGTCCTGTCCTGAAGCTTTGGGCGCGTTTGAGCAGATTACTTTTGTTACGCCTTTCAAAGTGTGTTGCATTATGGGGATATAAATTATCTGATTTGTGCCTATATGTGGACTGCATGAGCAGAAATCATGTGATCACAGTACACTACGTTTTGCAGTCAGAGCGGAAGAGGCAAAACGGCAGGTAGCCTGGTGGGTAGGAGTGTTGGGCCGGGAACTGAAAAATTGCTGGATTGAATCCCCAAGCTGACAAGGTAAACATGTGTCATACTGCCCCTGCACAAGGCATTTAACCCACTGCCCCCCACTGGCGCCAATGGGTCGATTAAGGCAGCCCACCTGCCTTGTTTGAATGGTAAGGCAAAAGCAACCAACTGTAGACAAAAGTTGGGGGAAGTGCATCTGGGAAAGCCGAAATACAGACACTGTGTGGTTTTCCAACAGCAAGGATCAGTGCAACATGACAGTGTTGCCATTGTTTATAAAAGTTGTTCTTTATAATGAAATAAACATGTCTCTAACCCCCATATCACACACTCAAGCTGAAAATGTGTGTACAATCAATTGGTGAGAGAGAGACTCATAACACATTAATTTGTACATATCCACTGTATACATGAATTGAGGCAAAGTTGGTTCCTGTTTCAGTCATGTCTTTGATCATGTTCACGTGGGTCAAACAAAAACACCCCCATGATTGGTTGACAATAGAGCCTCCCACAATGCAGGTGATTGCTGCAGGATGAAGTTGGTGAAGAACAACTGCAGAAATTTGAAGTCGACTGCAGTCAAAACGTCATGACCTTTGATCAAATAGTTTTTGTAAAGTTCGTGCAGTCAACATGTAGGCACAAGTCGGAATTTTTTTTGCCCCATAATGCAACACACTTTGAAAGGTTGTGATCATGGTTGGTAACGACTTATCAAAAGTGATCTGCTCGAACGTGCCCAGTCTTTGCTGCAGTCCACTGCAAGTTTCTGTAGTTGCTCTTCCTGGGCACCAACTTCCTGGGCACGTTAGAGCAGATCACTCTTGTCAAATCGTAAACCATCGTTGGTCACAGCTTTTCAAAGTTTATGTGCAATCAGTGAAAGCATTACCATGTTTATCTCTCAATACCACAAGGATTACGCAAGTGAAGTGTAGTCTAGTGAAGTGTAGCGTAACAGACACTCAATCAGCCTCCACAGATAGCATTATCAACACGTCAGAAGCCATGGCAATGTTTAGAATTACAGGAAATTTGCTTTAATACTGAAACATTTTCTCTCACCCTTATAAAAAAAGTGTAGTTTAGCAGTACATTTGCTTTAAAAATGCAAAAATGTCTCAGTCTCATGGCAAAACATGTAGAATAGCATAAGATTATCTGTAAAACTGCAAATGTTTCTCTCTGCCCCATGAAAAAATGTGTAACAGCTGGAGCTCCTACCTAAAAACGTGGACCTCTAGTGGTTTGAATATTGCATTTGATCTCAGGCCCTTTCTATGAACATTTCAACCCAATGAACATAATTTGCCCACAGTTTATTAGCTTAAACTGCATATCATGTTTCCCATGTTGATGATGTTCATTATGCATTATGTTTGAACCACAAGAAGATAATAAAACAAATATGAAAGTAAATTATTATATTTGCCTGTATTTACCCCCAACAAATGAAATGTTAATTAGCTGATAATGTGGGTATCATAAATAACTACAAATGCCATGATGACCTGGACGAGACTGCCGAATTGAGGCAAAGGTAAGAATCTCTGGATTAACTATGTAATGTTAGCTAAATTCAGTGGCGATGTTAGCATGAAAATCTTGGTGGGGCAAAAAAAAAAAAAAAGTGGTATGCATGCCAGCAAAACCACTATACAACATAACACTAAACAATACATTAATTGCACTATAATGGTGACAAGCGGTGCCCACAAACTGTTAGGGCCTACATAAAGCTGTCCCAACAGCAGAGTCCCAACAGCAGTCCCAACACCTTACCACTGCTACACCTTGCTATCAGCTATTATTGCCTTTTTTTTTTAAACATAGCTGATATGGCTGACTTGCTTAAACAAATGTGGTTTCTTCTGACAATTGAGATATACAAGCTATGGCATAAAGGGGACGACAAGCGGATAAGAGGCAATCCGTAATATCTATTAAGACATTAATGAGCGAGCTAGGACGGATGTAGTCAATATAACTATTTGTTCAGCACTTTTGAAATGTACAGCGACAGAATTTAGAACATAGGCCATTCTTACAGTGTTCTCCCTGTACACCAAGTCAGAAACCATATGATAAATAAAGGGGGCATATAAGCAGACAATGAATGCTCTTACAATATTCAATGATTACATTTCTCAAAAACAGGTTATAGGCTACATGTGCACCACCAAGTCAGAACAGTATGCGAAATTAAGAGGTGATTTAAGAGGTTGAATCATAATGACATCAGTGATCTTCAGGTTGTAGCTCTAGAAAGAGCCCCAAGTTCCCAATTTACAATTCCGATTTGGTTGAAAGTTCAAAACTTATTTTGCCAGTTGTAGCTCATTTTTCCTGAGTTCCCAGTTGTCTTGAACTCACTAAAGTCAGATTTTGCAGTTCCGAGTTTACAGTTGTTTGGAGCACGGCACAAATTATGCTTCATTGACAGCATGGCCGATGTTGAATGTTTATAACTAATCTTAGACTTGGGACCACACAGACACTCCACTGAATAGCAGGATAATGATTGCTTTGCAATGCTTGAAGTTAGCCAAACCACTCATTGTTGAATTTGCGATTTCCAGTGGTGGAAAAAGTACCCAATTGTCATACTTGAGTAAAAGTATAGATACCTTAATAGAAAGTTACTCAAGTAAAAGTCCCCCAGTAAAATACTACTTGTCTAAAAGTATTTGTTTCTAAATATACTTTTAAGTATCAAAAGTAAAAGTATATGTCATTTCAAATTTCTTCAATTAAGCAAAGCAGGCGGCACCATTTTCTTGTTTTAAAAATGTATGGATAGCCAGGGGCACACTCCAACACAATTTACAAAAGATGCATTTGTGTTTAGTGAGTCCGCCAGATCAGAGCCAGAAGGGATGACCATGTTTTGTCTTGATAAGTGCGTGAATTGGACAATTTTCCTGTCCTGCTAAGCATTCAAAAAGTACTTTTGGGTGTCAGGTAAAATGTATGGAGTAAAAAGTACATTGTTTTCTTTAGGAATATAGTGAAGTAAAAGTTGTCAAAAATATAAATAGTAAAGTACAGATACCCCCCAAAATTACTTAACTAGTACCTAAAATTATTTTTACTTAAGTACTTTACACCACTGGCAATTTCCAACTTGTTGTGTAATGGTTATGTCCAATGGCCGGTGAGCACCGATACATTTGATCTATAATTTCTCTTCATTATTTCTCTTCATATGACAAGGATTAAAAAGTATTTGCCAGAAGATTGTCGACTTGATTCATGATGATGACTGCTAGCTAATATTTTGAAAGTATGACGTTGACATGATCAGTCCAATCAAAGCTACTGTTGATATAACGTGATTTGACATCATTTTATCTGTTGCCAATGACCTTGAGCCTTTGTGGATGGGCACTTCTAATTTAACTCTATGGCAGCACCCAAGGGGCTTGAATTTTCAAGCTCTACCATTAGACTTGGCGGTGACATAGTGTCTCCATGAGTGACAGAACACTGAGCCAATCACGGCGCAACGCTCCGTATTTTCTTCTGGCTTGCCCCACCACAGAAAGCACTGAGCTAGGCAGGTGGGGCTCTGCCTCACCTGAATGATGGGTCACCACTGGCTAAATGTAGTGATGAGTAGGGCTGTTACAGTGACCGTATTACCGCCACACAGGCGGTCACGTCTCATGAAAGCATTCAAATTCCACGTAAACATTTACTCACAGTAATTAGGCTTCTCCAAGCTCTGATGCTGCTGATGGTCATTAGTAGCCTACCAAACTTGCTACCTGTCAGGTACTCAGCACTCTATTGTCCCTCTAATCACTATGACACCAATGCAAATTTAACCAAAAATCTAAACAAACACTTCATGAGAGCATGTGCTCATGTTGCGCAACATTTCTATAGGCTATGCAACTGCGTGAGAAAACAGAGTGATGGCCTCTGTTAAAAAGAAGAGGATCACATCAGATTTCTATAGGCTAGGCCTACTATATTTATTTCTCAACTTTCGTAATATTAAGCACATTGCTTCTCTTAACAACAGGAATATAGCCTACCAGGCTGGCATGAAAATGAACCACGGGAAAGCGTCCTCCATTAGCTATTTAAGTGCATAGATTACATTTCCCTCCCCCTTTTTTGAGACAGGTGCATGATAATGGTCCATTCTAAATCAAAAATAATTTCACACATATTATGTAAAGACAAGATTAAATAAAGAATAGTCTGATGGGTGACAATATTAGCTTATCACTTGTAAATTGTATATTATCACTTGTGAATGATGCCCAGCGTAAGGCAAGAAACAATGCCTTTTTTGTTGTAACTTTTTCAAATCAAAGTCTCACACCTCATCTAGCCTAGCCCATAGGCCTATATGTTTTGATAAGGTTTGTACCACAACTAAAGGGGCCAAATAACTTTTTTAAATTAAGCACATTAATCCGCTTTACAAGGAGTGTAGAGCCTAACTGGCATACATAAGCAGCATGTGAGTTTCAAGTTTGGGGAAGAACATGTTCAACATAAAAATGCACCTTTATAATAAAAGCATTACATGCATAATCACACTTGCGGTCAATTTTGATAATGGTGTTTCCAGCTAATGGAACATTCGTGCTTATTGCCTACTGCCGTGTGCGCATTGCTTCGCTTATAATTTGAAGAAATAGCCTAATAGTTTATCAACATTTTAAGCTAAACGTTCTGATCTGTTGCGTCAGCCTCATTGCGCCAAAGTTTTTTTGATGCTAGTAGTTGTATTAATTTGTGATCTATCGCATCCCACGACTGTGGTTGGAATATTTATTTCTTGCACAGAATAGGTCAACTTTTGTACTATGGGGGATAGTAGATTGACATAGGCTAGTGCTTTAGCTGTTTGCTAGACCTACTCATGTTGTTTACTGACGGAAAGTAAATGTGTACAGTTCTTCCAATATCTTCAATAAGTACCTCGGAATTGGATAAAAACGAGCACATTTGCATCTCGGATGTGTCTATCTTCACTTGTAGCCTGTGAGAAAGACCCGATCACGTGATGGAGACCAAGTGAGTGAGAGGTGCTTCGGAGCACGCAACACTCAATGAGAAGGGAATTATAATTATTATATTTAGCCCAAGGGAACCCCGGCCACTGGCCGCAAAAGGCATGGATTTTTTTAGGGGGCATTACAGCCACACAAAGGGGATGCCGCCAGGAAATTTGAGGCATTATCAAGTGCTTGTCAAATTGTGAATGAGAGACTGATGAAGTGTGTACAGCCTGCGCAAAAAAACAAAGCAGAGCTCATGCCTTTCAAACAAAGTCGGATCATTAAATTCGGATCATGCAACCATACAATGTGTTAAAAATCTAATCATGTGACAAATAACTCTAAATTAAGCATATAGTAGTACCTATTTCTTTGTTAACCACTCGACACAGAATAGCCACATGTTTAAAATAAAAAATACCATTATTTATCTTCCGTCTCTCTGTGTTTCATGATTTTCCTTAAATTCATAAGAGGCTGAATGTATCTCACATGAGAAAGCATCCGAGCGAGTGAAACAGAGCCCCTCTGTCTCTCTACAAGTAGGTCATACTTTTTTGGCCAGACAGCATCAGATAGATGGACAAAACATACAGAGACAGAGAGGTGCTGTTTCGCTCGCTCGGATGCTTTCGCCGGTGAGATATATTAAGCCTCTTGCTAATTGAAGGAAAGTTATGAAACACAGGGAGACGAAAGATCAATTATTTAATGTATTTCACTTTAATTTGTGAATAAATAATTGTCAAGTATGATCACATTTATACCTAAATAAATGCTGCAGTTGCTGTTTTCAAAGTATTTCTGCCATTTTGTTTCATAGCTGGTAAATTAATCGCACAAAGTCAAAGAACTGCAAATCCTAGCCTATCCCACCTGGCACAACAAGTGAAGTGCTGAGTTAATTTTTAGGAGCACTGTGCACAGGCATAAAAATTGGTCTAATTTACTTGAAACGAAGTCTACTGACGTGAGACCTTGTCCTTGTGTTTTTTTTGGGCTATTTACATTGTTTCGTTCACAAGTTAGTTTGTTTTTCAATGTTTGAGTTTCAACTGCCAGGAAAGAGAAGACTACATGGCTGCTAGTCACACAAGATATCCACATAGCAAGTTGGGCGCGATGAAACAACTGAAGCCCATACATTTTCAATGATAGTGTCGAATTTGGTCAACAAAAGAAGAAATAGCTTATTTGATCTAATAAAAGTTATGTAATGCATAAGTTGTTACGAGTATACTGATATAAGTAGGACACATGACACTCTGGCAACTTTGAGAAAATACACTTTATATTGGAGTTGTCTCGAGATGGCTATGCATATTCATGTCATGGGCTACAGTAGTAGCACAGCATCTCTCTCCATTGAATACCGGCGGTTGACATCAACAACCCTCATCGAATATTAAAAAAAGATTACAATAATTAGTTTGTTCCACCAATCCAAAGAAAGGATAGGCAGGAGCTAGACAGCCCGCCGTGCCGCTTTGTGGACAATGACTCCCGATGTTAGGGCGGAGAGAAGAGTATCTTGTCAGTATATCCATAACCTTGAATAAAATGAACTTTATTCAAATACTCTGCAACGTTGCATCGTAATTGACCAATTGAATGCAGACCGTGGGGGAGAGAATGACACTGAATTGGCCAACTCCCATTCGTAAAATCTGGTACCATAGCTAGCATACAGAAATTGGTGGTGATAGTCAACGTCGTTTTTAACTGTCATGCAGTTGATTGAGGATGATGACATGAACATGTATTGGGGTCAGAGGCGACCCGTCATTCAGGGCAGGTGAGGCAGAGTACTTCTTACTAGCAAATTAGGTACTGTTTTGAAAACATTACAAAGCATGCTCATCTGTTTTTTTGTGTATTTTGTTGGTGTAATTTTAGCGATTATATTTTGGCTGGTAAAAAATCTGAGTGGCTGGTGGACCAAAAAGTTAGTTTCAGGCCCTGGACACACCCCTCACTGTGTTAATTGGCTGCACTAATTGTACTGTTTGTCTACATAACCTGCTTCAAGCATTTACCATGTAACCCTGAGGAAGGCACTGCATGCCAAAACGTTGGTTGCTACACCAATTAAATGCTTGGGAGCATAATTAGAGTGTGCGACTTTCTTTTTATAGTATACTTTCTGTTAGTAAGCTTCTCAAAAATGTTAGGGGGTGTGCATCAGCTTATGCCTTTTACTAAAATGTGTAACAGCAACATTTTCTCTGAGCCTTATGGCAAAGATGTCAGTTCAATGTGTAGTTTTGATTTACATTTGGTTGAGTTGTCAATTTACGTGAATTCAATGACAAATCAACAAAAAGGTCACTGTGTCATTCGATTTAGGTTAAAAGTTAAGTAAAAAAAAAAATGAAATTCCCTTAAATTGATTACTTTTAATAATCCAATCAGTATTCCACGTTGATTCAATGTCATCACATTTATTTTTTGTTGTTGAAATTACATGGAAATAATGTTGATTTAACCAGTTTTTGCCCTGTGGGATGAGATTAGCTATAAAACAGAACATTTTGATATTTGGCACATGTTAAAAAGTGTAGAATTGCAGGAAGTTAGCTGTTCGCCACTGTGCAGCAGGTAATCAGCCGGTCATTTTTTATTGGCATCACTTGTGTTGAGTTTATATAGGCGACCAGTTTTAAATTGATAGGCCACTGTGGAGTGGATTTACAGTGGTTAAAATGGACATGTAAAATGCAAAAGTCAATCAGTCAGCCATTTTTCTACCAATCCCTTAGCTTTTCTCAAACTAAGTTAAGACATTTACCATTCCAGATTTGGTGTCATTTGGTCCTATGGTTCACGAGCATAAGAGTTAAGTATTTTTTGTATATTTTAGCATATTAGCGTATGTGCATATGAATATACTGGTATAGCGTGGCCATCTTTGAATGCATTCATGTTATTTTTCTCTTTTGTTATGAGTCCTAAGACCAAATTTGGAGTGAACCTCACTTTTAGTCAGGGCCTAAAATGTACTTTTTGGTCTACCAGCCACTGTGTCAGGTAAATCTACCAGCCACTTAGATTGTTTACCAGCCAAAATATTTTGGCCTGCTAAAATTACACTAACAAAAAGCCCCAAAAAATGGATTAGCATGCTTTGTAATGTTTTTAAAACAATACATGTATTACTAGTAAGAATTCATGTTGTATTTTGTTTCATTTCATGGAATGTTTTACCAAAATATCACAGATAAGACAAAAATATTCACATTGTGCATGTTTTTACCTGTGCGAGTGAGAGAGACTGACTAAGCCATAGGTTCCCACACAGCACCCATGCAGTGCCTTAGTAGAGGTGACCGGTCCGCTCCTGATTCCCAGGATCATCATCTTGGTCGGCGTCCTGCAGCTGGAGCCGCTTGCCGGGGAGGGGGTACTGTCATGTGTGCTCCCTCCCCGGCCTCTAGGTCACCAGGCTGCTCGTTATGGCGCACACCTGTCACCATCGTTAAGCGCATCAGCGCATTATGACACTCACCTGGCCTCCATCACCTCCTTGATTGCCTTCCCTATATATGTGACTCCATTTGGTTCCTTCCCCAGGCGTCATTGTTTCTGTTTCATGTCTGTGTGCTGTTCGAGTTTCTTGTTTTGTATGATGTTTTATTTTATTAAAACACTCACTCCCTGAACTAGTTTCCCGACTATCAGCGCTCTCTTCACAGACCAATACTAACGCAACTTTAGTGCATTCAGACTCCGCTAAAGAATGATGGGATTAGATTAAACTGGCCCGGGTTGAACCAGTTTTTTTTTTATTATATTTTTATTTAACCTTTATTTAACTAGGCAATTCAGTTAAGAACAAATTCTTATTTACAATGAAGGCCTACCAGAAGGCAAAAGGCCTCCTGCGGGGACTGGGGCTGAGATTAAAATATATATATATGTAGGACAAAACACATTATGGCCAGTCACTTGACCGGGCGAAGCCGGTGAGGGAGGCAATTGAACAGTAATCTGCGCCGCTCGGGTCATGTTGTCTACAAGGCAGCATGATCCAGTGTTTGGAAACATAAATCTTATTTACATAAAATATGTGTTTCAATTTTCAAAGTAGATTTCATTGGTTATGCAGATAAAACATTTTTCTCAAAAGCAATCACTTTTGCATGTAAAAACCGGATCCTACTCATTACTCCACGTGCTTAACCTACATCACTTTTGTTTTCAGCCTAATTCGATGTCAGCCAGAAATGGGCACCCGGCTCATGCCCAGGAGGCAGCCTGGTTTGAAATCGAATGTAAACTATCTCTCCTACACTTGGTCAAGCACTGTCTTCCTCTTCAATCCCACCTCCCCTCTTACAGTCTGCAGAGCTCCTCTCCAGCTTTCACTTTTGGACCAGGGAGGCTTTCTCTCCTTCAGTGTCTGTCTCTGGGTTTGGATGTATGTTTGTCATGGAGTGGTGTTCTCCGATGTCTCGCTTTCTCTGTTCTATTTATCTCTGAGTCTGTTATGTTGTGGTTATTGTCATAATCATTATAGGAAACAATAGACCTGTGTGGCCCCCTATTTTCCAGTGTCTGAAATGTTTAAATACACCTCATCATACTGATATGACGGATGGGCAGTTAATCGATACACACAGAACTAAACTACCTCCCCATCCACAGTGCAGATGTTACAAAGCATGTCAATAAGAAATAGTTGATTATTCATTTAACCTGGTGACTATTTCAAAATTAACTTGTCGTATAGAGAGCACATTAAACAAATGCTTGCTATTCTGATGTTTACTTTGTGTGATCGCTAGCCCTATTTAGCTAGATTCTTAAACAATCCAAAATATTTAAGCATATGCATCTTAAAAGCTGCCTGCTTGTGTAGGTGTACACAGTTCAGTGCAGTCATGTTCTTGGTCATTTGTGCAGAAGATTATAGAATTACTAGAGGGATAATGGCTCTGGGTAGAAATCTGCTGGAAACCCACTGGATTACTTCACCGCAGTTTATTATACTAATTTATGTCTCTAGATCGGCTGTCTATAACACACTGATGAGAAATGACAGAGTCTAGGCCTACACATCTATGGCTCTCCAGCCCATGCAAAACATGTAGGGGAGGTCAAGTCAACAAGGGTAGAGGTGCAGGATACACATTTTTAGATTGGAATCTAGCCAATGTTTCAGGGCTGCATTCCATAACGGTTCCCTCCGCTCTATGGTTCCCTCCTGACCTCACCCCCCTCATGGATATGGCTGGACTAAATAAGTGAAAACAATATGTCAGATCAAAACTAGGTGGCGCTATTGCTTACATCTACATGGTTATCTCCCCCACCTCAGGTCACTGTGTCTCCCTAGCGCGCAGTGGGCACCGGTGTGTGGCAGACAGTGCCAACCTGTATGTGTTTGGAGGGTACAACCCTGATTTTGAGGAGGCATGCGGCTCAGAGAACGAGGACTACCCTCTGTACAGGGAGCTGTGGAGATTCCACTTCGCCACGGCTACCTGGCAACAGGTCCACACAGAGGGCTACATGCCCACCGAGCTGGCCTCCATGTCGGGAAAGAGTTGGAGATTGTCTGTCTTTCTGTCCATTATATGTACAACTATCCATTGCAGAATTAACTTGTTAAACCATTAATTTCAGTCCCTGGTCAGACTAAGAGCAGACAGTTGAACAGTTTTGGGTTTTTCTCTGTGTCCCAGCTGTCTTACACAGCAACAATCTATTGGTGTTTGGGGACACTGGGATTCCTTTTGGAGAAAGCAACGGGAATGACATGCGTCTGCAACGTTCACACCAAACGCTGGAACCTGCTCAACTGCCGAGGGAAGAAACCCAACCAAATCTACAAGTAAAGAGCTGTCATCTGCTCCCCACTGACGCGTTGTGTGGTCTGTGGAGAGTTAGCGGTTAGCTTCAAACCTGGGCTGTGGTATGTTCCAATAGTCCTGTATGGCTTCCTTTCCTTATCTCCTTTCCTTTCTGACCTCTGATCTAAAAAGATTAGATTGGTCAAAGTGAATAACTGACACATAATTACCTTGTCAAGTTATTTACTTTGTTACAGTCAAACCTACCTCATAGGATGATCACATTGAAAATACTCAAATGTAGGCCTACACACACACACACACACACACACACACACACACACACACACACACACACACACACACACACACACACACACACACACACACACACACAGCCCCTGCAGCATAAAGCAAGCTTATTGAAGCACACCTAGCCTACTTCTTTGCCTCTTGACAAATTTGGTGATGCAGAAACAAAAGACAATGGCTGTCGGAATATCTCTGAATATTTTGCCAAGGAAACATTTCGAGTGGGTGTCAAGGTATGTCAACAGTTAGGGAGACTTTTTCAAATGGGATTGAGTGAAGTAGAGTAGCAGCAAATATTTTGAATGAGCAACTAACGAGCATAGAGAGCCTCACAAGTTTGACGAAATTACATATCTTTTTGTATAATAAGTCTATTGACTTACTTTTGTAGATCTTCGTTAGAAATGCGCATTTTGTAAGAAGCCTAGTTATCTATCCTTTCCAAGTTGAGCAGGATTCCTTTTGGAGAAAGCAACGGGAATGATGTACATGTCTGCAACTGTAATGATTGTCGAAACAACATTCGGACCAAGGCGCAGCGTGATATGGGTTCCACATCTTTTTATTCGTGAAACGCACAAAACAATCAAAAAACAGCAATGATACGTGAAGCTCTGGAGTGCTCACAGGCAACAACACAAAAAAAAGATCCCACAAAACACAGTGGGGAAATGGCTGCCTAAATATGATCCCCAATCAGAGACAACGATAAACAGCTGCCTCTGATTGGGAACCGTACCAGGCCAACATAGAAAATAACAACCTAGATTACCCACCCTAGTCACACCTAACCACCACAGAGAATAAAAAGGCTCTCTCTGGTCAGGGCGTGACAGCAACGTTCACACCAAACGCTGGAACCTGCTCAACTGCCAAAGGAAGAAACCCAACCAAATCTACGGGCAGGTAAAGAGCTGTCATCTGCTCCCCACTGACACATTGTGTGGTCTGTGGAGAGTTAGCGGTTAGCTTCAAACCTGGGCTGTGGTATGTTCCAATAGTCCTGTATGGCTTCCTTTCCCTATCTCCTCTCCTTTCTGACCTCTGATCTAGAAAGATTGGTCAAAGTGAATAACTGACACATAATTACCAAGTTATTTACTTTGTTACAGTCAAACCTACTGCATAGGATGATCACATTGCTGCTGATGCACACCAGAGATAATATAGTAGACGGTATGTGTCAAAAAGGTATTGATGAGCTATTTCTGTGTCCATGTCCTTTCCGGATGTCCTCATGCTGTTTATGGTGTGCTTATGTAACGTGGTAGTGCAGCTGTTTCTTTGAAGTAAAGCAAATGTTTGCAATAAAAGTAATGGCCTGATGATTGATGTGAGGTGACCTTGTTGAACTGAAAGAAATTGTGTTTGAAAAATGTGATACAGTTGGGAATTTTTCTTGTGAACTTGTGGAGCTGCTGTACATCTTGTGACCCCTTGTATTGTAAGGACCGACGCCGGAGATGAGAAGCAGGTACGGGGAGTCAACATTTAATCAGCAACAAACAGGTAACAAGATAGGCACAGCGTCGGCACACGGGTAAACAAGGACATACGACAATCAATGCTGAAGCAGGGAACAGAGCGGGGAACCAGACATATATAGGGAAGGTAATGACAGAGGTGATTGAGTCCAATAATCGCTGATTCGCGTGACGGGGGAAAGGCAGGTGTGCGTAATAATGGTGGCAGGAGTACGCAATGCTGGGGAGCCTGATGCCCTCGAGCGCCGGGGGGGAAGAGCGGGAGCGACACGTATATGGAAAAGTAATGTCCGGGGTAGGTCTGCCTGAGTATAAGTAAGTGTTAGACTTGTCTTGTGCCTAGTCTCACACATATAAACTACAGAAAACATGTCTCCTAGACCAATTCTAAGTGTATTGTGTCCTTCATGGTCTGGGACACAATGAAAAAAACATCTTAAGCCATCTTCTCCTGCGTTTCTATCAAGTATGAAGGTAAGACCCAGACGCAGACCACGTTGAATAAACAATAGTTTAATGATCCAATAGGGGCAGGCAATAGACAGGTCAAGGCAGGCAGGGGTCCGTAAACCAGAGGTGGGGCAACGGTACTGGACGGCAGGCAGGCTCAGGAAAAGCAGAGGTAAAAAATCCAGCGGGGGGCAAAGGTACAAGTCGGTAGTCAGGCGCTGGGTCAGGTGCAGGCAGAGTGGTCAGGCAGGCGGGCCTGGAAACAGGAGACAATGGGCTGTGAGACATGGGTTTGACTCTGGACACATGAAAGGTGGGATGGAAATTAAGGATACTGGGCAACAGAAGACGAACAGCAGAGGGGCTAATGATCTTGGAGACGGGGAACGGGCCGATTAACCAGGGGGAGATCCTGGGTGGATAGCCACACCTTCTGCATGAGACGATACCGGGGAGCGATGGCGATCCGCTTGTCGTCGATACCTGGAGGTGGTCTTGAGGAGGGCCGACCGGGCTCTCCTGCTCAGGGAAGAGCGGGGGCTGATATCCCAGGAAACACTCAAACAGTGATTGGCCCGTGTTGCGGGTGTATTCCACCCTTACCAGCTGCTGGCTCCAGGTGGTGGGGTTGGCGGAGACCAGGCAGTGTAGAATGGTCTCGAGGCGCTGGTTGGCTCACTCCGACTGGCCGTTAGACTGGGGGTAGAACCCAGAGGACAGGCTGGCCGACGACCCAATGAGGGTGCAGAACACCTTCCAGAACCGGACGAGAACTGAGGGCCAGGGGTCGGAGACCATGTCCACGGCAGTCCATGGATCCGGAAGACGTGCTGCACCATGACGTGCTGCACCACCACCATCAAGGCCCTCCAGTACCAGAGGCAGCAAAGCAACCCCGCAGCATTATCGAACCACCCCCATCAACAAATAGCTGCCTGTTAGCTCTTATTTGAATGAGCCTAATACCCCCTCTGACTTTAAATCTCGTAGGGGGTTTGAGCTATTGTACCTTAATATGCATAGTATGATTTCAAAAATCAGCAAGTGACATTTGGGTACAGGACTTATGTCCTGACATTCGGGTTCTCTCAGAAATATGGTTGAATGGTTCTGTCTCTGATAAAGGCTTGAAGTAAATGAGTACAATGTATTTTGTTGTAGATGTGTCCATAACCCAGAATACACATGTATTTGTTGCTGGGATTTACCGTACCCCTGCTGCCATGGCAGATGGTTTTGGTGCTATATCTGTGTTTAACACATTTTCTGTCCTCGGAGCTGGTCATTTTAGGGGATTTCCCAGGACTCAGATCAATAGTATATGCATTGATATTAATCTTACTCAACTGATCTCAAAACCCTCCCCGGCTAAATGTGAAAAACCTGTTAACTCTTTATTGATTAATTTAACTCTGACTAATAACCCCCATAAATCAAATCAAAATCAAATCTATGATTATTTCTCACCTTACCGTGAAATGCTTACTTACAAGCCCTTAACCAACAATGTTTAGGGGGGTGTGCCTGCAACCTGTCCTCCTGAGTGCATCTACGCCCCCACGGAGGGGGATCGGCTGTTGACCTGGTCACACACATCCCTCGCCGCTGGACACCAAGGTATCACCCGCACTAGTCAATCCATCTCCGCTAAGTACTGCTGGCCCAACTTGGCACAGGACGTCGTCCGTTATTTTAATTCATGCCCCGTCTGTGCCCAAACAAAATCTCCCTGGCACACTCCAGCAGGGAAACCCCGCCCCCTTCCCATGCCTCAGAGGCCTTGGTCCCATCTGTCCATAGATTTTGTCACGGATCTTCATTCATCTGTTGTTTTCATCGCTATTATGGTTGTTGTGGACAGATTTTCTAAATCCTGCAGTTTTCTCCCTCTTTCTGATCTCCCTACCGCCCTCCAGGTCGCTGAGGCACTGTTCCAGCAGGTCTTCCGACACTATGGCCTTCCAGAGGACATGGGCTCCGACCATGGCCCCCAATTCATGTCACGGGTGTGGAGGACCTTCATGGAGAAGTTGGTGCTCATGGCCAGCCTCACTTCCGGGTACCGGCCTCAGTCTAACGGGCAGGTGGAGAGGTTGATCCAGGAGCTGGGGAGGTTCCGGAGGAGTCACATCCAGGACCGGCAGGTGTAGTGGGCCCAATTCCTTCCCTGGGCGGAGTACAACCAGAATTCATTACGTCACTTCTCCACCGGGCTGATTCCCTTCCAGTGTTTTCTGGGTTATCAGCCAGCCCTGGCTACGTGGACCCCGAACCAGACCGAAGCTCCTATGGTGGACGAGTGGATCAGGCATGCAAAAGAGGTCTGGAACGATGCCCACGTGAGGATCCAGCGTGCTGTCCGCCACCTTAAGGATCAGCCACCGCAGTGAGGCTCCCGTGTTCCATCCTGGTGATCGAGTCTGGCTCTCCACCAGGAACCTCCCACTCTGCCTGCCCTGTAATAAGCTGAGTCCCTGGTTTGTGTGGCCATTCAAGGTCCTCCGGAGGGTCAATGAGGTGACATATAGATTACAGCTCCCCAGTGACTACCAGATCTCACCCTCGGTGGTTCCTGGTGGTTCCTGGTCCCCTGGTTGAGGCTGTCCCCCACGACACCCCATCCACATCGACGGAAGCCCTGCCTATGCTGTCAGATCCCTCCTGGTCTCCCAACGTCGTGTGGGTTGGCTCCAGTACCTGGTGGACTGAGAAGGCCAAATCTCAAATCAAATCAAATTGTATTTTTCAAATACACGTGGTTAGCAAATATTAATGCGAGTGTAGCGAAATGCTTGTGCTTCTGGTTCCGACAGTGCAGTGTCGTGTCTTTGCTATCATTAAATTGAAGACTTATAGTTTTTATCAAAGATTCCTGTAATTAGGGATTACGTGATCAACTGAGTAATAACGTAACTAATTAACTATGAATTCGAGGGCACCAGGGAAAGTAGTCAGATTACAAAATTATAATTTCCCAATATAACCTTTCAGATATTTTCATATCTGATCAATAGTCTTCTGATTAATGATTTATCTATTTTTACCTCACGTTAGTCTCATTCCAAACGTCGCAAATTGTTGGTTATCTGCACGAACCCAGTCTTCACTATGAGTCATCCATACATCAATTGTCTTAAATCATTTATTTATTACTAACTAATTAATTCACAGAAATGCATAAACAAACAAACAAACTTAAAATTGGTTACATGAAATGGGAGAAATATGCCCTAGTGGCTGAACCGGCATGGCGGCTTGTTAGACAAAAGGGAAAATGGGGGGTCGATTCAGAAGTCACTACAGAGTATACTCTTTATAACAATTGACATGCTAATCCTTACACATGAACGCTCACTCATTCGGGAACAATTGCAATCAATATATATATAGTTACGCTCGGTGTGTGTCGTCTTGATCGTTGGAGAGAAGTTCGTTTTGTTGGAGTTCCTTCTGTCGTAGTTATTGTGGATAGTTCAGAGTGACATTCGTTATAGAATGGATGTCTCGGCGGTTGTCTTTCTTCGCGATCAATGATACCGAATTCCTAGCTGCAGACTAGTAGTCAATATCAACGACTTGTTCTTATTCATCTAAGAGTTTAACCACGTGGTATGGTTAAAGATTCAGCAATGTTACTTAACCTTCGTTCTCCTCCTAATGGAGAAAAACATGGTCTAATGGTAATTTCTCAGAGTTGAGCTTTTATTCGGATAGCAGAGAGGGGCTGTCCTTGGATGTCTGACCCAACTGGCTCAGGGGCGGGTCCTCGGGTTTAGTTCAAATCAAACGGGATTTGTATTTTTCTTCATTAAACAGTCCAAAATCATATTACACAATTATACAAACAGTATCATACTCACTCATTCATTTTATACAACAAACAGATGTAAACCTCATATCTGAGGTTATTATATAAACAGCGGTATGGTAATGCAGCCACCCCGTCTCTCATGAGTTTCCCACATGGGGACAAACGGACCGGTTCATAACTGGAATCTCCACCGAACTTTAATACTTTTTCCGGAACATGAAATATGTTCGTACCTCAAGTTCTGTGAGGTGGAGGAAACTTCCTTTGTCCTGAAAGTTTACCCTCTCTCTAATACTGTTTAGCCATGAGGAGATTCTCAGGAATTTATGACGTCTCTCTGTGATCACAGCATGGGTTGAAGGAGGAAAGGGAGAGGCAGGGAGCGGGGGATGGGGTTTGCAATACCCAAGCAGGCAACGTCATGACAGCAGTAATATCTAACAAGTAATCTAACAGTTCTCCAACAACTACCTAATACCCACAAATCTAAAAGGTGTGATTGAGAATATGTACATGTAAATATATGGATGAGTGATGGCCGAGCAGCATAGGCAAAGTTCAATAGATGGTATAAAATACAGTATATGCATGTGATAAGAGTAATGTAAGACATGTAAACATTATTAAAGTGGCGTTATTTAAAGTAACTAGTGATCCATTTCAAATCAAAGTCAAATCAAATCAAAGTCTATTTGTAACGCGCACCGAATACACCTTACAGTGAAATGCTTAAGGCTCTAACCAACAGTGCAATTTTAAAGTAAAAAATAAGTTGTTACGAGAATTATGTTCTCAATGTTCATAAACCCAATTCAATTAACTACTCAGCCTGAAACCCAGAATTTGTAAGAAACTGGTTGAAATGAATCAGACGGAGGCCCAGCTACGATAGTCAGAACGTTTATTTACGAGAGCGCTGGTCTGTTGTACAAAACAATTCATTTTATACTAGCTTATCACGCGCACACATTCACACTAACATACGCACACACATTCACACAACCACACGCACACACATTCACACTAACACACGCGCACACATTCACACTAACATACGCACACACATTCACACTAACATACGCACACACATTCACACTAACACACGCGCACACATTCACACTAACATACGCACACACATTCACACTAACATACGCACACACATTCACACTAACATACGCACACACATTCACACTAACATACGCACACACATTCACACTAACATACGCACACACATTCACACTAACATACGCACACACATTCACACTAACATAGGCACACACATTCACACTAACATACGCACACACATTCACACTAACATACGCACACACATTCACACTAACATACGCACACACATTCACACTAACATACGCACACACATTCACACTAACATACGCACACACATTCACACTAACATACGCACACACATTCACACTAACATACGCACACACATTCACACTAACATTAGCACACACATTCACACTAACATACGCACACACATTCACACTAACATACGCACACACATTCACACTAACATTAGCACACACATTCACACTAACATACGCACACACATTCACACTAACATACGCACACACATTCACACTAACATTAGCACACAATGTCCTGCTACCCAGCCGACAAAGATTAGAGAAATCCGTGAGACTTACTCCCCATCCTCCCTCAAGATAGGGAGACCCGGGGAAGTACTCTGTGGCCCCAGCCAAAGTCGGCACCGAATCTTGCTCAGACAGTCTGTTTTTAAGATACTATAATAGATATAACCTACACACACGGATATATAATTCTACTGACTAAAATCACACACACCATTAGAATAATCTCATGATTCTAATCAATTTCATACAATCATATGGTTTCAGGGTAAAATATTCTAATCATTCACATGATCAAATAAATCCCATTAACAGAAGTATTAGGTGAACAATAGATAAGTAAAGAAATAAAAAACAACAATGAAAAGACAGTGAATAATAACAGTAGCGAGGCTATATACAGTAGCGAGGCTAAAACAGTAGCGAGGCTATATACACGCACCGGTTAGTCGGGCTAATTGAGGTAGTATGTACATGGTTAAAGTGACTATGCATATATGATTAACAGAGACTAGCAGTAGCGTAAAAGAGGGGTTGGCGAGTGGTGGGTGGCGGGACACAATGCAGATAGTCCAGGTAGCGGGGGCACCGGTTAGTCGGGCTAATTGAGGTAGTATGTACATGAATGTATAGTTAAAGTGACTATGCATATATGGTAAACAGAGAGTAGCAGCAGTGTAAAGAGGGGTTGGGTGGACAATGCAAATAGTCCAGGGAGCCATTTGATTACCTGTTCAGGAGTCTTATGGCTTGGGGGTAAAAGCTGTTGAGAAGCCTTTTGGTCCTAGACTTGGCGCTCCGGTACCGCTTGCCATGCGGTAGTAGAGACAACAGTCTATGACTGAGATGGGTGGGGTCGTTGACAATTTTTAGGGCCTTCCTCTGACACCACCTGGAATAAAGGTCCTGGATGGCAGGCAGCTTAGCCCCAGTGATGTACTGGGCCGTACGCACTACCCTCTGTAGTGCCTTGCGGTCGGAGGCCGAGCAGTTATCGTACCAGGCAGTGATGCAACCAGTCAGGATGTTCTCGATGTTGCAGCTGTAGAACCTTTTGAGGATCTGAGGACCCATGCCAAATCTTTTTAGTTTCCTGAGGGGGAATAGGCTTTGTCGTGCCCTCTTTACGACTGTCTTGGTGTGTTTGGAACATTCTAGTTTGTTGGTGATGTGGACACCAAGGAACTTGAAGCTCTCAACCTGCTCCACTACAGCCCTGTCGATGAGAATGGGTCGTGCTCGGTCCTCCTTTTCCCGTAGTCCACAATCATCTCCTTAGTCTTGGTTACGTTGAGGGAGAGGTTGTTATTCTGGCACCACCCGGTCAGGTCTCTGACCTCCTCCCTATAGGCTGTCTCGTCGTTGTCGGAGATCAGGCCTACCACTGTTGTGTCATCTGCAAACTTAATGATGGTGTTGGAGTCGTACCTGGCCACGCAGTCGTGGGTGAACAGGGAGTACAGGAGGGGACTGAGCACGCACCACTGAGGGGCTCCAGTATTGAGGATCAGCGTGGCAGATGTGTTGCTACCTACCCTCACCACCTGGGGGCGGCCCGTCAGGAAGTCCAGGATCCAGTTGCAGAGGGAGGTGTTTAGTCCCAGGATCCTTAGCTCAGTTCTTGGGCACAGGGACTATGGTGGTCTGCTTGAAACATGTTGGTATTACAGACTCAATCAGGGACATTGAACATTTTCACTGACGTTGAAAATGTCAGTGAAGACACCTGCCAGTTGATCAGCACATGCCCGGAGCACACGTCCTGGTAATCCGTCTGGCCCCGCGGCCTTGTGAATGTTGACCTGTTTAAAGGTCTTACTCACGTTGGCTACGGAGAGCGTGATCACACAGTCGTCCGGAACAGCTGATGCTCTCATGCATGCCTCAGTGTTGATTGCCTCGAAACGAGCATAGAAGTGATTTAGCTCGTCTGGTAGGCTCGTGTCACTGGGCAGCTCGCGGCTGTGCTACCCTTTGTGGCCTGTAAGAGTTTGCAAGCCCCACATAAGACGAGCGTCGGAGCCGGTGTAGTACGATTCAATCTTAGCCCTGTATTAGCGCTTTGCCTGTTTGATGGTTCGTCGGAGGGCATAGCAGGATTTCTTATAAGCTTCCGGATTAGAGTCCCGCAACTTGAAAGCGGCAGCTCTACCCTTTAGCTCAGTGCAAATGTTGCCTCTAATCCATGGCTTCTGGTTGGGGTATGTACGTGCAATCACTGTGGGGACGACGTCCTCGATGCACTTATTGATCAAGCCAGTGACTAATGTGGTGTACTCCTCAATGCCATTGGAAGGATCCCTGAACATGTTCCAGTCTGTGATAGCAAAACAGTCCTGTAGTTTAGCATCTGCTCATCTGACCACTTTTTTATAGACCGAGTCACTGGTGCTTCCTGCTTTAATTTTTGCTTGTAAGAAGGAATCAGGAGGATAGAATTGTGGTCAGATTTACCAAATGGAGGGCGAGTGTACTCTGTGTGTGGAGTACAGGTGTCACGATCGTCGTAACGTTGAAGAGAGGAGGACCAAGGCGCAGCGAGAAATTAATACATTCTTGATTTATTTAACGAAGACGAAAATGAAGAACACTTGACAGACTAATACAAAACAATAAACGACGAACGTGAAGCTAACTTCGGACTGACGGCAGCTCCGGACTGACGGGCAGCTCCGGACTGACGGGCAGCTCCGGACTGAGGGGTAGCTCCGGACTGAAGGGCAGCTCCAGACTGAAGGGCGGCTCCGGACTGATGGGCGGCTCTGGCAGCTCCTGACTGGCGGGCGGCTCTGGCAGCTCCTGACTGGCGGGCGGCTCTGGCAGCTCCTGACTGGCGGGCGGCTCTGGCGGCTCCTGACTGACGGACGGGCAGGCACCGTGTTATGCGGTGGAGCGCACGGTGTCCCCGGTGCGTGTGCATAGCCCGGTGAGGTACATTCCAGCACCTCGTATCGGCCGGGCTAGAGTGGGCATCGAGCCAGGTGCCATGAAACCGGCTCTACGCATCTGGTCACCAGTGCGTCTCCTTGGGCCCGGGGTACATGGCACCAGCCCTACGCATGGTGTCCCCGGTTCGCCAGTACAGCCCAGTGCGGGCTATTCCACCTCGCCGCACTGGCCTGGCTAAGGGGAGTGTTCAGCCAGGTAGGGTTGGGCAGGCTCGGTGCTCGAGACCTGAAGTGCGTCTCCACGGTCCGGTTTATCCGGTGCCTTCTCCACGCACCAGTCCGCCTGTGACAGCTCCTTGCACCAGCCCAGTACCACCAGTGCCTACACCACGCACCAGGCTTCCTGTGCGCCCTGTTTCTCCTCCCCGCACTCGCCCAGAGGTGCGTGTCCCCAGCCCGGTACCACCAGTTCCGGCACCAGGCTTATAGTGCGCCTCCATAGCCCAGTACATCCTGTTCCTTCTCCCCGCACTAGCCTAGAGGTGCGTGTCCCCAGTCCGGAACCACCAGTTCCGGCACCACGCACCAGACCTACAGTGCGCCTCGGCAAGTCTGAGCTGGCTGTCTGTCCAGCGCCGCCTGAGCCGCCCGTCTGTCCAGCGCCGCCTGAGCCGCCCGTCTGTCCAGCGCCGCCTGAGCCGCCCGTCTGTCCAGCGCCGCCTGAGCCGCCCGTCTGTCCAGCGCCGCCTGAGCCGCCCGTCTGTCCAGCGCCGCCTGAGCCGCCCGTCTGTCCAGCGCCGCCTGAGCCGCCCGTCTGTCCAGCGCCGTCTGAGCCGCCCGTCTGTCCAGCGCCGCCTGAGCCACCCGTCTGTCCAGCGCCTTCAGAGCCGCCCGTCTGTCCTGAGCCTTCAGAGCCGTCCGTCAGTCAGGAGCCGCTAGAGCCGTCCGTCAGTCAGGAGCCGCCAGAGCCGCCCGCCAGACAGGAGCCGCCAGAGCCGCCAGCCAGCCAGGAGCCGCCAGAGCCGCCAGCCAGCCAGGAGCCGCCAGAGCCGCCAGCCAGCCATGACCTGCCAGAGCCGCCAGCCAGCCATGACCTGCCAGAGCCGCCAGCCAGCCATGACCTGCCAGAGCCGCCAGCCAGCCATGACCTGCCAGAGCCGCCAGCCAGCCATGACCTGCCAGAGCCGCCAGCCAGCCATGACCTGCCAGAGCCGTCAGCCAGCCATGACCTGCCAGAGCCGTCAGCCAGCCATGACCTGCCAGAGCCGTCAGTCAGCCAGGAGCTGACAGAGCCGTCAGTCAGCCAGGATCTGCCAGAGTCGTCAGTCAGCCAGGAGCTGCCAGAGCTACCTGTCATGCCGGCGATGCCGGAATTCCCCCTCAGTCCGGAGCTGCCCCTCAGTCCGGAGCTGCCCCTCAGTCCGGAGCTGCCCCTCAGTCCGGAGCTGCCCCTCAGTCCGGTGCTGCCCCTCAGTCCGGTGCTGCCCCTCAGTCCGGTGCTGCCCCTCAGTCCGGTGCTGCCCCTTAGTCCGGTGCTGCCCCTTAATCCAGTGGGGTTAATATGGAGGGTAGCCATTAGGGGGAGGCCACGGAAGCGGGGATTAACTATGGTGGGGTGGGGGCCACGTCCAGAGCCAGAGCCAGAGCCTTGGACAGATGCCCACCCAGACCCTCCCCTATAGGTTCAAGTTTTGCGGCCGGAGTCCGCACCTTGGGTGGGGGGGGGTGTTTTACGTTTCCTCTGATTGAGAACCATATTAAGGTAGGCTGTTCTCACTGTTTGTTTGTGGGTGATTGTTGCTGTGTCTGTGTCTGTTTCACCACACGGTACTGTTTCGTTTCGTTCGTTCGTTTGTTCCTACCTGTTCGTGCGTTCATGTTTTATGTTCTCAAGTTCAGGTCTGTTCACGTCGTTTTGTTATTTTGTATTTTGTTTAAGTGTTCTTCATTACGTCGCTTAAAGAAATAAAATATGGATACATACCACGCTGCATATTGGTCCGATCCTTGCTCCTCCTCAGCCGAGGAGGAAGACGAACGTTACACCATTTTAAAGATACACTTCTTGTTAATCCCACCACAGTGTCCGATTTCAAATAGGCTTTACAGCGAAAGCACCACAAACGATTATGTTAGGTGAGTGCCAATTCACAGAAAAACACAGCCATTTTTCCAGCCAAAGAGAGGAGTCACAAAAAGCAGAAATAGAGAAAGTAATCACTAACCTTTGATCTTCATCAGATGACACTCATAGGACTTCATGTTACACAATGCATGCATGTTTTGTTCGATAAAGTTCATATTTATATTAAAAAATCTCAGTATACATTGGCGCGTTATGTTCAGTAGTTCCAAAAACATCCGGTGATTTTGCAGAGAGCCACATCAATTTACAGAAATACTCATCATAAATGTTGATGAAAATACAAGTATTATACATGGAACTTTAGATAAACTTCTCCTTAATGCAACCGCTGTGTCAGATTTCAAAAAAACTTTAACGAAAAAGCAAACCATGCAATAATCTGAGTACGGCGCTCAGAGCCCAAAACAACCATAAAGATATCCGCCATGTTGTGTAGTCAACAGAAGTAAGAAATAGCATTATAAATATTAACTTACCTTTGATGATCTTCATCAGAATGCACTCCCAGGAATCCCAGTTCCACAATAAATGTTTGTTTTGTTCGATAATGTCCATCATTTATGTCCAAATACCTCCTTTTGTTAGCGCGTTTGGTAAACAAATCAAAATTCATGACGCGCGTTCACTAGGAGCAGACGAAAAGTTACAGTCCGTAGAAACATGTCAAACGATGTATAGAATCAATCTTTAGGATGTTTAACATAAATCTTCAATAATGTTCCACGCACCCTTGTGGGGCCCCAGTGCTGAGGGTCAGCGAGGTGGAGATGTTGTTTCCTACCTTCACCACCTGGGGGCAGCCCGTCAGAAATTCCAGGACCCAGTTGCACAGGGCGGGGTTGAGGCCCAGGGCCTCCAGCTTGATGATGTAGTCAATGACCAGCATTCTTACATACTGTAGGTATTCCTCTTGTCCAGATGGGATAGGGCAGTGTGCAGTGTGATGGCAATTGCATCGTCTATGGACCTGTTAGGGCGGTATGCAAACTGAAGTGGGTCTCGGGTGCCCGGTAAGGTGGAGGTGATATGATCCTTGACTAGTCTCTCAAAGCACTTCATGATGACAGAAGTGAGTGTTACGGGATGGTAGTAATTTAGTTCAGTTATCTTTGTCTTCTTGGGTACAGAAACAATGGTGGCCATCTTGAAGCATGTGGGGACAGCAGACTGGGACAGGGAGCGATTGAATATGTCCGTAAACACACCAGCCAGCTGGTCTGCGCATGCTCTGAGGATGAGGCTAGGGATGCTGTCTGGGCCAGCAGTCTTGCAAGGGTTAACACGTTTAAATGTTTTACTCACGTCGGCCACGGAGAAGGAGACGGGAGGGCGCAGTTCTTGTTAGCGGGCCGCAACGGTGGCACTGTACTATCCTCAAAGCGGGCAAAGAAGGTGTTTAGCTTGTCTGGAAGCATGACATCGGTGTCAGGACCCGGTGCGAGAAACAGTCACTAATAATAGGCAGAACCCAGAAGATGAGGCAGACACAGCAGTACTAGAGATGGTGGTTTAATAAAAAATGGATATCTTCCAACAATAAAAAGAAAATCCACAAAGTGATAAGAACCGCAAGGGAAAAAACAAACCTCAAAAGACTAATCCAAAAAACACAAGAACAAAACCAGAGAACCTCTGGAAAATCAAACAAGAGAAATATCTATATCAAACAAGGCTTGGGCTGGGGCTGGGTGCTAACTTACAAACACTGAGCAAGGAACTAAGGAACACACAGGGTTTAAATACTAACAAGGGAATGACTTACAGGTGCAAACAATAATTGGAGCAAGAAAAACAAAAGGTACAAAAAGGTGCAAGGGGGACATCTAGTGAACAAAACCTAAACAGTCCTGGCCAAAGCCTGACAGAATCCCCCCCTAGGAACGGCTCCTGACGTTCCTACCAGCCTTCTCAGGGTGGAGGACCCTGAACTGACGAATGAGGTCAGGGTCCAGTATGTCCTTGGCAGGAACCCAGGAGCGCTCCTCGGGACCGTAGCCTTCCCAGTCCACCAGATACTGCCAGGACCGCTGCACCCGGCGGGAATCCAGTATCCGGTGGACGGTATAAGCCGACTGGCCTCCGATGACACGGGGCGGAGGGGGAGGTCTGCCTGCCGGGATAAGGGGAGAAAAAACAACAGGTTTTAATAAAGAAATGTGAAATGTGGGATTGATCTTAAGGGATCTGGGTAAGTGTAGGCGAAAAGTAACGGGATTGACTCTCCTGGCTATCTTAAAGGGACCGATGAATCTCTGGGACAGCTTGCGAGACTCCACCCTTAGCGGTAAGTTTTTTGTTGAGAGCCATACTCTCTGGCCGGGGTACAGGGTGGGACCGGGACGGCGACGTCTGTTGGCTTGTCGCTGGTACTGCTGTGAGGAACGCAGAAGATTAAGACGGGCCTTCTTCCACGTAAGCCGACAGCGTCTGATGAACCTCGAGGCTGAAGGCACTCTGACTTCTGCCTCCTGGTCCGGGAACAATAGCGGAGCATAGCCAAACTGACACTCATGCGGAGACATACCAGTGGAGGAGGAGCACAAGGTGTTGTGCGCGTACTCGGCCCAAACAATGAAGGATGACCATGTGGACGGGTTGTTGGAAACCATACATCTGAGGGTGGTTTCCAGCTCCTGATTCATCCTCTCAGTTTGGCCGTTGGACTCCGGATGGTACCCTGAAGATAAACTGGCCGTGGCCCCTATGAGTTGGCAGAAGGCCTTCCAAAACCTTGAGGCGAACTGGGGACCTCTGTCGGAAACCATATCTTGCGGGATACCAAAGACTCGGAACACATGGTTAATCACCAACTCAGCTGTTTCCTTGGCAGAAGGTAATTTGGTCAAGGGAACAAACCTGGCCGCCTTAGAAAACCTGTCGATGATGACTAGGATAGTAGTATTACCATGGGACGGAGGAAGGCCAGTAATAAAGTCCAACGAGATATGGGACCAGGGTCGGTGGGGAATAGATAAAGGATGAAGGAGTCCTTGAGGGCGGAGGTGAGAAGATTTGCCCTGGCAGCACACGGGACAGGCCTTGACGAAAGTGGCAACGTCTTCTTTTATGGTGGGCCACCAGAACTTACGCTGAATGAACTCCAAGGTGCGACCTACGCCCGGGTGACAGGTGAGGCGAGAGGAGTGCCCCCACAGAAGGACTTGGGATCTTGCTGCCTTGGGAACAAACAACCGATTAGCAGGACCTCCTCCAGGGCCCGGTTCGATGGCTTGAGCTTGTTTCACGGTATCCTCCACTTGCCACGAGATCGGAGCCACGATCTTAGCGGCCGGAAGGACAGTCATGTCAGTATCTTCTCGAATGGCAGGAGAGTAGATTCGTGACAAGGCGTCCGGTTTGAGATTCTTCGACCCGGGTCTATAGGTGAGGATAAACTGAAATCGGCTGAAGAAAAGAGACCATCGAGCTTGTCTGGAGTTCAACCGCTTCGCCTGCTGGATATACTCCAGATTTTTGTGGTCCGTAAGCACTTGAAACGGTTGAGAAGCCCCCTCGAGCCAGTGTCTCCATTCCTTCAATGCCATCTTAACTGCTAGGAGTTCACGATCCCCCACATCGTAATTCCTCTCGGCCGGGGTAAGCCGGTGAGAGAAGAAGGCGCAAGGATGAAGCTTCTTGTCTTCACCCCTCTGAGACAGGACAGCTCCAACCCCAACCTCTGATGCGTCTACCTCCACCACAAAAGGTTCATCCGCCGTTGGTAGTGTCAGGATGGGAGCAGAGAGGATGCGCTGCTTGAGTCCTTGGAAGGCCGTCTCAGCCTCTCTTCCCCACAGAAACCTTGTGTTGCCACCCTTGGTTACAGCTGAGAGAGGGGCTGCCACCGAGCTGAAGTTCTTGATGAACTTGCGGTAAAAGTTGGTGAAGCCCAGGAAACGCTGAACTTCCTTAACGGACTTGGGGGTGGGCCAATCCGCTACCGCCCCTACCTTCTTGGGGTCCATCTGGACTCGACCGGGTTCCACTATAAATCCCAGGAATTGTACTCGAGAGGAATGGAATTCACACTTTTCCGGCTTAACGTACAAATGGCTGTCTAGGAGGCGTTTGAGCACTTGTCTGACATGCTTGGTGTGTTCTTGAAGGGAGCTCGAAAAGATGAGGATGTCATCCAAGTAAACAAACACGAAAATGTTAAGCATATCCCTAAGCACATCGTTTATGAGCGCTTGGAACACAGCCGGGGCGTTGGTCAGGCCGAAGGGCATCACCAAGTATTCGTAGTGACCAGTAGGCGTGTTGAAAGCGGTCTTCCACTCGTCACCGGGTTTGATCCGCACAAGATGGTATGCGTTCCGCAGGTCAAGCTTAGTGAAGACCACTGCTTCCTGGAGCAGCTCAAAGGCTGTGGCCATAAGGGGTAGCGGGTAGCGGTTACGGACGGTTATGGCATTAAGTCCCCGGTAGTCGATGCAAGGACGTAATCCCCCGTCTTTTTTGGCCACAAAGAAAAACCCTGCTCCCGCCGGCGAGGTGGATGGACGCATGAGGCCTGCTGCCAGAGAGTCCTTGATGTAGGTATCCATAGCAGCTCGTTCGGGAGGAGATAGGGAAAAGATCCGACCCCTGGGGGGGCAGGTGCCCGGAAACAGGTCGATGGGGCAATCGTAAGGTCTATGGGGTGGTAGTTTGGTGGCCCTCTGTTTGCTAAATACCGGTTTGAGGTCATGGTAACACTCGGGAACTCGGGACAGGTCGATGGATTCTAGAGACTCGGGAGGGGAACTCGGGGAACTTGGGAAGATACAAGTGGCTTGGCACGTAGGACCCCACTGCTTGATAGTGCCCACAGACCAGTCGATGTGAGGGTTATGGCTGTGAAGCCAGGGGTATCCAAGGACGAGAGGGAACTCGGAACACGAGGTCAGATGAAAGTTCATCACTTCCTGGTGTTGGGAAACTGAAAGTCGCAAGGGGGTAGTGACACGAGTGACAAGTCCAGATCCCAAAGGGCTTCCATCCAACGTAGTAACCCTTATGGGGTCACTTAGAGGTTCAGAGGGAACGCCATTCTCCTTCGCCCAGACACCATCCATGAAGTTACCTGCGGCTCCAGAGTCTACCAAGGCTTGAAGGGGAAGCTCGTGGTTGTCCCAGGAAAGGGTAACTGGAATGAGCAGGCGGGAGTTGGATGGATGGGAGGAGGTTATGTTTCCCGTTACAGTCCTCCCAGGCCTGCACGGGAGAGTGCGTTTTCCCTGGAGCCCGGGACACGTGGAGAGGAAATGGCCCGGTTTGCCGCAATATAGACAGCATCGCTCCCTCATCCGGCGGTCTCTCTCAGCCTGGGAGATGCGTCCAACCTGCATGGGTTCCGGTGGAGTCAGCGAGGATAAAGGTGGAGACTCGGAGCTGGGACCGATAGGAGCTAGGGTGAGAGATCTACGGTTGAGCTCTCTCTCTCTCAGACGCTGGTCTATGCGTGAAGCCAACTTGATCAGGGACTCGAGGTTGTCTGGTGGTTCCCGAGTGGCCAGTTCATCTTGGATGGTGTCGGAAAGACCCTTCAAAAAGCACACTGTGAGCGCCTCGTCGTTCCAGCCACTCGCTGCTGCCACCGTGTGGAACTGGATGGCATAGTCCGTCACGCTGCGCCGACCTTGGCGGAGAGTCAGGAGCTGTTTGGCTGAGTCAGGACCGCTGGTAGGACCTTGAAACACTCGCTTGAATTCTTCAGCAAAGGTAGAGTAGCTGGCACAGCAGGGACTTTGGGCATCCCACACAGCAGTAGCCCAGGCTAGGGCTTTTTCAGACAGCAGGGTGATGATATATGCTATCTTGGACCGGTCGGTGGGAAACGACGAGGGTTGCAGCTCGAAGGAGAGAGAACATTGGGTGAAAAACCCCTTACAAACACTCGGATCACCTGAGAACCGTTGGGGAGGCGGCAGACGAGGTTCAGCCAGGGGGTTAACTGCCACGGGCACTTGAATCTGATGAACTGGAGCAGAAGCGGTTGCAGGAGAAAGTTGATCAGAAATCTGCTTTATGGAAGTCATCATCTCCGACAGAAGTTGAGAATGTCCAGCCAGTAAGGCCTCTTGCTGAACCAGAGCAGCTTCGTGACGTTGGACAGTCCCCTCGTGGTGGGACAGCATGGGAAAAAAGTCCTGGGTACTGGCTGCCTCTGGGTTCATATGAATGGGCTCAGTGTTTCTGTCAGGACCCGGTGCGAGAAACAGTCACTAATAATAGGCAGAACCCAGAAGATGAGGCAGACACAGCAGTACTAGAGATGGTGGTTTAATAAAAAATGGATATCTTCCAACAATAAAAAGAAAATCCACAAAGTGATAAGAACCGCAAGGGAAAAAACAAACCTCAAAAGACTAATCCAAAAAACACAAGAACAAAACCAGAGAACCTCTGGAAAATCAAACAAGAGAAATATCTATATCAAACAAGGCTTGGGCTGGGGCTGGGTGCTAACTTACAAACACTGAGCAAGGAACTAAGGAACACACAGGGTTTAAATACTAACAAGGGAATGACTTACAGGTGCAAACAATAATTGGAGCAAGAAAAACAAAAGGTACAAAAAGGTGCAAGGGGGACATCTAGTGAACAAAACCTAAACAGTCCTGGCCAAAACCTGACAATCGGTGTCTGTGACATGGCTGGTTTTCTTTTTGTAGTCTGTGATTTCCTGTCGACCCTGCCACATACGTCTCATGTCTGAGCCGTTGAATTGCGACTCCACTTTGTCCCTGTACCGGCATATCACTTGTTTGATTGCCTTGCAGAGGGAATAACTACACTGTTTATATTCAGCCATATTCCCAGACCTCTTTCCATGTTTAAATGCGGTGGTTCGCGCGTTCAGTTTTGCGCGAATGCCGCTATCCATCCACGGTTTCTGGTTAGGGTAGATTTTAATAGTCACAGTGGGTACAACATCTCCAATACACTTCCTCATAAATTCACTCAGAGTCAGCGTATTGGTCGATGTTATTCTCTAAGGCTGACCGGAACATATCCCAGTCCGCGTGATCAAAACAATCTTGAAGGGTGGATTGGTAGGGACAATCTTGAAGGGTTGATTGGTAGGGATGCAGCTGACACTGAACTTGAATGGTTCTAGTCACTGGTACATCCGGTAGGAGCAAGATGGCGTCGTGGTCAGATTTGCCAAAGGGAGGGCAGGGGAGGGCTTTGAATGCATCGTGGAAGTTAGAGTAGCAGTGGTCGAGTGTATTACCCCGGTGCGTAGTGCAATCAATATGCTGATAGAATTTAGGTAGCCTTGTTCTCAAATTTGCTTTGTTAAAATCCCCAGCCACAATAAATGCAGACTCAGGATATATGGTTTCCAGTTTATATAAAGTCCAGTGAAGTTCCTTTAGGGCCGTCTTGGTGTCTGTTTGAGGGGGAATATACACCTCTGTGACGATAACTGACGAGAATTATCTTGGAAGGTATTATGGCCGGCATTTGATTGTGAGGAATTCTAGGTTGGGTGAGCAGAAGGACTTGAGTTCCTGTATGTTGTTGTGATTACACCATGAGTCGTTAATCATAAAGCATACCTTCCTCTTCCCGGAGAGGTGTTTATCTCTGTCGGTGCTATGAATGGAGAAGCCTGGTGGCTGAACCGATTCCGACAACATATCCCGAGAGAACCATGTTTCCGTGAAAAAGATAATGTTACAATTGTTGATGTCTCTCTGGAAGGCCACCCTTGCTTGAATTTCATCTACCTTGTTGTCAAGAGACTTTAGCAAGTAGTATACTCGGGAGTGGTGGGCAATGTGCATGTCTATGAAGCCTGACCAGGAGGCCACTCCGTCTGCCCCTTCTGCGGGGCCGTTATCTTGGGTCGGCTTCTGGGATTAGATCCATTGTCCTGGGTGGTGGTCCAAACAGAGGATTCGCTTCGGGAAAGTCATATTCCTGGTCGTAATGTTGGTAAGTTGACGTCGCTCTTATATTCAATAGTTATCTTCCCCGCTTTATGTAATAAGACTTAAGATTTCCTGCAGTAACAATGTAAGAAATAATACATTAAAAAACCAAAATACTGCATAGTTTCCTAAGGACTTGAAGCGAGCCGACCATCTCTGTCGGCGCCATCTCCATAGGAGATCTACACAGGAGTTGCTTACCAAGAAGACAGGGAATGTTCCTGAGTGGCCAAGTCAGCTTTGACTTAAATCTACTTAAAAAGATATGGCAAGACCTGAAAATGGTTGTCTATGTAACGGCTCTCGTCGAAAGGAGTGGACCAAAGCGCAGCGTGGAAAGTGTTCATGATATTTATTTTCAAAAAAACACTCGAACAAAATAACCAAAGTGAAAACGAAAGCGCACAGTTCTGTAAGGCAAATAAACTATACAGAAAACAACATCCCACAAAACCCAAAAGGAAAATGACAACTTATATATGATCCCCAATCAGGGACAACGATAGACAGCTGCCCCTGATTGGGAATCAACCACACCAACATAGAAATAAGGAAACTAGAACGCCCACCCTAGTCACACCCTGACCTAACCACAATAGAGAATAAAAACCTCTCTACGGCCAGGGCGTGACAGTCTAGCATTGATCAACAACTAATTTGGCAGAGCTTGAAGAATTTTGAACAGAATAATGGGCAAATTTTGTACAATCCAGGTGTGGTAAACTCTTAGTGACTTACCCAGAAAGACTCACAGCTGTAATCGCTGCCAAAGCTACTTCTAAAAAGTATTGACTCGGGGGTGTGAATACTTATGTAAATGAGTTGTTTCTGTGTCTTATTTTCAATACATTTGCAAAAATGTCTAAAAACATGTTTTCACTTTGTCATTATGGGGTATTGTGTGTAGATTAATAAAAAAATATTTAATACATTTTGAATTTAGACTGTAACACAACAAAATGTGGAATTAGTCAAAGGGTATGAATACTTTCTGAAGGCACTGTATGTACTTTGGATGGTGTCCATATTGATTGTGTCCCTGCTTAGAAATATCTGGGCATCTGGATAGATGAAAAGCTGTCTTTAAAAAAGCATATTGATGAGTTAGTTAAGAATCTGAGAATAAAAATGGGCTTTTCTATAGAAATACAGTAAATCCTGCCTCTGGCTAAATAATAGAAAGCAGATTATTCAGTCGACATTCCTATCGGTCCTAGACTATGGCGAAATCATATATATGAACGCAGCTGACACTTCATTTAAGCCGTTAGATGCAGGTGATCATAACGCACTGTGCTTTATTACGGTCAGCAATTTTAGTACTCATCACTGCATTTTCTAATAGAAAGTTGGTTGGTCCTCTTTGATGTCACCTAGGTTGATACATTGCTATGTTTTCATTTATAAAGCCATTTTACAACAAGTTCCACTGTACCTAACATCATTACGAAACTTTTGACATATGAGTCACCACACCCGGTCTCATGAATGGCTAACTCTGGAAATTCCTTTTGTCTCTACTTAGTTAGGTAAATCAGGTTTTAGTTTTCTTGCACCTTATTTGTGGAAAAATCTTCAAAATCTTCTTAAATGGTGCTTTTGGTGCTTCTAGGGCAATTCAGAAAGCTGATTGAGGACCTTATTTATGTTGAATGTGTTTGTTTTTTATGATTGTGTTTTTCTTTCTGCTTGCACTTTGTGTTTAGATTTGTGTATTTCTTGTATGAATCGCTGATAAAATAAAGGTTAAATAGTATAAAAAAGAAACAATAAAAAAAAATGTTTTGTAGGAATGGTGTTATTTTCTTTGAATGATTAATTTGGTCGTTGGGAAACATTATTGGAAGAACCTACTACTGAAAGAGACACAAGAAACCACATTGAACTTTGCAAAAGCCCGCCTAAACAAGTCTAAATCCTGTGAAAATGTTCTGTGGACCCCTGAAACAAAATTAGAGCTCTTTGGCAATACAGATCAATGCTATGTTTACAGATGACCAAATGAAGCTTTAAAAGAGAAGAACACCCTCCCTACAATCAAACATGGGGAGGTTTGATAATGCTGTGGGGTTGTTTTGCTGCCTTTGGTACTGAGGACCTTGAACATGTGAAAGACATCATGAAATTAATAGATTATCAATGTGTTTTTGGTAAACAAGTGGGTGTCTGTTGAAGGTTGTGGGTCTTTCATCAGGACAAAAACGCAAACACACATCAATAAACAACAGGAATGGTTAAAAAATTAACACTGGACTGTTCTGGAGTGGCCAGCGATGAGTCCAGATCAGAATCCCATCAAAAACCTATGGCGAGATATTTTTCACCTATAACTCCAGTACCTGCAAAGAAATACCTGGATGTTCATATGTTCTTCAGCTTTTGTGTGTGAGATCTGAAAACAGTAGTTAGTGGAAGGCACCACTCAAACATTGAAGAATTGGAGCAGTTTGAAGAGTGGCTGAAGAGTGGGACAAATTGCCATTAGAAAGGTGCAGCAAGCTCATTGATGGCTACAAGAAGCATTTTCTGGTGGTTCTGCAATGCTGACAATCCAATAACAACGTGTCTAGACTGAAGTTTTTTTTAAATGTCAACTTATTTTCGAAGAAATAGGGAATTATTTAAGAAAAGTGAAAGGGTGGAAATATATTGATCTATATTAGAAATAGAATACAATAGATACATTTGTGTCTCTTATTATTATTTATAAAATGTTTACTTCTTGAGTGTAGTTCTGCACACCGTGTGTACCTGCAAAATAAACATTTGTTAACAAATACAATGTTACGGTCACAAAGACCTTCAACTCTGGTCAAAGGCATGTCAGAGATCTTTGTGACATGAACATTGCGTTTGTCAATAAATGTTTGGGACTTCAGAGTGTGGAAAGCCTTGATTCCTCCGGACTGGATGTGAATGATTGATCAGCCAAGGAGGTGGGGTTTTTCAACAGTTCAACACACCCCACCATGTATAAAAGCAGCAACAAGTGGCACAGTGAGCCTTGTGAGTTCCTCGGATTGTCACTTGTTCTGAATCCATGGCCATGCAGTGGAGTGTTGTTTGTCTCGTAGCAGTGGCCATGCTTGGCTGTCTGTGTGATGCTCAATTGAAGTGGCCTTACCAACCCCCTCAGAAGCCTGCCCAACCTCTTCCTCAGTGGCCTGCCCAACCTCTTCCTCAGAAGCCTGCCCAACCCCTTCCTCAGTGGCCTGTCCAACCCCTTCCTCAGTGGCCTGTCCAACCTCTTCCTCAGTGGCCTGTCCAACCCCTTCCTCAGAAGCCTGCCCAACCCCTTCCTCAGAGGCCTGTCCAACCTCTTCCTCAGTGGCCTGTCCAACCCCTTCCTCAGAAGCCTGCCCAACCCCTTCCTCAGAGGCCTGTCCAACCTCTTCCTCAGTGGCCTGTCCAACCCCTTCCTCAGAAGCCTGCCCAACCTCTTCCTCAGAGGCCTGCCCAACCCCTTCCTCAGAGGCCTGCCCAACCCCTTCCTCAGAAGCCTGCCCAACCTCTTCCTCAGTGGCCTGTCCAACCTCTTCCTCAGTGGCCTGTCCAACCCCTTCCTCAGAAGCCTGCCCAACCTCTTCCTCAGAGGCCTGCCCAACCCCTTCCTCAGAGGCCTGCCCAACCCCGTCCTCAGAGACCTGCTCAACCCTTTCTTCAGAAACCTGCCCAAAACATACCTCAACAGATACCCTACACCAAAGGCGACACAAAACAGACCTGTGAGGTTGTGGACAAGGACAAGGTGTTGTGTGGACTTTCTGGCATCACTGCTCCCCAATGCCAGGCCATCAGCTGCTGTTTTGATGGACGGATGTGCTTCTACGGGAAGACAGGTAGGTGTCAGACCATGCTCATTTTACTCTAGAACTCTCACTCTCAAGTTGTAACAGTGCGATTTTACTTAATGTTTTGCCCCCTCAGAGAAACTAGTATCTTTCTCTTTACCAGAAAACTAGTAATTGGATTGTGAACTCTTCACTCTCAACAATTTCACTTACACTTACCCACTTAGATATGGCCATTTTGTATCCATCAATCAACATGCACCAAAATGCTCCAGTTTACTCAGCAATTAGGACTACTAACTTCATGTTTCTCCTATGCTCCTTGTCACCAGTGACTGTCCAGTGTACCAAGGATGGACAGTTTGTGGTGGTGGTTGCCAGGGATGCCACTCTGCCCAAACTTGAGCTAGATTCTATCAGCCTGCTAGGGGCAAACGGAGCCCACTGCACCCCTGTCGGCACTACATCTGCCTTTGCCATCTACCAGTTCAAAGTCACTGAATGTGGAACTGTGGTGACGGTACGTATGGCCAGGGTTTGGTTTCAGTACAATGAAACTGCATCTTAACCAGAGAGCTACTGTGTTGCTCTAGCACCTAATTCAGCTAATCGAGGTCCTAATAAACAGCTGATTAGAAGAATGGAGTTTGTTAAAACAGGGCAGGATTAAAAGCTTACTTACCCAGTAGCTCTTCTGGAGGAGGGTTGACTATCCCTTGGCTATATAATGAGTTAGAAAGTACTTATTTCTACTTTTGCACAATGTGATGCATGGTCTGTCTGCAGGAGGAACCTGATACTATTGTCTATGAGAACAGGATGTCCTCTTCATATGTAGTGGAGATGGGACCCTTCGGCGACATTACCAGGGACAGCCACTATGAGTAGGTGATCTTTGCCTAAAATGGGGTGTCATGCCCAGTTAAATGAAGGTAAAAAAAATTAAAAACTAAACATTCATATATATATAAGGTGTATATATATATATATACTGTGTTTTTAAGTTATTAACAATGTGTATGGCATTCATAATGTATAATAATTTGTTCTTCTCCCTATGCAACAACATTTCAACTGACTTACAATGGCTGGCATTTAGTCAGGACCATTATGAGATGATTATAAGCTTGAGGGTACATGCTCATAACCTCATTACTGCCTCATAACATGTTATACCTGCAGGCTTTATTGGCAATCCCCCCCCAAAAAAAGTGCTGATATGTGATGTCTTTCTGATAGCTCTGAATATATTGCTTTCTTCTCAGCCTGCTCTTCCAGTGTCGGTATACTGGGACTTCGGTTGAGACACTGGTTATCGAGGTGAAAACGTATCCAAACCCCAACCCAGTGGTCACTGTTGATGCCGTTCTCAACGTGGAGCTCCGACTGGCCAATGGACATTGTCTCTCCAAGGGATGTGATGAAAGTAATTCCTAGTTTTGATATTGTTCCTGTGTATCTGATATGAGGTATACGGTCAGAGTTCATGTGAGTTTTTTCACCAGGTGTTCAGGTTTTCTGCATCACTTAATATTTTTGTATTGTTTAAAAAAACTTCTTTTTTTTAAACTAAAATATTAAGTATATATATAAGTACACATATATATATATACTTTTAAAAAGGTATAAAAGGGAAAAAGCCTGATATGAACCTAATGATGATGAAGTAATGATCACTTATCCAAGTGCATGGTGGTTTAAGTGATTTACAGTATATTTTAAGGTGAACTCATCCACTACCAATGTAATTTTCCTCCACAGTGCAAGAAGCATACACCTCTTACTACACGGTGGCAGACTACCCTGTCACCAAGGTCCTCAGGGATCCCGTGTATGCTGAGGTTCGCATCCTGGGGATGACAGATCCCAATGTTGTCCTGGTACTGGAGCAGTGCTGGGCCACCACAAACCCCACAGGTGATAGGCCGCCCCGGTGGGACCTACTAGTTAATGGGTAACTAAATACTCTATACTTTTTAAACTTTGCGTTATATATACAGTGGGGCAAAAAAGTATTTAGTCAGCCACCAATTGTGCAAGTTCTCCCACTTAAAAAAATGAGAGAGGCCTGTAATTTTCATCATAGGTACACTTCAACTATGACAGACAAAATGAGAAAAAAAATACAGAAAATCACATTGTAGGATTTTTAATGAATTTATTAGCAAATTATGGTGGAAATAAGTATTTGGTCACCTACAAACAAGCAAGATTTCTGGCTCTCACAGACCTGTAACTTCTTCTTTAAGAGGATCCTCTGTCCTCCACTCGTTACCTGTATTAATGGCACCTGTTTGAACTTGTTATCAGTATAAAAGACACCTGTCCACAACCTCAAACAGTCACACTCCAAACTCCACTATGGCCAAGACCAAAGAGCTGTCAAAGTACACCAGAAACAAAATTGTAGACCTGCACCAGGCTGGGAAGACTGAATCTGCAATAGGTAAGCAGCTTGGTTGGAAGAAATCAACTGTGGGAGCAATTATTAGGAAATGGAAGACATACAAGACCACTGATAATCTCCCTCGATCTGGGGCTCCACGCAAGATCTCACCCCGTGGGGTCAAAATGATCACAAGAACGGTGAGCAAAAATCCCAGAACCACACGGGGGGACCTAGTGAATGACCTGCAGAGAGCTGGGACCAAAGTAACAAAGCCTACCATCAGTAACACACTACGCCGCCAGGGACTCAAATCCTGCAGTGCCAGGCGTGTCCCCCTGCTTAAGCCAGTACATGTCCAGGCCCGTCTGAAGTTTGCTAGAGAGCATTTGGATGATCCAGAAGAAGATTGGGAGAATGTCATATGGTCAGATGAAACCAAAATAGAACTTTTTGGTAAAAACTCAACTCGTTGTGTTTGGAGGACAAAGAATGCTGAGTTGCATCCAAAGAACATCATACCTACTGTGAAGCATGGGGGTGGAAACATCATGCTTTGGGGCTGTTTTTCTGCAAAGGGACCAGGACGACTGATCCGTGTAAAGGACAGAATGAATGGGGCCATGTATCGTGAGATTTTGAGTGAAAACCTCCTTCCATCAGCAAGGGCATTGAAGATGAAACGTGGCTGGGTCTTTCAGCATGACAATGATCCCAAACACACCGCCCGGCCATGAAGGAGTGGCTTCGTAAGAAGCATTTCAAGGTCCTGGAGTGGCCTAGCCAGTCTCCAGATCTCAACCCCATAGAAAATCTTTGGAGGGAGTTGAAAGTCCGTGTTACCCAGCAACAGCCCCAAAACATCACTGCTCTAGAGGAGATCTGCATGGAGGAATGGGCCAAAATACCAGCAACAGTGTGTGAAAACCTTGTGAAGACTTACAGAAAACGTTTGACCTCTGTCATTGCCAACAAAGGGTATATAACAAAGTATTGAGATAAACTTTTGTTATTGACCAAATACTTATTTTCCACCATAATTTGCAAATAAATTCATAAAAAATCCTACAATGTGATTTTCAGGATTTTTTTTCTCATTTTGTCTGTCATAGTTGAAGTGTACCTATGATGAAAATTACAGGCCTCTCTCATCTTTTTAAGTGGGAGAACTTGCACAATTGGTGGCTGACTAAATATGTTTTTTGCCCCACTGTATATATATGTTAAAAATTAAAAGCAAGTAATTTAAATAAACATCTAAATCCAGCTATTCTTGTTGAAGTTTGTGAACAATATAGTACTCTGATTAATCCATTTCCCCCCAGTTTCTGTCCTAGCTGGTCTCTGGTGCTCCTCACCATGACTCTCTCTCTCTCTGTGTGTTTATCTCCCCCCAGGTGTCCCTACCAGGATGACCGTTACCTGACCGTGCCCATCCCCTTGGACAGCTCCTATATCCCTCCAGGAGAATTCTTCTCCCACTACAAGCGCTTCGTCTTCAAGATGTTCACCTTTGTGGATCCGACATCTATGGTCCCCCTGCAGGAGAACGTAATGAATGCAGTTCAATCCCAAATCACATCAGAACCCATAGAGACACTTGTGTAGATCTGAGAGCGTTGCATAGATGTAAAGATGATGGTTAAGATTCCACCTAACATCCTATAGAGCAATGTGTAGCTATTACCATATTGCTTGAACATGTACCTATTTTATACATATTGTAGAGTGCTTCCTCATACACCTATAGTGCTTTAAACATAAATAAAAACATCACAATCAGTTGAAGGAATACCTAACATAGATATAGACATAACCATGGTACAAATCAATGTAGACAAGGCTCTGTTGACCAGCTCCAGAGATGTAGCTGATTTAATTTCTGTCTCACCAGGTGTACATCCACTGTAGTGCAACAGTGTGCCACGCTCTAGCAGGCTCCTGTGAACACAGGTGCAACAGGCAAAGTGAGTGGTGTGCTTAGGACCAGGCTGTCATGTTTACTCTGTGCAACAGTTTGGAGTGTGTTTTTATTGGCACAGGGGGTTGGTGGCACCTTAATTGGGGAGGATGGGCTTGTGGTAATGGCTGGAGCAGAATTAGTGGAATGGTATCAAACACATGGTTTCTATGCATTTGATGTCATTCCGTTTGCTCCGTTCCAGCCATTATTATGTCCTACGCTCAGCAGCCTCCACTGGTGAGTGGTTTATTTGAATCTTTAGTTTGAAGTCTTTGTCTGTGGTCTGACTGTCTTTTCTCTTCAGGGAGAGATCTTTCTGCTCAAGGCCAAAAGAAGACTAAAGCAGAGGTTGTGGTTTCCAGTCAAAAAGTCATCATGATTGACCCACGTCTTTATGTTTAAATCAAATGTGTTATATGATCCTCATTTATATGGTCTAACTTGACAATAAAATATGAGACATCTCATTGCTTTTTTTGTGGAAAGAGTTATGAAAAGGTTAAGTTACAAAACTTTTGCTGTGTGTTGGGGACTTTGTGGTCAGGGAAAATCCTTCAAACCTTTTCCCCTCACTTGGTCAGAGAAACCAAGGCAGGGCCCTGATAATATGCTGGCTTTGAACCACTTCCCAGCTTCAACACTAGAGGGTTTAGTCACCCAGGCAGGGATATTGCACCGTGTATTTTACTGGGAACACTCAATGCTGGAGAACCTCAACTTTTCCTTTATGGCATGCTAAAATAATGATGCACGGAGACAGTCACCTTTAAATAAACAAAACATATTTATTAATATATAAAGAAAACAAAAACAAATCTGTTAATTGTAAAGGCCAAAACAAGACAAACAATTTCATAATCAAAATAAATATTTCCTGAATAACTGTACTGTAGTAAATAAGCTTTATACAAGGGGGTGATACTGTTGGTATCAATACTACATGACCAAAAGTATGTGGACACATGCTTGTCTCGTTCCGAAATCATTGGCATTAATATGGTTCCCCCTTTACTGCTATAACAGCCTCCACTCTTCTAGGAAGGTTTCCACTAGATGTTGGAACATTGCTGCAGGGACTTCCATTCAGCCACAAGAGCATTAGTAAGGTCGACATTGATGTTGGGCGATTAGGCCTAGCTCGTAGTTTACGTTCCAATTCATCCCAAAGGTGTTCAATATGGTTGAGGTCAAGGCTCTGTGCAGGCCAGTCAAGGGCTTCCACTCCAATCTTGACAAACCATTTCTGTATGGACATCGCTTTGTGCACGGGGGCATTGTCATGCTGAAACAGGAAAGGGCCTTCCCCTAACTGTTGCCACAAAGTTGGAAGCACAGAATTGTCAAGAATGTCATTGTGTGCTGTAGCGTTAAGATTTCCCTTCACTGGAACTAAGGGGCCTACCCCGAACATGAAAAACAGCCCCAGACCATTATTTCTCCTCCACCAAACCTTACAGTTGGCACTATGCATTGGGGCAGGTAGCATTCTCCTGGCATCCGCCAAACCCAGATTTGTCCATTGGACTGCCAGATGGTGAAGTGTGATTTATCACTCCAGAGAACACGTTTCCACTGCTCCAGAGATCAATGGCGGTGAGCTTGACACTACTCCAGCTGACGCTTGGCATTGCGCATGGTGATCTTAGGCTTGTGTTCGGCTGCTGGATCATGGAAACCCATTTCATGAAGCTCCCGACGAACAGTTCTTGTGCTGACATTGCTTCCAGAGGCAGTTTGGAACTCGGTAGTGAGTGTTGCTACCGAGAACAGACATCCTATGCGCTTCAGCACTCGACAGTCCCGTTCAGTGAGCTTTTGTGGCCTACCACTTCATGGCTGAGCCATGTTGCTCCTAGACGTTTCCACTTCACAATAACAGCACTTACAATTGACCGGAGCAGCTCTAGCAGGGGAGAAATTAGACAAACACTTGTTGAAAAGGTGGCATCATATGACAGTGCAATGTTGAAAGTCACTGAGCTCTTCAGTAAGGCCATTCTACTGCCCATGTTTGTGTATGGAGATTGGATGGCTGTGTACTCGATTTTATACACCTGTCAGCAACGGGTTTGGCTGAAATAGTCGAATCCACTAATTTGAAGGGGTGTCCACATACTTTTGTATATATAGTGTGTCACACAGACCGATTTTGGCAGGCAGCTGCTATTTGAAACAATTCCAGCAGGGCTAGCTTGTGTATGTATGGTGTGTGTTTGGTGAAGCTATACTTAGTCATGGCAACACAATTAGTTTACCACGGCATACATAGTTCAGCGCATTGCTCAAATAGGCTTACTATAAGTAGTTATTAAAGTCAAATATGCCGCAGAGCACAAAAAAATTCAATAATATTCAAGACAAATATGCTGCAGACCGGAAAGCATTCCTCCACGCGCCAGCGTCTTTGAGAAAGGCTGGTATAGGCTATGGATCATGTTATTGAGACCACACTACGCGCACTTGATATTGAGCGCCCAGCAGAGAATCAGGGATGAGCGGCATCATCAGGCACACATAAGATATTATAATAAGCAACTAACTAAACCATGAGCAATACATGACATTTAATTGATTACAAATTACATGACAATTAATATTTTCTAAATACTAAACTCTTCCCCTACTGAAATTTAAAAAGCATGACCCTCCCATTTTCCTCCTGGTAACCATTCAGAAAAACGTAGCTATAGGTTGTTGTAACATTGAAACATTGAAACTTAAAACATGTTTTTGCACTTGATGGATCACCGGTGTGTTGAATGCAGCATTGCTGTATGGTGCACTCAAAATGTATTGTAGTTGAGTAGCCAGCCTAGGCTACTTCTCAAATGTTGCTGTAATAGGCCTACATGTTTCTCCTTTGCATGGCGCTTTGTTGCAGGGTTTTTTTGTAAGCAGGATAAAGTAAAGCAGAACAATTGAAGTTGAATTCACAGATGTGAGCGTAGATGACTCAACTGTTGACTCGCGTATGCGTCCTATTCGGCCCGCAGGACTTGTGTTTGACACATACGCTTGCCTTTTAGCCACGTTATGACTGACTTGTGATCATTGCCCTTGCTAGTTTGATTGTATTGACATTCCCAACATTAGTTACAGTAGTCCGTTTTTGTTCATAATATTGAGTTATTGTAAGAAACTGCATCCCGAATGGGTGGAGGCAGAAAACAACGTACCAGGCAAGTTGTGATTTACAACCTGGTGGCAATATTTTTAGACTACCAAAATATGAATTATGCATTGAACCGCATCCATCTATTCTAACAACAATGCCTTACAGTATGTCATGGAATTTTGAGTCAAATAGAACCTATTTTGAAAACATTTAAAAAATTAGTTTTTGTAGCATAACTAGGAATGTCACATTTTTGACTGATATTATGACTGTCTGTTTGTTTCATATTTGCATATCTGTCAATTCCACTTTAACCGTTTTAAATGTCAATTTCAGTAGGGTACGTCAGAGTTCGGACATCGCAAGGACCCAGATTAGATTTTTCCGTACACCCCCCACAACATGGAATCTTGGTTACTAGGTAACGGTAAACTGTACATGGAAGTGTCCAATCAGAGAACAGAACTGGGCCTGCTTGCAAACTTCTGTGTTGACAAATATTTTGATAATTTTCTATTTAGCTAGTTAACGTTATATTACCTACTTTGGGATGGAGTTTTGATATGGCTTCTTTACTAAATGCTGACCCGGCGTTGAGGGAATATATACTGAAGCATTCCTTGCCCCAGATATTTCAGGTGAGACTTTTACAATGTCACAAATTTTGCCATGCCAACTCTCGTGACCCTAACATAAAATAGCTAGCTAGCTACAGTAGCTAACGTTAGCGAGTTAAAGAGCCATATAGCAGTTTGTAGTTAAATTAATTAGCTAACGTTATATAGCTACATTTGATAATATGTACAATACTCGTGTTGTGTTTCAACAGGCATTATTAACAGGTTTATGTGTGTCGTGTCCTGAAAGTCCATTACATTTTCTGGAAAGGAAGATTGTGTCTATTCAGGAAAACCGGGACACTGCTGAGATTGATTGGTGAGTAACCTGTTACAGTATCCTACTTCTGAATGGTCTATATAAAATGGTTGTGATCTATAAATAAAAACTTCTCAAAACTTCCACTTTATGAAAAGCTGTGTAGGGAGTAAGTCACTGCACATGTGCATTTTCTTATTTTCAAGAATGAAATATTCCGGCACAACCGGAACTGGCCACCCCTCAGAGTCTGGTTCCTCTCTAGGTTTCTTCCTAGGTTCCTGCCTTTCTAGGGAGTTTTTCCTAGCCACCGTGCTTCTACATCTGCATTGCTTGCTTTTTGGTGTTTCAGGCTGGGTTTCTATATAATCATTTTGTGACATCTGCTGATGTAAAAAGGGCTTTATAAATACAATTGATTGATGGATTGATAAAGGTTCAATTTGGGTACCCACTTGCTTTACTTATCAACACTCCTGAACACTGCAGTGCATGGCCCACACCACAATGAATGCAGTTTGGTCTGAGTATAATGACAGTGATAGTTTCATTGCCATGTTTGAAATGCAAGAGGGATTAGAATTTTGTATCATAGCTAAACTCAAAACTTTATGATACCAGGTTGATAAAAGCTGCAGTGAATTGCAGAAAACTTTAACAAAGCACTGTCTCTAGGCATACATGTGTTGATGATCCAGAACAAGTTGCCGTGACCTCACTGGCAGGAAGCATGGTGCATGACATCTTTGGGAAACGAGATGATACACTGGTAAATTTAGAAATAATAGCACTTTTCGTTGAACAAGTCATAGTAGGTATTTGGACAAATTCACATATACTGTATTAAAGTAGTCAGAAGTTTAGAATTTGGTCCCATATTCCTTGCACTCAATGACTACATCAAGCTTGTGGCTTTACAAAGTTGTTGGATGCATTTGCAGTTTGTTTTTGTTGGTAAGGTTTAGTGGTTTCCTACATACATGCTGTACATGTACATTTTGAAAATGATCTCACCTTTACATCTTTCCTTCCCTCAACAGTTTCTCTCCCGTTTGTTTGAGAAGGCCTACTCCTGTTACAGAATACGTTTAACAAATATGTGCTTCAAGTAAGTAACCCCTGTTATCTAAAGCTCACCTATTGAATACAAAAATGGTGTCCCATTTTGAGAACCATGTTTAGTTGGGATACCGAGAGGATGGATGGACGAGGGGGGTTGAGTCTTGGGGCACTCTGGTAGCCACCACTGTTAGAAGACAAAGCTTGTCCATCCTGTCTGGAGGAAGAACTGGAAGGGAAAGGCCTTTGTACTGTAGGGGCATAGCCAGTTTGAGACACTTTGAACGGCTGCTTGACATTAGGGATTTGTTCACTCTGGACATCAAAACTGTTATAAGCACCACCATCATTTCCAAAGGTTGAGCCAGAATTACAAAGACTTCCATAGCTCTTTGAAACAGATTCTCCTGCAGGGACTTTGTTAGAATGATACAAGGGAACAGAATTAGGGCCTTTACTGCCATAACCACTGGGAGAGGCTGGACCTTGGGTAGAGATTATAGGATCAGGGACAGTGTCCTTGCAATTGGGCTTTGGAGAGGCTCATGGGGCTGTAGGCTGGCTCTCTCAAACTCTGGGTTGAACTGCAGCCATTATGGGCAAGCCCTTTCTCAATAGGGACATGGATAGTTTGGGATATTTGCCTTGGCAGCTGAATATGGGGGACATGTTCATTCTACACAGTGTCCAGGGTTTTTTGGAAAGGTCTACCTGGCTTAAAAAAGGTGTTCCTCATAGACTTAAAAAATTGTTTTAAATCATGAATGGTTGCAAAAATGAAATCCTTGACAATGTTACTAAGTCCTTGCCTATCATGTAAAGGGTTGTAGGGAGTTTGGACATCATTACCAGTGCTAGCATGTTCAGGCTCTAGAACAAAGGTGCTGGAGAGAGCTGGGATGAACTCATTGGGCTCATGCCGTGCGGAGATTCTGATCTGGGCAGAGCCCGAATGGCTAGAAACATGATCCCCATAAACACTGGAGTGACTGGGGTAGTTGACCTGCTCCACAGTTTCTCTTGCTTGTGACAGTTCCACCCTTGGGCATTGGCCTTGGTTCAGTTGGAGTGGAGACAAGTTGTGTGAACTGCCCAGGTTCCTGGGATTGGGGGACAGGTTCTCTCTGCACAGAGACACAGCTGGGGGATGATTTCCCTCCACTGGACTGGTAGCTGGTGTCTGCAGAGCCAGAGTCTGGACCAGGCCCTGAGAAGCCTCTAGATTTCAAGAGGCCTGAGGCATCTCTAATTTTCTATTTTATTTATTTAACCTTTATTTAACTAGGCAAGTCAGTCAAGAACAAAAGGGACGGGGGCTATAGTACAAAACAAACATCACGACAAGAGAGACAACACAACACTACATACAGAGAGATCTAAGACAACAACATAGCAAGGCAGCAACACATGACAACACAGTATGGTAGCAACACAACATGACAACAACATGATAGCAACACAACATGGCAGCAGCACAACATGGTAGCAGCACAAAACATGGTACAAACATTATTGGGCACAGACAACAGCACAAAGGGCAAGAAGGTAGAGACAACAATACATCACACAAAGCAGCCACAACTGTCAGTAAGAGTGTCCATGATTGAGTCTTTGAATGAAGAGATTAAAATAAAACTGTCCAGTTTGAGTGTTTGTTGCAGCTCGTTCCAGTCGCTAGCTGCAGCGAACTGAAAAGACGAGCGAACCAGGGATGTGTGTGCTTTGGGGACCTTTAACAGATTGTGACTCGCAGAACGGGTGTTGTATGTGATGAGGGCTGCAGTAGATATCTCAGATAGGGGGGAGTTAGGCCTTAGAGCATCAACCAGTGGGTCTTGTGATGGGTATACAGAGATGACCAGTTTACAGAGGAGTATAGAGTGCAGTGATGTGTCCTATAAGGAGCATTGGCGGCAAATCTGATGGCCGAATGGTAAAGAACATCTAGCCCCTCGAGAACACCCTTACCTGCCGATCTATAAATTACATCTCCGTAATCTAGCATGGGTAGGATGGTCATCTGAATCAGGGTTAGTTTGGCAGCTGGGGTGAAAGAAGAGCGATTGCGATAGAGGAAACCCAAGTCTAGATTTAACTTTAGCCTGCAGCTTTGATATGTGCTGAGAGAACCACAGTGTACCATCTAGCCATACTCCCAAGTACTTGTATGAGGTGACTACCTCAAGCTCTAAACCCTCAGAGGTAGTAATCACACCTGTGGGGAGAGGGGCATTCTTCTTACCAAACCACAATACCTTTGTTTTGGAGGTGTTCAGAAAAAGGTTAAGGGCAGAGAAAGCTTGTTGGACACTAAGAAAGCTTTGTTGTAGAGCGTTTAATGGGGAGGGGCCAGCTGATTATAAGACTGTATCATCTGCATTTACATGGATGAGAGAGCTTCGTACCTCCTGAGCTATGTTGTTTATGTAAATTGAGAAGAGCGTGGGGCCTAGTATCGAGCCTTGGGGTAATCCCTTGGTGACAGGCAGTGGCTGAGAAAGCAGATGTTCTGACGTTATACACTGCACATAAGGTGCTCCGTAGACCTCCGTAGATGTGTACTGAATGGATATCCACGCAGAACAGGGTTTCCTAAGGACATACACAGGGTGTAAGGTTGAGTCTAATATTATCAAGGTCGTTATGCTATTCAGGTCAATATTCAAGACATGCCTATTACCAAACGGGACAGAATTCTCACCTTTTTTAGCAGGTAAAAAGTTAGCGCTGATCAATATGGGTGTGACACATAGAGAGATAGACACATAGGACACAGCATTGTATCTGTCCCATAATGGTCTCTGTGAGAGCATGGACAGCACCATTGAGGCCATCTCCATTTTGAAGTAGAATTTTTAAAAATTTTACTATACTTCTATGAGTTGAAAACAAACTGAAAGGTTGCATACTGCCACCTGTAGTGTGTTGTTTGAACAGGTATAAAGCCAAGGTTCGCGATTTACTACCACTTGCAGTTATGTACTATTTGCTCATTATTATTTTTCATTGGCTGATCCCTCCTGATGTCCTGGGTGGTATTATGTGATCCGTCCTTAACCCATAGGAAGCCCCACCCAGTTGACTACTTCAAAATGGGTGAAAGTGGGCTCTGACGCTCATCGAATGTGGCAGGGCTTGCAAACTATTACAGACTACAAAGGGAAGCACAGCCGCGAGCTGCCCAGTGACACGAGCCTACCAGACGAGCTAAATTACTTCGATGCTCGCTTCGAGACAAGTAACACTGAAGCATGCATCAGCTGTTCCGTGTCACTGTGTGATCACGCTCTCCGTAGCCGATGTGAGTAAGACCTTTAAACAGGTCAACATTTACAAGGCCACAGGGCCAGACGGATTACCAGGACATTTACTCCGAGCATGCGCTGACCAACTGGCAAGTGTCTTCACTGACATTTTCAACCTGTCTCTGACTGAGTCTGTAATACCAACATGTTTCAAGCAGACCACAACAGTCCCTGTGCCTAAGAACACGAAGGTAACCTGCCTAAATGACTAGCACTCAAGTCTGTAGCCAACTAGCCATGAAGTGCTTTGAAAGGCTGGTCATGGCTCACATCAACACCACTATCCCCAAAACCATAGACCCACTCCAATTTGCATACCGCCCCAACAGATCCACAGATGATGCAATCTCTATTGCACTCAACACTGCCCTTTCCCACCTGGACAAAAGCAACACCTATGTGAGAATGTTATTCATTGACTACAGCTCTGCGTTCAACACCATAGCGCCCTCAAAGCTAAGGACCCTGGGACTAAACACCTCCCTCTGCGACTGGATCCTGGTCTTCCTGACGGGCCGCCCCCAGGTGGTAAGGGTAGGTAACAACACATCTGCCTCGCTGATCCTCAACACGGGGGCCTCTCAGGGGTGCGTGCTCAGTCTCCTCCTGTACTTCCTGTTCACTCATGACTGCATGGCCACGCTCGACTCCAACGCCATCATCAAGTTTGCCGATGACACAACAGTGGTAGGCCTGATCACCAACAACGATGAGACAGCCTATATGGGAGGAGGTCAGAGACCTGGCCATGTGGTGCCAGGATAATAACTTCACCTCAACATGATCAAGACAAAGGAGATGATTCTGGACTACAGGAAAAGGAGGACCCAGCACGCCCCCATTCTCATCGACGGGGCTGCAGTGGAGCAGGTTGGGAGCTTCAAGTTCCTTGGTGTCTACATCACCAACAAACTATCATGGTCCAAACACACTAAGACAGTCGTGAAGAGGGCCTGACAAAGCCTATTCCCCCTCAGGAGACTGAAAAGATTTGGCTTGGGACCTCAGTTCCTCAAAAGGTTCTACAGCTGCACCATCGAGAGCATCCTGACTGGTCGCATCACTGCCTGGTATGGGAACTGCTCGGACTCCAACCGCAAGGCACTACAGAGGGTAGTGCGTACGGCCCAGTACATCACTGGGCCAAGCTGCCTGCCATCCAGGACCTCTAAACCAGGCGGTGTCAGAGGAAGGCCCTAAATATTGTCAAAGACTCCAGCCACCCTAGTCATAGACTTTTCTTTCTGCAACCGCATGGCAAGCGGTACCGGAGCACCAAGTCTAGGTCCAAGAGGATTCTAAACATCTTCTATCCCCAAGCCATAAGACTCCTGAACAGCTAATCAAATGGCTACCCAGACTATTTGCATTGCCCCCCCCCCCCCCCCCCCCCCGCTGCTGCTACTCTCTGTTATTATCTATGTATAGCCACTTTGATTACTCTACCTACATGTACATAATTACCCCAATTACCTCGACAACGGTGCCCCCGCACATTGACTCTGTACCGGTTCCCCCTGTATATAGCCCTCCTATTGTTATTTACTGATGCTTTTTAATTATTTGTTATTCTTATCTCTTACTTTTTTGGGGGGATTTTCTTAAACTGCATTGTTGGTTAAGGGCTTGTAAGTAAGCATTTTACTGTTGCATTCGGCATGTGACAAATTACATTTGATTTGATTTGTGTCACGATCGTCGTAATAACACTCGGACCAAAGCGCAGCGGGAAATCGGTTCGACATATTTTATTTGAAGTGAACCTGCACAAAAAACAATAAAGAGTAAACAACACGTGAAGCTATGGAGTGCTCACAGGTGTCGTGTTTTTGGCTATGCCGGATTAAGTGATATGACATACTATTCTATAAAATCCTTTCTCCGTAATTAATATTACCTGATTGAGCTAATCATGTAAATGTAATTAACTAGAGAGGTGGGGCACCACGAAAGAATATTTATAGAGCTGTTATCTTCCGAATAAACTCTTAAAGACCTAGTAATATTTTACATCAATAGCAGTCAATATTAATCGTCACCTTATTTCAGTCTCATCTGAAAGTTGTAAATTCTTGGTTATCTTCACGAACCCTGGCTAACAAGTTGAATCAGCAATACAAAATTGGGTTTAATTATTTATTTACTAAATACCTGTCACACCCTGGCCTTAGTTATCTTTGTTTTCTTTATTATTTTAGTTAGGTCAGGGTGTGACATGGGGGATCTATGTGTTTTGTATTGTCTAGGGTTTTTTGTATGTTTATGGGGCAGTGTTCAGTCTAGGTGTTTGTATGTCTATGGTTGCCTAGATTGGTTCTCAATTAGAGACAGCTGTCTATTGTTGTCTCTGATTGGGAGCCATATTTAGGCAGCCATGGTCATTAGGTAGTTTGTGGGTGATTGTCTATGTCTTTACGTTAGTTGCTTGTGTCTGCACTTTCATTTTATAGCTTCACTGTCGTTTGTTGTTTTTGTATTAGTTTGTCAGTGTTCGTTTCGTGTTCGTCTTCGTTAAATAAAAGAAGATGTATTGTTATCACGCTGCGCCTTGGTCCTCCTCTCTTCCACAATACGACGATCGTGACAGAATCACCCACCAAAATTGGACCAAGCAGCGTGAAAGGAGGGAACAGCGCTTTGTGGAGGAATGGACCCGGGAAAAGGATGAGTGGAGAACAACCTGGGAAGAGATAGACAGGTGGGCGATCGATCCAGAGAAAGTGCCGGAGCCCGCCTGGGATTCGCTGGAGCAGTGCGAGGAGGGTTACAGGATAATGGAGTTGGAGAAAGGAGCACGACGGCGCGGTAGGAAGCCCTCGAGGAAACGCCAAAAGTTTCTTGGGGAGGGGCACATGGGGAGTGTGGCGAGTTCAGATAGGAGACCTGCGTCAACTTCCCGTGCTTACCGTGAGGAGCCGAAGAAGGAACCAGAGCCAGTCGGGCTGATATTGGAGGTGAGCAATGGGAATGATACAGAGACTGTAAAGGATTTAATGGGGAGTTTGGAGGAGAGTGAAATGAGAGAGCTGCTCTGTTGGTGCTTGAGGCACAACATCCACCCGACAGAGCGTGTGCGGGATGTGATGTTACCTGAGTCAGCTCTCCATACTCATCCTGAGGTGCGTGCTAACCGTCTGGGAATGACAGTGCCAGTCCCACGAACCAGGCCTCCTGTGCGCCTCCCTAGTCCTGCACCTCCTGTAGCAGCCCCACGTACTAGCTCTCCTGTGGCAGCCCCTCGTACCAGTCCTCCAATTCCGGTACCACGCACCAGGCCTATAGTGCACCTCGACAGTCCAATACGCCCTGTTCCTCTTCCCCGCACTAGCCTTTAGGTGCGTGTCCCCAGCCCGGTACCACCAGTTCCGGCACCACGTACCAGGCCTATAGTGCGCCTCGGCAGTCCAGTACGCCCTGTTCCTCTTCCCCGCACTCGCCCTGAGGTGCGTGTCCTCGGCCCAGTACCACCAGTGCCAACACCACGCACCAAGCTTCCTGTGCGTCTCCAGAGTCCAGTACGTCCTGTTCCTCCTCCCCGCACTAGCCTTGAGGTGCGTGTCCCCAGCCCAGTACCACCAGTTCCGGCACCACGTACCAGGCCTATAGTGCGCCTCGGCAGTCCAGTACGCCCTGTTCCGCCTCCCCGCACTAGCCCTGAGATGCGTGTCCCCAGCCCGGTACCACCAGTTCCGACACCATGCACCAGGCCTACTGTGCGCCTCAGCCGGCCAGAGTCTGCCGTCTGCCCAGCGCCGTCTGCGCTGTCCGCCTGCCCAGCGCCGTCTGAGCTACCCGTCTGCCCAGCGCCGCCTGCGCTGCCCGTCTACCAAGCGCCATCTGAGCTGTCCGTCTGCCCAGCGCCGCCTGCGCTGCCTGTCTGCCCAGCGCCGTCTGAGCCGCCCGTCTGTCCGGAGCCGTGAAAGCCACCCGTCTGTCCTGAGCCACTAGAGCCGTACGTCAGTCAGGAGCCGCTAGAGCCGTCCGTCAGTCAGGAGCCACCAGAGCCGCCCGCCAGTCAGGAGCTGCCAGTGCCGCCCGCCAGTCAGGACATGCCAGAGCCGCCAGTCAGCCACGACCCGCCAGAGCCGCCAGTCAGCCAGGAGCTGCCAGTGCCGCCCGCCAGTCAGGACATGCCAGAGCCGCCAGTCAGCCACGACCCGCCAGAGCCGCCAGTCAGCCAGGAGCTGCCAGAGCCACCAGTCAGCCAGGACCTGCCAGAGCCGCCAGTCAGCCAGGACCGGCCAGAGTCGTCAGTCAGCCAGGCCCTGCCAGAGTCGTCAGTCAGCCAGGCCCTGCCAGAGTCGTCAGTCAGCCAGGACCTGCCAGAGTCGTCAGTCAGCCAGGACCTGCCAGAGCCGCCAGTCAGCCAGGAGCTGCCAGAGCCGCCATCCAGTCAGGAGTTGCCAGAGCCGCCCGCCACTCATGAGCTGCCCGCCAGTCATGAGCTGCCCGCCAGTCATGAGCTGCCCGCCAGTCATGAGCTGCCTTCCAGTCATGAGCTGCCCTCCAGTCATGAGCTGCCTTCCAGTCATGAGCTGCCCTCCAGTCATGAGCTGCCGTCCAGTCATGAGCTGCCCTCCAGTCATGAGCTGCCCTTCAGTCCGGAGCTACCCCTCAGTCCGGAGCTACCCCTCAGTCCGGAGCTGCCCCTCAGTCCCCTCAGTCCAGAGCTGCCCTTCAGTCCGGAGCTGCCCCTCAGTCCGGAGCTGCCCCTCAGTCCGGGAGCTGCCCCTCCGTCCAGTCGCGCCCTCTAGGATAGTCTTCAGTCCGGGACTCGCTGTAAGGGTCCTCGCTCCAGAGGCGCCACCAAAGCGGATATTGACTATGGTGGAGTGGGGTCCACGTCCAGCACCCGAACCGCCGCCGTGAGAAGGCCCACCCGGACCCTCCCCTTCTGTGTCAGGTTTTGCGGCCGGAGTCCGCACCTTTGGGGGGGGGGGGGTACTGTCACACCCTGGCCTTAGTTATCTTTGTTTTCTTTATTATTCTAGTTAGGTCAGGGTGTGACATGGCGGATGTATGTGTTTTGTATTATCTAGGGTTTTTTGTATGTTTATGGGGCAGTGTTCAGTCTAGGTGTTTGTATGTCTATGGTTGCCTAGATTGGTTCTCAATTAGAGACAGCTGTCTATCGTTGTCTCTGATTGGGAGCCATATTTAGGCAGCCATGGTCATTAGGTAGTTTGTGGGTGATTGTCTATGTCTTTACGTTAGTTGCTTGTGTCTGCACTTTCGTTTTATAGCTTCACGGTCGTTTGTTGTTTTTGTATTAGTTTGTCAGTGTTCGTTCGTGTTCGTTAAATGAATAATTAAATAATTTCGTCAATGGCTTATATAGTGGAGGGAAAAAAGGGGTGTGTTTCATAATTTACAACCTAGGTCTCTTCACGTGGGCGGGCCACTGAGTCGGGCCTAATTCACTCATGAAAACCCAATTCTCACATTTTAGAAGCTAAAATCACATTTCATCCCATCACGAATAATTTCATATTCAAACATTTGAATTGAACAACAATTCCATGTGAATCCGATAACTCTGATGTGTAGACTTTCCACAGTAGAGTTTATGTCATTCTATCATTGATGAGAATGTGCCAGATGACAACCGAACTGACATAATATACATTAAGTACCACCGCATATGTTCAATTGGTCGGATTACCAGAATATAGTTAATTTCCCCCCAACGTCTGATGTTCCCAGAATCTCTATGTTAACCAAGGGGTTTTCTAATGTCACATCAGTAGAGTAGAGAGAGGAAAAAGGGGTGAAGAGGTATTTATGACTGTCATAAACCTACCCCCCGGCCAACGGCATGACACAGGCAACTACACCTAAACAAGATCCCACAAAAAAACAGTGGGGAAATGGCCGCCTAAATATGATTCCCAATCAGAGACAACGCTAAACAGCTGCCTCTGATTGGGAACCATACCAGGCCAACATAGAAATAAAACAACCTAGATTACCCACCCTAGTCACACCCCGACCTAACCAGAATAGAGAATAAAAAGTCTCTCTATGGTCTTGGCGTGACAGAATCCTTCCCCCCCTCCCCCCATCAAAGTTGCGGACTCCGGTCGCAAAACCTGACTCTATAGGTGAGGGTCCGGGTGGGCATCTAGCGTCGGTGGCGGCTCCGGTGCGGGGTGAAGTACCCAATCCGCTTGCAGATCCGCCAGCGATTCGGTGGCGGCTCTGGTGCGGGACTTTGCCCCCGCCCAGACCACGGGTCCGGCCATGGAGCCGGGTAGAACGCCGTGCCCGGACTGGGCCTCGGCGCAGAGGAGGACCCCGGCCATGGAGCTGGGTTGAACGCCACACCCGGACTGGGCACTGGCGCCGAGGAAGGCTCCGGCCATGGAGCTGAGTTGGCCGCCGTGCCTGGACCGGGCACCGGCGCAGAGGAAGGCTCCGGCCTTGAAACGGGACTGGACGTCGTGCCTGGACTGGGCCTCGGCGCAGAGGAGGACCCCGGCCATGGAGCTGGGTTGAACGCCACACCCGGACTGGGCACTGGCGCCGAGGAAGGCTCCGGCCATGGAGCTGAGTTGGCCGCCGTGCCTGGACCGGGCACCGGCGCAGGGGAAGGCTCCGGCCTTGGAGGATTTTTTCCGTGTAGTCGTTCAAAGTTTCAGAAATGCCACGTGCGTCCACTTATATTAGTGCTTTCGTAAAAACCTAACCATTACGAAGCTTCTATTTTATAAAATAAGCCTCAAGTAGCAAATTAGAAATTCCATTTTTTATTGACCAAATTCGGCATTCTCTCATTGACCTCTATATACAAAATTAAACTGGGAAAATCTCTGGCATCTTCCTGAAGATCACTGATGTCATGATATGACCTCGTTTTTTGGGGGGGTTCTCAGTTGTCTTGAAAGCACCAATTGAACACCACTCTTCCAATTGATTAGTCAGTTCCAAAGTAAATCATCAGCTTAGACATCAATATGAAGCTTAGATACTGTTTCAAAAATAGGCCGACAATGCAGTTGACAGTTAAAAATTCTAATTTTATAAACACACACTTTTGTCTATGAAGAGTGGCGGCCAATAACTTAAGATGTGTGATTGAAAGTCCAGATCTTCTCCCTGGGTCACTGGTAAACAAGCTGGGGGGTTAGCAGGGACTCAGTACTCTGTATTTCCTTTCACCTCCTACTGTTGCAGGTAGTACAGGCCCTGGGAGGATGATATCAGTATCTAGTATCACTGACAGCTTTTTTTCTAGCAAACATATGCTGCTTTCTGAATAGCTGAGTATCTGGGGGGAATAGCTCATTGAGGAAGTGAAACCTTTTAAGGTGTTGCAGATATAAATATACATTATAGAACAGTCAGAGACTTCAATTCAACAACATAACTGAGGCACATATACTGTAGGTCTATTCGTACCCCTATTGAATGAAAACGCCCTTGGTTCATGTTCTACCCCGCTGAATGAATGAAGGTGTACAGGATCAGTCCTACCTGCCAGCTCACTGAATTAATGATGGTTGTGTTTTGTGGGCACCGGCAGGGCGTGGAAAAGGTTCATCTGGAATAAGCGGAAGGAGGCCAGGGAGTTGACGCTGAAGATGGAGACAGCTGAGAGGCACTACATACAGAGGGGCCTGAGGGTCGCACTCTGCAAGTGGGTGGAGTGGGTACAGGTCTGCAAGAGAAGGCAGAACGGTAGGCAACTACTATTGGCATGTGTTGCAGAGTCATTGATATAGCCTACAGAGTTACTGGAGGGAAAGTACAGTTTAAGCATCTGGAATAACAATGGGTGCAATTTTGGCACCTGAGAAGATATTTAAATTTAGGTTAAAATAGTTTACCAAACTGTAGGCCTATCTATGACTCTAATGCATATTTATGCATTACTGTCAGAGCATTACTTGTCTGACCTCAGTTCATTCATGTGCTTCAGTACAGAAAAAAAAACTAAGTTATGCTTTAGTATCCATGTGAGTAACCTGTATGTGTGAATCACCTGTCTTTTGCAAAGCTTCAGAATACAGTATGAGAACATAGTTCTGAAAACAGCATGGCTTGTTTTTGGTCAGTTATGTTAAGTTGGTCAGCTGAAAGTCATTAGCTAATACTATATATCCAGACTAGTCTCTGCTGTTAGTTTAACTGATTTATTCTTTGACTAACTATGACTATTTATAGTCGTACTCTGTATCATGACTGTTGTCTTTTAAAAAGCTGTCAGGATGTTTGGCATTATGAATGACTGTATACAGATAATTTTTCCTTTGGGTGTCCCTGACTCAGTTATGCTTATTGAGTTAAAGTGTTGGTATAAAATACAGTTGCAACATCCATGTTTCTACGAAAACGTTTTTTCCACAAATATATCATTTTTCGACAGTATATTATTCACATTTTCATGCAGGACATGTATAATACTTGTGTGTTTTCCTCTTAGATGCCATGAAGAAGATCCAGCGCGTATGGAATGCTATCCACTGTAAGATTGTCATAGGTGCTTGGCGCTATGTGGTGCAGGACTCAAAACGGACAAAGGAGCACTTTGAGGTATGGCTAGACAAGATTCATCTGGTTAGTATTTACTGTATACCAATTAAGAATTAGATTTTTTTATTTAACCTTTATTTTGACTTGGTGTCAATGCTGAGACCAAGGTCTTTTCCAGATGAGCCCTGTTTAGCACAACAACAATACACATCAAAATACAATATACCCATTCAATTACACATCAATATTAACATTCAAATACACATTATTATGCTCAATACATGAAAAGCAAAACACAATCATAAAAAACAACACCTTCTTCAGTAAAATGGTCACCAAACAGCCTTAGAGGGTACAATTATTCCTATTTTAAAGTGCATTGGAGATCATTCCACACATAAGGTGCAAAATAACTAAAAGCAGATCTACCAGAGTTAGCTATCCCTGAGACCGGGTCTGGTATCTCTTGCATATATAAGTTAACAAGGTAAGGTATGGCGGACGTTTAAACAGGAGGGCTTGATAAACAAACAGAGTGCAATGCATTGGTCTACAAGACTTCAGAGAGGGCCAGTCTACTTTCTGATACAGAATGCAGTGATGTGTACTGAACCTATGGCCCGTAATACAGCGTAATGTGCTATAATAAACTGCGTCGCATGGCTTCAATACAGTTGCAGCTGCATTCATATAGACAATGTAATGTGTGTGTTGTCAGAGACTGGAGAATGGTCTGTTGGAGATGAGCAGTAAGGACTCTGATGTTGCCATTGGAGAGGGACATGACGGACTCTCACTGCTACCTTGCAAGCTCTCAATAAAGGTACTCCTCTCTCTCGCTCTTACTGTCTCCCTCATGCTCACTCGCTAAACCTGCCTCCTCTTCTTTCTCACCCTACATTCTTATGAGTCATATGTCCACCCCAGGTATCCTGAGTTTTCTTCTTTAACTGTCAGATTGTTTGTGAAGATTCCTAGCCTTCATGGGCAGTTAACCCTGAGGTCACCTCTATTGCATGCATCATGACTTATGATGACCCCAGTCCTTGTCCCTTCTAAGGCCACATGAGGGTCGTTCCATATGAGTTCAGTCACTTTCTGACTGCACCCCTTTTGATTTGAATGATACCTTCCATACATGTTTGTCCATGGTAGAACCACAAAGATGGTTGAAGGTCCATACATCAGAGAATGTTGACTTGAATGGGAATACACATTGTTTTGAATTAAACTGTCAGTCTTCCATAGGAAACCTATTGAAATCATAGAAGTATAGATAAAATAATAAACATTCCCATTCAAGTTGACATTCAATGGTGGGTGGACTGGCGGCCATCTTTCTGGTAGTAATTGAAACTTCAATTTAAATATCAGTGGTGTACCAGCTGATAGGCAGAATCTACCGCACACCCAAAGCTGATTTGTGACGGTGCTGTAGGCAAAAGGCAAAACTGGAGAAACAGGAAAAAGTCTCTGCACACTACCAAATATATTTTAATTATAGCTGAGCAGTGAGTCAAAGGTAATTACAGACACCTGTGGTAATCTAAAGTACCCAAAAGGTCCACTAGATGTCATAATATCATATAGAAATACAGGATAGAACAGAACATGTTATACTGTAGATGTATTTCTACTAGAACAAAACATGTACACAACATTGTTTCTCCAATGGTGTACCAGCTAAATTGCAGTGGTCTGAAGGGATAGGTCCATTCTATGAATTTAGCTTCTATGATTGAAATGACACCCACCCTGTATTCAAGAGAATGCTGTGTCTCAACCAATGACGAGCACAACACAAACACTTCAGACAATGTAAAATAGGGTCTATACTACAACATATGTGAAAATGAAAAAAAAGATCTGAGTTTACCCGTGTTAAGAGAATTTATGTTAAAGGTTAAGGAATGACTTCATTTTTATAAATAAAAAATAAATACAAATTAAATAAATTATTAAATAGCTTGACATCCCTGTTTGTAAGCTTTCAAATGGTATCAAACTCAAGCCTTTATATTTTTCAGTGATGAAGACATGGAAGTCTCATGGTAGGGTGGGGTATGCAAAATGGGTCAACTTTGAGCATCTCTACTCCTCAATGTTTAGGCTTTCAGGTCCAAAACGTCACTTTCTGACCACTTCTAGAATGGGCAAACATGTTCGGAAGGTTTCGTTAAAGGCCCAGTGCAGTCAAACTTGATTTACCTGTGTTTGATGTTTCCACACTGAGGTTGGACTAATACTGTGAAATTTTGAAAATGATGATAATGCACTTTTAGTGTAAGAGCTGTTTGAAAAGACTGCCTGAAATCTCTGCCTGTTTTGGTGGGATGGAGTTTTGGCCTGCCTGGTGACATCACCAGGCGGAATAATAGTTAATAGACTAATAAGAAAGAGCGTTCCAAACCTCTCTGCCACTAACAGCTAGTTTTCAGTTTCCCCTCCCTACTCAGACCACTCCCAGACAGTCCTAGCAAAATTCTTGCTTGAAAAATTGCTCTTTGCCAAGAAAGGGGGTAACTTAATTGTTACCCCGAATTGATTTGATATCAAGCTAGAAATGGCTGCAATGGAACTTTACAATCTAATGGGGTGCGCTCAGAAAGTGATTGAATTCATATGGAACGACCCATAATTAAAGTCCATCACAGCCTACCATGGCCTATTATGCTCTATTATCAGTTGCCATGGCAGTTGTGTGTGTGTGTGTGTGTGTGTGTGTGTGTGTGTGTGTGTGTGTGTGTGTGTGTGTGTGTGTGTGTGTGTGTGTGTGTGTGTGTGTGTGTGTGTGTGTGTGTGTGTGTGTGTGTGTGTGTGTGTGTGTGTGTGTGTGTGTCGAATGACTCTCTCTCCCTCTGGATGATAGTGTTATTGGACCCATTTCTGAGAGTTGTTACTCCATAATTACATGTTCCCTGTATATTTTGTCTTCTGGCCAAACAAGACTTGTTTTGATTTTGGAGTGGCAGCGGGGGTTTTGTAATCAGCATGGGTTCATGTTTAGTGTGAGGGGAAATGCTAGGAAATGGTTCCTATATAGAAAAGGCGTGCCTATTACATGCTATACAGGACTGTTTTGTCTGTGACCACCCCTGTAGGCATCTAGCAGTTATAGCTTATTTCTTGGCAGTGATTACTATGCTGTTTTTATCAAACATCTCGCTCAAGAAATATTACTGGGACATGACTATGTTTCGGGAAAGGAGCACAGCTCCTAAATGCTTTGTTGACATTCAGTATGTTTTTGTCTGTTTGTAAAGGCAAAATCAAATTAATTGTGGGAAAATAGCAAGAAGAATGGGGGCAGAGAGATTGTTCTGCAGTGTTTTCTTCATATGAAATGGATTGAGATTAACTCACAATCGCATTGCAAAGGGCATAAACAGTATGGGTGAAACGTTTGAATTGACTTGCAGTAAATCAAGGCCTATGCTGAAGTGTTGTATTGCGAATGAAAAGTGGTAGATGTGTCATCAGAGTTTTTGGTTTTGGTAAAATCTGACATTGTTCTGAAATGACACCCAATAGCCTTGTAGTTAATTTGATAGGAAATAGGGTATACTTTCAGATGCAGCCATGCATAACATCTTTCAACACCAGATTGACTGAACAGTTGCTATGGCAGGGGTCACTAACCCAGGTCCTGGAGAGCTACAAGCTAGGTCGTAAAAATATCTCTATCTTCAACCTAAGCTACAGAGTGTGTAGGTTCCAGTGCTGGGTTGGTGACAACTGTTCCATCATAGTATACTGTTTGGTCAGGTCTTCCAGAGTCTAGACGTAGGAGACCTGCTGAAATGTGCAGAAGTGTGTCAGACCTGGAAGGCCATCGCTCAGACCTGCTCACTGTGGAGTCGGGTCAGTATAGCACACACTCACACACACCACAATGACAGGTACTGTAATTACCATAAACATTTAATGTAACATTAATTAATTGTTGTCAGTGATTTAACTCTTATGTCTACAGCATGTTCCACGGTGCTTTCAGGTCTAATATATCCCTTGTGTATTGTTACTTGTTGAGTCCGGATGTGTCCTGTAATGTTTCCTCCAACGTTTGTCTCTGAATGACAGATCAGTTTCTCTGTGGAGAGGGACTGGATCACAGACCGCATCGTGGAACAGATCCTACAGAAGTACCGGCCGTTTGTAGTTCACCTTAACATGCGTGGCTGCACCTCTCTACAGTGGCCCAGCTTCAAATGTATCAGTGAGTACTAGCATACACACACAGACATACACACACACGCATGGGTGTAAAGATTACATACCTGCACGCAAGCGTATGCACACACACTAACACACATATAACAGAAAACGCACAATTACGTAAATGTGATTGTGTTTCATTTCACAGCTACATGTACATTCAAATTACTCTACCAATATAACATTTCTGTCATCTCTAAATCATCTGAAAAAAACAGCACTGACAAAGCAGGAACAACGATATTAAAACAAAGTTAGTTTCACCATCTGATACAGACTAAATTTAAATGATCTATAAAATAAGACTAAAAAGTATTATTAGAAAAACAAGATTTCAGTCTTGGAGGTGTTTCCAGCCCGATTCCGTGTTTGGTTAATTATGTTATTCCCCCAACCCTATTTCACTTCTTCAAAATCCCCAGAATGAACGTAAGATAACTCTCAAAAATCTGTAAATAATTTTGATGTTTTTGCCGAGGATGTTTTAGTAGCGCAATTTTTTTTATACAAAGAAATTGTAGACCTCCACAAGTCTGGTTCATCAGACAATTTCCAAATGCCTGAAGGTACCACGTTCATCTGTACAAACAATAGTAGGCAAGTATAAACACCATGGGACCACGCAGCCGTCATACCGCTTAGGAAGGAGATGCATTCTGTCTCCTGGAGATGAACGTACTTTGGAGCGAAAAGTGCAAATCGGTCCCAGAACAACAGCAAAGGACCTTGTGAAGATGCTGGAGGAAACAGGAACAAAAGTATCTATATCCACAGTAAAACGAGTCCTATATCGACATAACCTGAAAGGCCGCTCAGCAAGGAAGAAGCCACTGCTCCAAAACCGCCATAAAAAAGCCAGACTACAGTTTGCAACTGCACATGGTGACAAAGATCGTACTTTTTGGAGAAATGTCCTCTGGTCTGATGAAACTAAAATAGAACTGTTTGGCCATAATGACTATCGTTATGTTTGGAGGAGAAAGGGGGAGGTTTGCAAGACGGGGGTGCTTTGCTGCAGGAGGGACTGGTGCACTTCACAAAATAGATGGCATCATGAGGCAGGAAAACTATGTGGATATATTGAAGCAACATCTCAAGACATCAGTCAGGAAGTTAAAGCTTTGTCGCAAATGGGTCTTCCAAATGGACAATGACCCAAAGCATACTTCCAAAGTTGTGGCAAAATGTCTTAAGGACAACAAAGTCAAGGTATTGGAGTGGCCATCACAAAGCCCTGACCTCAATCTCATAGAAAATGGGTGGGCAGAACTGAAAAAGCGTGTGTGAGCAAGGACTACTACAAACCTGATTCAGTTACACCAGCTCTGTCAGGAGGAATGGGCCAAAATTCACCCAACTTATTGTGGGAAGCTTGTGGAAGGCTACCCAAAACGTTTGACCCAAGTTAAACAATTTAAAGGCAATGCTACCAAATACTAATTGAGTGTATGTACACTTCTGACCCACTGGGAATGTGATGAAAGAAATAAAAGCTTAAATAAATCATTCTCTACTATTATTCTGACATTTCACATTCTTAAAATAAAGTGGTGATCCTAACTGATTTAAGACAGGGACTTTTTACTAGGATTAAATGTCAGGAATTGTGAAAAACTGAGTTTAAATGTATTTGGCTAAGGTGTATGTAAACTTCCGACTTCAACTGTAACTAAGGTGTTTGGTGCAGTATTTCTCAAGTAAAACAATGCAGGACGTGTTGTCTTAAGTAAACAGTCGGCGCTGCTGAGCAGGTCTGTCTATTATATTGGATAGAGAGCAATCACCACAGTTGTTCACCCCATGTTAGTGGACAAATGGACATTGTCAAATCAAAACGCAAACTTCATTTACCTGTTGTAACGCATGGATTTTCCATTTTTCGTTTTCAAAAACAAAGTCTGTTTTCGAACGAGACTTTGACCAAAATTTTCCTATTTACACTTTGTAGTCAAGTTTGACACTAGAATAACTGTTTCTGATTCATATCAATGCGTTTTCAAAGGGATTCATTGCTTTTTAAAGGCAGTCGCTCTTTAAAGATGTTTAAGATGTCAGTCATTCCATCCTTCGGTGGTTGTTTAATTCAATCTAGTGATGCAGTATTTCGGCGGTCCTTTCAGATGTGCCGGCTCCACCTCCTCCTCCTCTAGCTCCCCCTGCAACACCATAGCTTTGTTCCACAACTCCGGATATGTCTGGCCGTAATCTTTCTGGCCGTATTCTGTCTGATTGTGTTCTATCTGGCCGCAGGCTCTGTTGTAGAAGTGGACGTAGTCCTCCACACTCTTTCCTCCGAGCTTGGGAGGGGGGTGGCACAGCAGGCCATAGCGGGTCACCCCTGGGTGCAGACATAGCCAGTACACCAGGTAGTGGATGCTGGAATGTTGATTTATTTATTTCATGGTTTATTTACGGGGGACAGGGGATTTTGAAACATTGACACATTGAATGATCCATGGTCAAATGCATTGTACTCATAATGCGTTAGTTTTTAGCTAATGTTAATAGTAGTACTACCCACCTGTAGTTACAGACCCAGGGGTTTCCCCCCAGCCTTAGCAGGGACGGGAAATAGAGGTCTTCTAGAATTCCATAGTTGAAGAAGTGCAGGCTGTTGTTGGACTGGTCAAACTCACGGAGGTGGAGGAGGCCAGACAGGGAGGCTGAGAGAGAGGGAGAGGAAATCATTATTATCATCAATAGTAAGGTCAAATTAATAATTTCTTCCCTTTTTAAGTACTTCCAAAACTGTCCTGTGGATGAGCATTATACAATCAATTCAAAACAGAATTAGTTATCTGGCAATGTGAATGCTTCAAACCTCACATATGTTATTCATCAGCTGATGGAATACACAACTGTTCATGTTCATATGTTTCTCATGGCTATCACAGTGAATAGTAAACATATGGTTGTCATTGATCTATGGATTTGGAATATTCTACCCCTCAGGGCCTTGAGATGTGGCCTCTCTGACGCTCACACATTAGAGGTTGATAATCAGGCTTTGTCTCTGTCTCTCTGTCTCTCTCTCGCCATCTCTCTCACTCTCTCTCTCTCTCTCTCACTCACTCAAACACACGCAGACACACACACCTGTGTCTATGTCTTTCAGGTTGTTGTGTCTGAGATTGAGTGACCTCATTTTGGGACAGGTCCATGTGAACCATGTCCCCTGGGATGTCTGCAGGAACCTCAGTCAGATCTAAAGATAGGGGGGGGATAACAGAGAGAGTTTATGGGTGATAGTCAGTCTCTGACAATGGCTCAGTCCTGAGTTAAAACTTGTACTGGTTCAGTTTATTACCAAATTAAATTAAGCTATTGTTTTGTTATTGTTTCAGAGGGACTGTATTCTGTTAATGCGTCTGATTTATTAGGTACACCCATCTAGTACCGGGTTGGACCCGGCTTTGCCTCCAGAACAGCCTGAATTCTTCTGGGCATGGAAACATTAGTCAGTTGGTATCAAGGGACCTAACGTGTACCAGGAAACATTCCCCACAACATTACACCACCGCCACCAGCCTGTACTGTTGACACCAGGCAGAATGGGACCATGGACTACTGCTGCTTACGCCAAATCCTGACTCTGCCATCAGCATGACGCAATAGGAACAAGGATTCGTCGGACTAGGCAATGTTTTTCCACTCCTCAATTGTCCAGTGTTGGTGATCGCTTCTTCTTGTTTTTCCCTGATAGGAGTGGAACCCGGTGTGGTTGTCTGCTGCAATAGTCCATCCGTGACAAGGACTGACGAGTTGTGGGTTCCCGAGATGCCGTTCTGCACACCACTGTTGTACTGCACCGTTATTAGCCTGTTTGTGGCTCGCCTGTTAGTTTGCATGATTCTTGCCATTCTCCTTCAACCTCTCATCAACAAGCTGTTTTCGCCCACAGACCTGCCGCTGACTGGATATTTTTATTTGTCTCACCATTCTCATTAAACCCTAGACACTGTCGTGCGTGAAAAAGCCCAGGGGGCTAGTTGTTTCTGAGATATTGGAACCGGCGTGCCTGGCACCAACGATCATACCACGCTCAAAGTTACTTAGGTCACTCGTTTTGCCTACTCTAACATTCAATTGAAACTACCTGAATGCCTTGATGCCTGTCTGCCTGCTTTATATAGCAAGCCATGGCCATGTGACTCACTGTCTGCAGTAGCACACCATTTTCGTGAACGGGGGGTGTATCTAATAAACTGGCCACTGAGTGTATACAGAGTGAGAGTGGGGGAAGAGAGTTGATAGCTCTGTCGAGTGGCGCAGCGGTCTAAGGCACTGCATCTCAGTGCAAGAGGCGTCACTACAGTCCCAGGTTCAAATCCAGGCTGTATAACATCTGGTCCCATAAGGCAGCGCACAATTGGCCCAGCGTCATCCAGGTTTGGCCGGGGTAGGTTGTTATTGTAAATAAGAATTTTGTAAATAAGAATTTTATTCTTATAATTTATGTAAATAATACTTTTTTATGAGATAAAAAAAACACATCTGTCACACAAACTCACATGTACACCCACTTACTCGTGTTTTCGTTCTAACCTGCTTGCCGACTAAGTAAATTTATGTAATTATGGTAATCCACATCTGAAGGGAATTTTCAGAGAAACACAAACATGAGGCTGGACAAAAACATGCTCAGAGACATAAACCTTTAATAACCCTCTACAGTCTAAGCCCTGTCTAAGCCGGGGGAGGGGTGGGAGGGAGTTCTACTAAGCAATATGAAATAGTTTTAAGAAGGTTGTACCAAGGATAATTTACAGTACCATTCAAAAGGTTGGACACACCTACTCATACCAGGGTTTTTATTTTTTATTATTTTCTACATTGTAGAATAATAGTGAAGACATCAAAACTAGGAAATAACACAAATAGAATGTGTTAAACAAATCAAAATATATTTTATAATTGAGATTATTCAAAGTAGCCACCCTTTGCCTTGATGACAGCTTTGCACACTCTTGGCATTCTCTCAACCAGCTTAATAAGGTGTGGAATGGAATGCATTTAAATTAACAGGTGTGCCTTGTTAAAAGTTAATTTGTGGAATTTCTTTCCTCCTTAATGTGTTTGAGACAATCAGTTGTGTTGTGACATGGTAGGGGTGGTATACAGAGGATATGTCACACCCTGATCAGTTTCACCTGTCCTTGTTATTGTCTCCACCCCATCCAGGCATCGCTTGTTTTCCCCAGTGTATTTATCCCTGTGTTTCCTGTCTCTCTGGGCCAGTGTATTTATCCCTGTCTCTCTGTGCCAGTTCGTCTTGTATGTTCCAAGTCAACCAGCGTTTTTTCCTGTACTCCTGCCTTTGCTATTCTCTTTTTTCTAGTCCTCCCAGTTTTGACCCTTGCCTGTTCTGGACTCTGTACCCACCTGCCTGACTATTCTGCCTGCCTTGACCACGAGCCTTTCTGCCACTCTGCACCTCCTGGACTCTGATCTGGTTTTGACCTTTTGCCTGTCCACGACCATTCTCTTACCTACTCCTTTTGGATTATTAAACATTGTACGACTCCAACCATCTATTTCCTGTGTCTGCATCTGGGTCTCGCCTTGTGTCATGATAGGATAGCCCTATTTGGTAAAAGACCAAGTCCATATTATGGCAAGAATAGCTTAAATAAGCAAAGATAAGCAACAGTCCAGCATTACTTTAAGACATGAAGGTCAGTCAATCCGGAAAACTTCCAGAACCTTGAATGCAAAACCCATCAAGCGCTATGATGAAACTGGCTCTCATGAGGACTGCCACGGGAAAGGAAGACCCAGAGGATAACTGCAGAGGATAACTTCATTAGTTACCAGCCTCAGAAATTGCAGCCCAAATAAATGCTTTGGAGTTCAAGTAACAGACACATCTCAACATCAACTGTTAAGAGAAGACTGTGAATCAGGCCTTCATGGTCGAATTGCTGCAAAGAAACCACTACTAAATTACACCAGTAAGAAGAGACTTGCTCGGGCCAAGAAACACGAGCAATGTACATTAGACCGGTGGAAATTTGTCCTTTGGTCTGGAGTCCAAATTTTAGATTTTTGGTTCTAACTGCCATGTCTTTGTGAGATGCGATGTGGGTGAACAGATGATCTCCGCATGTGTATTTCCCACCGTAAAACATGGAGGTGTTATGGTGTGGGAGTGCTTTGCTGGTGATACTGTCTGTGATTTATATAGAACTCAAGGCACACTTAACCAGCATGGCTACCACAGCATTCTCCAGCGATACGCCATCTCATCTGGTTTTGGCTTAGTGGGACTATCATTTGTTTTTCAACAGGACAATGACCCAACACACCTCCAGGCTGTGTTAGGGCTATTTTACCAAGAAGGAGAGTGATGTAGTGCTGCATCAGATGACCTGGCCTCCACAATCCCCCAACCTCAACCCAATTGAGATGGTTTGGGATGAGTCGGACCGCAGAGTGAAGGAAAAGCAGCCAAGAAGTGCTCAGCATATGTGGGAACTCCTTCAAGACTGTTGGAAAAGCATTCCAGGTGAAGCTGGTTGAGTGAATGCCAAGAATGTGCAAAGCTGTCATCAAGGCAAAGGGTGGCTACTTGAAGAATCTCCAATATAAAATATATTTTGATTTGTTTAAAATTTGGTTACTACATTATTCCATATGTGTAAATGTCATAGTTTTGATGTCTTCACTATCATTCTACGATGTAGAAAATAGTACAAATCAAGAAAAACCCTTGAGTGAGTAGGTGTTCTTGTCACGTTCGTCATAATGAATGGACCAAGGCGCAGCGTGCGTAGAGTTCCACATATTTTAATAAATCAAAACTCACCAAACAAAACAAACAAACGAAACGTGACGTTCTGGGCTGCTCACAGGCAGCTACTCAAAAACAAGATCCCACAATGCACAAAGGGGAATGGCTGCCTAAATATGATCCCCAATCAGAGACAACGATAAACAGCTGCTTCTGATTGGGAACCATACCAGGCCAACATAGATGATTAAACACCTAGATAACCCACCCTAGTCATTGTCACGCCCCAACCACCATCGAGAATAAACAGCTCTCTATGGTCAGGGCGTGACAGTTCTAAAACTTTTGACTGGTAGTGTAGATAGTTAGGTAAAGATCAGACTACACAGTGCAACCATTTTGCTCACATATGCGGCTAAATATTTTGCTGTGCGACCTGGAATTTTAATTGAGGAGCACTCGCAACCGTATCCGTGCCCTCCACGACGGGGCCTTCTCTGGCTTCGAGGGCTTGATAAGTCTGGACCTGCAGCAGAACCGAATCTCAGTGTTGGAGGAGGGTGTGTTCCTGGGCCTGACCCGCCTCGCCACCCTCCTGCTGCAGCACAACCGTCTGGGCACGCTCAGCGAGGAGGCGCTCATCCCCATGCCAGCCCTGCGCTACCTGCGTCTCCATGACAACCCCTGGACTTGCCGCTGCACACTCAACAGTCTGGGTGGCACCCTGCAGGTGCCCAGCAACCATAATCTGGGGAACCACGGCAGGTGGGTGGGACTGGAACATGTCACAGGGTTCAACAAATGTGTCCCATATGACGTCAGTTGGTATTGGTAGAAATTAGTGCACTATACTTCATATGAAGGACAGCGGAGGGTTGCAGGTTGACAGTGTCTGATATGATGGGATTCAGCTGCTTTCCCTGCTGAGAGGGAGAGAGGGCAGGAGAGAGGGGGAAAGACGGAGTAGGGAGAGAGCGAGTGACTGGGAAAGAGAGAAAGTGGACAGAATCTTAACAAATGACGACATCAAAGTAACTGTCCAGTGAAAATCTCACTTTTAAAAGTTCATATTCTGTTAACTTATACACAAATAATGTTGTTGACTCATTCTATACTCGTGTTTGTGGCCAAAGCATACATTTGAGAAAAAAACATAAAAATGCTTCCTATTTCCTTATAGAGGATGACGTCATCCTCCTGAGGAGAATGAGCTGGCCAATCAGCGGTCTACTTGCATGAATATTTTTAATGACTGGTACACGCCCACACCATTCTGTTGTTCAAATCAAATTTTATTTGTCACAAACACATGTTTAGAAGGACACATGTTTAGTTGGGATACACCTACACCATTCCAACACAGAAAGCTGCATTTTAACATAGTTAATTAGTCTTTTCTGGAAGGAAACTATTTCACTCATATTGTAATTAATTATAGGTCCTATTTCATAGAAATCTAGAACCACTGGAGAGTTACTTTGAAGCGTCACAATTATTAAATTGCAATATCTGGAATATTGTTTGATTTACATTCCTGCATTTAGCTTATTTAGGTTACAGTGTGTGACAGTAAATTCAGTTAACAGCATGAAGTCAATGTGTGTGGGAGATAAATAACTAATAAATAACTCTCACATTGACCTGGTGACTTACGTATACCACAGACCCCTCGCAAGCCAAGTAGTCAAGTCTAGGACCAAAAGGCTCCTTTTATGGCTGCATCCCGCTACCGGGATCGATATGACAACAGCCAGTGAAAGTGCAGGGCGCCAAATTCAAACAACAGAAATCTCAGAATTAAAATTCCTCAAACATACATGTGTCTTATATAATTTTAAAGGTAATCTTGTTGTTAATCCCACCAAAGTGTCCGATTTCAAATATGCTTTTCAGCGAAAGCACTACAAACGATTATGTTAGGTCACCACCAAACCACAATAAGCACAGCCATTTTCCAGCGAAAGATAGCTTTCAAAAAAAGCAGAAATAGAGATAAAATTAATCACTAACCTTTGATTATCTTCATCAGATGACACTCATAGGACTTCATGTTACACAATACATGCATGTTTTGTTTGATAAAGTTCATATTTATAACAAAGAATCTGAGTTTACATTGGCGCGTTACATTCACTAGTTCCAAAAACATCAAGTGATTTTGCATAGCCACATCGTTTCAACAGAAATACTCATCATAAATGTAGATGATAATTTTTTTATTTATTTTATTTTACCGTTATTTTACCAGGTAAGTTGACTGAGAACACGTTCTCATTTGCAGCAACGACCTGGGGAATAGTTACAGGGGAGAGGAGGGGGATGAATGAGCCAATTGTAAACTGGGGATTATTAGGTGACCGTGATGGTTGAGGGCCAGATTGGGAATTTAGCCAGGACACCGGGGTTAACACCCCTACTCTTACGATAAGTGCCATGGGATCTTTAATGACCTCAGAGAGTCAGGACACCCGTTTAACGTCCCATCCGAAAGACGGCACCCTACACAGAGCAGTGTCCCCAATCACTGCCCTGGGGCTTACAAGTTATACACATGGAATTATAGATATACCTCTCCTTAATGCAACCGCTGCGTCAGATTTCAAAAAAACTTTACAGAAAAAGCAAATCATGCAATAATCTGAGACGGAGCTCAGAACAATAGCCAAATTAGCCGCCATGTTGGGGTCAACAGAAACCAGAAAATACATGATAAATGTTTCCTTACCTTTGATGAACTTCATCAGAATGCAGTCCTAGGAATCCCAGGTCCACAATAAATACTTGATTTGTTCGATAATGTCCGTTATTTATGTCCAATTAGCTACTTTGGTTAGCGCTTTTGGTAAACAATTCCAAAGTCACAAAGCGCGTCCACTATAACGTGACGAAATGTCCAAAAGTTCCGTAACAGTCAGTAGAAACATGTCAAACGATGTACTGAATCAATCTTTAGAATGTTGTTAACATACATCTTGAATAACGTTCCAACCGGAGAATTAGATTGACTTCAGATGAGCGGTGGAACGGAGGTCCTCCTCATGTGAACGCGCATGTGAAAGCATGGTAAGCTCGTGGCAGTGATTACTCATTCCTGTCTCCTTCGGCCCCCCTTCACATTAGAGTCATCAGACAAAGTTCTATTGACTGTTAACATCTAGTGGAAGCCGTAGGAAGTGAAAACTCATCAATATCTCGCTGTAATTTCAATGAGAGCTTGTTTGAAAATCTGCCACCTCAGAAAGAATTCAAACAGGAAGTGGAACTTCTCAGGTTTTTGCCTGCCATATGAGTTCTGTTATACTCACAGACATAATTCAAACAGTTTTAGAAACTTCAGAGTGTTTTCTATCCAATATGAATAATAATATGCATATATTAGCAACTGGGACTGAGGAGCAGGCAGTTTACTATGGGCACCTCTGTGCACCTTTCATCCAAGCTACTCAATACTGCCCCTGCAGCATAAGAAGTTAACAGCTTCTACCCCCAAGCCATAAGACTGCTGAACAATGAATCAAACGGCCACCGGACTATTACATTGACCCCTCCCTCCTACATTGACCCCTACCTACATGTACAAATTACCTCTAACCTGTACCCCCGCACACTGACTCGGTACCGGTACCCCCTGTATATAGCCTCATTATTGTTATTTTATTGTGTTACTCCTTATTATTTATTACTTTAGTTTATTTAGTAAATATTTTCTTAACTCTTCTTGAACTGCACTGTTGGTTAAGGGCTTGTAAGTAAGCATTTCACGGTAAGGTCTACACTTGTATTCGGCACATGTGACAAATAAAGTTTGATTTGATTTGAAATACAGTGTTGTACTCTATCATTTATGGGCTTGTTGACTTTGAACCAAGTTCAAAGATGCTTTTCATATAAACGTCCTTAAATATTCCTCACAACCTGCGATTTGTTTGTCAGTGCGTGTTTATCTGCATTTGCACTCTAGTATATGATTTAAAATAAACAACACACATCTGGAAACATCCTAATGTTTCTGCTGATACTTTTCTCTTCTCTGTCTCTCTCTTTGTATCCCTCTCTTTCCCAGGTGAATGCAGAAACCTACAGGAGCTGAACCTGTCAGAGTGTTTCAACATTAAAGTGAGTAATGGCCAGGTCTACTCACGGGTACAAACTACCCTCTTATCTTATCTTCCAGAAGTGAAATAAAACCCAACTGTAGAACAGAAGGGAAAAGATTCAGCAAATCTCCCTCATCTTTAGTTGATATGCTTTTCATGAATTCTCTCCATAGCAGTGATGGAATGGCACTGTTCTGAAGCTCATCACCACTCATAAAGAGAGAGTTGAAGTCAGATTATGAAATCAGGGCTCGGGTGGAGGGTGGAGTTGCTTCTCGTATATTGTGATTTACAGTTACGACTCATCTCTACTGATTACACAACATTCTTTAAATAACATAAAATGCTATGGATAATATGAACATTTTCTACATTAAACATTTTGTCAACATACAGTGCCTTCACTTCAGAAAGTATTCACACCTATTGACTTTTTCCACATTTTATTGTGTTACAGCCTGAATTTAAAATGTATTAAATTGAGATGTTGTGTCACTGGCCTACACACAATGCCCCATAATTTCAAAGTGTAAATTATGTTTTAAGAAATGTTTACAAATTAATACAAAATATAAAGCTGAAATGTCTTGAGTTAATAAGTATTCAACCCCTTTTTTATGGCAGTGGTGTGTATTCATGGGTACCAAGGGAAGCCAGGCTTCCCCAAATATTTGACCAATAAAAACCAACAATTATATAATCACTTATCTTTCTGTGTTTTCATAATTTTCCATCAATTCGCAAGTGGCTGAATCTCACTGAAGAAATCATCTGAGCGAGGTAAACAGCGCCTCTCTCTCTCAGTATGTGTAGCCCATGTGTCTGATGCTGTCTGGGCTAAAAGAGTATGACATATTGCGGCCGTAGCGTTTGATTGATTGATGCCAGCAAGCATTTGGCTTCCCTTGATAAACAAATGATAAAATGATGAGCCAATCAGCATTGCGCTAAGCTTGACTGTGGGTTGTCCTGGTGCTGCAAAACGGCCCCAAGTGAGGCCAGTTTGGATTTCACATCACATCCTAAGCAAAACATCATTTTCGTTTCTGGTCTGCTTGTGTTGATGTCCTGCAGTAACTAGCTTGCTAAATTGTCCCTTTCCTAAGCCATGGATGGAGATGAGGATTTGGACTTGTGGTTTTGACTTAATTCTCTGGACAGGCCAATGATTATGACAGCAATTCTGATCTAACCATAAATGAATATGGTGTGCCACTGGCCTGAAACGATTGAAGTTCAATATGTAGCCTGGCCCTTTTAGACTCACGTTAATTAGCTAGCTAACTTACCTGGTTCATTGTTGCCCATGCAAGGAAGTTAGGCTATCAAGCATTTTAGCATTTTATAGAACAAACAACACAATTATCTTGGCTTCCACAGTGATTTTACCCACGCACCGCTACTGTGTTATGGCAAGCCTAAATAAGTTCAGGAGTAGAAATTTGCTTAGCAAATCACAAAATATGTTGCATGGACTACGTTGCATGATTTTTGAATGACTATCTCATCTCTGTACCCCACACATACACTTAGCTGCTATAGACCACCAAGTGCTAACAGTCAGTATCTCGATAAAATGTGTGAAATGCTTGATAATGTATGTGATATCAACAGAGAGGTATATTTTCTGAGTTATTTAAATATTGACTGGCTTTCATCAAGCTCCCCACTCAAGAAAAAGCTTAAAACTGTAATCAGTCAACCTACCAGGGTAGTTACAAACAGCACATGCAATGAAATCCTCACCATGTATTGATCACATCTTTACTAATGTTGCAGAAATTGGCTTTAAAACAGTATCCAGATCCATCAGATATAACAAAATATTAGCCACATCTAGGAAAACCAAAGTTCCAAAGGCAGGGCCTAATATAGTGTATAAGAGGTCCTACAATAAGTTTTGTATTGATTCCTATGACAACTTGGATGGAAAATTACTGAGGATAATGGCGGACGATATTGCCACTCCTATTTGCCATATCTTCAATCAGAGCCTACTAGAAAGTGTGTGCCCTTGGGCTTGGAGGGAAGCTCAAGCAATTCCGTTACCCAAGAATAATAAAAGGCCCCTTTACTGGCTCAAATAGCCGACCAATCAGCCTGTTACCAACCCTTAGTAAACTTTAGGAAAAAATTGTGTTTGACCAGATAATACTATTTTAGAATTAACAAATTGACAACAGACTTTCAGCACGCTTACAGGGAAGAACATTCAACAAGCACAGCACTTACACAAATGACTGATGATTGGCTGAGAGAAATTGATAATAAAAAGATTGTGGGAGCTGTTTTGTTAGACTTCATTGGGGCTTTTGACATTATTGATCGTAGTCTGCTGCTGGAAAAACGTATGTGTTATAGCTTTACACCTCCTGCTATATGGTGAATAAAGAGTTACCTGTCTAATAAAACACAGAGGGTGTTCTTTAATGGAAGCCTGGACCAACATAATCCAGGTAGAATCAGGAATTCTCCAGAGCAGCTGTCTAGGCCCCTTACTTTTTTCAATCTTTACTAATGACATGGTACTGGCCTTGAGTAAAGCCAGTGTGTCTATGTATGCGGATGACTCAACACTTTACACGTCAGCTAATACAGGGAGTGAAATCACTGCAACGCTTAACAAAGAGCTGCAGTTCGTTTCAGAGTGGGTGACAAGGAATAAGTTATTCCTAAATATTTCAAAAACTAAAAGCATTATCTTAGGGACAAATCATTCACTAAACCTCAACTAAATATTGTAATAAATAATGTGAATCAAATCAAATCAAAGTTTATTTGTCACATGCGCCGAATACAACAGGTGTAGACCTTACAGTGAAATGCTTACTTACAAGCTCTAACCAATAGTGCAAAAAATGTATTAGGTGAACAATAGGTAAGTAAAGAAATAAAACAACAGTAAAAAGACAGGCTATATACAGTAGCACTGGTTGGTCGGCCCAATTGAGGTAGTATGTACATGAATGTATAGTTAAAGTGACTATGCATATATGATAAACAGAGAGTAGCAGCAGCGTAAAAAGAGGGGTTGGGGGGGGCACATAATGCAAATAATCCGGGTAGCCATTTGATTACCTGTTCAGGAGTCTTATGGCTTTGGGGGTAAAAACTGTTGAGAAGCCTTTTTGTCCTAGACTTGGCACTCCGGTACCGCTTGCCATGCGGTAGTAGAGAGAACAGTCTATGACTGGAGTGGCTGGGGTCTTTGACAATTTTTAGGGCAGCCTGTTGTAGAGGTCCTGGGTGGCAGGCAGCTTAGCCCCAGTGATGTACTGGGCCGTACGCTTTGTCGTGCCCTCTTCACGACTGTCTTGGTGTGTTTGGACCATTCTAGTTTGTTGTTGATGTGGACACCAAGGAACTTGAAGCTCTCAACCTGCTCCACTACAGCCCCGTCGATGAGAATGGGGGCGTGCTCGGTCCTCCTTTTCCTGTAGTCCACAATCATCTCCTTAGTCTTGGTTATGTTGAGGGATAGGTTGTTATTCTGGCACCACCCGGTCAGGTCTCTGACCTCCTCCCTATAGGCAGTCTCGTCGTTGTCGGTGATCAGGCTTTCTACTGTTGTGTCGTCTGCAACTTAATGATGGTGTTGGAGTCGTGCCTGGCCATGCAGTCGTGGGTGAACAGGGAGTACAGGAGGGGACTGAGCACGCACCCCTGGGGAGCTCCAGTGTTGAAAATTTAGCAAGTTGTGACTAACCTGCTTGGATTTTAAATTGTCATGGTCAAAACATGTTGATACAACAGTAGCTAAGATGGGGATAAGTCTTCTATAATAAATAGCTGCTCTGCCTTCTTAACAACACTATCAACAAGGAAGGTCCTACAGGCGCTAGTTTTGTCGCACCTGGACTGCTGTTCAGTTGTGTGGTCAGGTGCCACAGAGAGGGACCTCGGAAAATTACAATTGGCCCAGAACAGGGCAGCATGGCTGGCCTTTAAATGTACACGGAGAGCTAACATTAATAATATGCATGCAAATCTCTCATGGCTCAAAGTGGAGGAGAGATTGACTTCATCACTACTTGTTTTTATAAGAAGTGTTTACATGCTGAATGCACCGAGGTGTCTGTTTAAACTACTGGCACACAGCTCAGACACCCATGCATACCCCACAAGTCATACCACCAGAGGTCTCTTCACAATCCCCAAGTCAACAGACTATGGGAGGCGCACAGTACTACATAGAGCCATGACTACATGGAATTCTACTCCACATCAGACAACTGATGCAAGCAGTAGAATATATATAAAAAATATGATGCAAGCAAAAAATATATATATAAAAAATACACCTTATGGAACAGCGGGGACTGTGAAGAGACACACACACACACACACACACACACACACACACACACACACACACACACACACACACACACACACACACACACACACACACACACACACACACACACACACACACACACACACACACAGGAACAGACATGCATATGCACACACGCTAGAACATGCACACGTACAGTACGAGTCAAAAGTTTGGACACACCTACTCATTCCAGGATTTTTCTTTATTTTTACTATTTTCTCAATTGTAGAATAATAGTGAAGACATCAAAACTATGAAATAACACATATGGAATCATGTAGTAACCAAAAAAGTGTTAAAGTGTTAAACAAATCCAAATATATCTTCAAAGTAGCCACCCTTTGCCTTGATGACAGTTTTGCACACTCTTGGCATTCTCTCAACCAGCTTCATGAGGTAGTCACCTGGAATGTATTTCAATTAACAGGTGTTGTCACGATCGTTATAATGAGTGGACCAAGATGCAGCGTGGTATGGTTCCATCCTCTTTATTATGAAGTGAAACTCAAAGAAAACAATGAATGCAAACCGAAACGTGAAGCTGCTATAGTGCTCACAGGCAACTATACATAGTCAAGATCCCACAAAGCACAAAGGGGAAATGGCTGCCTAAATATGATCCCCAATCAGAGACAACGACAAACAGCTGCCTCTGATTGGGAACCATACCAGGCCAACATAGAAACATAATCACCTAGATGACCCACCCTAGTCACACCCCGAACTAACCAACATAGAGAATAAAAAGCTCTCTATGGTCAGGGCGTGACAGGTGTGCCTTGTTAAAAGTTAATTTGTGGAATTTATTTCCTTCTTAATACGTTTGAGACAATCAGTTGTGTTGTGACAAGGTAGGGGTGGTATACCGAAGATAGCCCAATTTGGTAAAATACCAAGTCCTTATTGTGGCAAGAACAGCTCAAATAAGCAAAGAGAAATGACAGTCCATCATTACTTTAAGACATGAAGTAGAGTCAATCACGACAATTGCAATAACTTTTTAAGTTTCTTCAAATGCAGTCGCAAAAATCATCAAGCGCTATGATGAAACTGGCTCTCAAGAGGACCGCCACAGAAAGGAAGACCCAGAGTTACCTCTGCTGCAGAGCATAAGTTCATTAGAGTTACAAGATTCAGAAATTGCAGTCCAAATAAATGCTTCACAGAGTTCAAGTAACAGATGCATCTCAACATCAACTGTTCAGAGGTCAAATTGTTGCAAAGAAACCACAGGACACCAATAAGAAGAAGAGACTTGCTTAGGCCAAGAAATACAAGTAATGGGCATTATACCGGTCGAAACCTGTCCTTTGATCTGATGAGTCTAAATCTTAGATTTTTGGTTCCAACCACTGTGTCTTTGTGAGATGCAGAGTAGGTGAACAGATGATCTCCGCATGTGGGGTTCCCACCATGAAGCATGGGGGAGGAGGTGTGATGGTGTGGTGGCGCTTTGCTGGTGACACTGTCAGTGATTTATTTAGAATTCAAGGCACAGTTAACCACCATGGCTACCACAGCATTCTGCTGCGATACGCCATCCCATCTGGTTTGCTCTTAGTGGGACTATCATTTGTTTTTCAACAGTACAATGACCCAAAACACTCCTCCAGGTTGTGTAAGGGCTATTTGAGCAAGGAGAGTGATTGAGTGCTGCATCAGATGATCTGGCCTTCACAATCACTCGACCTCAACCCAATTGAGATGGTTTGGGATGAATTGGACCACAGAGTGTGAAGGAAAAGCAACCAACAAGTGTTCAGCATATGTGGGAACTCATTCAAGATTGTTGGAAAAGCATTCCAGGTGAAGCTGGTTGAGAGAATGCCAAGAGTATGCAGAGCTGTCATCAAGGCAAAGGGTGGCTACTTTGAGAATCTAAAATATAAAATAGTGAAGAGGCGACTCCGGGATGCTAGCCTTCTAGGCAGGGTTCCTCTGTCCAGTGTCTGTGTTCTTTTGCCCATCTTAATCTTTTATTTTTATTGGCCAGTCTGAGATATGGCTTTTTCTTTGCAACTCTGCCTAGAAGGCCAGCATCCCATAGCCACCTCTTCCCTGTTGACGTTGAGTCTGGTGTTTTGCAGGTACTATTTAATGAAGCTGCCAATTGAGGACTTGTGAGGCGTCTGTTTCTCAAACTAATGTACTTGTCCTCCTGCTCAATTGTGCACCGGGGCCTCCCACTCCTCTTTCTATTCTGGTTAGAGACAGTTTGCTCTCTTCTGTGAAGGGAGTAGTACACAGCATTGTACGAGATTTTCAGTTTCTTGTCAATTTCTCCCGTGGAATAGCCTTCATTTCTCAGAACAAGAATTGACTGACGAGTTTCAGGAGAAAGTTATTTGTTTCTGGCCATTTTGAACCTGTAATCGAACCCACAAATGCTTATGCTCCAGATACTCAACTAGTCTAAAGAAGGGCAGTTTTATTGCTTCTTTAGAATTAATTAGAACAACAGTTTTCAGCTGTGCTAACATAATTGCAAAAGGGTTTTCTAATGATCAGTGAGCTTTTAAAATTATAAACTTGAATTAGCTAACACAACGTGCCATTGGAACATAGGAGGGATGGTTGCTGATAATGGACCTCTGTACGGCTATGCAGATATTCCATAAAAAATCTGCCGTTTCCAGCTAAAATAGTCATTTACAACATTAACAATATCTACACTGCATTTCTGATCAATTTGATATTATTTTAATGGTCAAAAAAATTGCTTTTCTTTCAAAAACATGGACATTTGTAAGTGAACCCAAACTTTTGAACTGTAGTGTATGTAAATTAGATATTTATGTATTTCATTTTCAATAAATGTGAGAAAAAAAATCTGAAAACGTGTTTTCCCTTTGCATTATGGAGTATTGCGTGTGTATGGGTGAGATAAAAATATATATATATTTAATCCGGCTGTAATACAACAAAATGTGGAATAAGTCAAGGGGTACCAGGCTCATCTAGGTGGTTGCAGCTGTTGGTGATTTTCTTTACATGCCTTTGGCCACAGCTGAGTAACATGAAAAATATATTGTTGTTAGTTTAGTGGTCTTGTTTGTTTTTAGATTTGATTGGATAACACTGTCTATGAGACGTATAAAGAACTCCGAGGGCTCATTTGTAATGTGCTATGAGCTGTTATGCATGCTTATATAGTCATATAATGCTATAATATGTGTGATATGTGATTGGACCAGAGGCACTATAAATGTAAAATACAGAGATGGTTTGAATAAAATGTAACCTTGTGTTGTCCTTCACCAGGATGAGATGGTGTGTATGATTCTAGAAGGCTGCCCCACTCTGCTCTACCTGAACCTGTCCTTCTCATATGTGGCCAACGGGACTCTCAGAGAGCTCTCCAGGTAAACACCCATAGACCACAGCTACTCCAGTGATGGAAAATGTTTCCCATTTCATTAGAACACAAGGTAGAACACGACCGGTATAATGTCCATTGCTCGTGTTTCTTGGCCTAAGCAAGTCTCTTCTTATTATTGGTGTCCTGTGGTTTCTTTGCAACAATTCGACCATGAAGGCCTGATTAACGCAGTCTCCTCTGAACAGCTGATGTTGAGATGTATCTGTTACTTGAACTCTGTGAAGCATTTATTTGGGCTGCAGTTATTATTTAATGTCCCAAACACCTGTTGGGTTAATGTCAGTTGCTGCTTTTACCACCTCTTGTCCGCAAAGCCGTTATAAGGGCCTGTTATTGTTCCCTCTGTGCTGAAGTACCCATTGGCCCAAGCAGACAGAGCCTGTACTCTGTCTATCTCTGTCTGTGCCTGTCTGTCTGTCTCTTTCCCTCTCTCTCTCTCGCTCTCTTGCTCTCATCTCCTAATCTAAACCATTTGGGTCTCTCTCTCTCATCTCCTAATCTTAACCATTTGTATCTTTCTCTCTCTCATCTCCTAATCTTAACCATTTGTATCTTTCTCTCTCTCATCTCCTAATCTTAACCATTTGGATCTTTCTCTCTCTCATCTCCTAATCTTAACCATTTGGGTCTTTCTCTCTCTCATCTCCTAATCTTAACCATTTGTATCTTTCTCTCTCTCATCTCCTAATCTTAACCATTTGTATCTTTCTCTCTCTCATCTCCTAATCTTAACCATTTGTATCTTTCTCTCTCTCATCTCCTAATCTTAACCATTTGTATCTTTCTCTCTCTCATCTCCTAATCTTAACCATTTGTATCTTTCTCTCTCTCATCTCCTAATCTTAACCATTTGGGTCTTTCTCTCTCTCATCTCCTAATCTAAACAATTTGGGTCTCTCTCTCATCTCCTAATCTAAACCATTTTGGTCTTTCTCTCTCTCATCTCCTAATCTTATCCATTTGGGTCTTTCTCTCTCTCATCTCCTAATCTTAACCATTTGGGTCTTTCTCTCTCTCATCTCCTAATCTTAACCATTTGGGTCTCTCATCTCCTAATCTTAACCATTTGGGTCTCTCATCTCCTAATCTTAACCATTTGGGTCTCTCATCTCCTAATCTTAACCATTTGGGTCTCTCTCTCTCATCTCCTAATCTTAACCATTTGGGTCTTTCTCTCTCTCATCTCCTAATCTAAACCATTTGGGTCTCTCTCTCATCTCCTAATCTAAACCATTTGGGTCTTTCTCTCTCTCATCTCCTAATCTTAACCATTTGGGTCTTTCACTCTCATCTCCTAATCTTAACCATTTGGGTCTCTCATCTCCTAATCTTAACCATTTGGGTCTCTCATCTCCTAATCTTAACCATTTGGGTCTTTCTCTCTCATCTCCTAATCTAAACCATTTGGGTCTTTCTCTGTCATCTCCTAATCTTATCCATTTGGGTCTCTCTCATCTCCTAATCTTAACCATTTGGGTCTCTCTCTCTCTCATCTCCTAATCTAAACCATTTGGGTCTCTCATCTCCTAATCTAAACCATTTGGGTCTCTCATCTCCTAATCTAAACCATTTGGGTCTTTCTCTCTCTCATCTCCTAATCTTAACCATTTGGGTCTTTCTCTCTCTCATCTCCTAATCTTAACCATTTGGGTCTCTCTCTCTCATCTCCTAATCTAAACCATTTGGGTCTCTCATCTCCTAATCTCCTAATCTTAACCATTTGGGTCTCTCTCTCTCATCTCCTAATCTAAACCATTTGGGTCTCTCATCTCCTAATCTCCTAATCTAAACCATTTGGGTCTCTCTCTCTCTCATCTCCTAATCTAAACCATTTGGGTCTCTCTCTCTCTCATCTCCTAATCTTAACCATTTGGGTCTCTCTCTCTCTCTCATTTCCTAATCTTAACCATTTGGGTCTTTCTCTCTCTCTAACTCTCATCTCCTAATCTAAACCATTTGGGTCTCTCCCCCTCTCTCTTTCTCTCTCTTCTGAATGGAAAATAGTCACTTAAATCCCAGGTCATAGCTATTACTCATGTCATAATCAGTTAGGATTACCCAATACCCAGTGATGTAGTGGGATGATGTGGCACGACGAAACAGAAATACTGAGAGGAACAGAGAGAGAAATAGAGAAACCAAATGTGTGTGAGTCATGTGCGCATGCAGGACCTTGACCATGTTCCTTTGTATCCAATGAATGTTACACCTGAAAGCAATTCCATAGGCCGCTCTCTCTCTATGGCAGTTCCCTTCTCTCCTCCTCTCTGTCTCTTTGTCCATCCTTCATCTTTTCTGTTCTTGTGGGATTTCTCTTGATTAACAATGTCTAAACTTAGGTTTCGAAAGAAAAGATTCTCCCAATCAAATGCCACAGTCAATTGACAACTCTGCCTACCTCACGTCTCACCAACCCTCTCAACCCCTTTCCTGACATCCTACCTTGGTCGTTCAACTGCTGCAACCCGGCCAGATGTCAAATAATCATTCATATCCTCACTATCCAACCCCCACACCTTCACAAACTGAAGATTGTGAGAAGACTTGAACTAGTGAAATCAGGCCGATAACAGACTGCAGGTGCTCCAGTATGGATATGAGGCTAATACACAGCCAGTTGTTGCCCAGTACTGCTCACATATTGATCTTAAACTCCCTCTGTCTGTCCAGGAGCTGTCTGAACCTGCAGTTCCTGAGTCTAGCATGCTGCCGTAGGTTCACTGATAAAGGCTTACAGTACCTGGCCTCAGGGAAGGGCTGCCACAAGCTCATCCACCTTGACCTCTCTGGCTGCACTCAGGTCAGTTCCTATCTGTTTGTCTCCTCTTCTATCTGCTTCAACTATATCCAGATCAGTTTGTGTGCTCCTCTCTTTTCCAACACGTATGGGTCCTATGTTGCCCGGCTGTACTGAAGTCAATTTGTGTGCTCCTCTCATTTACAAGTCTGTAGGTTGATACTGGGATTTGAGAGAGGTTCTCTCTCTGACTCTAAGAGAGAAGGAGGTGGCTACAGCTAACACACTGGTTTTAGATTGCAACAGTCACCAGAGCCAGCATTGGTCCAACTCCAGCTTGTTGAGTGGTTGAGAGAGAGAGAGAGAGAGAGAGAGAGAGAGAGAGAGAGAGAGAGAGAGAGAGAGAGAGAGAGAGAGAGAGAGAGAGAGAGAGAGAGAGAGAGAGAGAGAGAGAGAGAGAGAGAGAGAGAGAGAGAGAGAGAGAGAGAGAGAGAGAGAGAGAGAGAGAGAGAGAGAGAGAGAGAGAGAGAGAGAGAGAGAGAGAGAGAGAGAGAGAGAGAGAGAGAGAGAGAGAGAGAGAGAGAGAGAGAGAACAACTTGTTTGTTTTAAATTACAAACTGTACACACTGGCCCTCTCCATCTCTCTCTCACCCACCTACTCTCTAATGTACTCTGTGTGTGGTGTTTTGTCCCAGCAGATCTCAGTGGAAGGTTTCAGGTACATAGCAGCGGGCTGCCCTCAGCTCCAGCAGATAGTCTTCAATGACCTGCCTACTCTGTCAGACAGCTGTGTGCTGGTATGTATGGAGCTACCAGACAACTAATTTAGGCTCTGGACAAAATTATTGCTATCAATAGGGAGTAAGACCATATTTTTAACCTCCATTGGCTACCTGTCATTAATGAGTGAATGGACCTCTGCCTGTCACTTAGTCTGGTTTCTTCCAATAGGAGCTGGCCTCTAAGTGTCACTCTCTGTCTGCCATCTCCCTATGGGACACGCCCCATCTCTCAGACTCCGCCTTCAAAGCCATCGCTGAGGTGGCCAACCTCACCAAGTTCAGTGTTGATGGTGAGTGTGTGTGCGTGTCATGTTCCATGTCTATTTATTAGTGTTCTTTATTTGTCTTGGCAACAATCATTGTGGTGAGTATCATTGCCATGGTGACGTCTACAGGGGCTCTGATTGGGTGACTGAGTGAGGCGCTAGGCCTCATTTCATGTGATTGGTCTGTGACATCAAACCATGATGTAGCAGCCAGCAGGTCATGTAGTTGGTCAACCCTGAAACTTTTGCTATCCTCTAACTCTTGGTCTTATACAGTGCTGTATCTGGCACAAGTCACTGTTAAGTGATTAGCCAATCATTATAGCTCTTCAGCCAAAGGAGATGGTCAGTTTGTTTCTGAGGATGTGATTAGTCATGTAAGACAAATGGTTCAGGGGCAGTATCAACACACACACTTTGTTTGTTATGGTGCGTGTTATGACAGTTGTCCGTGTGTTTTTGTAGGTAACAGTCGTATGTCAGACATCAGTTGGAGGGCTCTGTGTCGTAGCTCTCCAGGCCTTACGAGACTCCATGCTGCTGACTGCCCTAGAATGACTGACTCCAGCCTAAAGTCTATGGGCACCCTCAAAAACCTGGTCTACCTCAACATCTCACACTGCAGCAGGTGTGTGTGTGTGTGCGCGTGTGTTCTGTCTCTCTACGTTAGATGATATCGGGCTGCGCTACCTGACTTCCCGTGTGTGTTCGTAGGGTGAGTGACATGGGGCTGCGCTACCTGACTGAGGGGCCTTCTGCCTCTAAACTGAGGGAGCTGAATCTGAGCAACTGCAGCCGCATCAACAACTTAGCTATCATGAGGGTGGCTCAAAAGTAAGGTCATATAAAAACTCACACACACGCACACACAGACATGCACACACACACACGCATATATAACACACAAGTACTGTACACACTGACAGACTGGCATGGTGTGTGTGTGTACAGGTGCAGTAAGCTGAACCACCTGAGTGTGTCTTACTGTGATAACCTGTCTAATTCTGGTCTGGAGTGGCTCAGTAGCTGTTCCGCTCTCCTCTCTCTGGACATCAGTGGCTGCAACATCATGGACCAGGTAATGCCCCCATACGTTGCCGTGTAGGTGTGTCGTATTACAGTTAGCTATCTAAAACACTCCAACAACACAACTTATGTTTTCAGGGGCTGATTGCTCTAGGTGGGAACCCTGGCCTGAAGAAGCTGGTTGCCTCTGAGTGTTTATGGATCACTGACATTGGCATAGAGGTACTGTTTACTTTGTCTTCTGCAGTTTGAACAGTACCTTTTGACTGTCTGTGACACCTCATTGAAAGAGTGTTAAAGGAATTCACTTCTTAAAGTAACCCTCCTCCTCTTCTCTCCTGCTCTCCCTGTGAAAGCAGAAGTTCTGCAGGCAGGCGAGAGGTCTGGAGTATATGGACGTGTCTCACTGTGTAGCTCTATCTGACCAGGCCATCAAGGCTCTGTCCTTCTACTGCAGGACTATAGTCACATTACGCATGCCTGGCTGCCCAAAGGTATTCACACACACACAAACAAACAATATTACCAAAATATCTTGCCTATTGTCTATGCACTTCCTCTATCAGATGACAGACCTGGCGGTACAGTACCTGACAGTAGGGTGTCACTTCCTGAGAGAGCTGGACGTGAGTGGCTGTGTTCTGCTGACCGATTGCACACCACGCTTCCTACAGACAGGCTGCCCACAGCTCAACACCATCAACATGGTCTACTGCAGGGGAATATCCAAGTAAGACACGCATACACACACTTCAACTGAAATGTCCAGAAACTAAAGATGTAACACTGGGAGCACAGTCACTGTGTGTGTGTGTGTGTGTGTGAGCGTAGGCAGGCGGCTCTGAGGCTCCAGCCCTGTGTTGAGAAGTGGGAGCACAGTAACGATGATGCCCCCTACTGGTTCGGCTATGACAGTCTTGGCCAGCTGCTACAGCCAATCGGACGACCCGACAAGATCCAGGACACCTGGGAGGAAGAGGAGCCAACACCAAGAAACAACAAAAAGAGGATTTGATAAAGGCCTGTGGAGAGGACTACGAATACACAGCATGAATACACACACAGTCCATGCAGACAAACAAACAAACGCACAATGACTTAGTTTATACAGTACACACACACCACCTCACAATCTAAGGTAAATCAAATCCCTAACACATACACTGCACCTTACATTAACTCTAGCTCAGATATCAAGCAACAGAAAGGAATGGCCAAAGATGAATAACCAGAAAATTATATATTTTGTATCTGAGAAATAATGCAGTATATACATGTATGCAGTATATACATTTATGCAGTATATACAGTATATACATTTATGCAGTATACACATGTATGCAGTATATACATTTATGCAGTATATACAATATATACATGTATGCAGTATATACATTTATGCAGTATATACAGTATATACATTTATGCAGTATATACATTTATGCAGTTTATACAGTATATACATTTATGCAGTATATACATTTATGCAGTTTATACAGTATATACATTTATGCAAAGCTTCTGCATCATACTGTTTCATCTGAGTGGGAGAAAGGTCAAAGCGTTCTTCTATGCATTGCAACACAAGACAGATGATTGAATTTCATAATTACATCATAAAGCAAAAAATTTTAGCTTGGAAATAATCATAAAAAAATAAATGTCCTCGATATGATTCGATTTTTTTGTCAATGTCAACACTTTTCCCATTTTTTTTTTTATTCACAGTAAATTGATCCCCCCAAACCTATTTTGTACATTTTGCAGTTTCCACCCTGTGGTAAGAAAGTGTTAAGAGTTTTGACTGTTGCACACACACTAACCACAGCAGTCTCTGAACTTCTCAAAAGTCCAGTTAGACTTCAAGCTCAATACCTGACTGAATATGTGAGACCTGAATGTTGTTCAGTGTTTCAATCTAAGAGCTCTGCTGATGACCACAAAGACAAAGACTGAACTAGCCTGTCTGCCAGCATGCCACTATATTTCTGCTTGAGCCCTCTCATGACAACAACAGTTGGCTAAAGCAGAAACATGACTGAGTTACCTCTACTAACCATGATCATGTGCTACAACTGTATATAGACATATAATATAGCCTGCAGTTTCCGTTATCACATATGTAGCATAGCCTTTACTTTCGGGCATGATATTCACTTCTAGAACAATAGATTGAGAACAAAAATCAATTGTAGACCGTTTGCTTGGGTAAGAAATTGACACGCTTGATAAAGATGAGCAATAACAATTGTAGGGAAAGGGGGATACCTTGTCAGTATTACAACTGAATGCCTTCAACTGAAATGTGTCTTCCGCATTTAACCCAACCCCTCTGAATCAGAGGTACGGGGGGCTGCCTTAATCGACATGCACGTCTTCGGCGCCAGGGGAACAACGGGTTAACTACCTTGCTCAGGGTCAAAACAACAGATTTTTCCTTGTCATAAAATAAATCAAATACTGAGCTATATTGTATGTTATATTTTGGGGGGAAATTAATATGTTATATTAATACAATTTCTCAGAGAAAGAGATTTTGTTTAACAAGTAATAGTTTTCCTCTAATAGTTTTCCTCAAAAGGGTAGGGGTCAAAATTATTGACACCTCTTATGAATAAAGTAGTGAAAAGTTTAGTATTTGGTGCCATATTCCTAGCACGCAATGACTACATCAAGCTTGTGACTCAACAATCTTGTTGGATGCATTTGCAGTTCGTTTTGGTTGTGTTTCAGATTAGTTTGTGCTCAGAAGAAATTAATGGTAAATAATGTGTCATTTTGGAGTCACTTTTATTATAATTAAGAATAGAATGTTTCTAAACACTTCTACATTAAATGTGGATGCTACCATGATTACAGATAATCCTGAATGAATCGTGAACATTTATGACTATTTGAATTTATTATGGATCTCTATTAGCTCTTCATGGGGTCCAGCAAAATTAAGTCAGTTATACAATATTTATAACATTACAATACATTCACAGATTTCACAACACACTGTGTGCCCTCAGGCCCCTACTCCACCACTACCACATATCTACAGTACTAAATCCATGTGTATGTATAGTGCGTATGTTATCGCGTGTGTGTGTGTGTGTGCCAATGTTTGTTGCTTCACTGTCCCCGCTGTTCAATAAGGTGGTTTTTTTAATCAGTTTTTTAAATCTAATTTTACTGCTTGTGTCAGTTACTTGATGTGGAATAGAGTTCCATGTAGTCATGGCTCTATGTAGCACTGTGTGCCTCCCATAGTCTGTTCTGGACTGTGAAGAGACCTCTTGTGGCATGTCTTGTGGGGTATGCATGGGTGTCCGAGCTGTGTGCCAGTAGTTTAGACAGACAGCTTGGTGCATTCAACATGTCAATACCTCTCATAAATAAAAGTAGCGATGAAGTCAATCTCTCCTCCACTTCAACCAGGAGAGATTGACATTATTAATATTAGCTCTCTGTGTACATCCAAGGGCCAGCCGTGCTGCCCTGTTCTAATCCAACTGCAATTTTCCTAAGTCCTTTTTTGTGGCACCTGACCACACGACTGAACAGTAGTCAAGGTGCGACAAAACTAGGGCCTGTAGGACCTGCCTTGTTGATAGCGTTGTTAAGAAGGCAGAGCATCGCTTTATTATAGACAGACTTCTCCCCATCTTAGCTACTACTGCATCAATATGTTTTGACCATGACAGTTTACAATCTAGGGTTACTCCAAGCAGTTTAGTCATCTCATCTTGCTCAATTTCCACATTATTTATTACAAGATTTAGTTGAGGTTTAGGGTTTAGTGAGTGTTTTGTTCCAAATACACTGCTTTTAGTTTTATAAATATTTAGGGCTAACTTATGCCACCCACTCGGAAACTAACTGCAGCTCTTTGTTGAGCGTTGCAGTCATTTCAGTTGAGGTAGTAGCTGACGTGTATAATGTTGAGTCATCCGCATACATAGACACTCTGGCTTTATTCAAAGTTAGTGGCATGTCTGACTGGGTCAGAGGTATAACATTGGAGACAGAGAAATAAAGATCAGAGACGATTCAGATAGATGACCAGATATGGCTCATCCTATTGAGCGTTGTATACCCAGTACATCCACCCAAAATGTTAGATTTTGTTTACCTTGCTCAGAGTGGAGTTCTGTGCTGCCACTGTCTCCTATGTACGCATCAATGTTTCCACTGTTGGACAACACCTTCAGGAAGCCATTATTAGAACCATCAGTCAAGTGTCAAAGTTGAAAGATTTTATGGTACATTCATGTTAATCACCTTAACACAATTTTACTTTCAAGTGTAGCACGGAGTATTGGCCCACTTACCTGCAATTATATCTCCAGTCTCATTCCTCGCTATGGCATCACCTGTATGACAAAGAAACATAAACGTGAGATGCTGTTCCACCCAGTGAGCTAACAGGCTAATGGTTTCCATGTCCTCAAGGAGAACAGACAGGCTGTATCTCAGAGGAACTCACCATAAATGATGTCCGACATCCTCTTCTCCTGGCTTCTCACCTTTCTGTTTATCGCTCTTCCTTCTCAAATGTTTTCTTTGTCAGATGTTCCTCTCCTTCTTTCACTCTTAACCTTGATTTATCTAAGCAGGGACTCAGGCCATCTACAACTTAATCATCTTGTTTACACCAAGTTCTGTAAAACATTTACAGTGCCTTTAGAAAGTATTCATCCCTTGACTTTTTGTTGTGATACAAAGTGGGATTACTCTGTCGAAGTGGAACAACTTAAAAAAAAATTATATTCATGTGAAATAAAACACAAATATCTTGATTAGATAAGTATTTAACCAGTCAATACATGCTAGAATCACCTTTGGCTTCGATTACAGCTGTCTGAGTTTTTCAGAATAAGTCTCTAAGAGCTTTGCACACCTGAATTGTACAATATTTACCCATTTATTATAATTTTTTATTCTTCAAGCTCTGTCAAATTGGTTGTTGATCATTGCTAGACAGCCATTGTCAAGTCTTGCTATAGATTTAAGCTAATTTAAATCAAAACTAACTAGGCCACTCAGGAACATTCAATGTCATCTTGGGAAGCAACTCCAGTCTATATTTGGCCTTGTGTTTTAAGTAATTGTCCTGCTGAAAGGTGAATTAATCTCCCAGTGTCTGGTGGAAAGCAGACTGAAGCAGGTTTTCCATTAGGATTTTGCCTGTGCTTAGCTCCAAATCCTGAAAAACTCTGCAGTCCTTAACGATTACAAGCATACCCAGAACATGATGCAGCCACCACTATGCTTGAAAATATGAAGAGTGGTACTCAGTAATGTATTCTATTGAATTTACCCCAAACATAACACTTTATTTTCAGGAAAAAAAGTTAATTGCTTTACCACATTTCTTGCAGTGCCTTGTTGCAAACTGGATGCATGTTTCTGAATATTTTTATTCTGTACAGGCATCCTTCTTTTCACTCAATTAGGTTAGTATTGTGGAGTAACTACAATGTTGTTAATCTATTCTCAGTTTTGGCCTATCACAGCCATTAAACTCCCAAATGTTTTAAAGTCACCAACCATTGGACTCATGGTATCACGAATCCCGTTTCCTGAGTCTGTTTTTTGCCTGTGTTCTGTCCTGGAGTGTTTTTCCGGCGTCCTGGAACGCACCCTGTCTGGTTGCCGGGCAATGTAGCCAGTTGGGAGAGTTCTGATTACCCGCACCTGTATCCCATCAGCTATCTGCACACCTGGTCCTGATCATCATCTCTCCTCTTCTTAAGCCCGGACCTGACATCCATTCCCTGCCGGATCGTTAGCCATGAACAGTATGTTGTGCCCACGAACCAGCCTCCAGTTGATAGAGTTTGTTTTGTTTTGTTTTGTTTTGTTGTTTTGTACGTCTTGCTTGCCTTTAACTTACCTCCGTTTGTTCTGTCTACAGCCATTCACCCGGAACCCATATCCCATCCCTGTCTGCTCGTCGCCAGTTTTTGTTTATCCCTTGGATCTGCCTATCCACTCCCATCTACACACCTCCGCTGCCCGCTCCGCCACCTGGAACTATCTACCTCCACGTTCTCATTTATTAATAAATACTCACCATCTTCATACTCACCTTGTCCTGGTCTGCTTCTGGGTCCAATTTTGGTAAACCCTGACACATGGTGAAATCCCTGAGCGATGTCCTTCCTCTCCAGCAACTGAGTTAGGAAGGACGCCTTTATCTTTGTAGTGACTATGACTAGGTGTATTGATACACCATCCAAAGTGTAATTAGTAACTTCACCATGCTCAAAGGGATGTCTGCTTTTAAAAAATTACCTATCACCAATAGGTGCCCTTCTTTGCGAGGCATTGGAAAACCTCCCTGGTCTTTGTGGTTAAATCGGCATTTGAAATTCACAGTTTGGCTGAGTGACTTTACAGATTATTGTATGTGTGGGGTACAGAGAGGAGGTAGTCATAAAAAAAACATGTTAAACACTATTATTGCACACAGAGTGAGTCCATGCAACTTATGTGACTTAAGCACATTTTTACTCCTGAACTTATTTAGGCTTGCCATAACAAAAGGGTTGAGTACTTGACCAAAGACATTTCAGCTTTTCATGAATTTATAAACATTTATAAAAACATAATTTAAACTTTGACAGTTTAGGGTATTGTGTGTAGATCAGTGACACAAAATCTCAATTTAATCCAGTGTGAATATTTTCTGAAGGCACTTCTATTCTCAGAATAATTGTAGTTCCTTACCAGGTGTCACGGCTGTCGTAAGAACGGGACCAACGCGCAGCGGATGTTGAGTTCCACATATTTAATTCAAAGAGAAACTTAAACAAAACAAAATATATCAATAAACGAACAACTAAACGTGACTACGTGGTGCACATGCACAAACACAAAACAATATCCCACAAATGTAGGTGGGGAAAAAGCCTACCTAAATATGATCCCCAATTAGAGGCAACGATTACCAGCTGCCTCTAATTGGGAACCACACGAACCACCAACCCAGACCACGGGTCCGGCCATGGAGCCGGGTAGAACGCCTTGCCCGGACTGGGCATCGGCGCAGAGGAGGACCCCGGCCATGGAGCTGGGTTCGACGCCGCACACGGACTGGGCACCGGCGCCGAGGAAGGCTCCGGCCATGGAGCTGAGTTGGCCGCCGTGCCTGGACTGGGCATCGACGCAGAGGAAGGCTCCGGCCTTGGAGCTGGACTGGACGCCGTGCCCGGACTGGATCCCGACGCAGAGGAAGGCTCCGGCCTTGGAGCGGGACTGGATGCCGTGCCTGGACTGGGCACCGGCGCAGAGGAAGGCTCCGGCCTTGGAGCGGGACTGGACGCCGTGCCTGGACTGGACATCGGCGCAGAGGAAGGCTCCGGCCTTGGAGCGGGCCTGGACGCCGTGCCTGGACTGGGCACCGGCACAGAGGAAGGCTCCGGCCTTGGAGCGGGACTGGACGCCGTGCCTGGACATCAGCGCAGAGGAAGACTCCCGCCCTGGAACAGGACTGGACGCCTTGCCTGGAAGCTCCGGACCGTTGACCGTCGCTGGCTTTCCGGACCGTTGACCGTCGCTGGGAACTCGGGAAAAACGAGCTATGACTGGGAAAATACATTTTGAACTTTCATCCAACTCGGAATTGTAAATCGGGAACTCTGCCTCTTTCTAGAGCTAGGACCTGAAGATCACTGACGTCATCATGATTCAACCTTTTTTTTTGGTGCTTTCAAGTTCCCAGTCTTGAAAGCACAATAAATCCAGAGAATGCCAGACTTTGATGACAAAGTATGATGACAGAATTCACAGACAGTGCCACCTTCCTGTTCAAGTGAGCACAGCACAACAAGGTGAGTCCAAAAATGTGAGTCCAACAATGTCTTGTATGCTGCTGCATAAATGATGTAATACGCCAGGGAGATATATATACTGTAGCTAAGAAAGTAATACTAAGTGTATGTTGTGTAGTAAGCTGTTAGTAGACCATGTGCCTCACCATAATAATTTGGTCTATTTTCACCTCTTAATTTCGCCTACTGTTCTGACTTGGTGGTGCACATGTAGCCTGCAACCTGTTTTTGAGAAATGTAATCATCGAGTATTGTAAGAGCTTTCATTGTCTGCTTATATGACCCCTTTATTTATCCTATGGTTCTGACTTGGTGTACAGGGAGAACACTGTAAGAATGGCCCATGTTCTGAGTTCTGTCACTGTACATTTCAAAAGTGCTGAACAAATAGTTATATTGACTACGTCCATCCTAGCTCGCTCATTAATGTCTTAATTGAAATTACAGATTGCCTCTTATCCACGTGTTGTCCCCTTATGCCATAGTTTGCACATCTCAAATGTAGTAGAAACCACATTTGTTTAAGCAAGTCAGCCATATCAGCTATGTTTTTTTTTAAAGGCAGTAAATGAGGCTGAATGAACTATTTAGCTGCCAGACAATGCTCTGCTGATAGCCAGCTGTAGCAGTGGTAAGGTGTTGGGACTGCTGTTGAGACTCTGCTGTTGGGACAGCTTTATGTAGGCCCAAACAGTTTGTGGGCACCGTTTGTCACCGTTATAGTGCAATTCATGTATTGTTTAGTGTTGTGTAGTGTAGCTTTGCTGGCATGCATCCCACAATTTCTTTTTTTGCCCCACCAAGATTTACACGCTAAAATCGGCACTGTATAGTAGGGTATTTGAATCAGAAGAGTAATAGGTATACTTCATTTCCTGGGCTTAGTTCCAACATGTTTGTATAGAAAGTCAAGAGACTGAACACATCAAAAAAGGAAATTAAGTTATGTTTTTTTGACCTCATTACATTTTTTCCCGTAAACATGACTGATAATTAAAAAAACATTACAACAATCATCAATCATTCCAGTACAATGAAAAAGTCTTTCTACATCTTTTCATTACAATAATGTGTGCCATTTAGCAGTGACTTTTATCCAAAGCGAGTTACAGCAATGCGTGCATACATTTTATGTGGTCCCGGGAATCTAACCCACAACCCTGGCAGTGCAAGCGCCATTCTTTAACAACTGAGCCATACAGGACCACCCTCTGAGTATTTTTCTTTCTCGTCGCAGGCGAAAGACTTCTACGAAACCGCTTTCCAACAATACTTTCACACAGTAACCTTACATACCATAGATAATAAGGTATTTTATAATACATTACTTCAGGAACTCTATACATCTTTTCCACAGATTAAAATTGTTCCATTTTAATCCATAAAAAAATGGTGTTTCATTTCAGAACACTATGTGGCAGTATTGTACCAACAGAACAGGCTTTTCCAAGGCCCACTGATATTAATTTTATTTCAATCCCTTTCGTGCAATTTTCACAATTTCCTCCATGCCATGGATGAGGCATGCATTGACATCAATCCAGACCTATGCTATTGTTCAAAAGTTTTAGAACCTCTATTCATTCAAGGGTTTTTCTTTATTTGTACTATTTTCTACATTGTAGAATAATAGTGAAGACATCAAAACTATGATTTTAGATTTTTCAAATAGCCACCCTTTGCCTTGATGACAGCTTTGCACACTCTCAACCAGCTTCACCTGGAATGCTTTTCCAACAGTCTTGAAGGAGTTCGCACATATGCTGAGCACTTGTTGGCTGGTTTTCCTTCACTCTGCAGTCCAACTCATCCCAAACCATCTCAATTTGATTGTGGTCGGGGGATTGTACAGACCAGATCATCTGATGCAGCACTACATCACTCTCCTTCTTGGTAAAATAGCCCATACACAGCCTGGAGGTGTGTTATGTCATTGTCCTGTTGAAAAACAAATGATAGTCCCACTAAGCCCAAACCAGATGGGATGGCGTATCGCTGCAGAATGCTTTGGTAACCATGCTGGTCAAGTGTGCCTTGAATTCTAAATAAATCACAGACAGTGTCACCAAAAAAGCACCCCCACACCATAACACCTCCTCCTCCATGCTTTACGGTGGAAAATACACATGCGGAGATCAGCAGTTCACCTACACCGCGTCTCACAAAGACACGGCGGTTACAACCAAAAATCTACAAATTGGACTCCAGACCAAAGGACACATTTCCACTGGTCTAATATCCATTGCTCGTGTTTCTTGGTCCAAGCAAGTCTCTTCTTATTATTGGTGTCCTTTAGTAGAGGTTTCTTTAAAGCAATTCGACCATGAAGGCCTGATTCACAGTCTCCTCTGAACAGTTGATGTTGAGATGTGTCTGTTACTTGAACTCTGTGAAGCATTTATTTGGGCTGCAATTTCTGAGGCTGGTAACTCGAATGAACTTATCCTCTGCAGCAGAGATAATTCTGGGTCTTCCATTTCTGTGGCAGTCCTCATGAGAGCCAGTTTCATCATAGCGCTTGATGGTTTTTGCGACTGCACTTGAAGAAACTTTAAAAGTTCCTGACATTTTTCCGTATTAACTGACCTTCATGTCTTAAAGTAATGATGGACTGTTGTTTCTCTTTGCTTATTTGAGCTGTTCTTGCCATAATATGGACTTGGTCTTTTACCAAATAGGGATATCTTCTGTATACCCCCTACCTTGTCAACGTACGTTACCCCCTAACGTATTAAGAAGGAAAGAAATTCCACAAATTAACTTTTACAAAGGCACAGCTGTTAATTGAAATGCATTCCAGGTGACTACCTCATGAAGCTGGTTGAGAGAATGCCAAAAGTGTGCAAAGCTGTCATCAAGGCAAAGGGTGGCTATTTGAAGAATCTCAAATATAAAATATATTTTGATTTGTTTAACACTTTTTGGTTACAACATGATTCCATATGTGTTATTTCATAGTTTTGATGTCTTTACTGTTACTCTACAATGTAGAAAATTGTAAAATAAAGAAAAACCCTGAATGAGGAGGTGTTCTAAAACTTTTGACCGGTAGTGTATTGTCAGGCTTATATTCACCATGCCAAAACGTTTTTTCCCCATGTGGATTAACAATGACGACATTTACTGGGATGTCAATGAGAACCTTTGGGCAAATGTTCAAGACATCCTAGATGCAAACTAGTCCATGTTAAATGTTATGTTTCTTTAATTAATTTAATTTGTTTAATTTGATTACAGTACACCTAAACTCAGCAAAAAAATAAACGTCCTCTCACTGTCAACTGTGTTTATTTTCAGCAAACTTAACATGTGTAAATATTTGTATGAACATAACAAGATTCAACAACTGAGACATAAACTGAACAAGTTCCACAGACATGTGACTAACAGAAATTTAATAATGTGTCCCTGAACAAATCAAAAGTAACAGTCAGTATCTGGTGTGGCCACCAGCTGCATGAAGTACTGCAGTGCATCTCTTCCTTATGGACTGCACCATACTTGCCAGTTCTTGCTGTGAGATGTTACCCCACTCTTACACCACGGCACCTGCAAGTTCCCAAACATTTCTGGGGGGAATGGCCCTAGCCCTCAACCTCCGATCCAACAGGTCCCAGACGTGCTCAATGGGATTGAGATCCGGGCTCTTCGCTGGCCATGGCAGAACAAAGACATTCCTGTCTTGCAGGAAATCACGCACAGAACGAGCAGTATGACTGGTGGCATTGTCATGCTGGAGGGTCATGTCAGGATGAGCCTGCAGGAAGGGTACCACATGAGGGAGGAAGATGTCTTCCCTGTAACGCACAGCGTTGAGATTGCCTGCAATGACAACAAGCTCTGTCCGATGATGCTGTGACACACCGCCCCAGACCATGATGGACCCTCCACCTCCAAATCGATCCCGCTCCAGAGTACAGGCCTCGGTGTAACGCTCATTCCTTCAACGGTAAACGCGAATCCGACCATCACCCCTGGTGAGACAAAACCGAAACTCGTCAGTGAAGAGCACTTTTTACTAGTCCTGTCTGGTCCAGCGACGGTGGGTTTGTGCCCATAGGCGATGTTGTTGCCGGTGATGTCTGGTGAGGACCTGCCTTACAACAGGCCTACAAGCCCTCAGTCCAGCCTCTCTGAGCACTGATGGAGGGATTGTGCGTTCCTGGTGTAACTCGGAAAGTTGTTGTTGCCATTCTGTACCTGTCCCGCAGGTGTGATGTTCGGATGTACCGATCCTGTGCAGGTGTTGTTACACGTGGTTTGCCACTGCGAGGACGATCAGCTGTCCATCCTGTTTCCCTGTAGTGCTGTCTTAGGCGTCTCAGTACGGACATTGCAATTTATTGCCCTGGCCACATCTGCAGTCCTCATGCCTCCTTGCAGCATGCCTAAGGCACGTTCACGCAGATGAGCAATACCCTGGGCATTTTTCTTTTGGTGTTTTTCAGAGTCAGTAGAAAGGCCTCTTTAGTGTCCTAAGTTTTCAGAACTGTGACCCTAATTACCTACCGTCTGTAAGCTGTTTGTGTCTTAACGACCGTTCCACAGGTGCATGTTCATTAATTGTTTATGGTTCATTGAACAAGCATGGGAAACAGTGTTTAAAGCCTTTACAATGAAGATCTGTGAAGTTATTTGGATTATTACGAATTATGTTTAAAAGACAGGGTTCTGAAAAAAAGAGTTTATGTTGTAATTGTATCTGAATAAAATATAAATTTTTTGCATCAATGATTTTGACCTTTGATCACACATTGGATAGAAATTATGGAAATTCAATTTTTTTTGTCAATTGTGATGGGTAGTGCAAGTGTATTACCTAATGCTAAAACTGTGTAACGTACTGTAATTTACAGTACTGTAGCATATTACATTCAGAGGGCAATTTTGGACCATGTATCTTGCATATTTTGCTATTTAATTAACTGGTTGTTAAAACAACTAAATTGAGAAGATATCATTATGTTGTGTTTTGGTGATTAAATCAATGTTATCATGGTATTTCACTGTAAACTTATATGTTGGATCAATGGTTGTGTGGTGAAAGATGTCTCCAAACAAAATGAATGCACAGTAAAAGGTTTTGAATAAAATATTTGCTGTGTTATATGTGTTAGCAGTTTGGAGTTTTGTTCTAAGATTTTAGAAAATTTACCACATACTTGAGAAAATAGCACCAAAGCGATTGAAAAAAAAACTGTGTCAAGCAATCAAGAAGATGTAGGGGTTGACCCACTATAATATTTCAAAGAGTAAATAAGATACAATATATTCAAACTGCTTGTTAAACAACAGCCACTATAAACACCCAAAATATGAAACAGCAGTACAATCTGAATGTCTGCATTTGCACATTAATAAACAGTGCTCCTACCAAAAAAAATACATATTTTTCCTGTTTTTGTCACGGACCCATTGAAAAATTGCTGAGGCCTTATAGGGTTTCCCAGCCCCCCTGTTTGACAATTGCAACAGCTGAGTACGCCAAACGAAGAGCCAGCCGTCTAGCTCACTTTGCATAGCCTCTCGGCCTGATCATCATTCTGACAGTCTTGAAAGATTGTCTGTCATTTGTTGGGTAGTACTCTGTAGATATATTATGCCATGTCCCCCAGTAGATCCCGTTCCTCACCCCTTTGTACTTTCCCACATAATATATCCCGTTGAGATTGGCAGCCATGCAGGCATCAAACCACCAGCCTGAGTCGTAGTAGGCCCCACAGTTCCCTGAAGGGTAGCGGTCATAGTCCCTGTCAGGAGTCGTAAAGAACCTGTTGTTGTGGTTGTAACTCTTGCTGAATTGAAGTGCATCTCCCGCCGTGCCTGAGTACCCACCCACAGACAGGCGGTACCGCAGCCGTTCGCCAGCCACACGGAAGAGCCTGTACTCTGCGTACTCCCTCACTCTGTTAAAGTCTTCCAGCTCCACCCTGAGGACCATCTCCCTGTGTCGGGTCAGGAGATGGATCTGGTCATTGCCCAGCCAGAACTCCCCAGCCCTCATGTTACCGAAGCCCGTCCGGTATTCAGCCCATGTCCTGTTGAAGTTCACACTGCCGTCCTGACGGAGCTGAATGACGGTCCACCCTCCGTCATGAGACTCCATGTCACAGAACACTGCGATGGTCACATTCTTAGGGTCAGGGATCACTTGGTAGACCCCACTGTTCCTCTCCCCCTTGACCATGTGGTCAGAGCAGTCTCTGGGTGCCATGGTAACTGCTGAGTGGAAGGATAGTGGAATGAGAAAATTAGAGTAGTCTGTCATCCTTTCTGAAAAAAAGGTGCTTTGGCGCGTAACACAAACACAAATGTTCTTACTGCAGGCCTTTCTTACTGTAGGACTTACTGTAGGCCTATGTTCGGTCATTTCCTGCAGTCAATGACCGAACGTGCCCTATTTGGCCTCATGGGTGGAATGTTATTAAAATATTTTTTTAAACAGACAAAAATGCTGTGTTTCTATGTCAAAAAGTGTTGTTATATTTCAGTCTTCTGTGATGTATATACAGTGTAATATTGGAATGCAAACTCAAAAGTGAATACATTTCAACTCTATATCTGACATGGTACAGGTGTCTTATTTTTTAAAAGCCCAGAACCATGTGTGTGAGGTGTATACCTTTGTTTAATGTTTTCACTGGTCTTTGAAGGGTCAACCAGGAGTAGAAAGAATAAAATGGTAAACAAGGAAAACACCAATCATATTTAACAGCCCTTGTTATTCAAAAGGTATTGAATACCTTTCCAATGAGTGTCAATAGAAGTTTATAATTTATCTTAACCACTGAGGATAGCAATAGGGTTTTCGTAGACAGTATTCTGAATTTTTAATCGCTATATCTGTATAGCAGGATTCTATATAGTTTACACATTTAAAAAAATCTTACTATGAATAAGTCAGCACATTTTGTTTCTACTATAGCCTACCTGGTAACAAATGGTACATAATATGGCTTGATATGGCTTCATTCAGTGAACCCTTAAGAAAGATTGACTTTCAGTTTATTTGTATTTTTACAGGAACAGTGCACATGAATCAACGTTAAGTTCAAACTAAACTGTATGTATTCATCAACTGCAATGTAATTATCATAATCCATTTAAATAGCAGACAATAGCAGGTAAAGTAAAATGTATTTATCTTACCTCCTGGTGAAATCTGTGCAGGGTTTTGAGGCTGGTTCCCTGTTCTGTCAGTCTTGCTGCCTACCTGGTCCTTCTCCGTGAGCAGGACCTTTGGGTGCCCTCCTTGTAAAACCTTTGGCCCTCCACTTGTGTCCTTTGTGTCATTCAGACTAGCAGATACCCGGCTGGTCTTCACACGAAGTTCTCTCACACTGGGGGTGGAAGACTCAGGTATTGGGCTGGGGGTAGAGGACTCAGGGTTGGTGGTAGTTGGACTATGGTTAGAGTTGGCCAATGGGATGGGTTTAGTAGTGGAAGTTTCGGGGCTAGGGTTTATGCTAGTCTGTTGGCTTGAGCTGGTCTTACATTTTAGACTGGCGATAGTAGTGGTAATTGTGCCAGGGCTAGTGGTTGTTTTCCGGCTACTGTTAAAGATGTTTTTTGAGCTAGAGCTGAAGGTAGTTTGTTGGTTAGGTCTTGTAGTTCTTGAGCCAGGGTTTGCGGTCATTTGTGGGCTGGGGTGAGTCATGGTCCTTTGGCTTGAGGTACTAGATGTCTTGGGGCTAGGTGTGGGGGAAGTGGTCCTTTGACCTTGGGTGGTGGTTTTGGGCTTTTGGTCTGGTTTGGGTTTTAGGCCAGGTTTGGGCTTAATGCTAAGTCTGGTGATTGTTGAGCTGGGTTCAGGATGTTGTGCAGAATTTGTCTCTGGACTGATGCTGGTACTGGGGGTCCTTGAGCTGAGGCTAGTGAAGCTGGTCATTGAGCTGGGGCTAGTGGTGGTTTTGGTTTGGTTTAGTTTGATGATGCTTGACCTGAAAGAGCCTGTCCGGATCCTTGAACTGGTGATCTTTGAGCTAGAGCTAGTGGTGGTTGCTGGAGATTGACTTGGTGTGGTTCTGCTGAGACTGCCTGGACTGGGGGTAAAGCTAATCCCTGTGCTGGAGCTGGTAGTCCTGGAGCTTGGACTGGTGGTCTTTGGGGTGAGGCTAGTGTTGGTGTCTGGAGTTGAGCCAGGTCTGAAGGAGCTGGTTGGACTGGGTGCTCTGGGCTTAAAGGCAGGTTTGAGCTTTGGTTTGGGTCTGGGTTCTGGAATAGTTATTGTGCCTGGTTTGGGCTTTAAGCCGGGTCTGCGAGTCCACCAGGACCCAATTCTGGAGCTTGGACGGGTGATCCTTGAGCTAGGTCTAGCGGAGGTAGTATTTCCTGGAGTTGGGGTACTGCTACTGCTGAGGTTGGCCCCAGGGCTGGAACTAGTGGTCTTGTAACTTGGGTTAGTTATCTTTGGGGTGGTGCCTGGAGAGTGGCCCGGTGTGGTGCTACTTTTGCTTGTCGTCATGGTCTGTCGACTGTGGCTTCTGATCCCAGGTCTGAGGCTAGTGGTGGGGGTTAAAGTTGCACCAGTTATGTTACTGGTCTTTGGATTGAAGCTGGTTGGGCTGGGTGGTCTGGGCTTTAAGATGGGCTTTGATTGTGGTCCAGGTTTAGTCCTTAAGCCTGGAATAGGCTTTGGGCCTGGTTTGGGCTGTAGTTCAGGTTTTAGGCCGGGTTTGGGCTGTGGGTCAGGTCTGGGCTGTAGGCCAGGTCTGGGCTTAATCCTAGGTCTGGTAGTTGTTGTGTTGGGTTCAGGGTTTTGGACAGATGTCATCTCAGGGCTGGAGCTGGTACTAGTGGACCTTGAGCTGAGAGAAGTGAAGCCAGTCCTTGGGCTGGGGCTTGTGGTGGTTGTTGTTTCTGGAGTTGAACTTGAGCTGGAAGAGCTGGCCTGAATGCTTGAACTGATGGTCTGTGGGCTAAGGTTAATGGTGGTGGCTGAAGGAGAACCAGTTCTGGGATTGGCCTCTGGAATGGAGCTGGAGGAGCCAGTTGGACTTGATGGTCTGAGCTTCAGGAGAGGCTTTGGTTTTGGTCCAGGTTTAGGTCTGGGGCCTGGAATAGGCCTTGTGCCTGGTTTTGGCTTTAGGCCAGGTCTGGGGGTCCACCGGGACCCAATTCTGGAGCTTGGACTGGTGGTCCTTGGGCTAGGTCTAGCGGTGGTTGTAGTTCCTGGAGTTGAGCTACTGCTACTGCTGGCCACAGGACTGGAACTAGTGGTCCTGTAGCTTGGGCTGGTAATTTTTGAGCTAGGACTAGTGGTGGTGGCTGAAGAGTGTCCCGGCATGGTGCTGATTTGGCTGGTACTTGTCTTAGTGGACTGTAGACTGGGTCTTGTAAAGCTGATTGCAGGGCTAAGGCTACAAGTAGTGTTTGAAGTTGAGCCAGTTCTGAGAGTGGTCTTAGAGTTGAAGCTGGAGGAGCTGGTTGGGCTGGGTGGTCTGGGCTTAAGTCTGGGTCTGATGGCCTGTTTAGCATGGTTGGGCTTGTGCTTCTGGACAGGTCTGTTTCTTGGGCTAGTAGTCCTTTTTGATGAGCTGGTGGTTGTTTGGTTTGTGCTTGTTGTGATACTTGGGCTGGTTCTGGCAGTCCTGTAGCTGGTGCCTGAACTTGGGGTTGTGATGGGGTCAGACCTGGTGGTTCCCTGGTGAGGTAAAGAGGAGATGGTCCTTTGACTGGAGCTTTTGTTAAGGCTTGAGCTTGTGCTGGAGATGGAGGAAGATCTGGGGCTAGAGGTTGAGCTGGAGGAAGGACTTGAAATATATCCATGGCTGGTGTCTGAGTTAGATCCTGGGCTGGGATTGGTGGCAGGTCTAGGGATGGAGTTTGATGTTTGATCTGGTCCTGAGGAGTCAGGTCTGGGGATTGAGTCATGTTTAAAACCAGTGCTTGGGCTAGGTGAGGTCGTGTCCTGATCATCTGTCATCACCGGCCCTATGCTGTCTCTCTGCACACTTTGGACAGTTTTTTCTACCTCTTTCTCTATCTTCTTCCCGGTCTCTTCTTGATCACTTTCTTTCTTTTCTTGATCACTCTCATTCTTTATCTCCTTCCCTTGCCAAGGATGTTGACTCTGCCTCTCCTTCTCTATCTTCCCCTCCCTCTCCCTCTCTATCACCACCTGATGTTCTTCCTTCTCCTGGATCTCTTCTCTATTTCCCCTCCCTCTCTCTTCCTCTTTCTCTCTATCCCCCTTACGCTTTCTCTCAGTCTCCAGCTCCTTCTTCCTTACCTTATCCCCCTGACTCTCCTTCTCAGTTTGCATCTTTGTTTCCCATAACCTCTCTCTTTCATTTTCACTCCCCCTGTCTATCTCACCCCCTCTCCCCCTCTCCCCTTCTAAAATGCTCTCTTTCTCCCTCTCTATCTCCCATTCCCTGTTTTCCTCCCTATCGGTCTCCTTTTCCCTTTCCCATTCGCTCTCACACCCTTTCTCCCGTTCTCTCTTTCTCTCCTCTACAATATTCCTCTCATTCTCCATGGCCCTTTCTTCCACTCCGTCTCTCTCTTCCACAATTTTTCTCTCTCTGTTTCTTGCCCCCTCTCTGTCCTTCTCCATCTTCCTTTCTCTGCCCCCTTGTCTCTCTGACTTCTTTTCCCCCTCTTTCTCCTTCTCCCTCTCTCTGTCTCCCAATCTCACCTTCTCCTTCTCTTCTTTCTCCTTCTCCCTCTTTCTGTTCCCCAGCCTCTCTCTCTCTCTCTCCCTCTGGCTCATCTTGCACTCCATGCAGGCTCTCTTCAGCTGCTCCACAGTCTCCTTTAGCCTTTGCACCTCCTTCACCGTCCTCTCCAACTCCCTGAGCTGCCAGGGCAGCATGATGTCCAGCGGAGGCAAGATAAATCGGTAGGGGCATGCTTCCTCTTCTATCCCCTCTCCCCCACACTTCCCTGCAGGCTTTAGAGTTACTAGGCAGCTCCCAGATTCTGTACCCCACTGGAAGGTTCCCTCGCTGGGGTTTGCATAGTTCCCAGGGGTCATGGAGATGGCCAGCAGGGCTCCGCACACGTAAAGCACAGCTAACCTCATCGCTATCCTGAGTTATAAGAATGGTGAGAGGGTGAAAGCCCCACCTCGGTGTGTGGGAAGCTGTGACAGAGAGAGGGAGGGAGGAAAGGAGGGGAATAAGGAGGAGGGGGCTGAGGAACTTCTTAAGAGTGGTGTCTGCATATGTGAGAGGGATGGAGAAAGAGAGAGAGAAAAACGGAATGGACATGAGGGATAAAGAATTGGGCGTCCACTTCAAGGGGGTATCCATGTCTGTGAGAGAGACAGGAAAGGAGAAGGGAAATAGTTTTGGGGGATTAAAGTAGTCTTTGGTTGCTTCAGCATGTCACCAAACAAACAGGTGCAGAGCTAAATCGGTCCTAAAAAGAACAAGGCACGGAAAATCTTTAAAAGCGAAAGGCATTAATACAGCATATTGTAATCCTATTATTATTTTCCACATTATCTTTAACGTAATCAAAACATCTAATGAGGGCCATTCACAACGCATTCTCACTCCATGCTGTAATGATAAGCACACATTGTTTTCTTTCCTTGTATATCACTTCTGTGAATATGCATGTGTGACAGTTGCTTTGGCTGGCATTTACCCATGCTTCCTGACAATAGGGCTGACACACATGTGAATGACAGATGAGACAGGTCCAAATATACATTTAAAGCACAACCTTGTCAGATCCTGGGCTGTAGACAAATGTTTGTTGCATTACTGTTCATAAATACTGTATCTCATATCTTTCTCTCTTCGGTTCTTTCTGGCTTCGGTTCTCTCAGGCTTCAAAGAAATAGCAGGCAAGAATTGATCTTCACATATTTATCCCAGAGGGTTTGTGGTTGCTAAATACAGTGTATGGGTAATGATTTGTCTTAGTTAGAAGAATTGTAGGCCAATTATACACATTCTATTCATGGAAATAACAGAGTTTTATTGCTTTTGGAATGTGAAATACAATACTGTACTTTAGATTTTTGTTTAAAAATGAATATGGAAAAACAATACATTTTGGGCCGGTTTCCTGGTCCCAGATTAAGCCAATTTCTGAAGATTCAATATTGAGCTTTATAGTCCAGGAGTAGGTTTTACCTGGACCTGAGAGGCTGGCCCGTTGGGTAGAGTTTCACCACATTTAAAGTCCCAGTTTATCCCCTGGTGACAACACAACAATTACTTTGTATCTCCCTCTTTGACCTTCCTTGACCTCTGCTCTGCTATTTGATGCTGGAGAGTATGCTTCTCAGATGTGTTTCAGCAAAGACAACCAGAAGTTGTATTTTCCTTTTGTTTGACAAGGACAGTGTGATGGTGTAGAGAGAGACATTGAGGGATGTAGGGAAAAGAGAAGGAGCATCTGAGGATATCTCAGGCTCATGCGTCAAATGATAGTGATAAATTAAAGGCTTAAAAAACATACTTTTTTGGTGGTGTCACTATTTCTTGCCATGTAATCGACCTCCAATCCTATTTATCACGTATTATAGTGATTGAATGCAGCAACAGGATTTTAACCATAGCACTACAGCACACTCCTTCCTGCAGTGGTGTAAAATACTTAAGGAAACTACAGATACCCAAAAAACGACTTAAGTAGTACTTTAAAGTATTTTTACTTAACTAATTATATTTTTGACAACTTTTACTTTTACTTCTCTACATTCCTAAAGAAAATAATGTACTTTTTACTCCATACATTTTCCTGACACTCAAAAGTACTCGTTACATTTTGAATTCTTAGCAGGACAGGACAATGGTTCAATTCACGCACTTATCTAGGAGAACATCCCTGGTCATTCCTACTGCCTCTGATCTGGCAGACTCACTAAACACACATGCTTGGTTTGTAAATTATGTCTGAGTGTTAGATTGTGCCCCTGGCTATACATAAATAAAACAAAAACAAGAAAATGGTGCTGTCTGGTTTGCTTAATATAAGACATTTGAAATGATTTATATTTTTACTTTTGATACTTAACTATATTTTAGCAATTACATTTACTTTCGATACTTAAGTATATGTAAAACCAAATACTTTGAGACTTTTACTAAAGTTGTATTTTACTGGGTGACTTTCACGTTCACTTGAGTCATTTTCTATTAAGGTATCTTTACTTTTATGACATTTGGGTACTTTTTCCACCACTGCCTTCCTGTTCCATAAAGGTTTACTCCTCTTCACTGATGCTGTAGTACATTTCAAATAAACAACTATACATAAAAGGGATGCTTGGCCGCGTTCTCTCTTTCAAAGTGGCCATGACAAGGACACAAACCAGGACCAGTTATCCTGTCACCACTTAGCTGAAAAGCTAAAAGCAAATCCAGCCGTCTCTCAAGGATTGGTGTGAGAGAACTGTTTACACTCTAGCCATCTTTTCTCAAGAGGACCACAATGGAAATAAGTCCAAGACTTTATTGTGTGTTCTCCTCGATGATTTTACTCATGTAGATGTATCGCTTTTTCTAGTTTTATGTGTGCTTGTTTTTTATAATGGTTGAATTAATAAACAAAGCCGTACGTACTAACCCTAATCCCTTGACTGATGGGTATTCATTTAACAACCAAGAACAGACTATTTATAACACAACCTGGTATAAACTCACAATGCCTACGTAGTTGAAGAATGAAGTTGTCCCGAGACCCTAGACTAGACTCCTCACCCAATGGCTCAGGTTAGGATTTTGGTAAGAGAAGGCTGATCTTCTAGATCTGTGCCTAAGGGCGATTTCTACCCAGAGCGATAGCACTACACTGCACAGCCAATTTCCTTTATCATTTTTTATATCCAAGCCATTAATACCCTCTGCTGTGGCTGTAGCCATGTATGGTCAGGAGGTGTTTTTCATCTTCAGGGTGCCCTCTCTGAACACAGTGTTTTGAATTCCCCTGGTAAGCTGGCTTGGCCCACTCTCTGTCCTGGGTTGTGTAAGCACTACGCAGCACTGTAGTTTTTCCATAAACCGGCTAAAATAAACATCTGACCATCAGTGAGGCTTCGCTGCCTAGACTAGACTAATAGATCAGGCCTCCTGGCAGGCCTCTCCATCTCTATCCACTCTGGGCAGAGAAGTGACGGTCGTCTGGCCTGTATGTCCGTCTGTGTGTAAGTGCCCTATTCCTGACTGAGCTGAAGTCACATATCTGTCTGTGACGCCATGCCACTTCCCTGTAATGCCATACTTCCTGGTAGGCCACTCCAACTCTATAGAGAGAAGTGGCAGTTATGCCGGCTCTATGCTTAAGTTTTTTTCCTTAGCAAACCAACCAGAGTCTCATCTGTCTGTGACACCATGCCAGTCCCCTGTAATGCAGCACTTGATCTGTGGATCTGATAGCATAAACACAGTAATATAATGAAGTATTAGGCATGACAAGTCACCTGTCATTGCCATGAGGTTATGTTCACTCTAGAAACTGTAGTTGAGGCTGATCAGCTGAGTTCTGGCTAGATAGGACAAGGTGAGGTTAAGTACTCTGACAGAAGCTGTCAAATAATTACTATACTAGTATCCACAAAACACACACACATACACACAACCAGTAATAATGAATTCATATCTTCCCCAGCCTCTGTCACAGTCAATGTCACGATCGTGTGGAAGAGATTCGGACCAAAACGCAGCATGAGGAAAATAAGCCATCTTCTTTTTATTATTGAAGAAGGCAAAACGAAACAAAACACTTACAAACTACCAAAACAACAAACGATCGTGAAGCTAAATAACGTAGTACACACACAGGCTACAAACGTTCTACATAGACAATTCCCCACCACAAACTAAAGCCTATGGCTACCTTAAATATGGCTCCCAATCAGAGACAACAGAAACCAGCTGTCTCTAATTGGGAACCCATTCAGGCAACCATAGACTTTCCTAGACAACTACACACAACATAGACACAGCTAGACAACTATACTAAACATAAAGCCAACTACTCTAAATAAACCCCCTAAACCTTACAATCACCCTGGACACTACAAAACCCACATAAATACCCATGTCACACCCTGACCTAACTAAAATAATAAAGAAAACAAAGAATACTAAGGCCAGGGCGTGACATAGCCCCCCCCCTTAAGGTGCGAACTCCGGGCGCACCAGCACAAAGTCTAGGGGAGGGCCTGGGTGGGCATCTGACCACGGTGGTGGCTCAGGCTCAGGGCGAGGTCCCCACCCCACCATAGTCAATCCCAGCTTATATCTCCCCCTACAAATGACCACCCTCATATTACCCCCACTTAATCTTTTGGGTAACATCGACACAAGGGGCAGCACCGGGATAAGGGGCAACACCGGGATGAGGGACGGCAGCTTCGGGCTGAGGGACGGCAGCTCCGGGCTGAGGGACGGCAGCTCCGGGCTGAGGGACGGCAGCTCCGGGCTGAGGGACGGCAGCTCCGGACTGGCTGGCGGATCCTGGCTGGCTGACGGCTCTGGCTGGTCATGGCTGGCTGACGGCTCTGGCTGGTCATGGCTGGCTGACGGCTCTGGCTGGTCATGGCTGGCTGACGGCTCTGGCTGGTCATGGCTGGCTGACGGCTCTGGCTGGTCATGGCTGGCTGACGGCTCTGGCTGGTCATGGCTGGCTGACGGCTCTGGCTGGTCATGGCTGGCTGACGGCTCTGGCTGGTCATGGCTGGCTGACGGCTCTGGCTGGTCATGGCTGGCTGACGGCTCTGGCTGGTCATGGCTGGCTGACGGCTCTGGCTGGTCATGGCTCGCTGACGGCTCTGGCTGGTCATGGCTCGCGGAAGGCTCTGGCTGATCCGGTCTGGCGGAAGGCTCTGGCTGATCCGGTCTGGCGGAAGGCTCTGGCTGATCCGGTCTGGCGGAAGGCTCTGGCTGATCCGGTCTGGCGGAAGGCTCTGGCTGATCCGGTCTGGCGGAAGGCTCTGGCTGATCCGGTCTGGCGGAAGGCTCTGGCTGATCCGGTCTGGCGGAAGGCTCTGGCTGATCCGGTCTGGCGGAAGGCTCTGGCTGATCCGGTCTGGCGGAAGGCTCTAGCGGCTCCTGTCTGGCGGACGGCTCTAGCGGCTCCTGTCTGGCGGACGGCTCTGTAGGCTCATGGCAGACGGGCGGCTTTGCAGGCTCATGGCAGACGGGCGGCTTTGCAGGCTCATGGCAGACGGACAGTTCAGACGGCGTAGGGCAGACGGGCAGTTCAGGCGCCGCTGGGCAGACGGGCAGTTCAGGCGCCGCTGGGCAGACGGGCAGTTCAGGCGCCGCTGGGCAGACGGGCAGTTCAGGCGCCGCTGGGCAGACGGGCAGTTCAGGCGCCGCTGGGCAGACGGCAGACTCTGGCCGGCTGAGACGCACTGTAGGCCTGGTGCGTGGTACCGGAACTGGAGGTACCGGGCTAATGACACGCACCTTAAGGCTAGTGCGGGGAACAACAACAGGGCACACTGAGTTCTCAAAGCGCACTATATGCCTGGTGCGTGGTACCGGACTGAGGGCACGCACCTCAGGACGAGTGCGGGGAGAAATAACAGTGTGTACAGGACTCAGGAGACGCACAGGTGGCTTAGTGCGTGGTGCCGGAACTGGAGGCACTGGGCTGGAGACACGCACCATAGGGAGAGTGCGTGGAGGAGGAACAGGGCTCTGAAAACGCACTGAAAGCCTGGTGCGTGGTGTAGGCACTGGTGGTACTAGGCTGGGGCGGGAAGGTGGCGCCGGATATACCGGACCGTGAAGGAGGACACGTGCTCTTGAGCACCGAGCCTCCCCAACCTTACCAGGTTGAATGGTCCCCGTAGCCCTGCCAGTGCGGCGAGGTGGAATAGCCCGCACTGGGCTATGCAGGCGAACCGGGGACACCACCTGTAAGGCTGGTGCCATGTACGCCGGCCCGAGGAGACGTACTGGAGACCAGATACGTTGGGCCGGCTTCATGGCACTCGGCTCGATGCCCAACCTAGCCCTCCCAGTGCGGCAAGGTGGAATAGCCCGCAGTGGGCTAAGCACGTGTACTGGGGACACCGTGCGCTTTACCGCATAACACGGTGTCTGACCAGTACGACGCCCTCTTACTCCACGGCAAGCCCGGGGAGTTGGCTCAGGTATCCAACCCGGCTTCGCCACACTCCCCTTTAGCCCCCCCCCAAGAAATTTTTGGGTGTTACTCACGGGCTTCCAGCCACTCTGCCTTGCCTTTGCCTCATAAAACCGCCTCTCCGCTTTCGCTGCCTCCAGCTCCGCTTTGGGACGGCGATATTCCCCTGGCTGAGTCCAGGGTCCTTTGCCGTCCAGGATCTCCTCCCATGTCCATGAGTCCTGTTTACTTTGCCGCTGTTGTTGGTTCCGATCATGCTGCTTGATCCTGTTGTGGTGGGGAATTCTGTCACGATCGTGTGGAAGAGATTCGGACCAAAACGCAGCATGAGGAAAATAAGCCATCTTCTTTTTATTATTGAAGAAGGCAAAACGAAACAAAACACTTACAAACTACCAAAACAACAAACGATCGTGAAGCTAAATAACGTAGTGTACACACACACACACACACACACACACACACACACACACACACACACACACACACACACACACACACACACACACACACACACACACACACACACACACACACACACACACACACACAGGCTACAAACGTTCTACATAGACAATTCCCCACCACAAACTAAAGCCTATGGCTACCTTAAATATGGCTCCCAATCAGAGACAACAGAAACCAGATGTCTCTAATTGGGAACCCATTCAGGCAACCATAGACTTTCCTAGACAACTACACACAACATAGACACAGCTAGACAACTATACTAAACATAAAGCCAACTACTCTAAATAAACCCCCTAAACCTTACAATCACCCTGGACACTACAAAACCCACATAAATACCCATGTCACACCCTGACCTAACTAAAATAATAAAGAAAACAAAGAATACTAAGGCCAGGGCGTGACATAGCCCCCCCCCTTAAGGTGCGAACTCCGGGCGCACCAGCACAAAGTCTAGGGGAGGGCCTGGGTGGGCATCTGACCACGGTGGTGGCTCAGGCTCAGGGCGAGGTCCCCACCCCACCATAGTCAATCCCAGCTTATATCTCCCCCTACAAATGACCACCCTCATATTACCCCCACTTAATCTTTTGGGTAACATCGACACAAGGGGCAGCACCGGGATAAGGGGCAACACCGGGATGAGGGACGGCAGCTTCGGGCTGAGGGACGGCAGCTCCGGGCTGAGGGACGGCAGCTCCGGGCTGAGGGACGGCAGCTCCGGGCTGAGGGACGGCAGCTCCGGACTGGCTGGCGGATCCTGGCTGGCTGACGGCTCTGGCTGGTCATGGCTGGCTGACGGCTCTGGCTGGTCATGGCTGGCTGACGGCTCTGGCTGGTCATGGCTGGCTGACGGCTCTGGCTGGTCATGGCTGGCTGACGGCTCTGGCTGGTCATGGCTGGCTGACGGCTCTGGCTGGTCATGGCTGGCTGACGGCTCTGGCTGGTCATGGCTGGCTGACGGCTCTGGCTGGTCATGGCTGGCTGACGGCTCTGGCTGGTCATGGCTGGCTGACGGCTCTGGCTGGTCATGGCTGGCTGACGGCTCTGGCTGGTCATGGCTCGCTGACGGCTCTGGCTGGTCATGGCTCGCGGAAGGCTCTGGCTGATCCGGTCTGGCGGAAGGCTCTGGCTGATCCGGTCTGGCGGAAGGCTCTGGCTGATCCGGTCTGGCGGAAGGCTCTGGCTGATCCGGTCTGGCGGAAGGCTCTGGCTGATCCGGTCTGGCGGAAGGCTCTGGCTGATCCGGTCTGGCGGAAGGCTCTGGCTGATCCGGTCTGGCGGAAGGCTCTGGCTGATCCGGTCTGGCGGAAGGCTCTGGCTGATCCGGTCTGGCGGAAGGCTCTGGCTGATCCGGTCTGGCGGAAGGCTCTAGCGGCTCCTGTCTGGCGGACGGCTCTAGCGGCTCCTGTCTGGCGGACGGCTCTGTAGGCTCATGGCAGACGGGCGGCTTTGCAGGCTCATGGCAGACGGGCGGCTTTGCAGGCTCATGGCAGACGGACAGTTCAGACGGCGTAGGGCAGACGGGCAGTTCAGGCGCCGCTGGGCAGACGGGCAGTTCAGGCGCCGCTGGGCAGACGGGCAGTTCAGGCGCCGCTGGGCAGACGGGCAGTTCAGGCGCCGCTGGGCAGACGGGCAGTTCAGGCGCCGCTGGGCAGACGGGCAGTTCAGGCGCCGCTGGGCAGACGGCAGACTCTGGCCGGCTGAGACGCACTGTAGGCCTGGTGCGTGGTACCGGAACTGGAGGTACCGGGCTAATGACACGCACCTTAAGGCTAGTGCGGGGAACAACAACAGGGCACACTGAGTTCTCAAAGCGCACTATATGCCTGGTGCGTGGTACCGGACTGAGGGCACGCACCTCAGGACGAGTGCGGGGAGAAATAACAGTGTGTACAGGACTCAGGAGACGCACAGGTGGCTTAGTGCGTGGTGCCGGAACTGGAGGCACTGGGCTGGAGACACGCACCATAGGGAGAGTGCGTGGAGGAGGAACAGGGCTCTGAAAACGCACTGAAAGCCTGGTGCGTGGTGTAGGCACTGGTGGTACTAGGCTGGGGCGGGAAGGTGGCGCCGGATATACCGGACCGTGAAGGAGGACACGTGCTCTTGAGCACCGAGCCTCCCCAACCTTACCAGGTTGAATGGTCCCCGTAGCCCTGCCAGTGCGGCGAGGTGGAATAGCCCGCACTGGGCTATGCAGGCGAACCGGGGACACCACCTGTAAGGCTGGTGCCATGTACGCCGGCCCGAGGAGACGTACTGGAGACCAGATACGTTGGGCCGGCTTCATGGCACTCGGCTCGATGCCCAACCTAGCCCTCCCAGTGCGGCAAGGTGGAATAGCCCGCAGTGGGCTAAGCACGTGTACTGGGGACACCGTGCGCTTTACCGCATAACACGGTGTCTGACCAGTACGACGCCCTCTTACTCCACGGCAAGCCCGGGGAGTTGGCTCAGGTATCCAACCCGGCTTCGCCACACTCCCCTTTAGCCCCCCCCCAAGAAATTTTTGGGTGTTACTCACGGGCTTCCAGCCACTCTGCCTTGCCTTTGCCTCATAAAACCGCCTCTCCGCTTTCGCTGCCTCCAGCTCCGCTTTGGGACGGCGATATTCCCCTGGCTGAGTCCAGGGTCCTTTGCCGTCCAGGATCTCCTCCCATGTCCATGAGTCCTGTTTACTTTGCCGCTGTTGTTGGTTCCGATCATGCTGCTTGATCCTGTTGTGGTGGGGAATTCTGTCACGATCGTGTGGAAGAGATTCGGACCAAAACGCAGCATGAGGAAAATAAGCCATCTTCTTTTTATTATTGAAGAAGGCAAAACGAAACAAAACACTTACAAACTACCAAAACAACAAACGATCGTGAAGCTAAATAACGTAGTGTACACACACACACACACACACACACACACACACACACACACACACACACACACACACACACACACACACACACACACACACACACACACACACACACACACACACACACACACACACACACACACACACACACACACACACACACACACACACACACACACAGGCTACAAACGTTCTACATAGACAATTCCCCACCACAAACTAAAGCCTATGGCTACCTTAAATATGGCTCCCAATCAGAGACAACAGAAACCAGCTGTCTCTAATTGGGAACCCATTCAGGCAACCATAGACTTTCCTAGACAACTACACACAACATAGACACAGCTAGACAACTATACTAAACATGAAGCCAACTACTCTAAATAAACCCCCTAAACCTTACAATCACCCTGGACACTACAAAACCCACATAAATACCCATGTCACACCCTGACCTAACTAAAATAATAAAGAAAACAAAGAATACTAAGGCCAGGGCGTGACATAGCCCCCCCCCTTAAGGTGCGAACTCCGGGCGCACCAGCACAAAGTCTAGGGGAGGGCCTGGGTGGGCATCTGACCACGGTGGTGGCTCAGGCTCAGGGCGAGGTCCCCACCCCACCATAGTCAATCCCAGCTTATATCTCCCCCTACAAATGACCACCCTCATATTACCCCCACTTAATCTTTTGGGTAACATCGACACAAGGGGCAGCACCGGGATAAGGGGCAACACCGGGATGAGGGACGGCAGCTTCGGGCTGAGGGACGGCAGCTCCGGGCTGAGGGACGGCAGCTCCGGGCTGAGGGACGGCAGCTCCGGGCTGAGGGACGGCAGCTCCGGACTGGCTGGCGGATCCTGGCTGGCTGACGGCTCTGGCTGGTCATGGCTGGCTGACGGCTCTGGCTGGTCATGGCTGGCTGACGGCTCTGGCTGGTCATGGCTGGCTGACGGCTCTGGCTGGTCATGGCTGGCTGACGGCTCTGGCTGGTCATGGCTGGCTGACGGCTCTGGCTGGTCATGGCTGGCTGACGGCTCTGGCTGGTCATGGCTGGCTGACGGCTCTGGCTGGTCATGGCTGGCTGACGGCTCTGGCTGGTCATGGCTGGCTGACGGCTCTGGCTGGTCATGGCTGGCTGACGGCTCTGGCTGGTCATGGCTCGCTGACGGCTCTGGCTGGTCATGGCTCGCGGAAGGCTCTGGCTGATCCGGTCTGGCGGAAGGCTCTGGCTGATCCGGTCTGGCGGAAGGCTCTGGCTGATCCGGTCTGGCGGAAGGCTCTGGCTGATCCGGTCTGGCGGAAGGCTCTGGCTGATCCGGTCTGGCGGAAGGCTCTGGCTGATCCGGTCTGGCGGAAGGCTCTGGCTGATCCGGTCTGGCGGAAGGCTCTGGCTGATCCGGTCTGGCGGAAGGCTCTGGCTGATCCGGTCTGGCGGAAGGCTCTGGCTGATCCGGTCTGGCGGAAGGCTCTGGCTGATCCGGTCTGGCGGAAGGCTCTAGCGGCTCCTGTCTGGCGGACGGCTCTAGCGGCTCCTGTCTGGCGGACGGCTCTGTAGGCTCATGGCAGACGGGCGGCTTTGCAGGCTCATGGCAGACGGGCGGCTTTGCAGGCTCATGGCAGACGGACAGTTCAGACGGCGTAGGGCAGACGGGCAGTTCAGGCGCCGCTGGGCAGACGGGCAGTTCAGGCGCCGCTGGGCAGACGGGCAGTTCAGGCGCCGCTGGGCAGACGGGCAGTTCAGGCGCCGCTGGGCAGACGGGCAGTTCAGGCGCCGCTGGGCAGACGGCAGACTCTGGCCGGCTGAGACGCACTGTAGGCCTGGTGCGTGGTACCGGAACTGGAGGTACCGGGCTAATGACACGCACCTTAAGGCTAGTGCGGGGAACAACAACAGGGCACACTGAGTTCTCAAAGCGCACTATATGCCTGGTGCGTGGTACCGGACTGAGGGCACGCACCTCAGGACGAGTGCGGGGAGAAATAACAGTGTGTACAGGACTCAGGAGACGCACAGGTGGCTTAGTGCGTGGTGCCGGAACTGGAGGCACTGGGCTGGAGACACGCACCATAGGGAGAGTGCGTGGAGGAGGAACAGGGCTCTGAAAACGCACTGAAAGCCTGGTGCGTGGTGTAGGCACTGGTGGTACTAGGCTGGGGCGGGAAGGTGGCGCCGGATATACCGGACCGTGAAGGAGGACACGTGCTCTTGAGCACCGAGCCTCCCCAACCTTACCAGGTTGAATGGTCCCCGTAGCCCTGCCAGTGCGGCGAGGTGGAATAGCCCGCACTGGGCTATGCAGGCGAACCGGGGACACCACCTGTAAGGCTGGTGCCATGTACGCCGGCCCGAGGAGACGTACTGGAGACCAGATACGTTGGGCCGGCTTCATGGCACTCGGCTCGATGCCCAACCTAGCCCTCCCAGTGCGGCAAGGTGGAATAGCCCGCAGTGGGCTAAGCACGTGTACTGGGGACACCGTGCGCTTTACCGCATAACACGGTGTCTGACCAGTACGACGCCCTCTTACTCCACGGCAAGCCCGGGGAGTTGGCTCAGGTATCCAACCCGGCTTCGCCACACTCCCCTTTAGCCCCCCCCCAAGAAATTTTTGGGTGTTACTCACGGGCTTCCAGCCACTCTGCCTTGCCTTTGCCTCATAAAACCGCCTCTCCGCTTTCGCTGCCTCCAGCTCCGCTTTGGGACGGCGATATTCCCCTGGCTGAGTCCAGGGTCCTTTGCCGTCCAGGATCTCCTCCCATGTCCATGAGTCCTGTTTACTTTGCCGCTGTTGTTGGTTCCGATCATGCTGCTTGATCCTGTTGTGGTGGGGAATTCTGTCACGATCGTGTGGAAGAGATTCGGACCAAAACGCAGCGTGAGGAAAATAAGCCATCTTCTTTTTATTATTGAAGAAGGCAAAACGAAACAAAACACTTACAAACTACCAAAACAACAAACGATCGTGAAGCTAAATAACGTAGTGTACACACACACACACACACACACACACACACACACACACACACATACACACACACACACACACACACACACACACACACACACACACACACACACACACACACACACACACACACACACACACACACACACACACACACACACACACACACACACACACACACACACACACACAGGCTACAAACGTTCTACATAGACAATTCCCCACCACAAACTAAAGCCTATGGCTACCTTAAATATGGCTCCCAATCAGAGACAACAGAAACCAGCTGTCTCTAATTGGGAACCCATTCAGGCAACCATAGACTTTCCTAGACAACTACACACAACATAGACACAGCTAGACAACTATACTAAACATAAAGCCAACTACTCTAAATAAACCCCCTAAACCTTACAATCACCCTGGACACTACAAAACCCACATAAATACCCATGTCACACCCTGACCTAACTAAAATAATAAAGAAAACAAAGAATACTAAGGCCAGGGCGTGACATAGCCCCCCCCTTAAGGTGCGAACTCCGGGCGCACCAGCACAAAGTCTAGGGGAGGGCCTGGGTGGGCATCTGACCACGGTGGTGGCTCAGGCTCAGGGCGAGGTCCCCACCCCACCATAGTCAATCCCAGCTTATATCTCCCCCTACAAATGACCACCCTCATATTACCCCCACTTAATCTTTTGGGTAACATCGACACAAGGGGCAGCACCGGGATAAGGGGCAACACCGGGATGAGGGACGGCAGCTTCGGGCTGAGGGACGGCAGCTCCGGGCTGAGGGACGGCAGCTCCGGGCTGAGGGACGGCAGCTCCGGGCTGAGGGACGGCAGCTCCGGACTGGCTGGCGGATCCTGGCTGGCTGACGGCTCTGGCTGGTCATGGCTGGCTGACGGCTCTGGCTGGTCATGGCTGGCTGACGGCTCTGGCTGGTCATGGCTGGCTGACGGCTCTGGCTGGTCATGGCTGGCTGACGGCTCTGGCTGGTCATGGCTGGCTGACGGCTCTGGCTGGTCATGGCTGGCTGACGGCTCTGGCTGGTCATGGCTGGCTGACGGCTCTGGCTGGTCATGGCTGGCTGACGGCTCTGGCTGGTCATGGCTGGCTGACGGCTCTGGCTGGTCATGGCTGGCTGACGGCTCTGGCTGGTCATGGCTGGCTGACGGCTCTGGCTGGTCATGGCTCGCTGACGGCTCTGGCTGGTCATGGCTCGCGGAAGGCTCTGGCTGATCCGGTCTGGCGGAAGGCTCTGGCTGATCCGGTCTGGCGGAAGGCTCTGGCTGATCCGGTCTGGCGGAAGGCTCTGGCTGATCCGGTCTGGCGGAAGGCTCTGGCTGATCCGGTCTGGCGGAAGGCTCTGGCTGATCCGGTCTGGCGGAAGGCTCTGGCTGATCCGGTCTGGCGGAAGGCTCTGGCTGATCCGGTCTGGCGGAAGGCTCTGGCTGATCCGGTCTGGCGGAAGGCTCTAGCGGCTCCTGTCTGGCGGACGGCTCTAGCGGCTCCTGTCTGGCGGATGGCTCTGTAGGCTCATGGCAGACGGGCGGCTTTGCAGGCTCATGGCAGACGGGCGGCTTTGCAGGCTCATGGCAGACGGACAGTTCAGACGGCGTAGGGCAGACGGGCAGTTCAGGCGCCGCTGGGCAGACGGGCAGTTCAGGCGCCGCTGGGCAGACGGGCAGTTCAGGCGCCGCTGGGCAGACGGGCAGTTCAGGCACCGCTGGGCAGACGGGCAGTTCAGGCGCCGCTGGGCAGACGGGCAGTTCAGGCGCCGCTGGGCAGACGGCAGACTCTGGCCGGCTGAGACGCACTGTAGGCCTGGTGCGTGGTACCGGAACTGGAGGTACCGGGCTAATGACACGCACCTTAAGGCTAGTGCGGGGAACAACAACAGGGCACACTGAGTTCTCAAAGCGCACTATATGCCTGGTGCGTGGTACCGGACTGAGGGCACGCACCTCAGGACGAGTGCGGGGAGAAATAACAGTGTGTACAGGACTCAGGAGACGCACAGGTGGCTTAGTGCGTGGTGCCGGAACTGGAGGCACTGGGCTGGAGACACGCACCATAGGGAGAGTGCGTGGAGGAGGAACAGGGCTCTGAAAACGCACTGAAAGCCTGGTGCGTGGTGTAGGCACTGGTGGTACTAGGCTGGGGCGGGAAGGTGGCGCCGGATATACCGGACCGTGAAGGAGGACACGTGCTCTTGAGCACCGAGCCTCCCCAACCTTACCAGGTTGAATGGTCCCCGTAGCCCTGCCAGTGCGGCGAGGTGGAATAGCCCGCACTGGGCTATGCAGGCGAACCGGGGACACCACCTGTAAGGCTGGTGCCATGTACGCCGGCCCGAGGAGACGTACTGGAGACCAGATACGTTGGGCCGGCTTCATGGCACTCGGCTCGATGCCCAACCTAGCCCTCCCAGTGCGGCAAGGTGGAATAGCCCGCAGTGGGCTAAGCACGTGTACTGGGGACACCGTGCGCTTTACCGCATAACACGGTGTCTGACCAGTACGACGCCCTCTTACTCCACGGCAAGCCCGGGGAGTTGGCTCAGGTATCCAACCCGGCTTCGCCACACTCCCCTTTAGCCCCCCCCCAAGAAATTTTTGGGTGTTACTCACGGGCTTCCAGCCACTCTGCCTTGCCTTTGCCTCATAAAACCGCCTCTCCGCTTTCGCTGCCTCCAGCTCCGCTTTGGGACGGCGATATTCCCCTGGCTGAGTCCAGGGTCCTTTGCCGTCCAGGATCTCCTCCCATGTCCATGAGTCCTGTTTACTTTGCCGCTGTTGTTGGTTCCGATCATGCTGCTTGATCCTGTTGTGGTGGGGAATTCTGTCACGATCGTGTGGAAGAGATTCGGACCAAAACGCAGCATGAGGAAAATAAGCCATCTTCTTTTTATTATTGAAGAAGGCAAAACGAAACAAAACACTTACAAACTACCAAAACAACAAACGATCGTGAAGCTAAATAACGTAGTGTACACACACACACACACACACACACACACACACACACACACACACACACACACACACACACACACACACACACACACACACACACACACACACACACACACACACACACACACACACACACACACACACACACACACACACACACACACACACACACACACACACACACACACACACACACACACACACACACACACACACACACACACACACACACACACACACACACACACACACACACACAGGCTACAAACGTTCTACATAGACAATTCCCCACCACAAACTAAAGCCTATGGCTACCTTAAATATGGCTCCCAATCAGAGACAACAGAAACCAGCTGTCTCTAATTGGGAACCCATTCAGGCAACCATAGACTTTCCTAGACAACTACACACAACATAGACACAGCTAGACAACTATACTAAACATAAAGCCAACTACTCTAAATAAACCCCCTAAACCTTACAATCACCCTGGACACTACAAAACCCACATAAATACCCATGTCACACCCTGACCTAACTAAAATAATAAAGAAAACAAAGAATACTAAGGCCAGGGCGTGACAGTCAAACCTTTGTACGTACTGTAACTGATAGATTCCTGCTCGTCGGTGTGAAAGTTTTCCAATTATTCATTGGTCAGTGGCCAGATTTTTTTTTCCAATGAGAAAGCGAGGACCTAGAGTCCACATCTGGGCTGGATTTCCTACACAGCATCAAAAACAGATTTTTGTTTCCATTTCCAAGAGCCTGGACCTCATTAAGACCCTTAAGACCTTCTCAGATTCCCTGAGTCGATGCAGGGTTTCGAAAACGTGCTTTAAAGAAGGAGTGGGTTGTTTGGTTCTAACACCTCTCACCCAGGGGAGTCTGGTGGGCTTCAAGGTACGACTGGATTGGACTGACTCAACCACCCACACAATCTTTATAAAACAAAGTTTATATTTTTCAGGGTTGGGTCAATTCCATTTCAATATCAGTAAATTCAGGAAGTACACTGAAATTCCAATTCCAAATCTGTTTAAATACTTAAACAATTTGGAAAATGTGGAATTGAAATTGGAAATTGGTTTACTTCTGAATTGACTTGAATTTAAATGGATATAACCCTAACCCTGATATTCTTCACCTGAAGGAGATGTGGTGTACTGGAAAACAGTGTGTTTGTACCTTTATGTTTACCAGCAAATTTACAACGGGACATTCTATATTTATAATCCTCATTGTGTGTCCTGGGGGACCACTGTATAACTGTATAACTGTTATTGTTCAACTGTGCATGTCTCCATTTAGTTTCATAGTGCATGCAGGGCCGTAACCAGGATTTGAGTTTGAAGCTCATTTACTGCATTTCTATACAATTAAAAAACTTTAAAATGGTATTTAGAGAACAGCAAAAACAAGAAGAAAATGACCCCAGACATTATCACCTTGGCTGCTGTAGGCTTATTCACCTCAGTCGATCTACAAACACATAGCCTATTAGCTATACAATTGTAACGTTATACCTCTTTTTGTTTGTTTGGGGGATGTCTGTAGACGCTGCAGGTGGTCGTGGGACAGTTTATAAATTGCTTTTTTGTCCAGCATCTTTTACACGTCTCAGGCTCTCGGCCTGTGCCGCGAGAGGGTGGAGTTAGCTGAGAGAGTGGCGAATGTTCTGCTAGTAGAAGTCTTCACAGGTCCACCCAAACGCAAATACCCGAGACCCGACCCGGGACCCGAGCGGACCGAAAATTCTAACTTTTTCCTCGGGTCCGGGTCAGGTCCTGTTTGATTGTTATCAGGTCTCTGGTCTATGTAACTACAGCTGAGAGACCAAAGCGGACCTGAATGGACCCAACCACGGCTCTGCATAGCCTATAACATATTTATTTTATGATGAATTTATTGACTTATAGAAGGCCAAGCCAACATATCTGTTCAGAAGAGCAACTTGGCTGATAAATATGATATTTTTGTTACTCAGGTCCAATCGGGTCTGGTCTAGACCTGAACCCATTGGGATATGGGTCGGGTCTAGGTCTGATTGTCGTCGGGTCCATTTGGGTTCGGGTCTGATTGTTCTCAGGTCCGGGTTTCCTTTAAAAAAATTGTATCGGGTCCGTTCGGATCCTGGTCTGATTGTTCTCGGGTCCGTTCGGGTCCAGGTCCATCTTTTTGGACCCGAGAAGACCTCTAGCTGCTAGGGCTAGGCAAATCTGGGAGGGAAATCCGGGGGACGCAGGTGAACATTACGAACAAACCACTGTTTGTGATTTCACTCGATCACAAAGAGGCAGCTAGGCGTGATTATTTACTCAGTCAGAGCAAGAATATAAGCGTTCTGAGCTTTGATCAGCGCTGGGAGCAATATTTAGATGTTGACCCGTAATATATTTTCTTTCTTGTGTACAAAATATATATTATATATATATAAACTTCAGGACCCTGTCTTTCAAAGATAATTCGTAAAAATCCAAATAACTTCACGGATCTTCATTGTAAAGTGTTTAAACACTGTTTCCCATGCTTGTTCAATGAACCGTAAACAATTCATGAACATGCACCTGTGGAACGGTTGTTAAGACACAAACAGCTTACAGACGGTAGGTAATTAAGGTCACAGTTCTGAAAACGTAGGACACTAAAGAGGCCTTTCTACTGACTCTGAAAAACACCAAAAGAAAGATGCCCATCTGTGTGAACGTGCCTTAGGCATGCTGCAAGGAGGCATGAGGACTGCAGATGTGGCCAGGGCAATAAATTGCAATGTCCGTACTGTGAGACGCCTAAGACAGTGCTACAGGGAGACAGGACGGAGAGCTGATCGTCCTCGCAGTGGCAGACCACGTGTAACAACACCTGCACAGGATTGGTACATCCGAACATCACACCTGCGGGACAGGTACAGGACGGCAACAACAACTGCCCGAGTTACACCAGGAACGCACAATTCCTCCCTCGGTTTTGTCTCACCAGGGGTGATGGTCGGATTCGCGTTTTCGTCGAAGGAATTAGCGTTACACCGAGGCCTATACTTTGGAGCGGGATTGATTTGGAAGTGGAGGGTCCGTAATGATCTGGGGCGGTGTGTCACAGCATCATCGGACTGAGCTTGTTGTCATTGCAGGCAATCTCAACGCTGTGCGTTACAGGGAAGACATCCTCCTCCCTCATGTGGTACCCTTCCTGCAGGCTTATCCTGACATGACCCTCCAGCATGACAATGCCACCAGCCATACTGCTCGTTCTGTGAGTGATTTCCTGCAAGACAGGAATGTCATTGTTCTGCCATGGCCAGCGAAGAGCCCGGATCTCAATCCCATTGAGCACGCCTGGGACCTGTTGGATCGGAGGTTGAGGGCTAGGGCCATTCCCCCCAGAAATGTCCGGGAACTTGCAGGTGCCTTGGTGTAAGAGTGGGGTAACATCTCACAGCAAGAACTGGCAAATATGGTTCAGTCCTTGAGGAGGAGATGCACTGCAGTACTTACTGCAGCTGGTGGCCACACCAGATACTGACTGTTACTTTTGATTTTGACCCACCCTTTGTTCAGGGACACATTATTCCATTTCTGTTAGTCACATGTCTGTGGAACTTGTTCAGTTTATGTCTCAGTTGTTGAATCTTGTTATGTTCATACAAATATTTACACATGTTAAGTTTGCTGAAAATAAACACAGTTGACAGTGAGAGGACATTTATTTTTTTACTGAGTTTATATTTATATATCTTTTTTTAGAACGAAAAAGGAGAGGAGAGGATGAAGACAGGATGAGGAAAGGAGGACACTTCAGACAATTGACACACACCCTTAAGACCTCTGATGGGTGTGTGGACGGAGAGTGTGTGTGAGGGTCAAAAGGGAGTTACTGACTCTTACTATTGAGTCATCGACGTATCCATGGAAACCCACTCACTGAGTGTCATTTCTCTATCCAATATACACTCACAAATCATTTAGGGCCTGAGAAATAAACAAACTCTGTTGGAGTAATTCGCTGTCAGGATTTAACTATGCTGTGTTTTCTCTATTCTCTATTCTCTATTCTCTATTCTTTCTGATGGATTTTGAGCCCTATACAGAATTATTTAGATATGGTACAGTTTGCATATTTTCACTGTGTTTATTTGTTGATGTATGTTACTGCACATATAAGACAAACTTAACTTTTCCATATTAGAAGTGCATTACTGGAAACGTTTGAACACTGTTTATAGCACTTAGTTTTTTTGCCCTGTAACTGAGACACAAGATATGTAATATAAATAATTAATAAATGTGAAGAAGAAAATTGCTGAAGTTGAGAGTAAACAGGCCTATTATTATTATCAAGGTTGTAAATTAATCTGAATCATGTTTTGGAATGACATCTCTCTCTTCCTCACACTATTTGGGTTTTTACTAGACCTATGAAAGGTTAAGGGTTGAGTAAGTTAGAATTTCGTCCAGAAATTTACCCAAATTTCTATGTAAATAGTTTATGATTAGTGAATGGTATAATGTAGTTATTTTGATAGATACTTCTCCCTATTATTACAAAGCTATTTCAGCAGTCACACTAGCTGTTTGATCCAAACAGATTCACAAATAATGGGAATTTGTCGCTCTATGCAGATGTTGCTTCCCTCGAGGCAACTATTGCTAGGCAACCCCCCTGCACTTAAGCCAGTGTGAGAGATTTGCTTGCAAACGTTTATGCTATGAAACTAAAGAAATACTTATTTGCTAGATTCATGATAGTGTTGTTAGACAAAGCAAGGAAAGTGAACTTCAAAACGTAATGTTGTTTTATTGTGATTTGCAACTTTTGTTGGTAAGTAATGAGTCTGCTAGCTTCTGAAATAACTTAATCATATTTTAAAGTGCACCTGATGTCACTCCCCAGCTAACATCAAATGTTCCCACAACTTTTGAGAAAATAATTTCAGACATGAGTTTTGAAAGTAGTTCTCACGAGCCAAAACGGATCCATGAAAATTGTACACAACTGTGTACTACGTCATCCATTTTTTTTATTTTTAAATGTGTATGCAATTCATATGATATGTTATGAATTTGTAAGTGCTTAAGATCCCAGGCTGCATCTTTAAGAGTCTCATTAGGTCATTCCCAAACGTTTTCTTAGGAATGTTCCAGTGATTTTCCAGAATGTGGTTACCATGTTCTGAGGATATTCAATATTAATAATCTAGACAGTGTCATTGGAATGTTGCAAGAACATTAATGTGTCCAGTTTTCTGAGGGTTAGGAGAATATTTCACCAACATCATGCCAAACATACACAGAACATGGTTGCCATGTTCTCAGAATGTAAGATATTAATGTTCTAGACTTTTCATGGGAGCGTTGTGTCTAAATTATGTTTAAAACATAGGACGTTTGAAGCTTAGAAATTAAGAGCATTGTACCAGTAAACAAAAGGTCGCTGGTTCATATCCCTGAGCCGATTAGGTGAAAAATCGTATCCCTTCTTGCTCCTGTAAGTCATTCTGGATAAGAATGTCTGCTAAATTATAAAAACGTCAAATGTATTCAAGACCCTGATTGGGCTTTGGAGGGGTTCCAGTGCGCTGGGACAGCACTGCCCCGACTCCTACTTTGGAGGGGTTCCAGTGCGCTGGGACAGCACTGCCCCGACTCCTACTTTGGAGGGGTTATAGTGCGCTGGGACAGCACTGCCCCGACTCCTACTTTGGAGGGGTTATAGTGCGCTGGGACAGCACTGCCCCGACTCCTACTTTGGAGGGGTTATAGTGCGCTGGGACAGCACTGCCCCGACTCCTACTTTGGAGGCATCCACCTCGACGATGAAGGGGAGTGAGGGGTCGGGATGTGCCAGCACGGGAGCAGTGGTGAAGCGTGCATTCAGCGTCTCGAACGCCCTCTCCGCCTCCGCCGTCCGACGAAGCCGCTGGGGACCTCCTCTCAGCAGGGAGGTAAGAGGCGCGACCACTGTGCTGAAGCCCCGGATGAACCTCCGGAAATAGTTGGTGAACCCCAGGAATCGCTGGACTGCTTTCACGGAGTTGGGGATGGGCCATGACTTGACTGCGCTGACACGTTGCTCCTCCATCTCCACTCCCTCTGTGGATATGAGGTAGCCCAAAAGGGACACGGACTGCTGGGAAAAAAATGTTTTTTCTAGTTTAACATATAGATTATGCTCCAACAGTCTTTCCAGCACAGACCTGACCAAAGAGACATGCTGGGTGCGGTCAGCAGAATAGACAAAAATGTAATCTATATCAACCACAACACCCCGTCCCAGCATGTCCCGAAACACTTTGTTAATAAAGGCCTGGAAGACTGAAGGAGCATTAGACATGCCAAAGGACATCACGAGATACTCGTGATGCCCCGTGGTCGTGGAAAAGGCTGTTTTCCATTCGTCACCTGTACGAATGTGCACCAGATCGTAGGCACTCCTCAAGTCCAGTTTCGTGAAGTACTGTGCCCCGTGCATTTGTTTGATGATAGTCGGGATGAGGGGTAAAGGATAGCTGAACTTAACAGTGGCTTTATTCAGTGTTCGATAACCATTGCAGGTGCGCAGTCCCCCATCTTTCTTCTTAACAAAAAATAAGCTAGAGGAGGCTGGTGACATAGAGGGGCAGAGAAAACCGTGCTGGAGGCTCTCCTGTACGTAGGTCTCCATGGCCTCAGTCTCCGCATAGGAGAGGGGATAGACGTGTCCTCTCGGGAGGGCTGCGTCAGACAGCAGGTCAATGGCACAGTCCCAGGGGCGATGAGGAGGCAGGCGTGTAGCCTGGGTCTTAGAGAAAACCCGGTGCAGATCCTGGTATTCCTCCGGTAAATCCACTTGAGGGGTGTGGTCCGGACTTTCCACCGTAGTGGTGCTGACAGATCAGCGATCAACCCAGCAGTCTCCTCTTGGACCAATGAATTACAGGGTTATGCCAACTCAACCAGGGGAGACCTAAAACAATGGGGTGCGTGGGGCTGTCTATAATCAAAAAGGTGATCTGTTCTAAATGAGTGTCATGGGTCAGCAGAGAAACGGGAGCAGTGATGTGATGTACGAGCCCTGTCCCTATTGGACGATTATCCAGGGCTTGAACCGGAATGAGTGACTGTAGGGGAACCAAAGGAATGCGTAATGCAGTGGCCAGATTGGTGGATAGAGGGCAGGTTGGGGAGAAATTACCCCTTTCTCCACAATAGGAGCAGAAACCCAGATTCCTCCTTCTCCTACGCGCTGCCTCGGGCAAACGTGCAGAGCCCACCTCCATCGGGACCACAGGAGGTTGTCCAACCGGATCGCCATACTGATGAGCTGGTCGAGTGACAGGTTGTCATCACGGCAGGCTAACTCTGTTTGTACATCCTCCCACAGTCCGCTGCGGAAAACAAAATGGTGACCAGAGCCGACTTGTTCCATCCGGTGGAGGCCACGATGGTCCGGAACTCCAGGGCAAAACTAACACAATACGTAAACTGTAATACAATGCAAAGTAAACGTAGCATGAAAGCGGATACCACAGAGCACAGGTACTCACAAGAACAATGGAACCATAATCGACAAGGACAATGGGGAACAGAGAGCACAATTATACACATACTAATCAGGGGGAATAGGAACCAGGTGTGCGTAATGAGACAAGACAGACCGGGGTTGGTGGTAATGATCCAGTTCAGTGACACCTAGAAGGCCGGTGACGTAGACCTCCGGAGCTGGTGAACGAAATGAGCAGCAGTACTGGGGGGATCCATTACAAATGTATTATTCAAATTCAATACTTATATATTCATTTTCACTGTTTATTGCATTCATTATCTGCGTATTAAGTTTACAAACTGTCATTTTAAGTTTACAAAAGTTGAATATATTCAACTTCTCAGATTCAGGTCTCAAAATTCTGAGAGTGACCATCGGGTTCTTGGTAACTTCCCTTTCCAATTGCTCAGTCTTGGTGGTTCCAAAATTCTTCCATTTAAGAATGATGGAGTCCACTGTGTTCTTGTGGACCTTCAATGCTGCAGAAATGTTTTTGTACCCTTCCCCAGATCTGTGCCTCAACACAATCCTGCCTCGGAGCTCTACGGACAATTCATTCGATCTCATGGCTTTCTTTCTGCTCTGACATGCACTGTCAACTGTGGTGTGTTAAATAGACAGGTGTGTGCCTTTCCAAATCATGTCCAATCAATTGAATATACCTAAGGTGGACTCCAATGGAAACAGGATGCACCTGAGCTCAATTTCAAGTCTCATAGTAAAAGGTCTGAATACAAATATAAATTCACCTTTCAGAAGGACATTAACCTAAAACACAAGGCCAGAAGACAGTGAATATTCCTGATTGGCCGAGTTACAGTTTTGAATATAATCTGCTTGAAAATGTATGGCAAGACTTGAAAATGGTTGTATAGCAATGATCAACAACCAATTCGACAGAGCTCGAAGCAATTTGAAAATAATAATGGGCAGATATTGTACAATCCAGGTGTGCAAAGCTCTTAGAGATTGACTCATTAAAACTCACAGCTGTAATCTACGTCATCAGAGTGTGCAGCTGAACACTGCATGCTGGAAACACTTGCTTTGTTATTTTAACTAAAACATAACCAACCATAATTTGCAAATAAATTCATTAAAAATCCTACAATGTGATTTTCTGGATTTTTTTTCTCATTTCGTCTGTCATAGTTGAAGTGTACCTATGATGAAAATTACAGGCCTCTCTCATCTTTTTAAGTGAACTCATATGACAGGCAAAAACCTGAGCAAAAATCCAAACAGGAAGTGGGAAATCTGAGGTTTGTAGTTTTTGAACTCAGCCCCTGTAATGAACGTCGTCAGGAGAAGGAGAAGAGGACCAAGGTGCAGCGTGGTAAGTGTTCATATTACTTTTAATAAAATACGAAACACTTGACAAAACAACAAAACGACAAACGAACAGTTCTGTAAGGTGACGACACACAAAACAGAAAACAACTACCCACAAACACAGGTGGGAACAGGCTACTTAAGTATGGTTCTCAATCAGAGACAACGATATACAGCTGCCTCTGATTGGGAACCATACCAGGCCAAACACATAGAAATACAAAACAAGGACAACATAGAACACCAGACATAGAATGCCCACCCAAACTCACGACAGTACCTCCCCCCCCCCAAAGGTGCGGACTCCGACCGCAAAACCTGAACCTATAGGGGAGGGTCTGGGTGGGCATTTCACCGTGGTGGCGGCTCTGGTGCGGGACGTGGACCCCGCTCCACCTTAGTCTTGGCCCACTTAGGTAGCGCCTCTGGAGCGGGGACCCTCGCAGCGGGCCCCGGACAGGAGGGCGACTCTGGCTGCTCCGGACAGGAGGGCGACTCTGGCTGCTCCGGACAGGAGGGCGACTCTGGCTGCTCCGGACAGGAGGGCGACTCTGGCTGCTCCGGACAGGAGGGCGACTCTGGCTGCTCCGGACAGGAGGGCGACTCTGGCTGCTCCGGACAGGAGGGCGACTCTGGCTGCTCCGGACAGGAGGGCGACTCTGGCTGCTCCGGACAGGAGGGCGACTCTGGCTGCTCCGGACAGGAAGGAGACTCTGGCTGCTCCGGACAGGAAGGAGACTCTGGCTGCTCCGGACAGGAGGGAGATTCTGGCTGCTCCGGACAGGAGGGAGACTCTGGCTGCTCCGGACAGGAGGGAGACTCTGGCTGCTCCTGACTGAAGCCCGTTGCTGGAGGCTCCGGACTAGAGGGCGTCACGGGAGGCTTTGTGCCATGGATCATCACTGGAGGCTTCGTGCCATGGATCATCACTGGAGGCTTCGTGCCATGGATCATCACAGGAGGCTTCGTGCCATGGATCATCACAGGAGGCTTCGTGCCATGGATCATCACAGGAGGCTTCTTGCCATGGATCATCACTGGAGGCTTCATGCCATGGATCATCACTGGAGGCTTCGTCCCATGGATCATCACTGGAGGCTTCGTGCCATGGATCATCACAGGAGGCTTCGTGCCATGGATCATCACTGGAGGTTTCATGCCATGGATCATCACTGGAGGCTTCGTGCCATGGATCATCACTGGAGGCTTCGTGCCATGGATCATCACTGGAGGCTTCGTGCCATGGATCATTACAGGAGGCTTCGTGCCATGGATCATCACTGGAGGCTTCTTGCCATGGATCATCACTGGAATGGAGAGACACACAGGAGGCCTGGCTCTGGGAGAAGGCACAGGACTCACCAGGCTGGGGAGACATGCAGGAGGGTTAGGGCTTAGCACAGGCCTAGGACTCACCAGGCTGGGGAGACATGCAGGAGGCCTCTTCCTTGGCCGAGGCACCGGATACACTGGGCCGTGGAGGCGCACTGGAGGTCTCGAGCTAAGAGCCTGCACAACCTGTCCTGGCTGGATGGTGACTTTGGCCCGGCACGTACGGGGCGCAGGCACAGGACGCACTGGAGACACAGTGCGCAGAGCCGGCGCAGGATATCCTGGGCCGTAGAGACGTCCTGGAGGTCTGGAGAGCAGGGCTGGCACACTCCGTCCTGGCTCGATGCCCACTCTAGCCCAGCCGATGCGAGGAGCTGGGATATAGCGCACCAGGCTAAGAACACGTACTGGAGACACCGTGCGCTCCATGGCATAACACGGTGCCTGACCAGTACGACGCCCGCCACGGTAAGCACGGGGAGTTGGCTCAGGTCTCCTACCTGACTCCGCCAATCTCCTCGTGTTCCCCCCCCAAAAAAATTCTGGGGCTGCCTCTCGTGCACTTTTCCTCGAGCCAATTCCTCGTAGCGTCGCCGCTCCGCTCTAGCTGCCTCCAGCTCCTCTTTAGGACGGCGATACTCTCCCGGCTGTGCCCAGGGTCCTTTGCCGTCAAAGAATTCCTCCCATGTCCAGGAGTCCAATCCACCACGCTGCTTGGTCCTTTGGTGATGGGTAGTTCTGTAACAAACGTCATCGGGAGAAGGAGAAGAGGACCAAGGTGCAGCGTGGTAAGTGTTCATATTACTTTTAATAAAATACGAAACACTTGACAAAACAACAAAACGACAAACGAACAGTTCTGTAAGGTGACGACACACAAAACAGAAAACAACTACCCACAAACACAGGTGGGAACAGGCTACTTAAGTATGGTTCTCAATCAGAGACAACGATATACAGCTGCCTCTGATTGGGAACCATACCAGGCCAAACACATAGAAATACAAAACAAGGACAACATAGAACACCAGACATAGAATGCTCACCCAAACTCATGCCCTGATCAACCAAAATAGAGACATAAAAAGGATCTCTAAGGTCAGGGCGTGACAGTCCCTATCGCATACACAGTGGGATATGGGTTATTTTGTACTTCCTAAGGCTTCCACTAGATGTCAACCGTCTTTAGAACGTTGTTTCAGGCTTCTACTGTGAAGTGGAAGCGAATGAGAGCTGTTTGACTAAGGGGTCTGGCAGCAGCCTCGTTCTCAGTCACGCACGTTCACATGAGAGGTAGCTCTCGTTCCATTGCTTTTCTACAGACAATGGAATTCTCCGGTTGGAACATTATTGAACATTTATGATAAAAACATCCTAAAGATTGATTCTATACTTAGTTTGACAAGTTTCTTCGACCTGTAATTTAACTTTTTTAACTTTTCGTCCGACTGGACCTGAACGCTTTTGGATTTGTTTGCCAAACGCCCTAACAAAAGAAGCTATTTGGACATAAATGATGGACATTATCGAACAAAACAAACATTTATTGTGGAACTGCGATTCCTGGGAGTGCATTCTGATGAAGATCATCAAAGGTAAGTGAATATTTATAATGCTATTGTTGACTAATGTTGACTGCGCAACATGGCAGATATTTATTTTGGCTGGTTTGGGCTCTGAGCGCCGTACTCAGATTATGCTTTTTCCGTAAAGTTTTTTGGAAATCTGACACAGCGGTTGCATTAAGGAGAAGTGTATCTAAAGTTCCATGCATAACACTTGAATTTTCATCAACATTTATAATAAGTATTTCTGTGAATTCATGTGGCTCTCTGCACAATCACCGCATGTTTTAGAACTACTGAACGTAACGCGCCAATGCAAAATGAGATTTTTTGATATAAATATGCACTTTATCGAACAAAACATACATGTATTGTGTAACATGAAGTCCTATGAGTGTCATCTGATGAAGATCATCTAAGGTTTAGTGATTCATTTTATCTCTATTTGTGCTTTTTGTGACTCCTCTCTTTGGCGGGAAAAATGGCGGTGTTTTTCTGTAGCTTGGTGGTGACCTAACATAATCGTTTGTGGAGCTTTTGAAATCAGACACTGTGGCTGGATTAACGAGAATTGTATCTTTAAAATGGTGCCTAATACTTGTATGTTTGAGAAATGTGATTTATGAGATTTCTGTTGATTTGTATTTGATGCCCTGCAATTTCATTGTCTGTTGGAGAGGGGTTCCGCTAGCGGAACAGGTTAAGAAACATGGTTCATGAAATTAAGAACTTGCTAGTAACAGATTCAATTCATATTCTGACTATCTCTGAAACTCACTTAGATAATACCTTTGATGATACAGTGGTAGCAATACAAGGTTATAACATTTACAGAAAACACAGAAATGCCAGTGGTGGAGGTGTTGCTGTTCATATTTAGAACCACATTCCTGTAAAGATTAGAGAGGAGCTGATGTTAAATACTGTTGAAGTAATATGGCTACAGGTTCATCTACCTCACCTAAAGCCCATTCTTGTGGGAAGCTGCTATAGACCACCAAGTGCTAACAGTCAGTATCTGGATAACATGTGTGAAATGCTTGATCATGTATGTGACATCAACAGAGAGGTATATTTTCTGGGTGATTTAAATATTGACTGTCTTTTATCAAGCTGCCCACTTAAGAAAAAGCTTAAAACTGTAACCAGTGCATGCAACTTGGTTCAGGTTATCAGTCAACATACCAGGGTAGTTACAAACAGCACAGGAATTAAATCATCAACATGTATTGATCACATCTTTACTAATGTTGCAGAAATTTGCTTTAAAGCAGTATCCAGATCCATTGGATGTAGTGATCACACTATAGTAGCCATATCTAGGAAAACCAAAGTTCCAAAGGCTGGGCCAAATATAGTGTATAAGAGGTCCTACAATAAGTTTTGTAGTGCTTCCTATGTTGTTGATGTAAAGAATATGTGTTGGGCCATAGTGTGTAATGAGGAGCAAACAGATGTTGCACTTGACACATTTATGAAATTGCTTATGTAACGGATGTGAAATGGCTAGCTAGTTAGCGGGTACGCGCTAGTAGCGTTTCAATCAGTTACGTCACTTGCTCTGAAACCTAGAAGTAGTGTTGCTCCTTGCTCTGCAAGGGCCGCGGCTTTTGTGGAGCGATGGGTAACGACGCTTCGTGGGTGTCAGTTGTTGATGTGTGCAGAGGGTCCCTGGTTCGAGCCCGTGTCGGGGCGAGGGGACGACGTAAAGCTATACTGTTACATTGATGCTGTTGACCCGGATCACTGGTTGCTGCGGAAAAAGGAGGAGGTTGAAAGGGGGGTGAGTGTAACGGATGTGAAATGGCTAGCTAGTTAGCGGGTACGCGCTACTAGCGTTTCAATCAGTTACGTCACTTGCTCTGAAACCTAGAAGTAGTGTTGCACCTTGCTCTGCAAGGGCCGCGGCCTTTGTGGCGCGATGGGTAACGATGCTTCGTGGGCGACCGTTGTTGATATGTGCAGAGGGTCCCTGGTTCGCGCCCGTGTTGGGGCGAGGGGACGGTTTAAAGTTATACTGTTACACTTATCCCAGTTACTAATAAGCAAGCACCTATTAAGAACATGACTGTAAAAACTGTTAAATCCCCGTGGATTGTTGAGGAATTTAAAAATTGTATGGTTGAGAGGGATGAGGCAAAAGGAATGGCAAATAAGTCTGGCTGCACAACCGATTGGCAAACGTACTGCAAATTGAGAAATCATGTGACTAAACTGAATAAAAAGAAGAAGAAACTACACTATGAAACAAAGATACATTTGGGGAAAAAAGGCTAACTCAGATCCATCATTCATTGAATCAGATGGCTCATTCATCACAAAACCGACTGATATTGCCAACAACTTTAATGATTTTTTCATTGGCAAGATTAGCAAACTTAGGCATGACATGCCAGCAACAAACGCTGACACTACACATCCAAGTATATCTGATCAAATTATGACAGTAATTGTAATTTTGAATTCCGTAAAGTGAGTGTAGAAGAGGTGAAAAAAGTATTGTTGTCTATCAACAATGATAAGCCACCGGGGTCTGACAACTTGGATGGAAAATTACTGAGGATAATGGCGGATGATATTGCCACTGCTATTTGCCATATCTTTAAGCCTACTAGAAAGTGTGAGCCCTCAGTCATGGAGGGAACCAAAAGTCATTCCGCTACCTAAGAATAGTAAAGTCCCCTTTACTGGCTCAAATAGCTGACCAATCAGCCTGTTACCAACCCTTAGTAAAGTTTTGGAAAAAATAGTGTTTGACCAGATACAATGCTAGTTTACAGTAAACAAATTAACAAATTGGTATTGGAGTAGGGGCCTGAGGGCACACACTTAGTGTGTTGTGAATCTGTTATGAATGTATTTGTCACGTTCGTCGTAGTGAGGAGACCAAGGCGCAGCGTGATTTGAATACATTGTTCTTTTATTAACGAAGACCACTTAAACAAACTAACAAAACGAACGTGAAGCTAATCAAACGAGTGCTGACATGCAACTACACATAGACCATAACCCACAAAACCTAAATGGAAAATGGCAACCTAAATAGGATCCCCAATCAGAGACAACGATAAACAGCTGCCTCTGATTGGGAACCAATTCAGGCCACCATAGACCTACAATAACCTAGACTTCCAAAAAAAACATAGATCTACAAAAAACCCGAGACAACACAAAACACGCATACCCACCCACGTCACACCCTGACCTGACCAAAATAATACAGAAAACATATCTAACTAAGGTCAGGGCGTGACAGAATTGTAATATTTAAAATTGTATAACTGCCAGACCCCAGGAAGATTGCCTTGGCAGCAGCAAATGGGGATCAAAAATAAATAGAAAAACAAATCGCTGACAAAGGTGATTCAAACATGTATTGGCTCAGGGGTGTAAATACTTATGTAAATTAGATAATTATGTATTTCTTTTTCATTAAATTAGCAAACATTTCAAAAAGCATTTTTTTACTTTGCCATGATGGGTTATTGTGTGTAGATGAGTGAGAGAAAATCTATAGAATCTATAGAATCCATTTTGAATTCAGGCTGTAACACAACAAAATGTGGAATAAGTCAAGGGTATGAAAACTTTCTGAAGGCACTGTATATGGAGGTGTAGGTGATGTCATTGTTCAGTTCTGCTTCCACCGTGTGGCACATTTTAATATTTCAGCATGGCCGTGATCTCATCCCATTCATATTGCCTCAAATTGTAGTGATAGTACACTGAGTTCCCAAGCAAGGATAACCAAACAAATGTGGATGGAAAATTACTGAGGATAATAGCAGACGATATTGCCACTTTTAGAAAAAGTAAGCTACTAGAAAGTATGTGCCCTCAAGCCTGGAGGGAAGCAAAAGTAATTCCGCTACCCAAGAATAGTAAAGCCCGATTTACTGGCTCAAATAGCCGACCAATCAGCCTGTTACCAACCCTTAGTAAAGTTTTGGAAAATATGGTGTTTGACAAGATACAATACTATTTTAATGTAAACAAATTGACAACTGAATTTCAGCACGCTTATAGGGAAGGACACTCAACAAGCACGGCACTTACACAAATGACTGATGATTGGCTGAGAGAAATTGATGATAAAAAGATTGTGGGAGCTGTTTTGCTAGACTTCAGTGAGGCTTTTGACATTATCGATCATAGTCTGCTGATGGAAAAAAGTATGTGTTACGGCTTTACACCCCCTGCTATATTGTGGATAAAGACTTACAGTTGAAGTCGGAAGTTAACATATACTTAGGTTGGAGTCATTAAAACTAGTTTTCAACCACTCCACACATTTCTAGTTAACAAACTATAGTTTTGGCAAGTCGGTTAGGACATCTACTTTGTGAATGACACAAGTGATTTTCCCAACAATAGTTTACAGACAGATTATTTCACTTATAATTCACTGTATCACAATTCCAGTGGGTCAGAAATGTACATACACTAAGTTGACTGTGCCTTCAAACAGCTTGGAATATTCCAGAAAATTATGTCATGGCTTTAGAAGCTTCTGATAGGCTAATTGACATCATTTGAGTCAATTGGAGGTGTACCTGTGGATGTATTTCAAGGCCTACTTTCAAACTCAGTGCCTCTTTGCTTGACATCATGGCGAAATCAAAAGAAATCAGCCAAGACCTCAGAAAAAAAGTGTAGACCCACAAGTCTGGTTCATGCTTGGGAGCAATTTCCAAATGCCTGAAGGTACCACGTTCATCTGTACAAACAATAGTACGCAAGTATAAACACCATGAGACCACGCAGCTGTCATACCGCTCAGGAAGAAGACGCGTTCTGTCTCCTAGAGATTAACGTACTTTGGTGCGAAAAGTGCAAATCAATCCCAGAACAACAGCAAAGGACCTTGTGAAGATGCTGGAGGAAACAGGTACAAAAGTATCTATATCCACAGTAAAACAAGTCCTATATCGACATAACCTGAAAGGCCACTCAGCAAGGAAGAAGCCACTGCTCCAAAACCGCCATTAAAAAGCCAGACTACGGTTTGCAATTGCACATGGGGACAAAGATCGTACTTTTTGGAGAAATTTACTCTGGTCTGATGAAACGTTTGGAGGAAAAAGGGGGAGGCTTGCAAGCCGAAGAACACCATCCCAAACGTGAAACATGGAGGTGGCAGCATCATGTTGTGGGGCTGCTTTGCTGCAGGAGGGACTGATGCACTTCACAAAATAGATGGCATCATGAGGCAGGAAATGTTGTGGATATATTGAAGCAACATCTCAAGACATCAGTCAGGAAGTTAAAGCTTGGTCGCAAATAGGTCTTCCAAATGGACAATGATCCCAAGCATACTTCCAAAGTTGTGTCAAAATGGCTTAAGGACAACAAAGGTATTGGAGTGGCCATTACAAATCTCTGACCTCATTCCTATAGAAAATGTGTAGGAACAACTGAAAAAGAGTGTGTGAGCAAGGAGGCCTTACAAACCTGACTCAGTTACACCAGCTCTGTCAGGAGGAATGGGCCAAAATTCACCCAACGTATTGTGGGAAGCTTGTGGAAGGCTACCCGAAATGTTTAACCCAAGTCAAACAATTTAAAGGCAATGCTACCAAATACTAATTGAGTGTATGTAAACTTCTGACCCACTGGGAATGTGATGTAAGAAATAAAAGCTGAAATAATTAATTCTCTCAACTATTATTCTGACATTTCACATTCTTAAAATAAAGTGGTGATCCTAACTGACCAAAGACAGGGGATTTTTACTAGGATTAAATGTCAGGAATTGTGAAAACCTGAGTTTAAATGTATTTGGCTAAGGTGTATGTAAACTTCTGACTTCAACTGTACCTGTCTAACAGAATACCGAGGGTGTTCTTTAATGGAAGCCTCTCCAACATAGAATCAGGAATTCCCCAGAGCAGCTGTCTAGGCACCTTACTTTTTTCAATTTTTACTAATGACATACCACTGGCCTTGAGTAAAGCCATTGTGTCTATGTATGCGGATGACTCAACACTATACACATCAGATACTACAGGGAGTGAAATCACTGCGACACTTAACAAAGAGCTGCAGTTAGTTTCAACTAAATATTGTAACCTCAACTAAATATTGTAGTAAATAATGTGGAAATTGAGCAAGTTGAGGTGACTAAACTGCTTGGAGTAACCCTGAATTGTAAACTGTCATGGTCAAAACATGTTGATACAACAGTAGCTAAAATGGGGAGAAGTATGTCCATAATAAAGAACTGCTCTGCCTTTTTAACAACACTATCAACAAGGCAGTTACTTCAGGCTCTAGTTTTGTTGCACCTGGTCTACTGTTCAGTCTTGTGATCAGGTGCCACAAAGAGAGACCTCGGAAAATTACAACTGGCTCAGAACAGGGCAGCACGGCTGGCCCTTAAATGTACATGGAGAGTTAACATTAATAATATGAATGTAAATCTCCCATGGCTCAAAGTGGAGGAGAGATTGACTTCATCACTACTTGTTTTTGTAAGAAGTGTTGACATGCTGAATGCACCAAGGTGTCTGCTAAACTACTAGCACACAGCTCGGAAACCCATGCATACCCCACAATCCCCAAGTAAAGAACAGACTATGAGAGGTGCACAGTACTACATAGAGCCATGGCTACATGGAACTCTATTCCACATCAGGTAACTAATGCAAGCAGTAGAATCTGATTTTTTTTAAATAGATAAAAATACACCTTATGGAACAGCAGGGACTTTGAAGAGACACACACACAGGCACAGGCAGAGACACATAAGACACACACTCTACACACGTACACATAGATGTTGTATTGTAAATATGTGATAGTGGAATAGTGGCCTGAGGGAATTCACTAAATGTATTGGATAAAGTGTTAAGAAATGTAATGTCATGTAATATTTTAAATAATATATAACTTCCTTAATGTTGCTGGACCTCAGGAAGAGTAGCTGCTGGGGGATACTTAATAAATACAAATACTCACATCTTTGTGGCGCAGAGGTTTAATGCACTGCATCTCAGGGCTAGAGGTGTCACTACAGACCCTGGTTTGATTCCAGGCTGTATCACAACCGGCCGTGTTTGGGAGTCCCATAGGGTGGCGCACAAATGGCCCAGCGTCTGGGTTGGGATTTGGCTGGGGTAGGCCGTCATTGTAAATACGAATTTGTTCTTAACAGACTTGCCTAGTTAAATAAAAATGTTCTAATGTCCTCATTTATTTCACTATCTCAAGTATATCTCTCACATTGAGATAACGTTACAGTGACAATGTCCATTATATAAATGCATTGTAAGAATGTAGTTGACTTACATTGTGCATAGTGTAAATTGTATAAATGACATCTCGATTTTCCCGCTTGCAACATGTAAACAACAGTGTTTACTGTTTTCACCCCCCGCTTCTTGTCTTCTGACGTACTACACAAGGGACCGCCCCTCCTCTGTCTCTCAGTCACGCAGCAGCTACGTGTGAGCGTAAAAAATAGAAACTTCCAAGATGGCCGAGTCCGTAGGTTCCATGCATTTCTCAGCTAATGGCAAAACAAATCCCCTAAACCCCTTGGCACCCAAAATACCACCAGAGAGTCGACTACAGTCTTCCAATGACGTCTACCCTCCACCGCCAAAGAAAGTCCGAATCGAGGAGAAGAGTTTGAAACACAATAAATTGAACGGGGACTTAGTGTGTGCAGGGGAAAAACACAACGGGAAGCAGAGTTATGGAAGCCCAGCGAAATGGAGTTTCGGCCCGGCCAAGCCGAGCAACTCCACCGCGCCAGCTCTCACACGAAAGATCTTCAAGATCAGCAACTTTCTTGCCTCTCCTGCGAAAGTGAAGAAACCGAATGAGAAACGGCACAAGGAAAAGGAGAAGAGCGCTAAAACGCAGAGTTCACTCATGGAGAAAGTGAACCCTGGGAGCTGCCATACAAAGACGGAGAACGGTGATACAGCGTGTGGTAGGGTCAACATTGTCAGTCTTTTGATTCACAGATGGAATGTAAAAACTATGTTTGAAATAACTAAAGCCAGCTGATAACATTAGTTAAGCAGTGCTACTGTACAGTAGGCCTACATAATGCTACTAGGCCCAGTAGATTATTATACCACTGATTGACAGAAAGGCCTACAGTTGAGATTAAGTTGAATTAAATGTTGATGGTTCAGAATCAATGTGTTTGTTACTTAAACTGTATTAAATTTCTGTATTTTAGACCACACTGGCAAAGATGAGAGAGAGAAGAGAAAGGAGAGTGATAAAGAGAGGGACAGGGAGAAGAAGAAACACCAAGTTATGGTTGTGAATGAGAGGGAGAACAGAGAGGTGAAATCTCCACTGAAAGGTATGGATTAAAAATAAATAATGGTGAATAGGTGAGTTGTTGACACTGTTTTAGTTTCCCTCATAATAAATTGAGTCAAAAGCTGTGAAGTAGGTAGGTCATGCACACATCTTATTTACACCTGTTGGCTTACACTGTCTTCTCTTCCTTGCAGAATCAACAGAGAAGCCAAAAGTCAACTCGGAGGACGAGCTCCTCTTGAAAAAGCTAAAGAAGAAGAAGAAAAAGAAGCACAAAGACTGTGAGAGGGAAAGACGCAGCCGGCCCAAGATGTACCACCGCTCCAGTCAGACGGTGTGTTCTGGTGTGTCTGTGGACCTGCCGGACCTGCTCAACACACCAGACAGGAGTAACTACAACACCAATAACAGTTTCTTCCACACCTTCCCAAGTCCCCATCAGGATCCTTCCAGCATCACCACTACTACCTCCGTGTCCACCTCCACTACCTCCATGGTCAGGGAGAGGTTGGGCTACGGCTCCCCCCTCCACAGTGCCCAGTCCCAGGGCATGTCAGGGCTGGAGTTTGGCCATCTGATCCACGTGGAGCAGCAGGCCAACGGAGGAGCCTCGGTGGCCCACGCCTACTGCCAGCAGCTGGCTTGTCTCTCCCCGGCCGAGATGCAGCGCTTCGCCCAGGAATTTGTCACCCTGTCATTCAGCGAGGACCAAGCTGAAGCGGCCCACTACGTCATGGGCATCATCCATGGAGCGGCCTCCTACCTACCAGACTTTCTGGACTACTTCTCCTACAAGTTCCCCAACGCGCCGGTCAAGATGGAGGTGCTGGGGAAGAAGGATATAGAGACCACCACCATGGCCAACTTCAACACTCAGGTCAGTGGATAGATGAGAATGCTTTATAATCATCCCAAAGAATCACCACCTCAGTACCAGCCACTTACACACACTGGTGCTGATGTATATGTGTGACTTTGAAGTGCATGACTCTTCCCTAGGTTCTACTAATGTAAATCATTGACTCTTCACTAGGCTCTGCTAGTGTGACACCTTGACTCTTCAGTAGGTTCTGATAGTGACTCCTTCACTCTTCTCTGTGTTTTTGTTTACTTTCAGAATCTGCATTTATATTTCCTCTCGACCAGGGATTCTTAGTCTTGTATCCTAGCAACCCTGTTTCCTTCCTCCCTGCAGATAGTTTGAAAGGTCTACTGCTCTCTGTGAGACACCACATGGTTGAGCATTCAGCGATGCTGAAGCTGAAAGGCCGTCACTTACTACTTAATGTGATTCTATCATGTGAACAAACATTGCAGCATGTTGAAGGATTATTAGTGGGCTTCGGTTGCCATTAGCTATGTGAATTGGAGCGTAAGACAGACACTTGCTACTGCTAGATGTTGCTGGTATGAATTAATTATTTATTCAAAACATTTTCTCAATATTATTGAATGGCTAGATGAATTCCCTTGATCAATTACATGACTACTCACCTTGTGAGCGGGTTAAAAAGTAGCAAATCTGCATGACCACAGATGGTTGAGTTCCTCACGTTTTAACCTTAAGAGGTCATTCCCTCCTAGTTCCAGTTTTACAGTTAAGAATAAACACACGGCAGCAGTTTGTTTTGTTACAGAGCTTGCACAGGTTTCAGAGTTGTCTCTACTAGCAGACACTATCACACGGCTGCATGAGATGTACACCGGGTTAGGTAAACAAAGCTTTTATCATTACAGTGGCATGTACCAACTCAGTGATATCTGGCAGAGAAGCATGAGTTAAAATGGGCTTTAAGAAGTACAGTTGTAAATGTAATCTCCCAAATAAAGCCTGAGTAATAGTGGTTGGATGACTGTGGGACTGGGCTTACACATTACAAACAAGAACATAATCAACTTGCGCATTTGAGGTGTTTTCCTGTTTGTGTTTGCATGCGGCGTCAGGCCTCCTGAGGTAAGGCAGGTGAGAGGTTAAAGATTGTTGATATGTGAGGTCAGCGGAGATTTGTAAACCGAATGGTGAGAGGGCAGTGTTTAATAACTCTCTAGAATCGAAGCCCTGTCTAAACAAGGGGGGGTTCTAAGCTAACATATGGAATTGTTTTAAGATTGTGATACCAACGATTATTTAGCGATTTGATTTAGAATTTTAAGACCCTTAAGGTATATAAAATAAAATAAACATGAAAAAAAAAAATGATTGCATGAATTTGGCATTGTTGCTCATAGCCAATAGAAACTCATTGAATGGCTGATTTACTACATGGAACAACAGATAGTCCCCCAAAAAATCAAAAGGAAGTTTATTCTGAAGTGTCTGTCCTATATTTGAGAGAGATAAAGATCAGGAAACAATTTTTATTTGTACATGTATTTATCCCCTTATTTTAGGCAGTAAACTATCTCCATACTGGTATGGTACCAGGGACCTTCAGATGAATCTTGTGCAAAACGGAGTGCACCATCCTATTCATGAGTCTCATCTTTCAATAGTGTTTTCATAATAGTTTTTAGGCCAACCCGTTCGAACGCTACAGACGCTACAGTTTTCGTGAGAAGAGCGATTTTCGGGATGTCTCATGATCTGACAAACACCACTCTAGCTCTGCCACCTTTCACTGCAGATACAGAAGGGCGATATCTGCGGATGTGATGGATTGAGATTTCCGCGGGGGCACACACATTTTAGTCTAAGGGTTTTAAAGGACCCTCCAGAGGAAGTTCCTGCCGCTATTTCAATGTAATTTCCTGTCCTAGCGAGTTTAGGTTTCACCTCCGAAGAATGACAAAGGCTACTTGTACTTATTCACAAATTGGGTGTGGGAATTTCCACGTAGTTGATAAACAACAAATAGGCAGTAGCGGTGCGTGGGTAAAATCACTGAGGAAGCCAAGCCCCCCGACCCATAGCCATATTACGACCTACAGTTGCAAGAAAAAGTTTGAGCCCTTTGGAATTACCTGGATTTCTGCATTGATTACTCATAAAATGTGGTCTGATCTTCATCTAAGTCACAATAATAGACAAACACAATCTGACTAAACTAATGACACACATTTTTATTGAAGACATTGAGTAATCATTCACAGTGCAGGCTGGAAAAAGTAAACCCTTGAATTTAGTAACTTGTAGATCTTCCTTTAACAACCTCCACCAAACGTTTCCTGTAGCTGCTTATAAGACTTGCACAACGTTGAGGAGGAATTTTGAATCATTCCTACTAGTGATGCACCGATATGACATTTTTGGACGATACTGATATCCAATATTTTCCTTGCCAAAAAATCCGATACCGATATTTAACATTTTTGCGCCCTTTCAAGCATTCTAGTACAGTTAAATAGTTGACACACGCGGATGCATCGGTCTAAGGCACTGCATCTCAGTGCAAGAGGCGTCACTACAGTCCCTGGTTCGAATCCAGGCTGTATCACATCCAGTCGTGATTGGGAGTCCCATAGGGCGGTGTACAATTGGCCCAGCGTTGTCCAGGTTTGGCTGGGGTAGGCCGTCATTGTAAATAAGAATTTGTTCTTAACTGACTTGCCTAGTTAAATGAAGGTTACACCACACATACCAAAAAATGATTTTGTTGTCATTTAAGTATGTCCCCATTACCAGTAAAACATAATCACAACTCACTTACTTGCTGTGCTGTTTCGTTGTTCATTTGTTCAGTCATTTCATTCTCAACCAGGATTTCTATGGTCTTTGCATGTCAAAAAAGATAAACGTCAAATAACACTATTTGACGTGTCAAATAAGCTTGTTAACCAATCAAGACCTGAATATGACTGCACATCACATAATCATTTAATGCGTTCATACATTTTTTAAGTAGTTATTACACATAGTGTAATCAATCTCTCGTATTTCATATGTCACAACGATTCATATGCTATGATGCTGATAAAATTGTCTCGTGCACCTACTGTGCTGGTCATAAAAAAAGCTAGCTAGCTCATGGATGCAAACAATGTTCTTCCCCAAAAACATGGCAAAACAACATCTGTTTCAGTAGCTATAGTTAGCTAGCTAACTATATAGCTAGGTGTCATCTAAAATAACTCATTTATAAGACAGTTCTTATTTGATTAATGGTGGTGGGACCCATCTATGTGACGCTAGCCACAATAAGGATTAGCCACAATAGTGGACTTAGGTTAGCCTTCAAATTAAAAGTGTCATTGACAGTGATGCAAATTAATACAAATAATAGAATTATGCCATAATTGAATAGATCATGCTAAACGAGATTGGAATGTTATATAAAATCAATAAAAGACAATCATTTGGTAATTTGACAAAAATCTGTTGAAATCACACGATCTATTATACTTTAGAATTGCATTGGGGGGCATAGTTATTTCACTGTACAGTTTACCTATGGATTGTGGATCAATGACATGGGGTATCAGTCTACTCAGTGACACCCAGAGAACATTAGCGTCGTAGCTCTTATTGTGGGACCCTGAAACAACTGTGAATTGAAAAACATTTATTGTCAACTTGTGTGTATTGAACACTATTTCAGAGTAAAAACAATACTGCGTGGATGTTTTGGAGTCTGATAACTCTGAGGATGACGTTGGGAAAAAATAGCTTGGGTATTGAGTAGACTGTTACCCCATTTCATTGATCCCCAATCCTTAGGTAAAGCTGTACAGTGCAATATGAATGTCAATACACACAATAGGCTGACTGGGGAGGTGATTTCACACAGTCACAGTCCCGCGATAAGAGCTACAACGCTAATATTTGCATTTATTTATTTATTTTTTATTTAACCTTTATTTAACCAGGTAGGCAAATTGAGAACACGTTCTCATTTACAATTGCGACCTGGCCAAGATAAAGCAAAGCAGTTCGACACATACAACAACACATAGTTACACATGGAGTAAAACAAACATATAGTCAATAATACAGTGAAAAAAAAAAAAATAATAAGTCTATATACAATGTGAGCAAGTGAGGTGAGATAAGGGAGGTGAAGGCAAACAAATATATGTATAAATAAATAAAATAAATAAATAAAAATATAAAAGGCCATGGAGGTGAAGTGAATACAACACAGCAAGTAAAATAAAACTAAAAAAAAACCCTGGAATGGTTGGTTTGCAGCGGAAGAAAGTGCAAAGTAGAGACAGAAAATAATGGGGTGCAAAGGAGCAAAATAAATTAATAAAATAAATACAGTAGGTAAAGAGGTAGTTGTTTGGGCTAAATTGTAGATGGGTTATGTACAGGTGCAGTAATCTATGAGCTGCTCTGACAGCTGGTGCTTAAAGCTAGTGAGGGAGATAGGTGTTTCCAATTTCAGAGATTTTTGTAGTTCGTTCCAGTCATTGGCAGCAGAGAACTGGAAGGAGAGGCGTCCAAAGGAAGAATTGGTTTTGGGGGTGACTAGAGAGATATACCTGCTGGAGCGCGTGCTACAGATAGGTGCTGCTATGGTGACCAGCGAGCAGAGATAAGGGGGGACTTTACCTAGCAGGGTCTTGTAGATGACCTGGAACCAGTGGGTTTGGCGACGAGTATGAAGCGAGGGCCAGCCAACGAGAGTGTACAGGTCGCAGTGGTGGGTAGTATATGGGGCTTTGGTGACAAAACGGATGGCACTGTGATAGACTGCATCCAATTTATTGAGTAGGGTTTTGGAGGCTATTTTGTAAATGACATCACCGAAGTCGAGGATTGGTAGGATGGTCAGTTTTACAAGGGTATGTTTGGCAGCATGAGTAAAGGATGCTTTGTTGCGGAATAGGAAGCCAATTCTAGATTTGACTTTGGATTGGAGATGTTTGATGTGAGTCTGGAAGGAGAGTTTACAGTCTAACCAGACACCTAGGTATTTGTAGTTGTCCACATATTCTAAGTCAGAACCGTCCAAAGTAGTGATGTTGGACAGGCGGGCAGGGGCAGGCAGCGATCGGTTGAAGAGCATGCATTTGGTTTTACTTGTATTTAAGAGCAGTTGGAGGCCACGGAAGGAGAGTTGTATGGCATTGAAGCTCGCCTGGAGAGTTGTTAACACAGTGTCAAAAGAAGGGCCAGAAGTATACAGAATAGTGTCGTCTGCGTAGAGGTGGATCAGAGAATCACCAGCAGCAAGAGCGACATCATTGATGTATACAGAGAAGAGAGTCGGTCCAAGAATTGAACCCTGTGGCACCCCCATAGAGACTGCCAGAGGCCCGGACAACAGACCCTCCGATTTGACACACTGAACTCGATCAGAGAAGTAGTTGGTGAACCAGGCGAGGCAATCATTAGAGAAACCAAGGCTGTCGAGTCTGCCAATGAGGATGTGGTGATTGACAGAGTCAAAAGCCTTGGCCAGGTCAATGAATACGGCTGCACAGTATTGTTTCCTATCGATGGCGGTTACGATGTCGTTTATGACCTTGAGCGTGGCTGAGGTGCACCCATGACCAGCTCTGAAACCAGATTGCATAGCGGAGAAGGTGTGGTGGGATTCGAAATGGTCGGTAATCTGTTTGTTGACTTGGCTTTCGAAGACCTTAGAAAGGCAGGGTAGGATAGATATAGGTCTGTAGCAGTTAGGGTCAAGGGTGTCCCCCCCTTTGAAGAGGGGGATAACCGCAGCTGCTTTCCAATCTTTGGGGATCTCGGACGACACGAAAGAGAGGTTGAAGAGGCTAGTAATAGGGGTGGCAACAATTTCAGCAGATAGTTTTAGAAAGAAAGGGTCCAGATTATCTAGCCCGGCTGATTTGTAAGGGTCCAGATTTTGCAGCTCATTTAGGACATCAGCTGACTGTATTTGGGAGAAAGAGAAATGGGGGAAGCTTGGGCGAGTAGCAGAGGGGAGGGCAGTGCTGTTGTCCGGGGTAGGGGCAGCCAGATGGAAAGCATGGCCAGCCGTGGAAAAATGCTTATTGAAATTCTCAATTATAGTGGATTTGTCGGTGGTGACAGTGTTTCCTATCTTCAGAGCGGTTGGAAGCTGGGAGGAGGTGTTCTTATTCTCCATGGACTTTACGGTGTCCCAGAACTTTTTTGAATTTGTGTTGCAGGAAGCAAATTTCTGCTTGAAAAAGCTAGCCTTGGCTGTTCTAACTACCTGTGTATATTGGTTTCTGGCTTCCCTGAAAAGTTGCATATCACGGGGGCTGTTCGATGCTAATGCAGAACGCCATAGGATGTTTTTCTGTTGGTTAAGGGCAGTCAGGTCAGGAGAGAACCAAGGGCTATATCTGTTCCTGGTTCTAAATTTCTTGAATGGGGCATGCTTATTCAAGATGGTGAGGAAGGCATTTTTAAAAAATGACCAGGCATCCTCTACTGACGGGATGAGATCGATATCCTTCCAGGATACCCCGGCCAGGTCGATTAGAAAGGCCTGCTCGCTGAAGTGTTTCAGGGAGCGTTTGACAGTGATGAGTGGAGGTCGTTTGACCGCTGACCCATTACGGATACAGGCAATGAGGCAGTGATCGCTGAGATCTTGGTTGAAAACAGCAGAGGTGTATTTGGAGGGCAAGTTTGTTAGGATGATATCTATGAGGGTACCCGAGTTTACGGAATTGGGGTGGTACCTGGTAGGTTCATTGATAATTTGTGTGAGATTGAGGGCATCAAGCTTAGATTGTAGGGTGGCTGGGGTTTTGAGCATGTTCAAATTTAGGTCGCCTAGCAGCACGAACTCTGAAGATAGATGGGGGGCAATCAGTTCACATATAGTGTCCAGAGCACAGCTGGGGGCAGAGGGTGGTCTATAGCAGGCGGCAACGGTGAGAGACTTGTTTTTAGAGAGGTGGATTTTTAAAAGTAGAAGTTCAAATTGTTTGGGAACAGACCTGGATAGTAAGACAGAACTCTGCAGGCAGTCTTTGCAGTAGATTGCAACACCGCCCCCTTTGGCCGTTCTATCTTGTCTGAAAATCTTGTAATTGGGGATGAAAATATCTGAGTTTTTGGTGGTCTTTCTAAGCCAGGATTCAGACACGGCTAAAACATCCGGGTTGGCAGAGTGTGCTAAAGCAGTGAACAAAACAAACTTAGGGAGGAGGCTTCTAATGTTAACATGCATGAAGCCAAGGCTATTACGGTTACAGAAGTCATCAAAAGAGAGCGCCTGGGGAATAGGAGTGGAGCCAGGTACTGCAGGGCCTGGATTCACCTCTACATCACCAGAGGAACAGAGGAGGAGTAGGATAAGGGTACGGCTAAAAGCTATGAGAATTGGTCGCCTAGAGCTACTGGAGCAGAGAGTAAGAGGAGGTTTCTGGGGGCGATAAAATAGTTTAAAGGAATAATGTACAGACAAAGGTATGGTAGGATGTGAATACAGTGGAGGTAGACCTAGGTATTGAGTGATGATGAGAGAGATATTGTCTCTAGAAACATCATTGAAACCAGGTGATGTCATCGCATATGTGGGTGGTGGAACTGAGAGGTTGGATGAACTCTTGACAGTTGTGTTCTGTTGGTGTCACCGAGTAGACTGATACCCAATTTCATTGCTTCACATTCCTACCTTGTTTAACGTTATCTAGTATAAATATGGCATGATTCCACTAATTGTAACATTCTGCATCACTTTCAAAGAGGTACTTGTATTTTGAAAGGCAGACCGCAAATTGCGCTATTGTGCCTAATCCTACTTCTGGTTAGCTTCACAACACATAATCTGGTCAGGTCGAGCCTCACTAGCCAGATGAAGCTAGCTGGCTGCTTATAACGTTAGCTTTGGGCAACATGGTTAAGTAGCTGGCTAGCTATTAATTTTCATGAACTAAAGTTCAATTTCAATAGGCGAACAACAAGTGGCTACCTAGCTAATAATTACTCACAAGGATTCCTATGTCAGTGCTAAGAATAGTGAAAATGACTGCAGGTTCTACTGGTCATTGTTTTCAGGCTGGTTGTATTGGTGCTAGCTAGGTACCAAGCTAAATCAAGCTAGCTACCCCAGAAGTTGCGGTCGAAGAAATTATGCATTATTACCAACATCGTTCGTGGCCGGTGTTTGCTTGTTTGCAGACTTTTTTGTATAGCTTTGACAGTGCTACTGATAGTAGTGGTGGCGCTTGGCTTGCACGTGCAAATTCAGAACACACAATCTATAATAGAACTGTTATTTGCCGTGTCAAACTAAAAGCTTATTTAACGCGTCAAATAGTGTTATTGTTAAATAGTGTTATTTGTCATATCTTTTTTGACTCGCAAAGACCCAAACGGTGTTCCATAGTAGGTCGTGAAGCTAATAGCAGTGGTGCTATTACTGTGTAACTCCGGTAGGGCGACATCTGAACAATAGTGCACTTGGTAACGTTAGTATGTACCGGTGCTCAACCAGTCGCGAAAACCAACATCACCCACGAATGACTGCTCGACTTGTTGACTGCTCGATCCACACAGCAGACATTGTGGGCTAGGTTAGGAATGTTGTGTTTTATGTGGCGTCATTACGTCATGTACCTACGTTATATAGGTATGCACGACAGCTTTGACATCGGTTTTTCACATCGGCGTTAAACTAGACATTGGGCCGATATCGATGTTGGCATTTTTAGTTAATATCGGCCAATAACCGATATGTTCACTGATATATTGTGTGTCCCTAATTCCTACCCTCAAATCTGTTTCAGTACATCAATATTTCTGGGTTGTCTTTATTGCACAGCCCTCTTCAGGTCATGCCACAGCATTTCAGGGGCGGCAGGGTAGCCTAGTGGTTAGAGCATTGGGCTAGTAACCGAAAGGTTGCATCACCCAACCTCTCTTAAGCTTGAGGTCATAGACTGCTCCCCTGACATTCTTCTATAAAATGTCTTGATTCACTTGAATTCATTGTTCCTTCAATGATTACAAGGTGTCCAGGCCCAGAGGCAGCAGAGCAGCCCCAAACCATGATGCTCCCTCCACCATGCTTCACAGTTGGGATGCGGTTTTGGTGTTGGTGTGCAGTGCCCTTTTTCCTCCACACATAGCGTTGTGGCATTTTCCCCAAATTTAAACAAATAAATCTCATCTGTCCACAGCACATTTTCCCAGAAGCGTTGTGAAACATCTAGGTGGTCGGTCTTGGGCAAACCTGAGACATGCCGCAATTTTTATTTTTAGACAGCAGTGGTTTCCTTCATGGTGACCATCCATGAACACCATTGTTGTTCAGTGTTTTTCTGATAGTGGACACATGGACACAGACTTCCATTGTTTGTACAGTTTTCTGGAGGTCTTTTGCTGTTACCCTTTGGTTATTTCTCACCTCTTTCATGATTGCCCTTTTTTCCTCTTGGAGTGATCTTTGCAGGACACCCACTCCTAGGGAGAGTAGCAACAGTCCTGAATCTTCTCCATTTGTAGACAATTTGTCTTACCGTGGAATGATGAACACCAAGGTCTTTAGAAATGCTTTTGTAACCTTTTCCATCTTCGTGCATCTCTATAATGTGTCTTCTAAGGCTCTGTGAAAGTTGTTGGGATCGAGGCATGGTTCACACTAACCAATCTTTCTGGAGAAGAACACATTTGTCAGTAACCAGGCTTTGTGTGCATTTATTTAAAGGGCAGGGCACCTGTGCAACCCACACCTCCAATCTCATCTTAATTGAAACACCTGACCCCAAATAGCTTTTGGAGAAGTCGTTAACACAGAGGTTCACTCACTTTTTCCATCCTGCATTGTGAATAATTACTCAATGTCTTCAATAAAACTGTTTGTGTGTTATTAGTTTAGTCAGATTGTGTTTGTCTATTATTGTGACTTAGATGAAGATCCGACCACATTTTGAGTAATCAATGCAGAAATCCAGGTAATTCCAAAGGGTTCACAAACTTTCTCTTGCAACTATATGTCAAATCAAATCAAATTTTATTAGTCACATGTGCCAGATAACAGTGAAATGCTTACTTATCAGCCCTCAACCAACAATGCAGCAAAAAAAAATTGGGGTAAGAATAAGAAATAAAAGTAACAAGTAATTAAAGAGCAGCAGTAAAATAACAATAGTGAGACTATATGGGGGGGGGGGGGGGGGGGGGGGGAGTACCGGTACACAGTCAATGTGCGGGGGCACCGGTTAGTTGAGGTAATATGTACATGTAGGTAAAGTTTTAAAGTGACTATTAGTGGTGTAACGGACCCTAGTTGATCCGTACGGATCAGCCCCCACGGTTCGGCACGGATGTGAACCGCGGATCAATTGCAAAGTTTAACCATCATAGTGTGAAATACAGTTTTACTGCCGCTGTTACTTTTTAAAGTAGTAATTCCCTAAATATCGATGCAGAGTTGCAGTGAAAAGTTAAGACAAGACAGATGCGTGCTGTGTTTTACTCTGAAGGTTGATTTGATAATTTTTTTAAAAGCAGTTGTGTGTACTGTTCACGTGAACGAGGCATGTTGAATCAATCCTGGATGCTCGTGTTGCAAAAAGCAAAGAATAAAAAAGAGCAGTGACAGCCATGGCTAGTGGAGGAGCTAAAGAACTGGAAAAGCCTCCCGCTTCATTTAAGTCTCATGTATGGGAGCATTTTGGCTTCCCTGTCAAATATGATGACAGAAGAAGGGGGGTGGACATCACCATTACGGTGTGTAGGCATTGTGCCGCAAGAAAGCTGTATGATCATGGAAATACATCGAGCATGGCCAAACATTTAAAGCGTCATCAACCTGGTGTGTCAGTGACAGGAGCCAACTCAGCCAAGAGACAACTTTTCACCGCGGCATTTAAGCAGCCCTTTGCTGCAGAATCAGACTGGGCTAAAGCCTTCACCAAATCTATTGGGATGTTTACCGCTGCAGACATGAGACCATACTCTGTTGTGGAAAACAAAGGATTAAAAAATATGGTGAAATTGCTTGAGCCACGCTACAAAATTATTTGTCATATTTTTGACACGCAAAGACCCAAACGGCGTTCCATAGTATGTCGTGAAGCTAATAGCAGTGACGCTATTACTGTGTAACTCCGGTAGGGCAACATCTGAACAATAGCGCACATACTCTGTTGTGGAAAACAAAGGATTTAAAAATATGGTGAAATTGCTTGAGCCACGCTAGGAAATCCCCTTACTTCAGTATGAAGATCGTGCCAGATCTTTATGAACAGGAAAAGATGAAAATTGTTGACTAATTATCCAAGGCATCCTCTGTTGCCCTCACCACATACGGGTGGACCTCCAGGGCAATGGAAAGCTATGTGACTGACTTCTCACTACACCACAGAGGAGTGGCAGTTGCGAAGTCCGGTGCTACAGACATGCTCCCTCAGAGTCACACAGGCACAAATCTGGCGCAGGTACTGCTAGGAGCATTAGAAGAGTGGAAGCTAGAGAGGCCCAATAGCAATATCCCAATCTCCACAGATAATGCAAAGTAAATGCAGTGATAGAAGCTGGACTGTGGCCACAGATAGCTTGCTTTGCACGTGATCTATTTAGCATCCCAAAGGGGAATCTCAGTGGACCAGATGGACCGCCTCCTTGGGAGGATCAGGAAGGTGGTATCCTTTTTCCACCGCAAGAAATGCTACAGCTACCGACCCACAAGCTCATACACAATGTCACACCCTGGACGGTTCTGACCTGGAATATGTGGACAGCTACAAATACCTAGGTGTCTGGCTAGACTGTAAACTCTCCTTCCAGACTCACTTAATCTCCAATCCAAAATCAAATCTAGAATCGGCTTTCTATTTCGCAACAAGGCCTCCTTCACTCACGCCGCCAAACTTACCCTAGTAAAACTGACTATACTACCGATCCCCGACTTCGGCGATGTCATCTACAAAATAGCTTCCAATACTCTACTCAGCAAACTGGATGCAGTCTATCACAGTGCCATCCGTTTTGTTACCAAAGCCCTTTATACCACCCACCACTGCAACCTGTATGCTCTAGTCGGCTGGTCCTCGCTACATATTTGTCGCCAGACCCACTGGCTCCAGGTCATCTATAAGTCTATGCTAGGTAAAGCTCCGCCTTATCTCAGCTCACTGGTCACGATAACAACACCCACCCATAGCACGCGCTCCAGCAGGTATATCTCACTGGTCATCCCCAAAGCCAACACCTCCTTTGGCCTCCTTTCCTTCCAGTTCTCTGCTGCCAGTGACTGGAACGAGTTGCAAAAATCGCTGGAGCTGGAGACTTATATTTCCCTTACTAACTTGAAACATCAGCTAACCGATCGCTGCAGCTGTACATAGTCCATCTGTAAATAGCCCACCCAATCTACCTACCTCATCCCCATATTGTTTTTATTTACTTTTCTGCTCATTTGCACACCAGTATCTCTACTTGCATATCATCATCTGCTCATTTATCACTCCAGTGTTAATATGCTTAATTGTGAATAACTTCACTACTATGGCCTATTTATTGCCTACCTCACGCCATTTGCACACACTGTATATAGACTTTCTTTTTTTCTATTGTGTTATTGACTACGCTTGTTTATTCCATGTGTAACTCTGTTGTTTGTGTCACACTGCTTTGCTTTTTCTTGGCCAGTTGTAAATGAGAACTTGTTCTCAACTAGCTTACCTGGCTAAATAAAGGTGAAATAAAATTATTATTTTTTCCTCGAAGTGAGTATTGAAGTAGTTTAGCTTGTCTGTTCGGCTCGTGTCACTGGGCAGCTCTCGGCAGTGCTTCCTTTTGTAGTGTGTAATGGTTTGCAAGCCCTGCCACATCTGACGAGTGCCAGAGCCGGTGTAGTACGATTCGATCTTAGTCCTGTATTGATGCTTTGCCTGTTTGATGGTTCGTCGGAGGGCATAGCAGGATGTCTTATAAGCTTCCGGGCAGCTCTAGCCTTTAGATCAGTGTGGATGTTGCCTGTAATCCATGGCTTCTGGTTGGGGTATGTACGTACGGTCACTGTGGGGACGACGTCATCGATGCACTGATTGATGAAGCCAATGACTGTTGTGGTGTACTCATCAATGTCATTGGAGGAATCCAGGAACATATTCCAGTCTTTGCTAGCAAAACAGACCTGTAGCTTAGCATCTGCTTCATCTGACCACTTTTTTTTATTGGCCACTGGTGCTTCCTGCTTTAGTTTTTGCTTGTACACAGGAATCAGGAGCATAGAATTATGGTCAGATTTGCCAAATGGAGGGCGATGGAGAGCTTTGTATGCTTCTCTGTTTGTGGAGGAAAGGTGGTCCAGAGTTTTTTTTTTTTTCTCCCTCTGGTTGCAAATTTTTAACATGCTGATAGAAATTTAGTAAAACAGATTTACGTTTCTCTGCATTAAAGTCCCCGGCTACTTGGAGCGCAGCCTCTGGGTGAGCGTTTTCTTGTTTGCTTATGGCGGAATACAGCTCATTCAATGCTATCTTAGTGCCAGCCTCAGTCTGTGGTGGTATGTAAACATCTACGAAAAATACAGATAAACTCTCTAGGTAGATAGTGTGGTCTACAGCTTATCATGAGATACTCTACCTCAGGCGAGCAATAGCTCGAGACTTCCTTAGATATCGTGCACCAGCTGTTATTTCCAAAAATACATAGTCTGCCACCCATTGTCTTACCAGAAGCCGCTGTTCTATCCTGCCGGTACAGCGTATAACCAGTCAGCTGTATGTTGATGGTGTCGTCGTTCAGCCACGACTACGTGAAGCATAAGATATTACAGTTGTGAACGTCCCGTTGGTAGTTTAATCTTCCGCGTAGGTCATTGATTTTATTCTCCAAAGATTGCACGTTTGCTAGCAGAAGGGAAGGAAGTGGGAGTTTATTAGATCGTCTACGAATTCTCAGAAGGCAGCCCGCCCCCTGGCCTCTTTTTCTCTGCTTCCTCTTCACGTAAACCTCGGGATCTGGGCCTGTTCCCGAGAAAGCAGTATATAATTCGCGTCAGACTCGTTAAAGGGAAAAAATGGATTCTGCCAGTCCGTAGCGAGTTATCGCAGTCCGGATGTCCAGAAGTTATTTTCTTTCATAAGAGACGGTAGCGGCAACATTATGTACAAAATAAGTTTACAAAAATAAGTTAAACAACGTAAATAAACTAACAAAAATCACAATAGGTTGGGGACACGTAAAACGTCAGCCTTCTTCTCCGGCACCATTTTGATTATGTGTTGTGATAATTGCGTTGTTTGCTTTATAACCTGTTGATTCATATGCCTTGCGATCGTGATATATAGGCCTAAAGGCCGAGACAATAAGAAGACAGTGGCACAATAAATTTAACCACACCTTTGTTTTATCACAAAACCGGATTCCAACCTCTGTCAAGTCCACAAAGCATATTGCATGTAGCAGACCTACAGCATGGTCAAGCAAATTAATGTTTCCGGCATTTTCGTACGACTTAACAACTATTGATTTAGAACCACAGCGAGTTACCGCAAGTCACAAAGAAAACAGGAGCTGCCTCCACTATTCCAGGACCATTTCAACATCAAATCACCTCTGCTTAGTCTAATACAGTGACAACTAAAAGATACCAAAAACAATTTAGTCCAATCAACTTAAACTAAATATGTGGCTGTCCATGGTTCTGATTTCTGTGTGTGTGTGCGCGTGTTCGTCCAAGTAGAAAAACATGTTGACGCACCCTAATTGTAGAGAAACGCCAATGCCACCCTTCTCTCTTTCATAATGACGAAATGGTCTATCACTCTGTCAGAGAGTACACACTTTTATTTTTTGTTGTCCTAGGCTACCTGACTAAAATGCTTGCTCGCTAACCTAACTTCTTCTTTTCATGGGCATCGTTAGCTAGTTAACTTCTTCGGGGTAGGGGGCAGCATTTTCACTTTTGGATAAATAGCGTGCCCAATTTCAACTTCCTTCTACTCATCCCCAGAATATAAGATATGCATATTATTAGTAGATTTGGATAGAAAACACTCTGATGTTTCTAAAACTGTTTGAATCATGTCTGTGAGCATATCAGAACTTATGTAGCAGGCAAAACCCAGAGGACAAACCATTCAGAATTTTTATTTTTTTGAGGTCACTGTCTTTTCAATGAGTGTTCATTGGGACACCAGATTTCTAAGGGACTTGTTTGCAGTTCCTACCGCTTCCACTGGATGTCACCAGTCTTTGGAAGTTGGTTGAGGTTATTCCTTTGTGTAATGAAGAAGTACGGCCATCGTAAAGGAGGGTCACTTAAAGTAAATTGTTTGAGAGAGGCACATTACCAAAAAAGTTGTGTCAGTTTGTTTTCTTTTTGTATTGAACACAGATCATCCCGTCTTCAAATTGATCGATTATTAACGTTTGAAAATACCTAACGTTGTATTACAAAAGTAGTTTGAAATGTTTTGGTAAAGTTTACATGTAACTTTTGATATATTTTGTAGTAACGTTGCGCAAGTTGGAAGCTGTGTTTTTCTGGGTGAAACGCGCCAAATAAATTTACATTTTGGATATATATCGACGGAATTAATCGAACAAAAGGACCATTTGTGATGTTTATGGGACATATTGGAGTGCCAACAAAAGAATTTCGTCAAAGGTAAGGCATGAATTATATTTTTATTTCTGCGTTTTGTGTCGTGCGTGCAGTGTTGAAATATGCTACTCTCTTTGTTTACTGTTGTGCTATCATCAGATAATAGCATCTTATGCTTTCGCCGAAAAGCCTTTTTGAAATCTGACATGTTGGATGGATTCACAACGAGTGTAGCTTTAATTTGGTATCTTACATGTGGAATTTAATGAAAGTTTGATTTTTATATCATTTTATTTGAATATGGCGCTCTGTATTTTCCCTGGCTATTCGTCCCACCTACCCCAGAGAGGTTAAAGTTAGCCTTCTACATCTAGCTACATTTCCATCCTCTCTGTCCAGGGGCACAATGTATGAATTTATGGTTGGATCAGAATCACCATTATAATTATTGGCCTGTACGAAGAATTAAGTAAAACCAGATGTCCAAATCCCTATTTTCATCTATGGCTAATTTAGGGAAGGGACAATTTTAGCTAGCTAGCCACCGGAGGACAACAACACAACAATATGCAACAATTCAAGTTTTTCTATCAATGACGTATGTTCTCAATGGGATTTCATAGGAGTGACGCCAAAATCCAAGCTCGCTTCCCTTGACTGTTTTTTTTGGGTGCGCCAGGACCATTCCCAGCTGAGCTCGCACAGTTTAGCTCAACGCTGATTGGCAAATGTGTTTTATACTTTTTTTTTGTTATCAAGGGAGGCCAAATGCTTGCTAGCCTGCTAGCTTCCCTTGCCTTCAATGCTATGGGCAGCTACAATGTCATACTCGTTTGGACCAGACCGCATCAATTAGATGGCCTAAACGTAGAGAGAAAGAGGGGTGCTGTTTCGCTCACTCTGATGCTTTCTCCTGTGATACATTCCACCTTTTGCGAATTGAAGGAACATGATGAAACGCAGAGAGACAAAAGATAAATAAAAAATGTTTTATTGGTAAATGTTTTTGGGACACCTGGCTTCCCTTGGCATCCATGAATACATGCCACTGCAAATAGGGCACTGACAACTATCAGTGTAGCTAGCGAGCTGCTAACCTTAGCTAGCTATCTTTCTAACCTTATCTAGCTAGCAACCGTTATCTGTTACTGTTTTTTTTTTTTTTTCACTGCATGCAAAGGATTTGCCAGCTGACTCTATGGCTGGTTCTGGAGCTGGATTTGTCATAAACATTGATTTAGAGAGACCTTTGCCACAGATGGAAACCACTGCCCTATTTTTGACTTTGCCATCAATTGTTATCTCAAGTTTTGACATCTTCCATCAATTGCGGCCTGTGTGTGAACTGCTGACTGCTCATAATTAGCAGATAGTTGTTTACACATCAACCAGGATCAAGGGGGGGGGGGGGGGGTTTGTGACTTTGTTTGGTAATCAGTGGCTGTCTTGGAAAGTGGTTTCACCTCTCCTAGGCAATCATCAATTAGTACAGGGAGGTGTGCTCTCCACCTCTGCTAGGCAATTAGTGTTAGTACTTCAGTCTCCCCTGGTTTCTCAGCGGAAGCTTTATGCGGCAATCGTGTCAGTGACACTTCTGTCACAAAATGAAGATCGTCGCCGAAACAAAGACGGTTCTGCCGAGTTGTTCAAGGAAAGAGAGGAAGGCTCTACACCACTCCCACTTGATTATCTTACCTAGTTATTTCCAGGTCAAATTTTTGCTCTTTTTGCAGCTTTGGCAACCATGTTTTCTGTACCTGTTCACTCCTCTCCCTATAGGCTTTACAGATGCTCCCCACCCCTTGGCTGCAACCCTTCTAATTTAGTGTGCCCTGCGTGCACAACCCATGTGGCATTCCGGGTCTCTGGCAGTGATGTCAAGAACGCTGAGTTCATCTCTGCGGGGAGACTTTGTCAACCACTTTGAAAAGAAGGTTGATGACATCCGCTACTCATTCATTCCGCCTATTGAGTCAACTGGTCTCACTCACACAGAACTATCCTACACCTTGACCTCTTTCTCCCCTCTCTCCAGATGACATCATGTGACTAGTGATGTCTGGCTGCCTGACAACCTGCCCGCTCAACCCCATCCCCTCCTCTCTTCTCCAGACCATCCCTGGAGACCTTCCCTCATTCCTCACTTCCCTCATTCCTCACTTCGCTCATCAACTCATCCCTGACCACTAGCTGCATCCCCTCTGACTTCAAAATGGCCAGTGTTGCTCCCCTCCTCAATGAACCAACACTCGACTCATCTGACGTCAAAAACTAGGGACTTGTATCCCTTCTTTTCTTTCCAAAACACTTGACCATACTGTGTATCTGATCAACTTTCTCGTTATCTCTCTCAGAACAATCTTCTTGACCCTAACCAGTCAGGCTTCAAGACGGGTCATTCAACCGATACTAATCTTCTCTGTGTCACGGAGGCTCTTCACACTGCTAAAGCTGACTCGCTGTTCTCATACTCCTAGATTTATCCGCTGCCTTTGACACTGTTAACCATCAGATCATCCTCTCTACGCTCTCAGGGCTGGGCAACTGCATACTCTTGGATTGGATCCAACCTGTTAAGTCGCTCCTACCAGGTGACGTGGCAAAGATCTGTGTCTGCACCACATAACCTCACTACTGGTGTCCCCCAGGGCTTCTAGGCCCTTTCCTCTTCTCTCTATACACAGTCACTCGGCCCCATCACATGGTCTCTCCTATCATTGCTATACGGGTGACACTCAACTACTTTTCTCCTTCCCCCTTCTGACACCCAGGTGGCAACACGTATCTCTGCGTGCCTGGCAGATATCTCAACATGGATGTCAGCCCACCATCTCAACCTTGACACGGGAGAGCTGCTCTTCCCCCCGGGAAGGCCTGCCCGCTCAAAGACATCTCCATCACGGTTGACAACTCCACAGTGTCGCCCTCCCAGGGTGCAAAGAACCTTGACATGACCCTGGACAACACCCTGTCATTCTCTGCAAACATCAAAGCAGTGACTCGCTCCTACGGGTTCATGCTCTACAACATCTGTAGAGTACGACCCTACCTCACACAGGAAGCGGCGCAGGTCCTAATCCAGGCATTTGTCCTTTCCCGTCTGGACTACTGCAACTCGCTGTTGGCTGGGCTCTCCGCTTGTGCCATCAAACCCCTGCAACTTATCCAGAACACTGCAGCCCACCTGGTTTTTAACCTTCCCAAGTTCTCTCATGTCACCCCGCTCCTCCGCACACTCCACTGGCTTCCAGTCAAAGCTCGCATCCACTACAAGACCATGGTGCTTGCCTACAGACCAGGTAGAGGAACTGCCCCTCCCTACCTTCAGGCTATGCTTAAACCCTACACCCCAACCCAAGCACTCTGCTCTGCCCAGTCCAAGCTCTTCTCTGTCCTGGCACCCCAATGGTGGAAACGGCTTCACCCTGAAGTTAGGACAGCAGAGTCCCTGCTGCACTAACTCTAAGTCGCGCTGGATAAGAGTATCAGATAAATGACTAAAATGTAAATGAAACACAGGCTGAAAATAATTTGTCATATCACAGGCTCCCGAGTGGCGCAGCGGTCTAAGGACTAACTTACAGTTAGTGCTGCCTGACCCTTTACTGCCGACACGGAGCCCCGCCGATCCATCACGACTGGTCTGCCGACGTAATCGTCCGTGGTGGTTTCAACAGGCTCTTCCGTTGCAACATCGCCGAAGGCCCATCTGCTAGCTGAATCGCAGTGTCTCCAGCTCGCCTAGCATAGTAGCGACTACTGAATAGGCTCCCTGACTCACCTATTGCTACTCATTGGACCCTATAATCACTCGGCTACACATGCCTCTCCCTAATGTCAATATGCCTTGTCTATTGTTGTTTTGGTGAGTGATTATCTTATTTCACTGTTGAGCCCCCAGCCCTGCCCAATATGCCTTAGATAGCCCTTTTGTCCCACCCCCCACACATGCGGCGACCTCACCTGGCTTAACTGGTGCCTCTAGAGACAAAACCTCTCTCATCGTCACTCAATGCCTAGGTTTACCTCCACTGTACTCACATCCTACCATACCCTTGTCTGTACATTATGCCTTTAATCAATTCTTCCACGCCCAGTAATCTGCTCCTTTTACTCTATGTTCCGAACACACTAGACGACCAGTTCTTATAGCCTTTAGCCGTACCCTTATCCTACTCCTCCTCTGTTCCTCTGGTGATGTGGAGGTTAACCCAGGCCTTGCAGCACCCAGCACCACTCCCATTCCCCGGGTGCTCTCATTTGTTGTCTTCTGTAACCGCAAAAGCCTTGGTTTCATGCATGTTAACATCAGAAGCCTCCTCCCTAAGTTTGTTTTGTTCACTGCTTTAGCACACTCCGCCAACCCGGATGTCCTAGCCATGTCTGAATCCTGGCTTAGGAAGGCCACCAAAAATCCAGAAATGTCCAACTACAACATTTTCCGACAAGATAGAACTGTCAAAGGCGGCGGAGTTGCAATCTACTGCAGAGATAGCCTGCAGTTCTGTCATACTATCCAGGTCTGTGCCCAAACAATTTGAGCTTCTACTTTTAAAAATCCACCTTTCCAGAAACAAGTCTCTCACCTTTGCCACTTGTTATAGACCCCCCTCAGCCCCCAGCTGTGCCCTGGACACCATATGTGAATTGATTGCCCCCCATCTATCTTCAGAGTTCGTACTGTTAGGTGACCTAAATTGGGACATGCTTAACACCCGGGCCGTCCTACAATCTAAGCTAGATGCCCTCAATCTCACACAAATCATCAAGGAACCTACCAGGTACAACACTAAAAATGTAACCATGGGCACCCTCTTAGATATCATCCTGACCAACTTGCCCTCTAAATACACCTCTGCCGTCTTCAACCAGGATCTCAACGATCACTGCCTCATCACTGTCAAACGCTCCCTAAAACACTTCAGCGAGAAGGCCTTTCTAATCAACCTGGCCCAGGTATCCTGGAAGGATAATGACCACATCCCGTCAGTAGAGGATGCCTGGTTGCTCTTTAAAAGTGCTTTCCTCACCATCTTCATTAAATAAGCATGCCCCGTTCAAAAAATGTAGAACTAAGAACCGATATAGCCCTTCTTTCACCCCAGACTTGACTGCCCTTGACCAGCACAAAAACATTCTATGGTGTTCTGCATTAGCATCAAATAGCCCCTGCGATATGCAACTTTTCAGGGAAGTCAGGAACCAACATACACAGTCAGTTAGGAAAGCTAAGGCTAGCTTTTTCAAACAGATATTTGCATCCTGTAGCACTAATTCCAAAAAGCTTTGGGACACTGTAAAGTCCATGGAGAACAAGAGCACCTCCTCCCAGCTGCCCACTGCACTGAGGCTAGGAAACAATGTCACCACCAATAAATCTACGATAATGGAGAATTTCAATAAGCATTTTTCTATGGCTGGCCATGCTTTCCACCCGGCCACCCCTACCCCGGCCAACAGCTCTGCCCCCCTGCAGCAACTTGACCAAGCCCCCCCCCCCCCCCCCCGCTTCTCCATCACCCAAATCCAGACAGCTGATGTTTTGAAAGAGCTGTAAAATCTGGATTCCTACAAATCAACTGGGCTAGACAATCTGGACCCTCCCTTTCTGGAATTATCCGCCGAAATTGTTGCAACCCCTATTACTAGCCTGTTCAACCTCTCTTTTATATCGTCTGAGATCCCCAAAGATTGGAAAGCTGCCACGGTCATCCCCCTCTTCAAAGGGGGAGACACTCAAGAGCCAAACACTTTATAGACCTATATCCATCCTGCCATGCCTTTCTAAAATCTTCGAAAGCCCAGATCACCGACCATTTCGAATCCCAGTGCAGTCTATCACAGTGCCATCCATTTTGTCACCAAAGCCCCTTATACCACCCACCACTGCGACCTGTATGCTCTAGTCGGCTGGCCCTCGCTACATATTCGTCGCGAGACCCACTGGCTCCAGGTCATCTATAAGTCTATGCTAGGTAAAGCTCCGCCTTATCTCAGCTCACTGGTCACGATAACAACACCCACCCGTAGCACGCGCTCCAGCAGGTATATCTCACTGGTCGTCCCCAAAGCCAACACCTCCTTCAGCAGCCTTTTCTTCCAGTTCTCTGCTGCCAATGACTGGAACGAATTGCAAAAATCGCTGAAGCTGGAGACTTATATTTCCCTCACTAACTTTAAACATCAGCTATCTGAGCAGCTAGCCGATCGCTGCAGCTGTACATAGCCCATCTGGAAATAGCCCACCCAATCTACCTACCTCATCCCCATACTGTTTTTATTTACTTTTTTTGCTCTTTTTGCACACCAGTATCTCTACTTGCACATCATCATCTGCTCATTTATCACTCCAGTGTTAATCTGCTAAATTGTAATTCTTTGCTACTATGGCCTATGTATTGCCTACCTCATGCCTTTTGCACACACTGTATATAGACTTTCTTTTTTTCTACTGTGTCATTGACTTGTGTATTGTTTATTGCATGTTATTCCATGTGTAACTCTGTTGTTGTATGCGTCACACTGCTTTGCTTTATCTTGGCCAGGTCGCAGTTGTAAATGAGAACTTGTTCTCAACTAGCCTACCTGGTTAAATAAAGGTGAAATTAAATCAATAAAAAAAATAAAAAAATGTAAACTCTCCTTCCAGACTCACATTAAGCATTTCCAATCCAAAATTAAATCTAGAATCGGCTTCTTATTTCGCAACAAAGCCTCCTTCACTCATGCTGCCAAACATTCCCTCGTAAAACTGACTATGCTACCGATCCTTAACTTCGGCGATGTCATTTACAAAATAGCCTCCAACACTCTACTCAGCAAATTCTATGTAGTCTATCACTGTGCCAACCGTTTTGTCACCAAAGCCCCATTTACTACCCACCGCTGCGACCTGTATGCTCTCGTTGGCTGGCCCTTGCTACATATTCGTCTCCAAACCCACTGGCTCCAGGTCATCTATAAGTCTTTGCTAGGTAAGGCCCCGCTTTCTCACCTCACTGGTCACCATAGCATAACTCACCCGTAGCACGTGCTCCAGCAGGTATATTTCACTGGTCATCCCCAAAGCCAACTCCTACCTTGGCCGCCTTTACTTCCAGTTCTCTGCTGCCAATGACTGGAACGAATTGCAATAATCACTGAAGCTGGAGACATCTCCCTCTCTAACTTTAAGCATCAGCTGTCAGAGCAGCTTACCGATCACTGTACCTGTACACAGCCAATCTGTAAATAGCACACCCATCTACCTCATCCCCATGTTGTTATTTATCTTCTTGCTCTTTTGCACCCCAGTATCTCTACTTGCACATCATCATCTGCACATCTATCACTCCAGTGTTAATGCTAAATTGTAATTATTTCGCCTCTATGGCCTATTTATTGCCTTACCTCCCTACTCTTCTACATTTGCAAACACTGTACATAGATCTTTCTATTGTTTTATCGACTGTAGGTTGTTTATGTGTAACTCTGTGTTTTTGTCGCACTGCTTTGCTTTATCTTGGCCAGGTCACAGTTGTAAATGAGAACTTGTTCTCAACTGGCCTACCTGGTTAAATAAAGGTTAAATAAATAGGAAATAGGCTTGGGTGGTATCCAGATTGTCATACTTTCATACCAAGCCACTTCCTCAATTTGTGGACTCTAATATTAGGGACATGGTACATATGTTTCCCTTTTACCTCAAGGGCACTACAGACTTTTTAAAGAAATTAGAGACTTGTTCGGTGGACTCAAATGACTTGTTGTGTACTATGGATGTCTCTAGCCTTTATAGAAATATTCCTTATCAAGAGGATTTATGCAATGAAACATTATTTGAATCAAAGAACATAACTGGATCCTGCCACTGACTTACTGTTGAGCTTGACTAATGACATATTGACTAAGAATTATTTAAGACCTTAAGGAAAGAACTGCTATGGGAGTGCCAGTTGTGGCCAACTATGCAAATGTGTTTCTGGGGAAATTTGGGTTAGACTTCGTTTACAATAATAATCCCTATTCTAAGTTTTTCAAAGTGTTTATGAGATATATATATTTATTTTCTTTTTCATTTGGTCAGGTGATGATCTTGAATTGGAGGAATTCTTTACATTCATGAATTCCAGGATACCGTGTATTGAATGTATGTTAGTATCCGATAAAGAACATGTTTTGGTTAAGAAAGATGGCACTGGCTTGCATACTGAGGTGTATAGAAAAGAAACTGATAGAAATACCTTTCTTCATTTCAGCAGTTATCATACATCTTCATTAAAAAATGGTTTACCATATAGCCAACTCCTTCACATTAGGTGCATTTGTGACTCTGATTTATCATTTGATGTACATGCCAAAGGTTTATGTGAACAATACAAAATAAGAGGGTATAAAGAATAATTATTGGACAATTGCCTTAAGAGAGTAAGACAAAGTGAGCGGAATGCATATTGCAACCACGTCAAAGGAATCCCCTTCCACCTACAGTCCTATTTCAAGGTTGATCAAGGAAGTGAGTAATAGACATTGCCACATCTTACACAGTGACCCCAGCTTTGGTCATGCATTGGTCATGCATTTTACACTGCTGCTACTCGCTGTCTATTATCTATGCATAGTCACTTTACAAATTACCTCAACTAACCTGTACCCCCGCACATTGACTCGGTACCGCTCCCCACTATATAGCCTCGCTATTGTTATGTAATTTTCTTGTTATTTATTTATTTTTACTTTTGTTTATTTAGTAAATATTTTCTTAACTCTATTTCTTGAACTGCATTATTGGTTAAGGGCTTGTAAGAAAGTATTTCATGGTAAGGTCTATTACACCTGTTGTGTTCGGTGCATGTGACAATAAAATTTGATTTGAGATAGGGATAAATTACTTGTCCAAAGAGAGACATTGGATAGACTGCTTGGCCACTCTTGCCCCAGCAGGCCTTAATGAGGAATGTTATTTTTCTTGTTTTTTTGTGGTAGGTTATAAATAGGCTGAACATTTAGGTAATGACATAATTTATTTGTATTGTGTCTGTCTTTATTTGATTCTCATGTTTCCCCCACAGCTCCCTCTGCTGGGTACTCTTGATTGGGCCAATACTGACTGTGAATTTGAAATTATGCCCACCTGTGTGGTATTGTTGTTGTGACATTGATTGCCATTGCCTTGCACACTGAAGGCCTCATACCCAAAACGTTTGTGCGGCAATAAAAAAAATATTTTTTTACCAGTGCTTTCCTATTTCCATTCATCATACCGGCCTTGTGCCATACCGGGATATTTGGTAGTACCGGCACTGAACACAAGGGGCGCTATTTTCAAACCCCACTGAACCTCTGTAATCTCATAGAATGCTAACTAAATGCTAACGAGCGCATTGCAAACATTTTTATAGTCTCTGACCTAAAGTATTTGCAGGAAAAATGCTACTCACAGTTTGCTACACGCACAAAACAAATATTAGCCACTCCGACATTGCTCAATATAATATTTATATATTTCTTAATTCCATTATTTTACTTTTAGATTTGTGTGTATGGTTGTGAACTGTTAGATACTACTGCACTGTTGGAGCTAGGAACACAAGCATTTCGCTACACCCGCAATAACATCTGCTAAATGTGTACGTAACCAGTCAAATTTAAATTGATTCAGACAGCAAGGCGTTTGATCTGCTGTTAACAAGCAAATCTTGATTTTGGAAGAAGCTAACCACTTAGCAAGATAGCTAACTAGCTACTAAATTAGCAAACCAAATGCACAACTGCAGAGCATTTAGCATATTTCAGACAGTAAACTTAATAGCTTTTAATTATCTAGCTTGCGAACATTTATTTGTGAATACCATACTGTAACTAGATCACCTGGCACATGCTCCACAAAAGTGAGTGATTTACAAGGCTCCGGTCTCGCATCATTGTGTGCTTGTCAACAAACACCATCTGATTTGGATTTATGGCAAGCTTCATAATTAACATTTATGTTACAGGTGAAATGAAAAATGCATCTTTATCTCCCTATGTATTGCACAAGTTGACTGCAGGTATTTACAGTGAGGGAAAAAAGTATTTGATCCCCTGCTGATTTTGTACGTTTACCCACTGACAAAGAATTGATCAGTCTATACTTTTAATGGTAGGTTTATTTGAACAGTGAGAGACAGAATAACCACAAAAATATCCAGAAAAACGCATGTCAAAAATGTTATAAATTGATTTGCATTTTAATGAGGGAAATAAGTATTTGACCCCCTCTCAATCAGAAAGATTTCTGGCTCCCAGGTGTCTTTCATACAGGTAACGAGCTGAGATTAGGAGCACACTGTTAAAGGGAGTGCTCCTAATCTCAGTTTGTTACCTGTATAAAAGACACCTGTCCACAGAAGCAATCAATCAATCAGATTCCAAACTCTCCACCATGGCCAAGACCAAAGAGCTCTCCAAGGATGTCAGGGACAAGATTGTAGATCTACACAAGGCTGGAATGGGCTACAAGACCATTGCCAAGCAGCTTGGTGAGAAGGTGACAACAGTTGGTGCGATTATTCGCAAATGGAAGAAACACAAAATAACTGTCAAACTCCCTCGGCCTGGGGCTCCATGCAAGATCTCACCTCGTGGAGTTGCAATGATCATGAGAACGGTGAGGAATCAGCCCAGAACTACACAGGAGGATCTTGTCAATGATCTCAAGGCAGCTGGGACCATAGTCACCAAGAAAACAATTGGTAACACACTACGCCGTGAAGGACTGAAATCCTGCAGCGTCCGCAAGGTCCCCCTGCTCAAGAAAGCACATATACATGCCCGTCTGAAGTTTGCCAATGAACATCTGAATGATTCAGAGGACAACTGGGTGAACGTGTTGTGGTCAGATGAGACCAAAATGGAGTTCTTTGGCATCAACTCAACTTGCCGTGTTTGGAAGAGGAGGAATGCTGCCTATGACCCCAAGAAACCATCCTCACCGTCAAACATGGAGGTGGAAACATTATGCTTTGGGGGTGTTTTTCTGCTAAGGGGACAGGACAACTTCACCGCATCAAAGGGACGATGGACAGGGCCATGTACCGTCAAATCTTGGGTGAAAACCTCCTTCCCTCAGCCAGGGTATTGAAAATGTGTCGTGGATGGGTATTCCAGCACGACAATGACCCAAAACACACGGCCAAGGCAACAAAGGAGTGGTTCAAGAAAAAGCACATTAAGGTCCTGGAGTGGCCTAGCCAGTCTCCAGACCTTAATCCCATAGAAAATCTGTGGAGGGAGCTGAAGGTTCGAGTTGCCAAATGTCAGCCTCGAAACCTTAATGACTTGAAGAAGATCTGCAAAGAGGAGTGGGACAAAATCCCTCCTGAGATGTGTGCAAACCTGGTGGCCAACTACAAGAAACATCTGACCTCTGTGATTGCCAACAAGGGTTTTGCCACCACGTACTAAGTAATGTTTTGCAGAGGGGGTCAAATACTTATTTCCCTCATTAAAATGCAAATCAATTTATAACATTTTTGACATGCGTTTTTCTGGATATTTTTGTTGATATTCTGTCTCTCACTGTTCAAATAACCCTACCATTAAAATTACAGACTGATCATTTCTTTGTCAGTGGGCAAACGTACAAAATCAGCAGGGGATCAAATACTTTTTTCCCTCACTGTACTTTAAAAGTAGCTACAAATATAAACATGTATTAAAACAAATTCTAACAATTGTTTCAATGGCATTGGTAAAACCCTCCCCTGGCTATTTCCAAATACCCCGGTATACAGTATACCGCCCAAGCCTAATAGGAAAAGACACCTCATTCACACTGATTTGCACAAAGTAGGCAGTTCTGATTTGTCACTTCAAGCCCAAATACATCATACTTTGACTAAAACGATGACTTAAATCATTGTGCAACATCATGGGTAAGTGATTTGCACTAACGTGTATTTCTATCCTTACTGTAATGATATAAAGGTAAAACCATCACATCCTTAACTGTGCAAGAGATGGCATGGATGACATCACTGGCACTTTCTAAAGGGTTTCACTGTTGTGATCATCTGCTGTTAAGATTGAATTCAGGAAAAAATGGATCACTAACCAGGTCTCCATGTGAGCAAAGTACTTGGACAAAAATAAATCACAGGCCTGATGGAAACAGCACTTTTTTTGGCAACCCCTCCAAATGTCGACAAAACAAAATACACTAGACAAGGAGGATCTTCCTGTGTCTGCTCAATTAATTATGCGTGAAATGGTGGTGGAAATGCCTCCATGCGCAAACACTGATTAGAATAACCATCATATCAAAGTAAACTCTGAGTCATGTGATGACATGTTCTGTGGTCCTCCCACCACAACATGGGAAAACATGCAGCGCACCAGGCCACAGCTGAAATAAGTCCTAATGAAACCCCACAGGGTGGTGAAAGTGCACAGTGATGAGCTCGATGCTCCTCTACAACATATTGAGGGTCTTATTTTGGTGACGTTATGATTGACGCCTGACCGCCGACAAACAAAAACAATCTCGCTTTTTTGTCCATAATAATCTCATGTAGGTAGCTAGCCCGCAATGCGTCCGCGACACGCTGCCGAGACCAGGGTGGGCGCACTGCCACACAGCGCAACATTTTCCCTGACAAAACCATCAGCAGAGCCGAAAATGCGATGGAAACCCACCTAACCTGCATTTTATTCATTTTTTTTACATATGGATTTTTGATAGACATACAGAATAGCGGGAACCGGGTTACTGAGATTTACTAAGATTTACAGCCAAAACCCACTCCCTAGGATAAATAACTTAGAGAAACCAGTAAATTATAAAACATTATTTCTAGGAATGAACAGCACCACGTGAAATGGAACTGTTATATTAAATGATACATCTGGATTCTCTATTGTCTTCTCTGCTCTGGTATCTTCATGATCAATCATCAACGTTTAGGGTGGGTACAGACGGCGCATCTCAGTATGGAGCGCAGTTCACAATGCTAGTATCTCATCAGCTGGTAACTTTTTGTCTTGTGACCGGTACATTTGCTGCAGCATAGCCTATGCTACATTACTGTTAGGACTAATATATCTGAATTCACATCTAATTTACACATCTTCATTTGTGTTTCTGCAGTCACCTTGTTTTTTTGCAGCCTATCAGTCGAATATCGCTGCTTTAAATCACTGCTCACGCGAGCACAATGTGTTTCTCTATAAATTCCATTAAAATTGCATCCAAAATAGATAATCCTGTTCAAGATGTCCTAGTACCTCTTTCAGGTAATACATTCAATGCAGTGTTAGCCTTATATTTAGCTAATGAATGATGGGTTAATATGCTTCTAATTTATAGCCTCTGTCTTAAAGGGAAAATCCACTCAAACTATCTTTTGGTACTTTTTTATTAGGCCACTGTTGATACAATCCCAAGATATTTTGCATGTCAGCAGTTAAGTTTATTAAAGATATTGGACTTTTATGAAGCAGAATGTCACCAGCTACATAATCATGGTAATGCAAAAATATTCTAACCTGTTTGTCCCCTGTGCCTGCCCCCAGGTGAAGCGTACCTACTCCCAGGGGACGTACCGTGCGGGGGCCATGCGGCAGGTCAGCCTGGTGGGGGCCGTGGACGAGGAGGTGGGAGACTACTTCCCCGAGTTCATCAACATGCTGGAGGAATCTCCCTTCCTAGAGGTTGGTTTAGAGTGTATGTCTGAGAGAGTGTTTGTAATTTCATCAGCACTGTGCTATTCTACTTTTGTTTATTTGCACATAAAATAAACTGAAATAACATAAATAAATATATACCAGTAAATGAGCCTATGTATGTGTGTGTGTGTGTGTGGTCCCAGCGTACCCTGCCCTGGGGCACGTTCTCCAGCCTGCGCCTGCGGAGCCCCACAGAGAGTGACGACGGACCCATCATGTGGGTCAGACCAGGGGAACAGATGATCCCTGTGGCTGACATTCCAAAGTCCCCCTTCAAGAGAAAGAGGTACATTGCTTGGTTTTGTTTGGCATGGTTGTTTGTCCACCATTGTGAAAAGATTGCTGTAGGTCTAAGTTTGCTAGGGACAAGAACCAAGTCATTGCAGCAAGCCACCAACATGACATAAGACATTCAATTTAATGAAGCAGTCTGTGGTATCCTCATGCCACATCCTATGGCATTTAGTTTTCACTTTAAAAATGCATTTACATTTCCCTCTGTTCCAGGTCGACCAATGAGATCAAGAACCTGCAGTACCTGCCGCGGGCCAGCGAGCCCAGGGAGATGCTATTTGAGGACCGGACCAGAGCCCACGCCGACCACATCGGACAGGGCTTCGAGAGACAGACCACCGCCGCCGTGGGGGTGCTCAAGGCCGTGCGCTGCGGAGAGGGGTGGGTAGACATCTAGTCTCTAGCCCTGACCTAGTGTGTGTATACACACACACACAACCCCCTTCCGTACCTGTACACACCGGAGTTCCTCTTTATGACAGTCTCTCCCTCTCCATTGTCTCTCTCTGTAGTGATGCTCCTGCCAGGGTAACCAAAGACGTGGTGTGTTTCCACGCTGGAGACTTCCCAGAGGTGGTCCAGAGGCTCCAGCTAGACCTGTACGAACCACCCCTCTCACAGGTACGTCTGAGATCAATGGATTCTACATGGATCCTTAGAACAGATTATTAACCAATGATTGTGTGTGAATGGTGGCTTTAACTAACAAAATAATCTCCTCTACTGCCCTTTCCTCTCCCTCCTCCCATTCTACTCTCCTCCCTCCTATTCTCCTCTCCCTCCCATTCTCCTCTCCTCCCACTCTCCCCCTCCGTAGTGTGTGCAGTGGATAGATGATGCCAAGCTGAACCAGCTGAGAAGAGAGGGCATCCGCTACGCCCGTATCCAGCTCTACCACGATGACATCTACTTCATCCCCAGGGGAGTGGTGCACCAGTTCAAGACTGTGTCTGCTGTCTGCAGCCTGGCCTGGCACATCCGCCTCAGACAATACCACCTGGACCAAGAGAGGGAGGAGGAGAGCTGTACTTCTACAAGGGCAAAAAGTCAAGTCATAGAAGAGGAGGAAGAAACAGAGGAGAGTGAGGAGGAGTGGGGGAAAGAGGAGGACACTCCTACACAGCCACGGACGCAGGTGAAGACTGAGGAAAAGGAAGAGGGAGGGGAACGGACACCCGTACAGGAGCCGCCACTAGTTTGCAAGGAGGAAGACGACACAGAGGAAGAGAAGGGAGGGGAGAGAGGAGGCTGTACACCTACACTGACATCACCTTTGGTCAAGGAGGAGAGAGTGGAAGGAAACCCACTCACAGAGACACTACTGGAAGTCAAGGAGAGAAAGGAGGTTGATGAGCATCACAAGATAGAAGAGATGGAGAGAAAAGGAGCAAGAGATGTCAGCACATCCACACAGATGGCACCACAAGTGCAGATGGAGGGAGAGAGAGATGGAGAAGATATGGAACTCTCAAATGCATCACAGCAGGCTGGGATAAAGAGAGAGGAGGAAGAAAGACACCACAGGACACCTCCACAAGTCCAGAAAGAAAGAGAGAGGGGAAAGGATGGTAGCACAGCCACACAAACACCACCAGTCAAGAAAGGGAAGGGGAAAGATTTGGAGAAAGATGGAAAAGAGAGGGAGAAAGAGGAGAGGGTGAAAGATAAGGAGAAAGTGGAGAGGATGAAAGAGAAGGAGAAAGTAGAGAGGGTGAAAGATAAAGAGAAGGAGCGGGAGAAAGATAAGAAAGAGAGGGTTAAAGATAAGGACAGAGAAAGGGAGAGAGGGAAAGATGGAGAGAAGGTGAAGGGGAAAGATGAGAGTGTGATGGAAAGCACCACACAAACACAGACGTCTCCACCCATTAGGAAAAAGGAGGATGAGGAGAGGAAACACACACATCCATCCCAACACGCCCAGAGGGAGGAGAAGGGAATGAGGGAGGCAGACACAGCCTCAAAGACACAACCTCAAATCAAAAAGGAACGAGACAGGGACAGAGGTGGTAGTAGTACACAGACACAGTCTCACACACGGCTAGAGAGAGAGGAGGGCAGAGAGAGCAGCACACATGGACAGAAACCCTCACATGGAAAGAAGGAGAGAAATGGGTACAGGGAGGGGAAAGAGGGTAACCCATCCATACACACTTCACACACCAAGCCAGGGAGAGAGGAGGAAGGAAAGGCTGTCATTTCTAGAAACACACCGTCTCATGTGAAGAAGGAGGGGAAGAGGGATAGAGGGGTCAACCATAAGGAGGAAAGGAAGAAACCGCCCCCTGCCCCTAGCTGCCCCCCCTCGGACCACAAACCCCCACGGACGCTTGTAACCTTTGACCTCTTTAAGCCTATGGAGGCATTTCAAGCCCCGCCCCTCTCCCTGGCAGACAAGTCTCACCACCACAGCGACTGTCGAGGTGCTCTCTCCAAGTCCGAGAGCCGGACGCTAGCACCCTCTAAAGGACCAAAAGTAAAGGACACAACACAGACCAAACCTGCAGTTCCTTTCCAGGACACACGGCCGCAGCACTCCCTAAAACACCCCATGAAACCACACACCACACACGCACAGCAGAAAGCCTTTTTATTATGAATGTGTAGTTTTCTCTCTTACTTAGTCTGCTCCCAGATCTGTTGCTGCTTCAGCCATACTATCATTGTCATGCCATAGTACATATACAGAGGAGTTGAATTGGCTAAAGCACATACAGATCTGGGACCTAACCCTGTTTGAAAACTTTGAAAATCCTTTCCTTTCCTCCATTCCTTGAAGTAATCACTGATCTAACACAGTTGGGTAAGTAAACGCAAATGTTCCACCACGTAGCTCATACCAATAGTCATGTCAGCATCAGATCTGAGGAAGGATGCATTTCATAGCATCCGAAGAGGGCTAAAGTAAGAATTTACGCTAAGTAGCTCACTTTACGTTTGTTAGTGAATGTACGTAGTAGGTTCTTTATATGAAAACCGTTGTGATCTGTGCACTACTTAGCTACACTATTCTCTTAAAGCACCTACTCTAGGTACTATACGACTCAGTCCCAAAACAGCCCCTTGGTTCCTTTGTCTTCTCCTAGCCTTTCCTACTTTGAAGTTTGCAGATCTGACAGGACCAGATTGTTGTACTTTGGCAGTATGGTTCCCCATCTAGACAGGATTCAAATCCCCAATCCCTTAGTCTACACTAGACTATACAGAAGTGGGTAGTAGGGGATAGGCGTGTATTTTAAATAGAGAACTAGCCTGCCTGTATGCTATGGGGAGCTTCTACCACGTTCCTTATACCTATCCAGGCACTTCAGTTCTGCCAACACCGAAGGGCTCAGAGCTAGGGGTTGTTTTTGGACCAGGCTTACATGTATGATTCAATACAGGGCTGTAAATGATATGTACCGAATCTGTACAGTATGGATGTACTAGTACTGATGTGAGAAAATGTATACAGAAATGCATATATTTTTTGTAAGACAAGTTTTATTTTCCATAGAACTTATTTATCATTTTATGTATTTTTTTGTTCAGATGTATGTGAGAAACTCTTGTAAATACCTTTTATTTCCTAAAATTAAGACTTGGTAGTGTGATTTATACTTTGACCAGAACCTCTCAATAAAAGGTTCCTAATATTACAATGGCCTCTTATTCATTGTGCGCATTCTCATCTGACTAAGTTGAAAACTGAATTGACCCCAGCTCTGATCACACACACTCACTGAATCCATCATCAAAATAGTGTAGTTTTTAATGCACATGTCTGTTAAAGGGCAATTCCACCACTTTTCAACCTCATTTTCATTATATCCAGCGTCAACATATGCAAAAACGGTGCATTTCTATGTTTTGTTGAAAAAAAAAAAAAGTAATGAGTTTTTTGGTGACTTGGGTAGCAAGAACATACACTCGCTTGGGCTAGAAACTCGATCCTACCCTGTGTTGTCACAGAGAATAATTTCCCCCCTTATCTTTTTAACCACATATCATAGAAACGTGCTGTTTTCACATATGTAGACACTGGTTTGGTGCTGGAGATTATGAATATGCGGTTGAAAAGTGGCAGAATTGCCCTTTAACCTTGTACAACCAACCGGAAATCTTGCGAGCTTACATTCTGTTTCGCAATGCGGATGGCTCCGCAGTAAAAAGTCTAGTAAAAAGAAAGTTAGACGCACAAATATCATACCCCTGCAAAATGCTAACCTTATTGTAATGGTGAGAGGTTAGCATGCCTTGAAGGTATAATATTTGTGCGTCTAACTTTCATCATTATTCACGATTGATTCAGGACTGTCTGTAACAACCAAACAACCAAAACAAACAGCAAATGCATCCAACAAGTTTCTAGAGTCACAAGCTTGATGTAATCATTGCGTGCTAGGAATATGGGACCAAATACTATACTTTGACTACATATAACTGAATTTGTCCCAATACTTTTGGTCCCCTAAAATGGGGGGACTATGTTCAAAAAGTGCTGTAATTTCTAAACGGTTCACCCAATATGAAAATTCTCTCTAGTTAAAGTGGACAGTCTGCACTTTAATCTCGTAGTCATTGTATCATTTAAAATCCAAAGTGCTGGAGTACAGAGCCAAAACAACAAAAATTGTGTCACTGTCCCAAAACTTTTGGAGCTCACTGTACATTTAAAGTGAAACTCCCAACACATACCATGGGCCCAACAGACAAAGCCATGGCCGGGAACATCCAAGATCCCCTTCAGTGTCTGCAGATCTGATGGAACCTGATAGGTGTAAGGCTGCCGACAATGGGATTTTGTGTCTGAGAATTTCGGATGCTTTTTCAATGGGAGTCATCTGTTCCCCGATGAATGACAAAAGACGGTGATTCTCTGACAAAAAAGGCACAAATGGTCCGTCTTTTGGCAGACAAACTTGTGCGAAAATAGTTGACTTGAGTTGATCTACATCATACTAAATCATACTAAATGATCTAAATCATACGATTTCATCTATGTTCAGGAGTATGAGTTTGGCCGTAGCCCGTTACAGATAGAATATAAAGGAATGTTCTAAGAAGTGTTGTCAAACCAGGCACACCCCAGCCGGTGTTTCTCAATCCATTCCTGTGGGACTCTAAAGGGATGCACAGTTTGGTTCGAACCCAGCATTAGCCTTATTCAGCTAATATGGCTTGATGATTCCTTGCTTAGTCGAATCAGGTGTGTTAGTGCTGGACTAAAGCAAAATAACATGCACCCTCCTGGGTGTGCCACAGGAATATATTGAGAAACTCTGCTATAACAAACACAACAAAATATCACAGAAGACAACATGGCGTTAATATGGTTATAGATCCCTTTCTAACCCTGATTCCCTGGTTGCCAGTAACAGTAGGAATCATTCCACCAATTTGGTGCCTTTTGAGATGTGTAATTTGTGGAAAAAAAACATAGATTTCATCAAATTGTAACATTCTGTCATAAAGAGGAAATGTTCAACTTAATGAATAACACGTTTTACCATCTCAATACTATATTAAGTCTCAAATAAAGTAACAGGGTTGACAATTTCATCTTAAATCAGCCATAAATCCCATTGCAACAGGGAATGGGGAATGGAAGCATGTTGTGTGCAACAGGTAGTGGCAATTGAATGCAAGAAAATGTTAAAACATTTCTAGCCTGTCTATGGTTAACAGGGTTGAAGTGTTATGCTTGACCAGCTCAGTTTTACACCACTAAACACCAGAAAATGTCCAGAAAGGGTAGAACCAGCTCACCTGCTTTTACATTATGATTTGACTATTAGATGTTCAATGTTCCTATTTTTGAATGAATCACTAATCATATGAAATAAATAATCTTCAGATATGTCTTTGTCAAAGCAACAAAGTAAGGGATGGATCGGAATTTACAGAACGGTTACCCGGAGGAAAATGGGGGAGGGTTACGCTTTTTTCAATTTCAGTCAAGGGGAGGGTTAAGTATTTTTAAAATATAGTTTAGGGGAAGGTCATGTCATTTGTAATTGATAACATGTCAATATTTCTCAATGTTTTAGAATTAGTTGCTTATTAGGCTATACACTGAGTATATAAAACATTAGGAACACCTTCCCCCTTTTTCCCTCAGAACAGCCTCAATTCGTCGGGGCATGGACTCTGTTCAAAGGCACTGACATTTTGCGCATGGATTAGCCTATAGCCTATGTTCTGTTCAGTTTGAGGAGGACTGCTTTGATAGCTTGCTACTACTAAAATGTATTTTATTAAAAACAATATGTTTCTTGCCCATGATGTATTATCAGAGTTATTGAATTCACAATAAGCCAGATTCAAGTAACTTACATTGTGGTGTGTGCCTCCTAATTGTCCCTTGAATTTCTAAGCAAACAGCTGGAGGCAGGGCTTTCTCCTATAGATCTCAATTTTTATGGAATGGTCTGCCTACCCATGTGAGAGACGCAGACTCGGTCTCAACCTTTAAATCTTTATTGAAGACTCATCTCTTCAGTAGGTCCTATGATTGAGTGTAGTCTGGCCCAGGAGTGTGAAGGTGAACGGAAAGGCTCTGGAGCAACGAACCGCCCTTGCTGTCTCTGCCTGGCCGGTTCCCCTCTCTCCACTGGGATTCTCTGCCTCTAACCCTATTACAGGGGCTGAGTCACTGGCTTACTGGTGCTCTTTCATGCCGTCCCTAGGAGGGGTGCGTCACTTGAGTGGGTTGAGTCACTGACGTGATCTTCCTGTCTGGGTTGCCCCCCCCCCCCTTGGGTTGTGCCGTGGCGGAGATCTTTGTGGGCTATACTCGGCCTTGCCTCAGGATGGTAAGTTGGTGGTTGAAGGTATCCCTCTAGTGGTGTGGGGGCTGTGCCTTGGCAAAGTGGGTGGGGTTATATCCTTCCTGTTTGGCTTTGTCCAGGGGTATCATCGGATGGGGCCAGTGTCTCCTGACCCCTCCTGTCTCAGCCTCCAGTATTTATGCTGCATTAGTTTATGTGTCGGGGGGCTAGGGTCAGTTTGTTATATCTGGAGTACTTCTGTCTTATCCGGTGTCCTGTGTGAATTTAAGTATGCTCTCTCTAATTCTCTCTTTCTCTCTCTCTCTCGGAGGACCTGAGCCCTAGGACCATGCCTCAGGACGACCTGACATGATGACTCCTTGCTGTCCCCAGTCCACCTGGCCGTGCTGCTGCTCCAGTTTCAACTGTTCTGCCTGCGGCTATGGAACCCTGACCTGTTCACCGGACGTGCTACCTGTCCCAGACCTGCTGTTTTCAACTCTCTAGAGACCGCAGGAGCGGTAGAGATACTCTTAATGATCGGCTATGAAAAGCCAACTGACATTTACTCCTGAGGTGCTGCACCCTCAACAATTACTGTGATTATTATTATTTGACCATGCTGGTCATTTATGAACATTTGAATATCTTGGCCATGTTCTGTTATAATCTCCACCCGGCACAGCCAGAAGAGGACTGGCCACCCCTCATAGCCTGGTTCCTCTCTAGGTTTCTTCCTAGGTTTTGGCCTTTCTAGGGAGTTTTTCCTAGCCACCGTGCTTCTACACCTGCATTGCTTGCTGTTTGGGGTTTTAGGCTGGGTTTCTGTACAGCAGTTTGAGATATCAGTTGATGTACAAAGGGCTATATAAATAAATTTGATTTGATTTGGTGCTGAAATTTGAAGCAGCAGCCGCAGCACTATCAATCAGAAATGGACTGCTCATAGTGCTGAAAGTAGGCAAATTCGAGTAGACATAAAGCATATCAACTTCTTTATTTTAATTAGACTTCACTAACAACAAGTGGGCTTTGTGTTGGAGCTCTTTCTTCCTTTTTAAGAAATAATTGGTAGGCCTACCTGTTTGACAGACTAAATTAGGCTGTAGGCTGCTATATCCATACATTTGCCAATCAATTCCGCCACCAACCATGCACTATAAATAGTCTACCTCCTTTAAATAGCCTACCTCCGTCTCAGTGAAGGGCTGTTATGAGAGGGTATAGGTCTACCTTTTATTAAAGAAAATGGCAAAAAGCACAGACATTAGGAATACGTTCCCCTTTTTACCATTATTAGCTTAAGATTTTGAAGAAAATAAAACGGATCCGACTATATAAAGTGATTTATAACAGCGCTTTGGTCCGTGATGCTTTATGCTAGAAACAAGCTGTAACATTCCTGGGAAAGATGTGACGCCAATGCATATGGAGATATCATTGTTTAGCTTCTTTGACATTCAGACGCTGAGATACAACCTTCTATAGCAGAGACCAAAAATAACTTTGCTTGGGAAGTAATCTAATTCTGTTACTATCAATTGATTAGGCTATTCACTTTCTGTACAATAGAATATGTTTAAACCCAGCCAGCTTTTATGGAAACACTTGTGACCGTCTCTCGTTGTGTTAAGCCACGGAAGAAGAGTAGCCAGAAGCCAAAGCTTAGATTTTTCTACATCGGTAGGTCTACTTTGTCTGGGGTGGAAAGGTAAGCCTAACTTTTTTTGAAAGTACCATGCTCAGATTCTTAACGACGTCTCCGATTAAATTATTTGCAAACAGGGACAGTTTTGTTGCAAACAAGACATACTGATTTGGCTTTGGAGAAATATGAAAAGATGTACACATAGAACTATGTCCGTTCTTAGCCTGTGATTTTGGTAATTTGTGTGGTATTAAAAGATTCTGCTAATATGTAAAATTATGTTAAATTGCATTAAATGTTTATAAACTGCAATTTTTTTCTCTGACCTGCAAAAACGATTATATATTCATGCAATGCTTTTACTATAAAAAAAGATTTTCCCAACACTACTCTTGTCCACAGTGGTCTGTGAACCCACAACCTTCTGATATCAAAATTCTGGCGTTGCCATGTAATGCTTACAGGACAAAGAACAGTTTGTAAAACTCCATATCTACAGTGCCTTCAGAAAGTATTCATACCCCTTGACTTATTCCACATTTTGTTGTGTTACAGCCTGAATTCAAAGTTAATTAAATATGTATTTTTTCTCACCCATCTTCACACAATACCCGATAATGACAAAGTCAAAACATGTTTTTAGACATTTTTCCAAATTTATTGAAAATTAAATAGAAAAATATCTAATTTACATAAGTATTCACATCACTGAGTCAATACTTTGTAGAAGCACCATTGGCAGCGATTCTTCAAGCTCTGTCAAATATGCTGTTGATTATTGCTAGACTTCAGGTCTTGCCATAGATTTTCAAGTAGATTTAAGTCAAAACTGTAACTCGGCCTAGAAACATTCACTGTCTTCTTGGTAAGCAACTCCAGCGTAGATTTGGCCGTGTGTTTTAACTTATTGTCCTGCTGAAAGGTGAATTCCTCTCCCAGTGTCTGGTGGAAAGCAGACTGAACCAGGTTTACCTCTAGGATTTTGCCTGTTCTTTGCTCCATTCCATTTATTTTTTATCCTGAAAAACTCCCCAGTCCTTAATGATTACAAGCATACATGATGCTGCCACCACTATGCTTGAAAATATGGAGAGTAGGACTCAGTAATGTGTTATATTGGGTTTGCTCCAAACATAACACTTTGTATTCAGGACGAATAGTGAATTGCTTTGCCACATTTTCTGCAGTATTACTTTAGTGCCTTGTTGCAAACAGGATGCAAATTTTGGAATATTTTTATTCTGCACAGGCTTCCTTTTCCCACTGTCAATTAGGTTAGTATTGTGGAGTAAATAAAATGTTGTTGAGCCATCCTCAGTTTTCTCCTGTCAAATACATTAAACTCTTTAACTGTTTTACAGTCACCATTGGCCTCATGGTAAAATCCCTGAGCAGTTTCCTTCCTCTCTGGCAACTGAGTTAGGAAGGAGGCCTGTATCTTTGTAGTGACTGGGTGTATTGATACACCACCCAAAGTGTAATTAATAACTTCATTCTCAAAGGTATATACAATGTCAGATTTTTTGTTGTTTTACCCATCTACCAATAGGTGCCATTCTTTGCGAGGCATTGGGAAACCTCCCTGGTCGTTGTGCTTGAATTTGTCTTTGGAATTCACTGCTCGACTGAGGGACCTTACAGATAATTCTATGTGTGGGGTACAGAGATTAGGTATTCATTCAAAAATCATGTTAAACACTATTACTGCACACAGAGTGAGTCTGTGCAATTTATTATGTGACCTGTTAAGCACATTTTTACTCCTGAATTGATTTAGGCTTGCATAACAAAGGGGTTGAATACTTATTGACTGAAGACATTTCTGCTTTCAATTTTTTATTAATTTGTAAAAAAAAAAAAAAAAAATACAAACATAATTCCACTTTGACATTAATGTTGTATTGTGTGTAGGCCAGTGACCAAAACATCTCTGTTTAATCCATTTTAAATTCAGGCTGTAACACAACAAAATGTGGAAAAGGTCAAGGGGTGTGAATACTTTGAAGGCACTGTAAGGCTCTGGTCTGTCCAATAAGTGAGGGTAAACGGTAGACATGTTCTCTGCTATCCACTTTGTTTTAATTATTATTTTTGGTATAGGGTCATTTTTTTGTAGTTCTTCAGCGTTCAGGGAGGGTTTATGTAAAATATATTTTGCTGCAGTGAGGTCTGCTTTTCTCCATGTAACCCTTATTTTAAATAATGTTCACTCCCTAACTAGGGCTTTACAACAATGGTAAAAACGTTGAGATTTTGGGGATAAGTGGGTTAAAATCTTCCTGGAAGTCACATGTAAAAATGCTGAATTTTTACACTTTAGCAACTCTTTATTCAAATAAAAAATCTGATTTATTGAATTCTCCATGTGGTCTATATTAAAGGGAACTTCATTGAATATAACAGGCTTTTAAATTTTCATGCTTTTAAAATGTCTACTTAAAATATCAAAGGCACTCATTTTGTGGAACGATCCAGTAACAGTACACCCAGTAACAGTACAAGTCCTGTCCCTGAGTCACCAGTGACCTCTTACACAACACAACGGAGGCCAGGCAATTCCTCCCTCCATACTCTCTGGATTGGGTCAGGTTACCAGTTATGTAATTCACTTCATATCAGACTCTGAGCCATGTTCCAAACCATAGAAAATGTACACCTTCTCCCTTCTTTGAGGTAGTCACTGATCTGCATGTGATTGGATAAATGAAAGCAGGGACATCCTGTTGTATAATCAGTCATTCTGCTTTCATCAATCCAACCCAGGCAGATATTAGAAAACTTCAGCAAAGTGAAGACATTTTATGATGTGTGTTTCTTCATGGTCTCCAGGGGAAAACATATCCCTATCACACTTCAAAGAAACATAATCAATACCAATGTTCACATATAAACCCATTGGAACTAACTGTCCCAGTTATCAGAGAATAACACAGGCACATGCACAGACCAGTCAGTTTGTCTGGAAAGCAAGGGTTCGAGTCTGCTTACGAATACTCTGAATTCTCAACCAACACGTCTCGAATATCACACGGCAGAATAATTATCCACTGGAGCATCAAATGAGTCAATTACCACTGAGTTTCACACATATATTTGAAAAACAATGAAAAGTTAGTTAACAAAATGACAGTAAACAGCACAAAATGTAATTCAGTTACCAAACTTTGCATTTCTTCAAGTAAATGTATTTTCGTAACATTTTCTGAAGAAACAGGAAAAAGTTTCTGCACACTTCCAGTCAGATGCAAATGTTCTTAATTATAGCTGAGCAATAACAAATCAGCTGTGGGTTTGCGGTAGATTCTGCCTATTATCTACAGTAACATTTTCTGTGCAAAATATTAAAAGTAGTCCTTGTGCATGGAGTTTGCAATCATTGTTTTCTGTTTCACATACATTTTAAAGTCGAAGATCTGAGTCTCAGCATCACTCGGTTACCGTGGAATAGTCCCAGTCTTGACTTCAGTTCCCCTGGCAGAGACCATCATGGCTGCAACATTGCTTGATGCATCACTATGGCGAAATAAAGATTACATTTGGGAGCATTATAAACTCAAATACATTGTCATTAGTGCCATTTCACTACTCTCTCCTTCCACTCGGTCTCTCTTGTAGTAGTCTTTACATCCTGTACTAGTGGGAGCAATCTCCCTTCCCCCCCCTTCTTTCCATCTCTGCTGTAGTAAAATAAACCAATCCATTTGTTATCTTCATCACAGTCCTTTTCAGTTCAGTTTCTCCTGCAGTGGATTACAATAATCTCCCATTCACCTCCCTTACAGACTCACTTGCAGTCTTTAGACTGAGTAAATAAAATCCATCTCCATCTTTCTCCCTCTCCATCCTCTCAGTCTCTCCGGTAGTGAAAGACATTGTAGCCAAGCTCCACCATGGCCCCGACCAGCATGGCCCAGAGGGGGACACACACCACACTGAGCCAGATGTCCGTCAGCCTCTCCAACCGGGCGCACAGCGTCAGACAGAAGCCCAGTTTCAGCAGCATTGCCACCAGGTACAACACCCTCTGCCGCAGGTTCTGCTGGTCGTCCCGTGGGTCATAGCCGGGCTTGCACCGACCCGCCATCTTCACCACCAGCATAAGGATGAGAATGGTGTCAAATGTCCATACAGGGAGGAAGATGAGGAACCAGTTCCAGTGGATCTTGGAGTCCAGTTTGAGGACCAGCATGATGAGGAATATGATGGTGAAGGTCCATGACAGGAGGACTCTCTGGGCCAGAGACATTCTCATTTAAGTGAGGGGTGGCCTGGAGGGGGAACGTTAACTGTGACACTGGCAGGTTCTGGTCAAGCGTGAGATGAGCCTGAAGGTGGGACACACACACACACAACTAGGATGAGAGACAATATTTGCTAAACATGCCGAATTACACTGGTTGTAGTAGGAGGGAGTAGCAATGTTGTCTTCCTGGCAATGGTGGATCATCATCATGATCAATCTAGTTTGCCATTGATATGACAATTTCCACTTAGTCAATTAATGACAACAATATATTGGTTAGCGTATTTAGCTATAGTTCAGCAACTGCCGGTAGCTAGCTAGTCGAATTTAGCCAAATCTAATCTAGCCGAATTGACATTTGAGACAGGCAGCCATTCTCCTTACCTGGATCAGAGGATTTGTCACCCAAAAAATGTATCTGTAAAATCCATATCATGAATAATACTGTGTTTTCATTGGAAGTTGGTTACGACATGGCTACCGCATTTTCTAATGTTTAGGTTTATCTTCCGGGAGTAGTTAGTGGAAAATAAATTGGACCCTCCTATAAACCACTACGATGAAATATTGTCTGTCAATCATACAAAACACCCCTCTGATTGAAGGAAAATAAAAATGTGAAACCGTAAAGTACACAAACGCTGTCCATACTTTGTTTAGTTCAGTCAATAAATTTAATTAAATATCGTCTATTATATCACAGATAAGCCATTATATTGTCCAGACCCTCCATTGGCCACTCTAACATTGAAAATAAATGTCTTCAAAAATGGAAGGAAGTCGGGGAGGCAAGATCAGGTGGGACCCTTCTAGCCAATGAGAGGGCAGATACGAGTGTGATAACAGGCACAACTTCGGCATAAAGTGTTTTCTCTCAAAATGTCTACTTAAATCCGTACACTCTTAACAACCTAAGTATTGTGAAACTTTTATTTGCTCAAAAAAGCCACACGAAACAAATAAACCATGACATTTTTTGTTTACTAAATTCGACACTCATTGACCTCCATACAAAAACTCCTCACTTAGTGACCGAATAAAACGCCACCTGCTGGAGAAGACAGATTTTGGGCCCAGTTATCCCTCGCATCGCCTCTGCCTCTGATTATATTGACAAGATAGACATGTGACCGCTCTAACAATGGAAATACATGTTGTCCTCACAGATGGAAGGCAGACGGTAGGAGGCGAGATCAGGTGGGACCATTCTAGCCAACGAGAGGGCAGATACGTGTGTGAGCAACACGCCATAGAGATAGTTAGGACTCAATCTTTGTATCTGTGCCATTATAAACTGGGTGGTTCGAGCCCTGTATGGCCGTGGTATATCAGACGGGTATAGCACGGGTAAGGCAAAATATAATTTTTTTACTGCTCTAGTTGCGTCGTGCCTAAGAACAGCCCTTAGCCGTGGTATATTGGCCATATACCACACCCCCCGGGCCTTATTGCTTAATTATAGCATCTGTAACAGCATTGGCAGCGCCTTCTAGGCCATCTCCATTTTTTATAAATAGTTTCACATTTAAACATCCAGTCAAATATCTGTCTCATTGTTCTATCTGTGGTAGTAGTAGTATGTCGCTAGGTAACGATGTAAATTATAGCACTTTTTATGAACGTGTATGTTGTTTACCATATCATGGGCAGGAGGATCTAACAATGGGAATTCCAAATCACCTGTTGTATTCACCTCTGTCACTCGGTCGCATTTTTGCCATTGTTAATAAAGCAATTGTTCACGAGAGGGCGTGCTAAACAACAGTTGTTTAGCACGGCTGTGCTGCGGTCATATGAACGCCCTCTAGTGTACAACTACTTTAAAACCTCTTAAGGATCCAACCCTTTTTTTCACCTTTTGCCTAAAATTACATACCCAAATCTAACTGCATATAGCTCAGGACCTGAAGCAAGGATATGCATATTCTTGATACCATTTGAAAGGAAACAGTTCGAAGTTTGTGGAAATGTGAAATTAATAATGAAAGCTCTGCGTGTAACAAATCCGGTATCAGGATAAATAAAAAGCAAGGTCTGCTAACTTTCTTTAATTATGTTTAATTAACGCAAACAATGAATGGCAAATGCAATTTTCGTATATACGGGTTCACTGTATCTCCACGCAGGGTAGAACAGGGAACTGGCAGGAAGTACGTAAACAGCTGTTCTTATACCGTGATGACGTAGTTCCAACGCGTCTTTTGGCCTATCACAGTAGAGGCTGAGCGCGGTTTAGACTTTGCCCAGCCTATGCTGGCACTCGGACTTGTCCAAGTCCCTTAGTGCTCTCCTCTGTCCACATCTGGTTGTTGGGTAGATTAGATCCGTCTTGTGTCTGTCGATTCTACACTGAAACAGTTCCTAATATGGTATTGTCCAGTGCCATACCCCCCCTGGTTGGCCTAGAGAGATGCACCCCTCACCTCTCCAGATTGACCACAGCTTTTATGGCCTGTCACTCAATGTTGGTCAGTCTTTACACACATACATCTGTATTGTTTGTGTGTGTGTGTGTAACAAAACAATATGCATACAATATGGTAGCAGGCTATAGTGCATAAACATAAATCCTAACAATTACAATGGCAATGACGCCACCGAGTGATTGCTTACAATTGCTTTTCTACAACTGGTTTACATTTAAATAAAAAACGTTATTTTGATAAATAGGCTACTTTTTCAGTCGTTAAGTCTTTTTGTTCCAAATCTATGGACGCCACACAGTTGTTCATTCTAAATGTTCCGTTGCCAGCACTTATCGCTTGCTAGCTAGCCAACTACAGTTAACACAGTCAATTCAAACCATGCAGCTAGAATATCAGCAAAGTAGCTGCATTTCATTTCGTTTGACCTGTTTTTCTATTGGCATTTATTTGCATATATAGATTAAAATTATGTTGATTCATTTCGACTGGCTGAGAAAAGATGTCCTTCTAGTCCTGATACATAAATTCAAAATAGAACAGTGGAGATCGAATTTCAATATTGAAACAATGCTGCAAATGTCAAGAGACAGACAGCAATGTTTGTACAAACCTCGGTTGTTACAAACCAAATGTTAGGCTAGAAGCAAGGGGAAATAATGTCTATATGCGTTTTACAGTGGAGATCAAGCTAATGAATTGGCTGGGCTGAAGGGACACTGGATGCGCAGGAAATTCTCAGATGGAATGGAAAACAAGATGCCCATTTTTGCATTATAGGAGTACCCATGCTAAATGTTTTTTTAGTATGTGTCTTGTTTTGGACACTTTGTACAAAATAATAAAATGCAGTACTACAGGATATTTCTTAAAGTAGCTCTTTATTAGCTAGCTATAACTGGCATGTTAACGTGATTGTGAAGTCGTATTTTTGTAGTTGAAGGATCATTCTCTGTAGCCTTGGCGGGGCTGTGGCTAGTGGTTTCCTCATAATTGACTCAAGGGGCTTGTGGTCTGATTCCACAATGACTTGTCGTCCATATATGTACTGATGGAAACGTTTACATCCGAACAGAATGGCGTAGAGCTCCTTTTCGATTTGAGCATAGTTGATTTCACAGTCTGTGGGAGATTTGGAAGCGTAGCCGATGGGCTTTCCTTCTTGAAGTAGCACTGCACCTAGTCCATACTTTGACGCGTCCACTTGGAGTCTGAGGTCTTTGTCGGGGTCGTAGTAGGCAAGGATTGGTCCTGGTTCTCTCGTGATCAAGTCTTTCACATTCTGGAAAGCAATGTCGTGTTGCTTGTCCCAGAGAAACTCACTGGACTGCTTTAGCAGTTGACGCAGGGGTGCATTAGCATTGGAGAGGCTGGGTGCGAACTTGGCTAAGTAGTTGACCATGTCAAGCACTGTTTCCAGCTCTGCACGGTTCTTTGGTGGCTCCATTTCTTTTATGGCTAAGATCTTCTGTGGATCTGGCTTGATTCCAGTCGCTGTAAGAAGATGTCCGAAGTAGCTGACCTCTGTAGCGCCGACTGTGCTCTTCTCGGGGTTGAGCTGGACTCCTCTCTCGCGGGACCTTTGCAGCATCACGCAGAGGTTTCGGTCGTGCTCCTCTTTGGTTCGACCATAGACAAGGATGTCGTCCACAATTGCCACAACTCCGTCGAGGCCTTCGTACACTTCGTCGATCTTTCGCTGAAACTCGTCTTGGGCTGAGATAATCCCAAAAGGCGACGGAACCTGTAGCGTCCAAACGGTGTGTTGAATGGTGTGATCTTAGATGACTCTTCTGTGAGCTTGATAGCCCAGTAGCCTGATCTAGCGTCCATGACAGTGAAGTAGTGTGCTCCCGCTAGCTTGTGTGTGATGCCATCTAGCGTCGGTAAAGGATAATGGGGGCGTTTGATAGCCTTGTTCAAGTCTCTTGGGTCGAGGCATACTCGGAGCTTGCCTGTGCGTGGTTTCTCCACCACCACTAAAGCGTTTACCCAGTCAGTCGGTTCTGTAACCTTGGTGACTATGTCAGATTGCTCCATGCTCTCCAACTCTTTCTTCAGACTGGCACGGAGAGCAAGGGGAATCTTTCTCGGTGGGTAGACCACAGGGATTGCGTCTGGGTCAAGGTGAATGGTACATTCTCCTGGGAATAATCCTATTCCTGTAAAAACATCAGCAAACTCCTCCAGTACATTGTCTGTCTCTACTGGTGCTGTCACTGATAAAACTAGCTTGATGAGGTCCATGTCTAAACATGCTTTAAGACCTAGCACTGCAGGTGCTCTATTGTCAACAACATAAAAGTCCAACATCATGTCACTTTCCTTGTATTTGCATTTGAAAGTGCATGTGCCTTTTACTGGGAGCTGTTCACCACCATAACCAGTCAGTCTGCGCGTGGTGGGCTGTAGCTCGCACTCAGATGTCAAGCTGCGGTACTTATTCAGAGGAATAATGTTTACTTGTGCACCAGTGTCTAGTTTGAACTTTAGCTTTGTGGCTTGTGTTCCTATCTCAATGTCAGCAAAGGCTTGCTCTGTCTCTGATATTTGACTTTTCTGTGTCACTGAATCAATAAACAGTTCATCAGCGTTTGACTCTTTACTGCAGCGTTACTGCATTGTCGGAACTAGAAGCACAAGCATTTCGCTACACTCGCATTAACATCTGCTAACCATGTGTATGTGACTAATAAAATTTGATTTGATTTGATTTGATTGACATTTCATCTTCACTCACTGTGTGTACTGTTTTTCCACGGTAAGCTCTGCACACTTTTGCAAAGTGATTCCATTTTCCACATTTAGTACACTGTTTGCCTTTAGCTGGGCAATTTCCTTGTTCGCCATGCACTTTGTATCCACAATATCCACATGTTTTGGGGCGTTTTGAGTCTGTGTCTGTTTTGGAGTTATGTCTCTCTCCGTTCTAAAACGCGCTCTCTGCGCACCGGAGGTGTGCTTTGATGTCTGCCTGACTGCATGCACTGCTTGTTCACGTGATGCGCTCGTGCTGCAGCGCGAAATGGTTTTCATCTGAGCCTGTGGTAGCTCGTGAGATCTGGCTATGTCGATAGCTTTGTCCAGCGTTACCTCAGACCCAACATTCAAAAGTTTCTCTCTCACTCGCGGTGAGTGTATTCCAAATACAATACGGTCCCTGACCATCTCATCCTTGTTTGCATAATCACAGTCTTTCACAAGCAGACGCAGCTCTGTCACAAACTGTTCAAAAGACTCGCTAGCTCCCTGTACTTTCTCATGGAATTTGTACCTAGCGAATATCGTATTGGTCTTTGGCACAACATATGCTTCAAAACGATCGTAGTGTTTCTCTCCCTTTTTCACCGATCCAGAGGAGCAGGTAGCTACACTTTTCCTCTTCTCCTCTTTCCTTCAGAGGACCCGTGAACATTAGCTCCACATGCTGTTTGTATTTACGCCATGCATCTGGTAAGTTTGTAGACTCCCAGTCCATTCGAGGTGAAGGAACTCCAGAAAAATCCATATTTTAAGACCTTTTACTCTGACACCATGTCTTGTTTTGCACACTTTGTACAAAATAATTAAATGCAGTACTACAGGATATTTCTTAAAGTAGCTCTTTATTAGCTAGCTATAACTGGCATGTTAAGGTATTGCCAACCAGGATCAAACTGACCATGACCTAACCATTTGGGTGGTCTTAACCAATCATAGCACAGTATGATATGGCGGTAAAATGCATCCAATTATAATTCAGTATGTTTACACATATGAATATTACAGTATGGTTTAGAATATGTCTCAACCAATCACAATGCTTTTTTTGACCAACCCTTTTTAGAACAACGTTTTTCAGCCGCCATATTGATGCTCGAAGGTAGAACGGGGCTAAAGACTTTAAACCGGGGCTTGTGACTGTTTCATCTAAAGTATACTATAGGGGCTTGGGAATATAATGACATTGCTAAAGTAGGCACATATGTTGTAGGAAACAACTTTGCCATCATCATATTGTCAAATTTACTTTAGACAGATCGCAATGTTGTCATTAGCTAGCAAAGCTTGTGAAAAATAGATAGCAATGCTAATGTTAGCTAGTTAAAATCTGGAGGTCTCCCCTCAATCGTAGTTAGGTAGTGTCGTGGAGAATCGTCTCAGAAATATAACACTCTTACAAGAACTTGTGAATTCAATATTGGCTTTTAATACAAGTTATCAAGAGCCGTGCTGGTCCGCGGAATAGCCGACCCTTCTTAGCACTGGCTGTGTTCTTATACACATACAGCATATGAGTCCATCCCACATGCAAATGAAGTTCCTTCCCTCAGTCCATCTGCCACCATTATCTTTTAGTTTAAGCTTCCTGCTTGTTCACGCCCAATAACGCCCATATCTGCTTTCAGTTAGGTTATAATGGTGGCAGGACCCCTTCTTGTCCTAAAAATATCCTATGGGCCTATGTCTTTGGCCTTCGTACTTATGTTTAGCTTGGTGTGCTCTTTGGTATGTTTGCCCTTATTAGGACCAGCAGACTATGTGTCCCTCTAACATTAGTATGTCCAGCTGTCCTATGCACTTAAGTGTCGCCTTCTCCTCCTGTGGTCTGATGTACACATGTTTTTGCTCTATGGTATTATATCTGTCCCTATATGTGACAATAACTCCCACAGTAGCTAACGTTATACTGCATCTAAAGTCAATCTGGCGACAAAAGGTTTCCTCCTACTAATTATTTGCCTTTAGAAATGTCATCGTGTTTTCAAGCCACAGTAATGCACTTTAGAAATAAATCTTCATCACCGCCCAATGTGGATGCATTGAGTAGAATGCTCAGTTGGGCATTAGTCCTAAAACTTTATCAATAAAACGTCACAATAAGGTGCTGAGGGCTAGATTTGCCTGCTGAGGGGCAATGAGATCCTCAGCTAAAAGCATTGACAATTTGGTGCCGTTTTCAAGGTGTTGTTAAATAAATGTTAACTACGATCAACAAAAATACAAACGCAATATGTAAAGTGTTGGTCCCATGTTTCATGATCTGAAATTAAAGATCCCTGAAATGTTCAAATTTTGAGCAGAAATTTGTTTACGTCCCTGTTAGTGAGCATTTCTCCTTTGCCAAGTTAATCCATCCCTTTTACAGGTGTAGCATATCAAGAAGCTGATTAATATATTGTAATGAAACAGCAGGGCGCGGGTCTCGAACCCTCGACCTTCTAGCCCGAGGTCCGGTGCGCTATCGACTGTGCCGCAAAAGCATGCTCGTGCGATTTCCGCGCTTATAAACCCAGGGTCGTTACAATATTGATAAAAGTCATCTTGTCCGAAAGAGATTTACAAGGTCATCAAAACGTCACGCCAGGGTAAGCCTACACATAACACAGCCCTTTAAGTGTTAGGTTTTATGGGTATTATGACCCCTCCTCTTAAACGAAATGACGGCTTACCTCTTATCCAATCATCGTTCCCTTATGCCATAGTTTGTACATCTCAATTGTTATATTGCTTAAATAGGTCTCTCATTAGTATCTTATTCATAATTTTAGGCAATGTTGGAATGATGCATTTCACTGTTTTGCTTACTTTGTGTATTATAATTAGCTCATGTGCTTTTCTTCACCAGGAGGGGACACTATATAATGTTTTTGGGTCTGTAACCATGTTTGCCAGTGACAGTTCAAATCAAATCAAATCAAATCAAATCAAATTTTATTAGTCACATACACATGGTTAGCAGATGTTAATGCGAGTGTAGCGAAATGCTTGTGCTTCTAGTTCCGACAATGCAGTAATAACCAACAGTAATCTAACCTAACAATTCCACACTACTACCTTACACACACACACAAGTGTAAGGGATAAAGAATATGTACATAAAGATATATGGATGAGTGGTGGTACAGAACGGCATGGCAGATGCAGTAGATGGTATAGAGTACGGTATATACATATGAGATGAGTACTGTAGGGTATGTAAACATAAAGTGGCATAGTTTAAAGTGGCTAGTGGTACATGTATTGCATAAAGATGGCAAGATGCAGTAGATGATATAGAGTACAGTATATATACATATGAGATGGGTAATGTAGGGTATGTAAACATTGTATTAAGTGGCATTGCTTAAAGTGGCTAGTGGTACATTTTTACATAATTTCCATCAATTCCCATTTTTAAAGTGGCTGGAGTTGAGTCAGTATGTTGGCAGCGGCCGCTAAATGTTAGTGGTGGCTGTTTAACAGTCTGATGGCCTTGAGATAGAAGCTGTTTTTCAGTCTCTCGGTCCCTGCTTTGATGCACCTGTACTGACCTCGCCTTCTGGATGATAGCGGGGTGAACAGGCAGTGGCTTGGGTGGTTGTTGTCCTTGATGATCTTTATGGCCTTCCTGTGACATCGGGTGGTGTAGGTGTCCTGGAGGGCAGGTAGTTTGCCCCTGGTGATGCGTTCTGCAGACCTCACTACCCTCTGGAGAGCCTTACGGTTGTGGGCGGAGCAGTTGCCGTACCAGGCGGTGATACAGCCCGACAGGATGCTCTCGATTGTGCATCTGTAGAAGTTTGTGAGTGCTTTTGGTGACAAGCCGAATTTCTTCAGCCTCCTGAGGTTGAAGAGGCGCTGCTGCGCCTTCTTCACAACGCTGTCTGTGTGGGTGGACCAGTTCAGTTTGTCCGTGATGTGTACACCGAGGAACTTAAAACTTTCCACCTTCTCCACTACTGACCCGTCGATGTGGATAGGGGGGTGCTCCCTCTGCTGTTTCCTGAAGTCCACAATCATCTCCTTTGTTTTGTTGACGTTGAGTATGAGGTTATTTTCCTGACACCACACTCCGAGGGCCCTCACCTCCTCCCTGTAGGCCGTCTCGTCGTTGTTGGTGATCAAGCCTACCACTGTAGTGTCATCCGCAAACTTGATGATTGAGTTGGAGGCGTGCATGGCCACGCAGTCGTGGGTGAACAGGGAGTACAGGAGAGGGCTCAGAACGCACCCTTGTGGGGCCCCAGTGTTGAGGATCAGCGGGGTGGAGATGTTGTTACCTACCCTCACCACCTGGGGGCGGCCCGTCAGGAAGTCCAGGACCCAGTTGCACAGGGCGGGGTCGAGACCCAGGGTCTCGAGCTTGATGACGAGTTTGGAGGGTACTATGGTGTTAAATGCTGAGCTGTAATCGATGAACAGCATTCTCACATGGGTATTCCTCTTGTCCAGATGGGTTAGGGCAGTGTGCAGTGTGGTTGCGATTGCGTCGTCTGTGGACCTATTGGGTCGGTAAGCAAATTGGAGTGGGTCTAGGGTGTCCGGTAGGGTGGAGGTGATATGGTCCTTGACTAGTCTCTCAAAGCACTTCATGATGACGGAAGTGAGTGCTACGGGGCGGTAGTCGTTTAGCTCAGTTACCTTAGCTTTCTTGGGAACAGGAACAATGGTGGCCCTCTTGAAGCATGTGGGAACAGCAGACTGGGATAAGGATTGATTGAATATGTCCGTAAACACACCAGCCAGCTGGTCTGCGCATGCTCTGAGGACGCGGCTGGGAATGCCGTCTGGGCCTGCAGCCTTGCGAGGGTTAACACGTTTAAATGTTTTACTCACCTCGGCTGCAGTGAAGGAGAGCCCGCAGGTTTTGGTAGGGGGCCGTGTCAGTGGCACTGTATTGTCCTCAAAGCGGGCAAAAAAGTTGTTTAGCCTGTCTGGGAGCAAGACATCCTGGTCCTCGACGGGGCTGGTTTTCTTTTTGTAATCCGTGATTGACTGTAGACCCTGCCACATACCTCTTGTGTCTGAGCTGTTGAATTTCGACTCGATTTTGTCTCTGTACTGAGACTTGGCCTGTTTGATTGCCTTGCGGAGAGAATAGCTACACTGTTTGTATTCTGTCATGCTTCCGGTCACCTTGCCCTGGTTAAAAGCAGTGGTTCGCGCTTTCAGTTTCACGCGAATGCTGCCGTCAATCCACGGTTTCTGGTTTGGGAATGTTTTTATCGTTGCTGTGGGTACGACATCGTCAATGCACTTCCTAATGAACTCGCTCACCGAATCAGCATATTCGTCAACATTGTTGTTGGACGCGATGCGGAACATATTCCAATCTGCGTGATCGAAGCAGTCTTGAAGCGTGGATTCAGATTGGTCGGACCAGCGTTGAACAGACCTGAGCGCGGGAGCTTGTTGTTTGAGTTTTTGTTTGTAGGCTGGAATCAACAAAATGGAGTCGTGGTCAGCTTTTCCGAAAGGGGGGCGGGGGAGGGCCTTATAAGCGTCGCGGAAATTAGTGTAACAATGGTCTAGTGTTTTTCCAGCCCTGGTAGCACAATCGATATGCTGATAGAATTTAGGGAGTTTTGTTTTTAGATTAGCCTTGTTAAAATCCCCAGCTACGATGAATGCAGCCTCAGGGTGTGTGGTTTCCAGTTTACAAAGAGTCAGATAAAGTTCGTTCAGGGCCATCGATGTGTCTGCTTGGGGGGGAATGTATACGGCTGTGATTATGATTGACGAGAATTCCCTTGGTAGATAATGCGGTCGACATTTGATTGTGAGGAGTTCTAGATCAGGTGAACAGAACGACTTGAGTTCTTGTGTGTTGTTATGATGATCACACCACTTCTCGTTAATCATAAGGCATACCCCCCCGCCCCTCTTCTTACCGGAAAGATGTTTGTTTCTGTCGGCGCGATGCATGGAGAAACCAGCTGGCTGCACCGACTCCGTTAGCGTCCCTTGAGTTAGCCATGTTTCCGTGAAGCAGAGCACGTTGCAATCCCTGATGTCTCTCTGGAATGCTACCCGTGCTCGGATTTCATCAACCTTATTGTCAAGAGACTGGACATTGGCGAGTAGTATGCTAGGGAGTGGAGCGCGATGTGCCCGTCTCCGAAGCCTGACCACGAGACCGCCACGTTTTCCCCTTTTTCGGCGTCGCACAGGGTCGCCGGCTGGGATCAGATCCATTGTATTGTGTGGAAGGCAAGACACTGGATCCGTTTCGGGAAAGTCATATTCCTGGTAGGAACGATGATGAGTTGACGTTAATCGTATATTCAGTAGTTCCTCCCGACTGTATGTAATGAAACCTAAGATTACCCGGGGTACCGATGTAAGAAATAACACGTAAAAAAACAAAATACTGCATATTTTCCAAGGAACGCGAAGCGAGGCAGCCATCTCTTTCCGGCGCCGGAAGTTTCTGTATACTGAATACTGTATTCTCTTTCAACAAGAATTTTAGTAATAGACCCATGTAATTTCAGTTGATATAGCCAGGGTTGTGCTGTCTGTGCGTTGGTATATGGTCTATAAAAGGGGATCCTCGTGATTGTATTTTCCTTACTTTTTAGAGCACCTAATAAAATACTTAAAATGGTAGGCTAACCGCATCTCTCTCTCTCTCTTTGTGTCTTTGTGTCTGTCTCTGTGTGGTGACTTAGAAAAGAGTAAAGTTAAGGCCTCAAAATCTTGCTGAATTATCTGACTAACATCTATCTGAATTTCTGTCCATTTTGAAAGTGCTGAACGAATAGGCCTACCTCGTCACAGCTCGTATGCTTGCACTTAAAAGCTAAGTGTTAATGATATAAGAACAAACATTATGAATCTACTGAACATAAACGTAATAAGGTTTGTGTATAGTTCAAAAGTCAAAACTCATGTCCACAAGAAGTCAGTAGAAACCATATTTGTTTAAACAAGTCAGCTATGGTTTTTAAAAAGGCAGTAAATTAAGCTGAATGAACTGCCAGACAAGTCTCCGCTGATAGCCAGGTGTAGCGGTGGTAAGGATTCACTACATGGTGCATCTCTCTTCTTCTGTTTTCTTGTATGGCTCAATTGGTAGAGCATGGTGCTTGCAATGGCAGAATTGTGGGTTTGATTTCTGGGCCGCCCTTGTGTAAAAATGTATGTTGCTTTGGATAAAAGCATCTGCTAAATGGCATGTTATATTATGAAAGGAAAGCTCTGCTGTCAGGATAGCTTTATGTAGGAACTAACAGTTTGTGGGCACCATTTGTCACTGTTATAGTGCAATAAATGTATTGTTTAGTGTCATGTAGTGTATTGGCTTTGCTGGCATGCATCTAAAAAAAAATGTTGCGTTTTCCCCACCAAGATTTACATGCTAAAATCGCCACTGTAGAGAAGTGTGCTGTTCACGGATGAATCCTGGTTTCAACTGTACCGGGCAGATGGCATCCTTGTGGGTCGAGCGGTTTGCTGATGTCAATGTTGCGAACAGAGTGCTCCATGGTGGCGGTGGGGTTATGGTATTGGCATGCAATAACTACGGACAATGAACACAATTACATTTTATCTATGGCAATTTGAATGCACAGAGATACCGTGATGAGATCCTGAGGCCCATTGTCGCGCCATTCATCCGTCGCCATCACCTCATGTTTCAGCATGATAATGCTGTACACAATTCTGTACACAATTCGTGGAAGCTGAAAATGTCCCAGATCTTCCATGGTCTGCACACTCACCAGACATGTCACCCATTGAGCATGTTTGGGATGCTCTGGATTGACGTGTATGACAGCGTGTTCCAGTTCCCGCCAATATCAAGCAACTTTGCACAGCCATTGAAGAGGGGTGGGACAACATTCCACAGGCCACAATCAACAACCTGATCAACTCTATGAGAAGGAGATGTGTCGTGCTGCATGAGGCAGATACTTACTGGTTTTCTGATCCACGCCCCTACTTTTTTTTAAAGGAATCTGTGACCAACAGATGCATTTCTGTATTCCCAGTCATGTGAAATCCATAGATTAGGGCCTAATGAATTTACTGATTTTCTTATATGAACTGTAACTCAGTAAAATCTTTGAAATTGTTGCGTTTATATTTTTGTTCAGTTTGGTTGTAATATAATCACCTTTTCAAGAGCATAGTCAGAACTACAAATGTTTGATTATTCCATGCAAAACAATTGCGCATATTTAGCTCTATCATCAGAGTAATTCAGCAAGTAACTTCATGCTTTTCGTGATCGGTAAACATCAATTGATCATGTAATTTCAGATATGTGATGGTATAGCCTCACGATATCGCTCAATATTGGCCACCGCCATTAATTGGATATTTGAGTGATATAAAAGTGAGCTATACCGGAGTATATATAGTCCTTTTTGGCCTCTGCCTGTCAAGCAGGAGAAGGGTGAAATTTGCAGATGTAGGCTACTGTTAGCTGATAATGTTTACTTTGCAAACTAGCAAACTACTGGTTGAAACTTTGTACAGTTGGCTAAACATAGTGGTGAGTAGACCTAATGTACTTTTTTCTCCAACCAATGTAGGCCTACCTAGCAAAGTTAACTAACATTATCCCCTTTTCAACATTGTTTTTAAGAGCGTATTTAATCACAATTGCTGCTAACAGACATGATAGGCTACATTGATTGATTTACCACGTCGAATTGGCTAGCTAACATATCACCTCAATATGGCTAGTTAACGAACTAACTTTAAGGAGATAAACTAGATGGCTATATACAAATATTGTTTGAGTTGCTTGCCATCTATAGTGGTGATGACCGTAGTTCGACTGACAACTTTACCAGGACGAGGGTTTGCCGATGTCAAGCTCTTTTCAAAAGCCTAATCTCTGATAAAGCAAGCTAAATGTTCTTTGCTTAGCTAGCTAGCTACATGCCAAATGGATAGGCCCTCTAGTATCTGAAATTACATGATCAATTGTTTACTGATCATGAAAAGCATGCAGTTACTTGGTGCATAACTCTGATGGAACTAAATGTGGAATAATTGGAAATGTGGTGTTCTGACTGCTCTTCAAGAGGTGATATTAAAACCAAATAGTCGTAACATTTATTTAATAATCTCTAGAAAACGGCATGCAGTTGTCAATGGTTTTAGCAGAGCTGGTGGTCTCCTTGCCCCCAGCAGCCAAATCTAAGGCACTGCACTGTATTGTGAAGTTTTGTTGATAACGACCTATAACGGGTTATATCCATGATGAGTACTCTATCTATCTCTATGACAACAGGCACAACTGAGATATAAAGTCATTTTTTTCAAAGTTGCTTAAATGCCACGTGTGTCCACTTACTGTATATTAGTGCATTAGTAACACTCTAACCATTATGAAACTTCCTCACGTAGCAAATTAGCAATTACATTTGTTTTTGACAGTCTTTGACCGCCATACAAAAATTCCTTACTTCATGGGTTTATTTTCACGGACAGATTTATTTTTTTGTTGCCCTGAGTGAAACCTCTTGCTTTGCCTCTTCCTCTCTGATTAAATTAAGTCAATGGACTAAATAACATTTTATTTAAGAAGGCAATGGAAATCTGTACTTAGCCACTGAAATCTTTATTAAAATCTGATATCACAAATTAATGATAATTTACAATCATGGATAAAAACTTCTAATTACAGATTTTTAAAAAAGCAAAGTATACAAAAACGGTTGAGGTAAAACATCATAAAAATAGCTTCAGTTAAAAAGGCCTTATTGAAGTCACAAGTTAAGTTAAAAAGCTTACTTCACAATATCTAGCTGTCCTAAAAAACAAAAATGTATTTACAGTTGAAGTGCCGCACAACACAGTGAATGATACAACATTCAATATCATTAAACCCTCATTTTCTCTTCCTATGTAAACAGGAAACAAACAGTTACATTTCATTATTAAGTAAATCATAACATGACTGCTTTATGACCTTTGAAAAGAGGATGATAGACCGATCCCAGATGTATTTTAGCCATCTCTGACTATCATTTTCACGCCATACATGTTTGGCATGACAGTGAAAAATCACAGAGGGGGGAGGGAACATACAGATGGGACAAGCCAGGTTAATACATACTGAACTATGCAGGTTCTTAGAATGAGGAGCAAGATGTGACCAAATCATATTCACATACTCTATTTACTCCAAAAGCTTTTCTGGTAACTGCAGTTCTCCCAAGCTTTTGTAGAAAACCCAGACACAATCCAAGGGCCCACAGGTTATGGCATCATAGTGGTGAGAGTTAAGTTTCAAAACACACAAAACAAAACACATCCCAAAAAATGCAGACATTATCAGATCGAATCAAATGCTTACAAAAGTTAGTTTTTTCTTCTCCAAGGAAATGCTGACTAAAAAGAGGTATCTTGTGGAGAGAAGTATGGAGTGCACTTAGCCACAAAATCCTTATAAGGACGAGGTTGCCTCTAGCCTAAAGACTTCCCTCCAATGTCTAAGCTAAGATATTTGGGGAGGGTAAGCTGATCCTACACATGTGTGCCTAAGGCGCATCTTCTACCCATGATTCCCTCTCTACACAGTGCTCTGCCTGCTCTCCCGACCATATCCCACTGACTCCGAGCAGCAGGGTGGGAATTCTATGAATATCCCATCTAAATCTGTGTCCAGGGACTCCAGCACCTGTCCAATGATGGTCTCTGGGCTGGAAGATCCGCTGGGGAGAGAGGAGGGGGCACCCTTGACCATGTCTGTGAGGGTCATTGTTACCTCCGTCCTGTGGAGGGGTCCTGGGGAGTGGAGAGGGGGGATTAAGGGGGAGGGGAGAGGAGACTCCATAGTTCCTGCCAGAGGGAAGGTTGTCGGTTAGGATCAATCAGTCTGGCAAGAATATTTTTCTTATTTTTCCTACTATGGCAACTTTTCCACCCTGCGCCTCTGGAAGTTTACAGTTTGTAGTGTATGCATAGCCTAACCTAGTAAGGACCTAGTGAGGAGGACTGAGGCCCTACCTGTGGACTGTGGAACCACACAGAGCTTGTTAGCAGAGGCGCTGGAGGTGGAGGGATCAATTCCAGAGGCAATGTCGGCGTAGGCCAGGCCCTGTTCCTCTAGGCAGGAGATGATCTCACAGGCAGAGTGGCGTCTGATGCCCCCGCTGCCCACCGAGCTGGCATCAGGGTCGTACTCTGCCACGGGCGTCAGGAGGAGAGGGATGTTGTAACTCTTAGAACGAACCACAGGGTTCTTAGATGGCTGGTCCACAGGCTGCTTAGGCCAGCACCACTGGAAACGATTCTCTGTGGGAGGGACAGAGTGTGTAAGAGAAGGAGAGTAAAGGAGAGGGAAAACGTAGTGGAAGAACAGTGAACAGGGCAGTATATGTATCTAACCAAGCACACAGGAGCAGTGTGCCACGCTGCCCTCTCCAGAGTAGAGGCCGTGGGTGCCCAGGTAAGGAGAGACCACCCTCTGGACCAGAGACTCCAGACGCAGGTAGTCCTCACTCACACCCCGCGACTCATGGACACCCTACAGAGAGAGAGAGAAGACAGGTCAGAGCGTGCATGTGTGTGTGTGAGTGAGGGACATAAAGAGACAGAGAAAAGGGGAGAGAAAGACAGAGAGAGAGGTGTTCTGTACATGCCTGCAGTATAAGCAGCATTTGCGTGATGGAGGGGGGAATGCGGGCGCGAGGCCGAGACAGAGCATCCTCCAGCTTCACACTCAGAACTATGGTGTTCCTGAAATGGAGCAGAGACAGCTGTCTCACACTAGGCTCCTTACCCTGCAGAAAGAAAGGAGAGAAGAAGGGGAGAGGTAGAAAGAGGAATGGAGCGAAGGGTGAGGCGAGGGGGATGTAGGGTTATGAAAATGCAGCTTTAATTCCCTGAGAGAATGTTCTTCTTTATTGTCTGCTGAGATAGAATCAGAGAGCGAGAGAGAGAGAGAACAGGTTAGAGGAGAGTCAGGACAGAGAGAGACAGAGAGATAGAGTGAGAGAGAGATGAGGAAGGAGAGTGATACCTGTACTGGGTGAAAGATGGCCTGTAGCATGTTGAGAACATCACAGAAGAAAAAGTCCCATGTCTCTGCCAGAGAGTCCAGTAACTTCTGACCTTAACATCAAAGGAGGAGCAAACCAACTGCTGTTAGTACTAAAATAATCTCACAAAGCACAGCAGTTTGGGACCTATTGACTTTGGTGCGTTAAGCACAGAACATCACAGACCCTGACAATGGTAACCCTGACAAAGGTAACCCTGACAAAGGTAATGTAAGCTTCAGTTCAATTATTTTTATTTGGAGCACTGACTGCTCTCTCTACTGTCACTGTTAACACATCTACTAAAATTATATGAAAAGTAAGACACCACAAATACCTTCGTAGAATCTTATTTTGTCCCGGAGAATGACCATGCCCTTTGTCAGCAACTGGTTCTGAGTGACAGAGAGGTTCAATAAAAAAAGCATTGGTAAAAATGTATATTATGGCCCAATCAGAAACAATCTATCCATTATATTATTTCACCATTTAGCAGTAACATCACTTACCTGGAGGTATTCTGTGAAAAATGACCCCAGCTCTGTTTTCAATAGGTGCCTGAGTAAACAAAGTCAAGAGAGTTAACACACATGAACAGAGCCTACATTTGTCTAGTGCAATACACTAATAACACAAAACAGGTCAAAGCTTCAAAGCCATCTATGTGAAATTAGATACTATATTATTGTGTAGATATATATACACTACATTACCAAAAGTATATGGACACCTGCTCATCGAACATCTCATTTGTATTTGTATTTATTATGCATAGGCAGCAGCTACTCTTCCTGCGGTCCAGAAAAATTAAGCCAGTTATACAATTTTTAAAACTTGACAATACATTCACAGATTTCACAACACACTGTGTGCCCTCAGGCCCCTACTCCACCACCACCACATAGCTACTATACAAAATCTATGTGTACGTGTGTGTATAGTGCATATGTTATCGTGTGTGTGTATATGCATGTGTCTGTGCCTATGTTGGCTTCACAGTCCCGGCTGTTCCATAAGGTGTATTTTTATCTCTTTTTTTTAAATCTAATTTTACTGCTTGTGTCAGTTACTTGATGTGGAATAGAGTTCCATGTAGTCATGACTCTATGCAGTACTGTGTGCCTCCCATAGTCTTTTCTGGACTTGGGGACTGTGAAGAGTCCTCTTGTGGCATGTCTTATGGGGTATGCATGGGTGTCCGAGCTGTGCACCAGTAGTTTAGACAGACAGCTCAGTGCATTCAACATGTCAATACCTTTCATAAATACAAGAAGTGATGGAGTCAATCTCTACTCCACTTTGAGCCAGGAGAGATTGACATGCATATTACTGATGTTAGCTGTCTGTGTACATCCTAGGGCCAGCCGTGCTGCCCTGTTCTGAACCAATTACAATTTTCCTACATCCCTTTTTGTGACACTTGACCACACGACTGAACAGTAGTCCAGGTGTGACAAAACTAGGGCCTGTAGGACCAGCCTTGTTGATAGTGCTGTTAAGAAGGTAGAGCAGTGCTTTATTATGGACAGACTTCTCCCTATTTTAGCTACTGTTGTGTCAATAATGACGCGCCCACCTCAGAGAGAGACACAGCTTAATGTGAGCTCTCACATCTTTCAACATGTTTTTTTACAAAAGGATAGATTTGGAGTTAGATAAACTTGGATTTTTCGGCAGGTACATATGCAGGATGCTACTCTCCACAGCATGGCCTTCGCTCCAGATCAAAACTCCAAACCTACGGCATCATTTTGACCAAAATTAACCGGAGAGATTACTGCTTCCAAGGTTTTCTTTTTCCAACCTATACAGAGGGTGCTCTAGCCAACAAACAGCAGAGACCTGAGGACACCATTCCAACCTGGAACTGAGCCAGATACACATTCAATTAGCACTAAGGTGTGAAGTAAAAGGTCTTTGGTCCCAACAAGTGTCAGGAGTCTTTGAAGCGTCCTCTGAAGCCCCCTCCTGCTGTTCAAAGACCATTCACTGGCATTTTCTACAAGCAATCTGCCTCCAGAAATAAAAGCTTCTCCCATTGCCTGCTGCATCGCTGCTTGGATTCCCCCTGGCGATCTGTTCACTGTCTGCCCTGGCCTGTCTCCGCCTGTCTGGTACAGGTACCTCCACCTCACTCTCCCCTCTCTCCCGAGCTTTCACTCCCGAGCTTTCACACTCCAGCACACACGCACTGTTGGGGCGAGTGGCTCTGAACTTACAATGGCTAGCCCCAAGTCGTTATATATATTTTTTAATTATTGTGCATTTTGCTATTTGCCTCATGACTCCTGCATACTTTGTTGACTACAAACTTTCTTTACCCAACCATGGGACAGACTGTTTGTTCCCACAGTCGGTATTCTGACTCTCTATTGGTTACACGGACTTTTGGCCTCCCGTCCTATTCTAACCACCTCTCGCCGGCTTTGTATTCATGTTACCTGATGAAATTGCTGTACAATATGATCTTGTTGCCATCTGATGCACATTCAGATGTCATAAATCAGCACTGTAGAGTTCTCCCTTTATTTATTTTTTATATTTAACCTTTATTTAACCAGGTAGGCCAGTTCTCATTTACAACTGCGACCTGGCCAAGATAAGGCATAGCAGTGTGACAAAAAACACAAAGTTACACATAAACAAAAGTACAGTCAATAACACAAAAAAAAGAAAAATGGAAAGAATCGTTGTACAGTGTGTGCAAATGTAGGAGAATAGGGAGGTAGACAATAAATAGGCCATAGAGGCGAAAATAATTACAACTTAGCATTAGTACTGGAGTGATATATGTGCAGATGATGATGTGCAAGTAGAGATACTGGGGTGCAAAAGAGCAAGAGGGTAAGTAATAATATGGGGATGGGGTAGTTGGGTGTGCTATTTACAGATTGGCTATGTACAGGTACAGTGATCGGTAAGCTGCTCTGACAGCTTATGCTTAAAGTTAGAGAGAGAGATAAAAGACACTCATTGGCAGCAGAGAACTGGAAGGAATGTCGGCCAAAGGAAGTGTTGGCTTTGGGGATGACCAGTGCAATATACCTGCTGGAGCGCATGCTACAGGTGGGTGTTGCTATGGTGACCAGTGAGCTGAGATAAGGTGGGGCTTTACCTAGCAAAGACTTATAGATGACCTGGAGCCAGTGGGTTTGGCGACGGATATGTAGTGAGGCCCAGCCAACGAGAGCATAGAGGTCGCAGTGGTGGGTAGTATATGAGGCTTTGGTGATAAAACAGACGCACTGTGATAGACTACATCCAGCTTGCTGAGTAGAGCGTTGGGGGCTATTTTGTAAATGACATCACCGTAGTCAAGGATCGGTAGGATAGTCAGTTTTACGAGGGTATGTTTGGCGGCATGAGTGGAGGCTTTGTTGCGAAATAGGAAGCCGATTCTAGATTTAATTTGGGTTTGGAGATGCTTAATGTGAGTCTGGAAGGAGAGTTTACAGTCTAACCAGACACCTAGGTTTTTGCAGTTGTCCACATATTCTAGGTCAGAACCGTCCAGAGTAGTGATGCTAGTCGGGCGGGAGGGTGCGGGCAGCAATCGGTTGAAGAGCATGCACTTAGTTTTATTAGCATTTAAAAGCAGTTGGGAGGCCACGGAAGGAGTGTTGTATGGCGTTGAAGCTTGTTTGGAGGTGTGTTAGCAGTGTCCAAAGAAGGGCCAGATATATACAGAATGGTGTTGTCTGCGTAGAGGTGGATCAGAGAATCACCAGCAGCAAGAGCGACATCATTGATATATACAGAGAAAAGAGTCTGCCTGAGAATTGAGCCCTGTGGCACCACCATAGAGACTGCCAGAGGTCCGGAACAACAGGACCTCTTGCATAGTGGAGAAGGTACGGTGGGATTCGAAATGGTTGGTGATCTGCTTATTAACTTGGCTTTTGAAGATTTTAGAAAGACAGGTGTCATGACGTGGCCCTCTTTGGGTATAGCGAGTTCCTTCCCCCCCTCTCCTCTCCTACACCCAGGTTCTGTTATCTCAGGTCGTAAATTCCTGGAGGAGACTCTCTCCCCCTGGCCATGCAGAAAGAGACACATAGAGAGAGAGAGTTTCACAGTAGAACAAAGGAACTTCTTCTACATCACAGAACTTGAACTGAACAATATCCATGTTTTTGAGAATGTGTAAACGGTCGGTGGAGAAGTCAGCTACGACCCGGTCCGTTTTGTTTCATGTTAATGACCTCATGAAGGACAATACAGCCACATTACCATAACTCTGTTTATACAGGAGCCTCCATTATGAGGTTTGCATCTAATTATTTTATCAAATTAATGAGTAAAGATGAAACTATTTGTGAAATTATGCTATGTTAAACCATTAATGTGAGAGAATTGTATTCCCTTTAAAGTTTAACTAAGCCATTGACCCGCTCCCATGAGCACAGACATGATCTGGCTCATGGGACAGCCCTTTTCTACTGTTAAAAATTTTAAAAAACGCCTGAAGAAATCCTCTTCAGACCATGCATACCTCGGTCAGCTGAGGGGGTTTGAGTAGAGACCACAAAAACCTCAGTCTAAGCTAATGTTGTAATGGTTGTTGAATTCCTAACCATACCACGTGGAGCATTGGCTACATGGGTGGAAATGGTTCAACTCTGAGACTATCGATCCCGACAGAATAAGAGCAAATCTTAGATACTAATTACTAATTGTATGGTCAGGGCGTGAGTTGGGGTGGGCAGTCTATGTTTTCTGTTTCTATGTGGGGTTTCTTGTTTGGCCTGATATGGTTCTCAATCAGAGGCAGGTGTTAGTCATTGTCTCTGATTGGGAACCATATTTAGGTAGCCTGTTTTGTAGTGTGTTTTGTGGGTGATTGTTCCTGTTCGTGTGTTCCTGTTTTGTCTGTGTTCACTAGTTCGGGACTGTAGCTTCGTTGGTGTTCGTCTGTTTATTGTTTTGTTCATAATTGAAAAGTATTCAAATAAATATGGATACGTACCACGCTGCGCATTGGTTCTCCGATCCTTGAAACGAAGACGAAAGCCGTTACAGAATCACCCACCAAAACCGGACCAAGCAGCGTGGTAAAGGACAGCAGCAGGAGCGGCAGCGATCGCAGGACTACTGGACCTGGGAGGAGAATCTGGACTATACAACTTGGGAAGAAATAGAGAGGTGGTCGGTCGACCCAGGGAGAGTGCCGGAGCCCGCCTGGGATTCGCTGGAGCAGTGCGAGGAGGGTTACAGGAGAATGGAGTTGGCGACACGCACATGGCAGCGCAACAGGAGAAAGAGGCAGCCCCAAAAATGTATTGGGGGGAGGCACACAGGGAGTGTTGTTAAGCCAGGTAGGAGACCTGAGCCAACTCCCCGTGCTTACCGTGGAGAGCGAGAGTACGGGCAGACACCGTGTTATGCAGAAGAGCGCATGGTGTCTCCTGTACGTGTGCATAGCCCGGTGCGGTACATAGCAGCACCTCGTATCGGCCGGGCTAGATTGGGCATCGAGCCAGGTGCCATGAAACCGGCTCTACTCATCTGGCCTCCAGTGCGTCTCCTCGGGCCGGGGTACATGGCACCAGCCCTACGCATGGTGTCTCTTGTACGTGTACATAGCCGCACTGGCATGGCTACAGTGAGCATCCAGCCAGGTAGGGTTGGGCAGGCTCGGTGCTCGAGACCTCCTGTGCGCCTTCACGGTCCGGTCTATCCGGTGCCTTCTCCAAGCACCAGCCCTCTTGTGGCAGCCCCACGTACCAGCCCTCCTGTGGCAGTCCCTTGCACCAGCCCAGTACCACCAGTGCCAACACCACGCACCAGGCTTCCTGTGCGTCTCCAGAGTCCAGTACGCCCTGTTCCTCCTCCCCGCACTCGCCCAGTGGTGCGTGGTGCCGGAACTGGTGGTACCGGACTGGGGACATGCACCACTGGGTGAGGAACAGGCAGTTTACTTTGGGCACGCTTCTCATCCAGATGTCGAAATACTGCCCCCAAGCCATAACAAGTTAACCTTGTTCTGAACACCTCCAATACAAAGGTCATGTGGTTTGGTAAGAAGAATGCCCATCTTCCCACAGGTGTTATTACTACCTCTGAGGGTATAGAGCTTGAGGTAGTCACCTCATACAAGTACTTGGGAGTATGGCTAGACGGTGCACTGTCCTTCTCTCAGCACATATCAAAGCTGCAGGCTAAAGTTAAATATAGACTGTGTTTCCTCTATTGTAATCGCCCCTCTTTCACCCCAGCTGCCAAACTAACACTGATTCAGATGACCATCCTACCCATGATAGATTACGCAGACATAATTTATAGATCGGCAGGTAAGGGTGCTCTCGAGCGGCTAGATGTTCTTTACTATTCGGCCATCAGATTTGCCACCAATGCTCCTTATAGGACACATCACTGCACTCTATACTCCTCTATAAACTGGTCATCTCTGTATACCCGTCGCAAGACCCAACTGGTTGATGCTTATTTATAAAACCCTCTTAGGCCTCACTCACTCCTATCTGAGATATCTACTGCAGCCCTCATCCTCCACATGCAACACCCGTTCTGACAGTCACAATCTGTTAAAGGTCCCCAAAGCACACACATCCCTGGGTCGCTCGTCGTTTCAGTTCGCTGCAGCTAGCGACTGGAACGAGCTGCAACAAACACTCAAACTGGACAGTTTTATCTCAATCTCTTCATTCAAAGACTCAATCATGGACACTCTTATTGACACGTATGGCTGTTTTGTATGATGTATTGTTGTCTCTACCTTCTTGACCTTTGTGCTGTTGACTTTGCCCAATAATGTTTGTGCCATGATTTTGTGCTGCTAACATGTTGTGTTGCTACCATGTTGTTGTCATGTTGTGTTGCTACCATGCTGTGTTGTCATGTTTTGCTGCCTTGTTATGTTGTTGTCTTAGGTCTCTCTTTATGTAGTGGTGTGTCTCTCTTGTTGTGATGTGTGTTTTGTCCTATATTTATATTGTATTTATTTTTTTAATCCAAAGCCCCCGTCCCAGCAGGAGGCCATTTGCCTTTTGGTAGGCCATCATTGTAAATAAGAATTTGTTCTTAACTTCTCTAGGGTAGGGGGCAGCATTCGGAATTTTGGATGAAAAGCATGCCCAAATTAAACTGCCTGCTTCTCGGGCCCAGAAGATATGATATGCATATAACTGGTAGATATGGATAGAGAAAACACTCTAAAGTTTCCAAAACTGTTAAAATAGTGTCTGTGAGTAAAACAGAACTGATTTGGCAGGCGAAAACCTGAGAAAAACCTATTCAGGAAGTAGTTTCTTTTTCTCAATGCCATTACAGTATCCATTGACTTAGGACTCAAATTGCAGTTCCTATGCCTTCCACTAGATGTCAACAGTCTTTAGAAATTGTTTCAGGCTTGTATTCTGAAAAATGAGGAAGTAAGAGCAGTCTGAATGAGTGGACCCTAAAGTGTCACAGAGCTTTTTCATGCGCTCGACCGAGAGAGTGCCTTTCTTGTCTACCTGTTATATTGACAACGTTATTGTCCGGTTGAAATATTATCGATTATTTAGGCTTTGACATATTTCTATGAACTTTACGGATACAATTTGGATTTTTTGTCTGCCTGTTTTGACTGCGTTTGACCTTGTGGATTCTTGAAGAAAACGCGAGAACAAAACTGAGGTTTTTGGATATAAAGAGACTTTATCGAACAAAAGGAACATTTATTGAGTATATGAATGTCTGCTGAGTGCAACCATATGAAGATCATCAAAGGTAAGGGATTAATTGTATCTCTATTTCTGACTTGTGTAACTCTTCTACTTGGCTGGTTACTGTTTGTAATGATTTGTCTGCTGGGCTATGTTCTCAAATAATCGTAAGGTATGCATTCGCCGTAAAGCATTTTTTAAATCTGACACCGTGGTTGTATTCACAAGAAGTTAATCTTTAAACCTATGTAAAATATGTTTTGTTTTCTGAATTTTTATAATAAGTATTTCTGTATTTGAATTTGGCGCCCAGCAGTTTCACTGGCTGTTGAAGAGGTGGGACGCTAACGTCTCACGTACCCAAGAGAGGTTAAATGACTTGCCTAGTTAAATAAAGGTTAAATCAAAAATGTCAAATATGTTTTGACCATGACAGTTTACAATCCAGGGTCACTCCAAGCAGTTTAGTCACCTCAACTTGCTCAGTTTCCACATTATTTATTACACAATTTAGTTGAGGTTTAGGGTTTAGTGAATGATTTGTCCCAAATACAATGCTTTTAGTTTGATAAATATTTAGGACTAACTTATTCCTTACCATCCACTCTGAAACAAACTGCAGTCATTTCTGTCGTTGTAGTAGCTGACGTGTATAGTGTTGAGTCATCCACATACATAGACACACTGGCTTAGGGGGCTTAGACAGCTGCCCTGGGGAATTCCTGATTCTACCTGGATTATGTTGGAGAGGCTTCCTTTAAAGAACACCCTCTGTGTTCTGTTAGACAGGCAACTCTTCATTCACAATATAGCAGAGGGTGTAAAGCCATAACAAATATGTTTTCCTAGCAGCAGACTATGATAGATAATGTCAAAAGCCGCACTGAAGTCAAACAAACAAGCCCTCAAACATTTGATCATCAATTTCTCTCAGCCAATCATCAGTCATTTGTATAAGTACTGTGCTTGTTGAATGTCCTTCCCTGTAAGCGTGCTGAAAGTCTGTTGTCAATTTGTTTACTGTAAAATAGCGTTGTATATGGTCAAACACATTTGAATAAATAGAAACCCTTGAATGAGTAGGTGTGTCCAAACTTCTTACTGATACTGTATATTGAAACAATGTTAGGACTAGACCCTACACAGCAAACTGGATAGTTTTACCTAGTGTTCATTTTTCAGTGTAACACTTCTAGTGTTGATTCAGGAGTTAAATTAACTTTCTAAGCGTGAAATTAACACTCAGTGGTGTACAAAGAACCTCAGTGTTGGTGTTAATAAGTGTTGAGTGTGACAGTGTGATTGTGTCAGTTTTACTCTGTGGAGAGTAAAACATTCCATCAAAATCACAGCCCTCATTATCATATTTCTCAGCATGCTCTACTGCAGATAGATGTTTTATATATGTGTTTTTACATGTTCATTTATCGATTGATTAATCTTATGCCATACAAAGATAAAACAATACAAAAAATAAACTTATTCAATCAGTTACTTATATTTATTGCATCCATTACTGAAATGGTTGTTCCAGTTTAAATTGTTTAGCTAGTCTCCTTTATCAATGTTCCTAACCATGACAGTCATTCTGAATGCAGGTTGCGGGTGAATAAAGATTCCAACTGTTGGATGTTCTAACTCTGGCTGGATTCCAATAGGAAGTATACATCACTTTGCAAGCCAACATAATGTGACTTGCAGGCCTGATGTGGCCTGTAAACCAGGAGGTTTACACCACTGTGTTAGGGTAAAACATGGCCATCAGAGTAAGGCCTTATGGTGTACAGTGCATTTGGAAGGTATTTAGAACCCTTGCCTTTTTCCACATTTTGTACTTTACAGCCTTATTCAAAAAATGATTAAATAAATGTTTTCCCCTCATCAAAATACACACAATACCCCATAATAACAAAGCAAAAAATGTTTTTAGAAAGTTTTGCATATGTATTAAAAATAAAAAACTGAAATACCACTGTAATGGGAACTGTAATGTTCGTGCTTTTTTTTTTTTTTTTTTTACATACATTTTTCTTCAAGAGCATATAAAGAACATGTACCATATATTTCAAGAGTCTGAATAAGTATACAATTTGGATTAAGTCACACAAAAACAACAGAAACAAACAAAAAGCCCAGAAATGACAGAATAAGACCTGTACGATATGTCAGGAACTCTGATCAGACACCTTTATACCTATGCTGGCTATGCTGCAAGATTGATGTAGTTCTCTCCATGTCAGCAAGTTCCCCGCATAGACCTAACCAAATATCTTTTGAGGGTGCATGTTAATTTTTCCATAATTTTGTTACACATTTCCTTGCTGCTGCTAAAAGATAATCTATCAATTTAAGTGGGGAGGATTGGAGTGTATCCACAGGAACAATACCTAGAAGGAGATGACATGGGTCTGGTTGAATAATAATACCTGTGATGTCCTGTATAACATGGAAACCTTTAGACGAAAAAGACTGTATTTTCAGACATTGCCAAAATATATGTGATAAAGTACCTATTTGTCCACACTGCCTCCAACACTTTGCTGATATTCCTTTTTTACATTTTATTAAGTTTATCAGGGCTCATAAAAAACGACGTAGTACTTTGAATTGAAACTATCTTGTTCGGTTACATGTAGAGTGGCTTTATATACTGTTTTCCATATGTTCCCCCAGCTCTCCTCTGATATCTGAACCTGTAACTCAACCTGCCATGAGTTCCTAAGATTATCTATTCATGTACTGTTCTAATAACCAATTTCTGTGTTCATGCAAGTGGCTGACTGTACAAATCCTCACTATCAGTAGCTGCAATTTGGCAGTACACCCAGACCTTGTTTTGAGAACGAACAAAAGATATCTCAGTTTCAAGGTCTCAGCTTACAGAGAAGAAGCCTCGTGAGGTATTGGTCTGTCACATGTTATAAACCAGTATTGATCTGTCACATGTTATGAACCAGTATTGATTTGTCACATGAATGAAACAAAACGATAATGATGAATTAATTATGCTAAATCATGCAAATACAGTGGCGTGCCGTGGGCCTGGGGCCTGGGCCTTCAGTGACGTCCTACACAGTCCCACCCAAATTAATCCACCTCTTATTACCATCATTATGATGCCATGGCTCTAGACACTATACATTTAGACAGAAACGCAGTATAACCAGGCGTTGCGTCACCTTGAAATTGACATTTTTATTCAGAGAATTGCAGGGGAAGAGTACAATACAGTACAGTTCAACTAATAGGCAAGAACATAGTCGAGTGCAACAGAGTTATATTAACATTCTTCTTCTATCCATTTCTGGTCCACAAACTTTGAGCTTTAAGTCCCCCCCCCAAAAAATACAGTGTGTTCACTAAACAGCGCATTGTCGCACCCAAAGCAGTTTCACCGTGATGATAAAGACACATAACTATTCACTGAAAATAAAAGAAAGAAAACAAATAATTTGCAAGATAGGCTATTTGCCATTTTATTTTGTTAATATATAGGCTATTTAATATTAACAAAATAAAATGCGAAACATACATACACATTTAATAAAAAATAAAATGCATTGTATGCCTACTCACCAAAGACTGATTATTTGAACACAAAATCCTTCCTCCTTTCTTTCCTCAAGAAGACTTCAATGACTCTGTTGTACAGTCTATCTGTGCATTTTAGTTTCACCAATAAGTCCTTTTCTATCGACATGGAGGCTAATGCTGAAAGCCGAGTCTGTCCAGTAGCATTTCTGGAATACGTTTTGATTCGCTTTAAGGCCGAGAATGACCGCTCGACAGAAGCCGTGGACACAGGGATAGTCACTGTCACACATGCCAATGTGTAAAGTTGCCCCATGTCCTCATTCAGATTTTTCTGCTTAAGGAAATCAAGGAGATCAGAGGGACTTTTCCCTTCAAAATCAGTCATAGCATACATTACAGTCAGTTCTGTTTTTAGCTTGGATAGGTCGAACAGTGTTCCGTGACTCTCTGTTAAGCTGGAGAAGGCTGTTTGCGGGAATTCTTTCCGATAGGTCTGAAAGTGCTGGGGGTCCAGGAGGGAGAGAAACATACATTTTTCGTGGTCTTGAAACCTGTTTCGTATCTGGTAAAGAATGTTGTCCAGAATATTGCTGTGGAGTTGTTGGTAGTATGTGCGAGGGTCTCCTTGTGCTGGGCCTCTGCGTGCGCTAGGTGAACTTGAGATGCGCGCTGTGTCATCGTAGATTTGACTGAACCTGCGCCTCTCTCGCTCAATTGTGTCACAAAACTCGTTCACCCTTGTCAGGCAGAATTGTACATCCAAAGTTTGTTTCTGTAGAATTCCAAAAAGCATATCCGAATAATTAAAAATCCCATTGAATGTTTCAAGCAAAAAACTAAACTCAAAATCATCCAAACATGCATTAAATCCATCAGCCATAAGCACAGTATCCCCGTCATGGTCATCATGATGTTCCAGTAAGTGGTTAAACAGCTCCTTTAGGGCAACTCTCTTTTCAAAGACTGCATTGACCAATCTAGATGTATATTGCCACCTCGTTGGTGCAACCTTAGGAAGACGACGCTTGCAGATGTCATCCAGCAGTTGCGTGCGCTTAGGGGATCGTGAGAAAAATGCTGCAAGGCCATTGAGGTTGGCAAAGAAGACCTTGCATTCTTTAAGCTTTGAGGCTCCTTGAGTCAGTACTACATTTAGTCGATGTGCATAGCAGTGAATGAATAAGGCCATCGGTGCCCTCTCCTTAACTTTAGCCTGCACCCCATTGAGTCCAGCTGCCATGACTGCTGCGCCATCAAAACACTGTGCCACAACTTTATCCAGACTACATTCATTTTCCTCCAAGAAACGGAAAATAAGAGCGGCAATGTCATCAGCTCGCTTGCCGCTTGTCACATCTTCAAATCGGATAAATCGCTCCTTGACTCCTGTGTCCGTCACATAACGCAGGACGAGTGAGAGCTGTTGTCTCGTCCACCATAATAGCGACAAAGGGAGCTTTTTTAATCTCCATTTTGATCTCTTCTCCCATCACTTCAGCAATAGCATAAATTAGGTCATTTTGTATTTTGCCTGACGTCCCAATGAACACTTTGTTAGTGGACAGGTGATATTGTAAATCTGTGTTGCTTTCAGAAAGAAAAGAAAGAAGCTCCATGTAGTTCCCTTTGTTTGTGGAGTCAGCACTTTCATCGTGTCCCCTAAATGAAAGTTCCTGTTTACCCAAAAACATGACACAATCAATGAGTCTTTTCAATATTTCCCTATGTTTCTTCACCTTTTCATTGTGCAGCTCCGTTGCCCTGCGCGCTTGTTCGTTGAGCTGTAGATCCACTCGGGTGTCCCCAAAAGTTTTCAAAAGCACCATTGCTTGTAAGTGCCCAGCCGTACTTTGGTGTCTCGTTGCTGCCTTGGTTAGACAACTCAAGTTTGCAAAGCCAGTGTGGCTCCAAACACCAAATCGATCACTTGCAAATAATAGGCATTCCCAGCAGTACAGTTTGCAGTGCTTCTCGGAGCCTGTGAGCCATTGATAGCGCTCGTAGTTGGAACTTTGAAAGTGGCGAACGAACCCCTTTCCCGCCTGTGACAGGCTTTGTAGCGTCGGCGTCGGGCGACCTCTCCTTACAATGTCTAACTTTTCTTGAAAAGTTCGTCTTGAGAATGGCGTTATAATTATATCCTCGACCAAATCGATATCTTCTCCTCCTTCCGCCATTGTGGGTTGAAAAAACAGCTTAGTAGTACGCGAATTAATTTGTTTATCAAATTCAGTTTCCTAGTTCTGAGGTTCTGCATAGACCTGCCCATAGGACCTGCCTCTCAATATTGGTAATCCAATCAAAAGACGTGCACGCACTACGCCTGCTAGCTGGCTCCTGTGTAACACTGGAGCCAGCCAGCAGGCGTACAATAGCCAACTCTAAAGCTGATTGGTTGACACTAAATTTTCATTTCCATTCACTTTAAGCTACAAGCGCCCGCACTGTTGATTCTGAAGGCCTGAGGGCAGATTTTAGACCCCTGGCAACACATGATGGCTGAATATGATTGGATAAAAGATCTAACATAAAGACCAACCCTCCAAATCTCAACCTGGGGCTGGAAGCAGTGCAACCAAGAGGAAAGCTATGAAATGAAGAGTATAACTCTTACTCTGGGGAATAATTTAATACATATTTGTGGGAAAATATATATATTTTTAAAGTATATTCTGATGATGTTTAGGCCAGCAGAGAAGGCCTTGCTGGCCCTGACGGCCCACCACTGTGCAAATATAACATGTCTGTGTATAGCCGTATATAAGACAACTGCTGGATCTGCCCAGGCAGAGTTTCTGATTGACATGTGTACTATGGTACAGTGAGTTGGTTGGAACCTCTCCAGCGCGCTGACAATAAACAATGATTCATTTAAGATTGACTTTGAATGTCCCTGTGTAAGAATTTCCACAACACCACATTTCCATAAGTATTCAGACCCTTTAATCAGTACTTTGTTGAAGCACTTTTGGCAGCGATTACAGCCTTGAGTCTTCTTGGATATGATGCTACAAGCTTGGCACACCTGTATTTGGGGAGTTTCTCCCATTCTTCTCTGCAGATCCTCTCAAACTCTGTCAGGTTGGATGGGGAGCATAGCTGCACAGCTATTTTCAGGTCTCTCCAGAGATGTTTGATCGGGTTCAAGTCTGTGCTCTGGCTGGGCCACTCAAGGACATTCAGAGACTTGTCCCGAAGCCACTCCTGCGTTGTCTTGGCTGTGTGCTTATGGTCGTTGTCCTGTTGGAGGGTGAACTTTCGCCCAGTCTGAAGTTCTGAGCGCTCTGGAGCAGGTTTTCATCAAGAATCTCTCTGTACTTTGCTCCGTTCATCTTTCCCTTGATCCTGACTAGTCTCCCAGTCGCTGCCGCAGAAAAACATTCCCACAGCATGATGCTGCCAACACCATGCTTCACAGTAGGGATGGTGCCTGGCTTCCTCCAGACGTGACACATGGAATTCAGGCCAAAAAGTTCGATCTTGGTTTCATCAGACCAGAGAATCTTGTTTCTCATGGTCTGAGTCCTTTAGGTGTCTTTTGAGCAAACTCCAAGCGGGCTGTCATGTGCCTTTTACTGAGGAGTGGCTCCGTCTGGCTACTCAACCAGAAAGACCTGATTGGTGGAGTGCTGCAGAGATGGTTGTCCTTCAGGAAGGTTCTCCCATCTCCACAGAGGAACTCTGGAGCTCTGTCAGAGTGGCCATAAGGTTCTTGGTCACCTCCCCGACCAATGCCCTTCTCCCCCGATTGCTCAGTTTGGCCAGGCGGCCAGCTCTAGGAAGAGTCTTGGTGGTTCCAAAGTTCTTCCATTTAAGAATGATGGAGGCCCTGTGTTCTTGGGCCCTTCAATACTGCAGACGTTTTTTGGAACCCTTCCCCAGATCTGTGCCTCGACAAAATCCTGTCTCGGAGCTCTACAGACAATTCCTTCGACCTCATGGCTTAGTTTTTGCTCTGACATGCTGTCAACTGTGGGACCTTATATAGACAGGTGGGTGCCTTTCCAAATGATGTCCAATCAATTGAATTCACCACAGGTGGACTCCAATCAAGTTGTAGAAACATCTCAAGGATGGTGAATGGAAACAGGATGCACCTGAGCTGAATTTCAAGTCTAATAGCAAAGGGTCTGAATACTTATGTAACTGCGTATATTTTTTTACATTTGCAAACATTTCTAAAAACCCGTTTTTTCGCTTTCTCGTTATGGGGTATTATTGTGTACAGAATGCTGAGGAAAATTTTTTATGGAATCCATTTTAGAATAAGGCTGTAACGTAACAAAATGTGGAAAAAGTCAAGGGGTCTGTGTGCTTTCCGAATGCACTGTATGTATTGTCATACATTTTTTAATTTGAATGACAATATTCGCCTGCAGTAGGAACTAACTTGGTGAAGTCCACAGAACAATAATTGAACAAATTCAACAACCATGTCTTTTTCACTAACAAATACAGTCATGGGTGGTATATCTGCAATTCACCCGAAAAGGCAAGGCACCTTGGGAAATTATATTGGAGGCGTGGCTTAGTGGGGGCATGGCTTTCAATTAGTTATTTTTGGCCACCAGTGAGTATAAGTGTTGTACCAGTTGAAGTGGTGTATGGTTATGTTAATTAAAGTTAAGCATGTCTGCTGCCACTTCTGAAGTCTTTATAAATGCTTACATAAGATCATTCGACGATAGGAGATCCCGTACAGGGAAGAAATTAAATCTACTTTCACCTCTGTGTATATTACTGTGTAGTAGGATTGGCGCAGACCAACAACCAGACCAGGCATCATCAAGACCCAAAACAACACCCACCTGAGCGAGATGGCCGTGATTAACCTAGGAGCGGTGCGCTGCTACAACACAGTGAGGCTAAAGCTGATCCCCAACAAGGAGGCTGCTGAGGACGGAGGCACCAATCGCCGAGGAGCAGCAACAGCAACCATAACCGCCAGACCAGAAACCATGACCCGCCTGGAATTCAGCAGGAACTGCCTGGTGAAACCCCAGGGGCCACAGGAATCATTTGAAGCCAGTTTCAAGACCCCCCAGTCACTAGAACAGTTTTAGTAAAATTTCAGAAATTGTAAAGATTCAGCCTCATTTAACAGAATCAGAGCATACCTCCTTTCCGACACTGAATCCAAGGTAGTTACAGTACGGTTAACAATGAATGCATCCAGGACTATGACACACATGTTTTGTTAAGCAGGTTCGCCACCCTCAAGTCAGTGGCTAGGAGGGTCCTGGACTGGGGCACAAAAATGGCTGGTCCAGTTAAGACCACACCCAACCTGAGTGGGCAGAGTCCAACACCTCCCAAGCACCATCACGCTGGGGAACAACAGAGGCTCCGTCCACTACTACGGCATGACCAAACTGTGCAGGAACTGGACCATCTGGCCACAGCCTGCACAGGCATCATCTGCAAGATCTGTAAAGACAAGCATCCCAACTCAGACTGTACGTCCACACGCTCCTGCAACCTGTGCGGGATAGGCGGCCACCTACTTCAGAACCTGCCCCAGTTCCTATCCCGGCAGAGCAAGGGCCAGCGCCACAAACCCTAACCCAAATCCCAACCCCACCAACCCACTCCGCCAGACAACAACAACGAAGACCCAGAACCAGACCTTTCCACAGGTAATGGCCAACCCACTTCCCAATATGTCCCACTCCTGTCACCACCCAAGACCCTCCAGAAACAACCCCTACCCCTGCCGGCCCCTCTATCTCTGCCCCATCCCAACAAATCCCTTCCTAGCCACCTCCACCCCCATCAAACCCCAGGTCAAAAATTACCAAATGATAACTCCTCCCCCTGCTCCTTAGTGGCCCAGATCCATCCTCCTTAGCCCTCCCTACCCATAATCCCGCACAGCAGCAAGCTAGCCTCAGTCCAGACCCCCCGAACCCTCCAAACCGTCTTCACCCCTCCCAGCACCCTCAATTCTATCACCAAGTCAGTACAGGGGCCACGAGGTAATCAGTGGGGCGGCATGCCAAGACCTGTGAACAGCCAAGAACCACCCAACAACACAAACGACCCGCTAGAGGCCCCTCACCCACCTCTGCAATGAAATGATCAAACACAGACCTGGTTCAGACTAAAGATCACACCTTCAAGTGTGAACCCATATAGACACTGGCCCAGTGTTTAACACTGAAGAATTTGCTGTGTATGATTGACTCAGCTCTCTGGCCTGTTGGTTTTCTTCTATAGTGTGTGATATGCGTGACTTCAGTTGTTTACTGGGCTGTAATCGAGGCTGACATGACAGAACTGACAGCTCTGGTCTGGTCTTGAAAGATAATGAGATATCTGGCAAGACCACATGGCCTCCCACAAACACACACACACATACACACACACATACATACACACACACGTGGCAGATAAACGCCATGCTAGCAAACAGATGTGTGTGTTTGCTTGTGTTTGTAACTCACCTGACACCTTCGTTGAGGACATAGAGTTCATTGTCAGCCAGACCTTTCTTCTGGAAGACGGCAATGACAGCATTGTGGATGCTAGTGGACACACACACAAACATCAACATGTACCACTCAGATTCCATTTACCCATTTACCCATTAAATTATATTTAATATTCTACATCTACATATACTACATGCATGGTCAGGCTGCAGCATACCTGTTCCAGGTAGCGTTGGCCCCAGCCCTCTTCTGTTTCTCTCCTCTCTCCTCCGGTGATCCCTTCTCACTCTTTCCTAGCTCACTAAGACTGGGAGAGCTCATCAACTTCAGCCTGTGTAGAGTTCTCATGACGGAAGAGAGGGAGGGAGAGAGAGAAAGACAGCAGACTAAGCATTGAGCTACAGCAAAGACTAGAAACTGAACAAGAAGGAGATCATTCAAATAGGGAAATAGAGAGAGGGGCGGGGTTGTGAAGAGAAGCGAAGAGTATGAACCAAGAGTGTAAAGTGAAAGACGGAAGAGAGACTGTGCATCTGGCCAAGGCAGAGACCAGAGCAGAAGACTCAATGAGACACTGAGGAGAAGAGAGAGAGGGGTGAGGGGAGGAGGAAGAAGGCGGGGCCATGGTCTGTGACTATTGCTTATTGTCTGAGGTCTCAGGAGAAAAAAAACAATACCATTTCCTTGCTTCCCCCTCCCCTGGCTGGAGCGGAATTAGTGGATGGTGGTTTCCACATGGTTTCCATGTGTTTAATGCCATTCTATTTGCTCCGTTCCAGCCATTATTATGAGCCGTCCTCCCCTTAGCAGCCTCCACTGATACACACATACATGCAGACATACAAATACAATAAATTCATTCACAGCACAAAATCAAATGCATATCGGACCGCAGAGAAAGGGAACTAATATATATATTTTTTGCTGTTTACCTGATAGCGACACCATGAGCTTAACAGGAAGAAGTCTAGCTCTTTGACAACAAAAACAGGGACAGGAAACAGTGACACAATAAGGCACAATGAGAGACGGTTTCCTGCATGGTAGGGGATGTATCGCGGGACAAAAGATGCAGCGAGACAAGCTAGGATAAAGGAAGTAGCCTTGCTAGGCTTCTAGGCTCTCCTGTTAGAAGCATAAGACAGTTTGAGGTTAACAACAGATCTTGGATCAGATTACCCAACCCCCAATCGTAACCTTAAGCGGTAGTAGGATGAAAACGATCTGAACCTGTATCATTGGTTATGGGCAACACGGCCGGGAATGAGACGAGAAAGCAATGCTCTGATGGGAGAAGGACTAAAAAGACAGAATTAGAAATTACCGCACAGAAAATAGATTAAATACAGTGATATGATTACTGAGGGCAGTTAAAGGGTTGAAGTCTGGTTGGTTAGAAGGTTAGAGGTTGTCTGATTGGTGAAACGGATTGAAAATGTGTATTCTGATCGGTGGAGGGGTTAAAGTACAGTGTGAATAAATGCTTGTGTTTCTGGTCAAACCCACACAGTCCAGGAGAAGTCTGCTGACACCAGACCACTGAACAATAGACCTTTTCAACACCCCACTCCCACTCTCACAGACGCAGGAACACACACAGGCATTGAGTACGCATAGGCATTTGGATAGACGTAGAAACAAGCTCATACACACCAGCATGCACACACACACGCGTGCACACAAGCACACACACACTCACTACACACACAGGGTGTAACCACATTTTCTGTGCTGTTCTGATCTCTCTCTGTGTGTGTTTCACTATACCTCACCCACAAAACCCCACACTCAGTCTCTTCTTTTGATTACTCCCTTTAGCCATTTCTGCAGAACTTTTCAGTATTAACTGATGAAACAACTCAGCAATGTTGCGTAAGGCCAGCAAAATGTTACACACAGTCAATGGGTCAAAGTTCAAAGACCCATTATCCAATAGGCCAGATGTGTTGCACACTTATACAATCCTTAGAGGGAGTAGGGACAGGTGGGTAAGGATTGGATAACTATATGGTCAAATCTTACCCTTTGACATGCAAACTGGAGTTTCTGCCCTATCGCTTACACCCATCATTTTTTTTCTAATTTCCAGTTATTGCATGTTAGGTGTACCATTGAGATGGTAGGGAAACTCTCCGTAGTATCATCTGCCATCCACTACATAAGGAATCGAGCTTGGGGTTGATTTCAGACTGGCTATAGTTTTATGACCACCCAAAATGTTAATCCTTGGAATTGATCCTCACCTCCTGATTGGATGATCGCTATTGTCCACATCATGGCTTGGGGGCGGGGCTGAGAAGGTGGTGAAGTTGAGTGACAGGGGTCGGGGGGAGGGGCGAGAGCCGTGCCGCCGACGGAGTCCATCCAACATCTGTCAAAGGAAACATTGAGAAAACAACAACATAAAAATTAACCAACAAGAAACTTCAAGAAACCCTTGACTCGCCAGGGTCTTTCTATTCAGGGTGGGGTCAGGGTGCAAAGTGACAAAGCATGCTCAGAAAGAACCATATTATAAAGAACAGGCATTCCTCTTCATCATGTAGAATAAGGAATTGATTGTGTCTGTCAACTTAATATTTTATAGATTATTATTATTATTGTCACAGCAGCTAGCCAACCAAGAAACATTCAACACACGGAAAGAGAGAGAGTAGTCAAAACCACAATGAACTCTGAACGGCCTCTCGATACTGTTGATGTAGCAGCCTATCATTTGAGACGTGTAACAACAGTGGAATTTTGAAATCAAAAGGGTGTGTAAGGCTTACTCAATACTCATACAAACTCATTCAGTCTACACACACAGAGATGCACGCAGGCACACGCACACACACACGCACACACACACAAACAGGGCCAGTTCCAGGCATAAGCAAAATGGGTAGAATTGCAAAATGGGTAGGTTTGCAGGAAATTAGCTGTAAAATTGCACATTACTTCTCTCCGCCCATGGCAGAATGTGTAGAATTGCAGGATAAAAAAAAAGTCCTCTCCACCATCAAGAGGGGGGTCACAATTTGGCTGTAAAGAAAATACAAAATAAATACCATTGCTAAATAATTTATGGAAATACTTGTAGATGTAAATACATTTGACCTCATGCTTATTGGTCTATAGGTTAATTTGCATAATTTTGTGGAATTCATTTTATTTTGAATTTTTTTACCTTTATTTAACCAGGTAGGCTAGTTGAGAACAAGTTCTCATTTACAACCGCGACCTGGCCAAGATAAAGCAAAGCAGTGTGACACAAACAACAACACAGAGTTACACATGGAATAAACAAACATACAGTCAATAATACAATAGAGCAAGTCTATATACAGTGTGTGCAAATGAGGTAGGATAAGGGGAGTGAGGCAATAAATAGGCCATAGTGGTGAAATTATTACAGTATGGCAAATTAAACACTGGGGTGATAGATGTGCAGAAGATGAGTGTGCAAGTAGCGGTACTGGGGTGCAAATGAGCAAAAATAAATAAATAACAATATGGTGATGAGGTAGTTGGATGGGCTATTTACAGATTGGCTATGTACATGTGCAGTGATCTGTGAGCTAGTGAGGGAGATATGAGTCTCCAGCTTTAGTGATTTTTGCAGTTCATTCCAGTCATAGGCAGCAGATAACTGGAAGGAATGGCGGTCGAAGGAGGAATTGGCTTTGGGGGTGACAAGTGAAATATACCTGCTGGAGCGCGTGCTGCGGGTGGGTGTTGCTATGGTGACCAGTGAGCTGAGATAAGGCGGGGCTTTACTTAGCAACAATTTATAGATGACCTGGAGCCAGTGGGGTAGCCAGGTGGAAAGCATGGCCAGCCGTAGGAAAATGCTTATTGAAATTCTCAATTATCGTAGATTTATCGGTGGTGACAGTATTTCCCAGCCTCAGTGCAGTGGGCAGCTGGGAGGAGGTGCTCTTATTCTCCATGGACTTTACAGTGTCCCAGAACTTTTTGGAGTTAATGCTACAGGATGCAAATTTCTGTTTGAAAAAGCTAGCCTTTGCTTTCCTAACTGCCTCTGTATTTTGGTTCCTAACTTCCCTGAAAAGTTGTATATCGCGGGGGCTATTCGATGCTAATGCAGAATGCCACAGGATGTTTTTGTGCTGGTCAAGGGCAGTCAGGTCTGGAGTGAACCAAGGGCTATATCTGTTCCTGGTTCTACATTTTTTGAATGGGGCATACTTATTTAAGATGGTGAGGAAAGCACTTTTAAAGAATAACCAGGCATCCTCTACTGACGGAATGAGGTCAATATCCTTCCAGGATACCCGGGCCAGGTCGATTAGAAAGGCCTGCTCGCTGAAGTGTCTTAGGGGTGGTCGCTTGACCGCAGACCCATTATGGACGCAGGCAATGAGGCAGTGATCGCTGAGATCCTAGTTGAAGACAGCAGAGGTGTATTTGGAGGCCAGGTTGGTTAGGATGATATCTATGAGGGTGCCCGTGTATACGGATTTTGGGTTTACCTGGTGGGTTCATTGATAATTTGTGTGAGATTGAGAGCATCAAGCTTAGATTGTAGGATGGCCGGGGTATTAAGCATGTCCCAGTTTAGGTCACCTAACAGCACGAGCTCAGAAGATAGATGGGGGGCAATCAATTCGCATATGGTGTCCAGGGCACAGCTGGGGGCAGAAAGTGGTCTATAGCACGCGGCTACGGTAAGAGACTTGTTTCCGGAGAGGTGGATTTTTTAAAGTAGAAGCTCAAATTGTTTGGCCACAGACCTGGATAGTAAGACAGAATTCTGCAGGCTATCCCTGCAAATCTCTTGTCGGAAAATGTTATAGTTAGGGATTGAAATTTCAGGGGTTTTGGTGGTCTTCCTAAGCCAGGATTCAGACACGGCTAGGACATCCGGGTTGGCAGAGTGTGCTAGGGCAGTGAATAAAACAAACTTAGGGAGAAGGCTTCTAATGTTAACATGCATGAAACCAAGGCTTTTACGGTTACAGAAGTCAACAAATGAGAGCGCCTGGGGAATGGGAGTGGAGCTAGGCACTGCAGGGCCTGGATTAACCTCCACATCACCAGAGGAACAGAGGAGGAGTAGGATAAGGGTACGGCTAAAGGCTAAAATAACAGGTCATCTAGTACGTTCGGAACAGAGAGTAAAAGGAGCAGATTTCTGGGCACAGTAGAATAGATTCAAGGCATAATGTACAGACAAAGGTATGGTAGGATGTGAATACAGTGGGGGTAAACCTGTGCATAGAGTGACGATGAAAGAGATATTGTCTCTAGAAATATAATTTAAACCAGGTGATGGGAGGTGGAACTAAAGTGTTAACTAATGCGTATTGAGCAGGGCTAGAGGCTCTACAGTGAAATAAGGCAATAATTACTAACAAAAACAGCAATGGACAAGGCATATTGACGTTAGGGAGAGGCATGTGTAGCCGAGTGATCATATTAGTCCAGTGAGTGGCTTCAGGCAACTAGCGGGCCGGGGCCAGCAAGCTAGCAGAAGGGCCTTTGAGGGACGTCGCAATGGAAGAAAGTCTGTTGTGGCCCCCTCGTGTTGTTACGTCAGCAGACGGATCAGCAGGGCTCTGTGTGGTAAATCAGGCCAATTGGCAAAATAGGTATAGTGGGCAAAGAATTTGTCCGATGGGCCTCTTAAGCTAACAGTCCGATGTGCTCTAGACAGCTAGCGGGCCACGGCTAGCAGGCTAGCGGATGGGCATTCAGGGGACGTTGCAACGGAGGAGCCAGTTAAGAAACCCCCTCGGGCGAACCACTTCGGTAGTCCAGTCATGATGGGTCAGTAGGGGTCCAGGCCAATCGGCAAAATAGGTATTGAAGCCCAAGGAGTGGCTGATGGACCTCTTCCGCTAGCCGGGAGATGGGCCTATCAGATGGGCCTAGCAAGGCTAGCTCCAGGCTAATTGCTTGTTGCTTCGGGACAGAGACGTTAGCCAGGAGTGGACACTCGGATAGCAGCTAGCTAGCTGCGATGATCCAGGTGAAAAAAAAGGTTCAGAGCTTGCGGTAGGAATCCGGAGATATGGAGAAAAATAAGTCAGATTTGCTCTGGTTTGAGTCGTGCTGTGCAGACTGGTAAGAGTTGTCCGGGCTAAAGGTAGCTGAAGGTAGCTGAAGTTGTCCGGGCTAAAGGTAGCTGATGACTGCTAGCAGTGGCTAGCTGACTACTAGCTAGTAGCAAGCTAGCTGGCTAGCTTCTGTTGGGGGTTCCGGTTCAGAGGACGGATCAGCAGGGCTTCGTGTGGTAAACCAGGCCAATTGGCAAAATAGGTATAGTGGCCGATAAGCCTCTTAAGCTAACAGTCCGATGTGCTCTAGACAGCTAGCGGGCAGCGGCTAGCAGGCTAGCGGGTGGACATTCAGGGGACGTCGTGAAGGAGGAGCCAGTTGAAAAGAAAAACTCGGGGGCGGAGCTAGCATGTTGGAGTGAACGGCTGTGTGTGAGAGGCTCCTGCAACTTTTTTGCGAAATAATCTAACTTAACCTACTTTATGACACTTTTTACAACAAACGTTTCTTTCTAATACAACATTGTAACTTTCTGTGTAAAAATGCCGAGTAATAAGCGACCAAAGGACAATAAATCCTTATCGGAGGCCTACTCCTCACCAAACAACGAGACAGACATGGCGGAAGGCACAGGCAAAAACGTGACACTTACAGAACTTACCCGGGCGTTGGGAGAACTACGTGTTGCGTTAGCTGAGGATCTTAAAGCTACTATTGCTGAACTGGACACCAAAATCGAGGGCACCATTCGAACGGTCGCGTCGCAGGGCCAGAGTATTGTGGACCTTGAGAGGGCTTCTGAATTCAACGCTGGTAGGATCGACGAGTTAGAGAGGCTGTGCTCGTCACTGCAGGGTAGGGTGCAGAGGCTCTCTGTGAAAGTGGTCGACCTGGAGGGCCGTTCCAGACGTAATAATCTTCGCGTTGTTGGTCTGGCAGAGGGGGTAGAGGCGGGCTCTCGCCCCACCGACTTCTTCGCCAAGCTACTGAAGGATGCAATGGGATCGGATGTTTTGGCTTCGGACCCCCAGCTGGACCGTGCACATCGCGCCCTTGTTCCGGTGCCTGGACCGGGCCAACGTCCTCGCCCAGTCATCATCTGTTGTCACAGTTTCAAGACCAAGGATCTTGTCCTGCGCGAGGCCCGAATGAGGGGCAACCTGTTACATAAAGGGCACCCCTTCCGTGTCTATGATGATTATGCGCCCGATGTGGCAAAGGACCGCGGCGCCTACAGAGATGTCATGACCAAGCTCTACAAACTCCATCTTCGCCCAGCCTTGCTCTTCCCTGCAAGACTAAGAATTACCCCGCCTTCCGGTGAGAAGATCTGGCTCTCCTCGGTTTTGGACGCAGAGAAGTTTATCCGGGAACATACGCCAATCCCCCGTACAGGTTAGAGTGCATTGTCATTGTGTGTTAGGGTCTGCTCATGGAATCGAATCCATACTATACCATAACGGGTGAAACCGTAATGAACGGTCTCAACGAGGGCTACCGAACATGTAAGATGCTGTGGAGGGCGGTCAGTTAAAGTCACTTTCATTCTGGCTGTGTTCAGAGCGATGCCTTCCAGGTTTGACCATTGACACTTTCGGTTGAACATACTTATATTCCCCCATTTTTTGTTGCTGTTTGGTTTCGTTATTTATTTTTCAATTCTTACATTTATTGTTATTACAATACCATTTATTTACTGCTTGCATGGGACTGGGGGTGACGGTTGGGAAGGGGCAGACACAGACACCTGGATAGCAAGTTGAAGTTTTGTGCCGTTCTGCCTCTGTCTTAGCCGAGGGCCGCTCTCCCGATTTAGACCCCCACCAGCCCTCTGTAGTGTCTGTATAGGTGTGTGTACATATAATTACTATTCGTACTTTATAATTATTTTCTCTTAGCATGTTACCATAATGTATGTGTATATTTTAAACTAGTGTAGATTATTATTCTGGGGCATGAATGTTTGTGTAGGTATGTGTATGTATGCATATATATATGTATATATATTTTTTTATATATTCTTTTACATGTATTTTGGGTGTGGTGTGTGTGTATGTGTATGTATATATATATATATGTGTATATTGTGTATGTATGTGTGTATGTATGTATATATATATATATATATATATAACCTTTTTATTTTTTATTTTATTTTCTGGTTGGGGGTACGTTTAATTTAGAAAAATTCTTGTTTCCTATCTAACCCACAATATGTAAATGTTCTGCTGTCTGTCGGTTGCTGATGGTTCATGTTTAGACCGGCATTGCTTAGCAATATAATCTTGTGCTGCTATATCTTGCTTATCTCAGGGATTGACCCAAGATGACGCTTAAGTGCGCAATATGTTTAAGTTGCAACTTATCCTCTTTAGGTTTATTAGATGTTAATTGAACACTTTACTCGCGGGAGCCTCCTCAGTTCATATGTTAGTAGAAGTTCTAGGATAGTGAGAGGTGAACGTATAGTTGGGATTTTATTTTTGTTTCACCTCTTGTTCGAGGTCGCGCCGTGCTTTTTTGGCATCGGCCAGACAATGTGTTTATTATTTTTATTTTTATATTTTTTTCTCTCCTATTTGTGTATGCCTGTTAAAGGTGGGTTGATCGGGGGGGTAAATGGTGGGGAAAGTAGGGGTACAGGGTGGGAAGTAAAGGTGCTTGTAGGGGGGGGGGGCTGGTTGGACACTGCTCGGGTGTAGGTGCTACATATGCTGATCGTGACGGTTTGGTGCGCTTGCTTACCTTTTTACTGAGTTACATGTTATGCAGGCCACCATAGGAACTACAAATGAGATTGGTGCGGGACTCACATTCACTTCCTGGAATGTCAAGGGTTTAAACGAACCAATTAAGAGAGGCAAGGTCCTAGCCCACTTGAAAGCACTCTCGTCTGATATTATATTTTTGCAAGAAACCCATCTGAAAAATAATTCTCATAGCAGACTTAAATGTAGGTGGGTGGGGCAAGTGTATCACTCTAACTTCTCTGCCAAAACGAGAGGCACAGCGATTCTGGTACGGAAAGGAATTCCCTTTCTACATAAAACCACTATTGTGGATAAAGAGGGTCGTTATGTGATCGTAATAGGAGAGATCCACTCTACTTCTGTAACTCTACTAAATATCTATGGGCCAAACATTGATAACCCCTCTTTTTTCAAAAGAGTCCTTGCCCTGATTCCAGATGTCTCCCACACTAACCTGGTCATCGGAGGGGACCTTAACTGTGTGCTAGACCAATACTTGGACAGATCCTCTACCCGGCGAACCCCCACCTCCTATTCAAGTGAATTCTTGAATACCTACATAAAGAATTCTAACTTATTTGATATATGGAGGATCACTAACCCTACGGGTAGGGAATACTCCTTTTACTCTCATGTTCACAATGTTTATACTCGAATTGACTACTTTTTGGTTGATGCTAAACTACTCCCCTATACCTGTAATGTGAGGTATCATGATATTATAATCTCGGACCACAGTCCACTCACCTTCTCCCTGAGACTGGCTGACATCGTACCAAACGAGAGGGTCTGGAGGTTGAATCCTCAGCTCCTCACAGAACCAACATTCTGTGAACATCTTAAAGACCAAATTGCATTTTTCTTTGATACCAACGACAACACAGAGACTTCCCCAACATTATTGTGGGAAACACTGAAGGCTTATTTGAGAGGCTGTATCATCTCCTTTCAGACTACCAGGAGTAGGCAAAACAGGGGAAAATTGGTAGAACTGGAGGGACAAATTCACTTACTGGATAGGGACAATGCTAGACATCCATCTATGGAGAAACATAAAAAAATTACCTCTTTAAAATTTGAATATAATCAGATTCTCTCAGCTAAAATTGCTAAATCCTTTCTCTACGCCAAGCAAAAATATTTTGAGTTTGGTGACAAACCACACAAATTACTCGCCAGACAACTTCGAAAAAATGTGAGCGACCGAATGATTCACAAAGTTAAATCGACTTCTGGGGAATTACTCTCTTCCCCCAAAGACATCAATGACAGATTCCGACAGTTTTATGAGACTCTATATACATCTAAAGCAGATCCTAACCCCTTAATTATGCAAAACTTTTTGGAGGACTGTAATCTTCCTGCCCTGAACCAGGAAGATTCTAACTTCCTGAATAAGGAAATTTCTCTAGCAGAAATTCGAGAAACAATTAAATCTCTAAAGAGTGGCAAGACCCCGGGCCCAGATGGATACCCTGGTGAATTCTATAAAACATTCAGCAACATGCTCTCTCCCTACCTGCACAAAATGTTGGTTCAGGCCAAGGAGGAGGGAGCTCTCCCATCTACTTTGGATGAAGCATTCATTACAGTTATACATAAGAAGGGTAAAGATCCGGAAGAGGTAGGGTCATACAGACCAATATCCCTCCTTAATACAGACCAAAAGATTTTAGCAAAAACCCTGGCTAACAGGCTTAGCACTTTAATTGGCAAATTGGTCCACTCGGACCAGACCGGCTTTATCCCGAACAGAAACTCATACTTCAATCTCAGGCGCCTCTTCAACATTATGTATTCTCAGAGGTTAACCAACATGGACCTTGCCGTGATATCTCTTGACGCCGAGAAGGCTTTTGACCAAGTTGAGTGGTCCTATCTGTTCAAAGTCCTACAGAAATGTAATATTGGAGATGGGTTCATAAATTGGATCCAGCTTTTATATAGGAACCCCTGTGCGAGAATACTCACTAACCAATCACTGTCGCCCCGATTTAACCTTTACAGAGGGACAAGGCAGGGTTGTGCGCTGTCGCCTATGCTCTTCGCCCTAATCATTGAACCTCTCGCTCAGGCGATTAGATCTGATCCAGCAATACACGGCTATAATACTAAAGATACTCTAAATAAGATCTCCCTATACGCAGATGACATTCTCCTCTATGTAACAGAACCCCAAGCTAGTATTCCAGCTATTCTTGATGTGATTAATTTGTTTGGTACCTTCTCGGGATACAGAATAAATTGGAACAAGAGTGAATTAATGCCCATACGGTTACAAAACACCTCCTGGCTAGAACATCTTCCAGTTAAGTCTTCAGAAAAATTTACCTATCTAGGAATTGTAGTTACCAAACAATACTCCTTACTATTTAAAGAGAATTTCCCCCCTCTGATGCAAAAACTCAAGACAAACATACAATTTTGGAGAACTCTCCCAATTTCTCTGCTCGGAAGAATTAACGCCATTAAAATGGTCTTCCTCCCACAACTACTCTACCTATACCAGAACATCCCAGTATTCATACCTAAATCCTTTCATAAACAACTGGACTCAATTATCAATCCTTTCATCTGGGATTATAAAACACACAGGATAGGTAAAAAACACCTCTGCAAATCCAAGATGGAAGGAGGATTGTCTCTCCCAAATTTTATATTTTATTACTGGGCCGCTAACCTCCGCGTGGTTACGTTTTTGCTGGATGACGCACGTCCGTCACCCAGCTGGCTTAGTATGGAACGTGAGGAGTGTCACCCCTTCTCTATCGGTGCTGTGATTTTGTCGCCTGTCAATCTGGAGAGGTCACTTTATCGTAACAATCCTATTATAGATAGCACAGTCCGAATCTGGAAGCAAATTAAAACCCACTTCGAGCTTAGACCAATGTCATTCATGCTCCCTGTTGCCAGGAACCCCTCCTTTTCCCCCTCTAACCTTGATAACACCTTTGAGCAATGGGGAGAGTTGGGGATAAGTACCATAGGGGATTTATATATAGAAGGGACCTTTGCTTCCTTTGAGTTGCTGAGGGAAACTTATAATCTTCCCAGAAGTAACTTCTTCAGATACCTACAAATCAGAGACTATGTTAGAAAACACCTCCCAACATTCGGGAACGCTAAGCCTTCCATGTTTGACGGATGCCTAAAAACATCCCCCACCTCAGACAAACTGATATCTCGTTTATATGATGCTTTTCAATCTGTTAGCACACCTTCTACAGATGCCATTAAGGCAAAATGGGAGGAAGAACTAGGGACTGACATCTCAGTGTCAGACTGGGAAGATAGCTTGGAGTACATCCACACCTGCTCCATTAACTCCAGACACCGTCTCATACAATTCAAGGTATTACACAGATTACACTATTCCAAAACCAAACTGCATAGGATATTTCCTGATACATCCCCTATGTGTGATAAATGTCAGGCTGCACAGGGTACACTACTCCACTGCTTTGCCCTATGCTCTAGCTTGTATGGATACTGGAGTGGAATTTTTAGGATCCTCTCGGAAGTTTTGGAGACTTCAATTGATCCAGACCCGCTTCTGATAATCCTGGGAGTGTCGGATTCCCTAAACGGATTAACCAACCCCCAAAAACAACTCATCTCTTACAGTCTCATTTCGGCAAAAAAAATAATCTTGTTGTTTTGGAAAAAGAGGGAAGCGCCCACTACCAAATTATGGCTCAGCGAATTGGCAAACACTGTACACTTAGAAAGAATTAGATATATTCTGAACAATAAATTATCAACATTTGATCAAATCTGGCAGCCTTTCCTCTACTACTTAGACCATGTGGCGCTGTGAATTTGTACTGTTTAACGCACTCTCAATTGTAATATTTTAATCCACCTTTGGTCAGCGTGTGCTGGCACCGCCACCCGAGCAGTGGGGAGGGTAATAAGGGGTAGGGATAAAGGGGGGGAAGAAGGGGGGGAGGGATAAAGGGGGGGAGGGGTAAGGGGGGACACCTACCCTCTTTCTTTATACCTGTCCATGTTCTGTATGTCTTGTTTTGTAATATTTGTTTTGTACCCGGAACCCTGGGTCTTTTTGTTTCTGTCTGCTATTTTATGTATAGATAAGAACTGTATACCTGGCTTTTATACCGATACACCATTCTTGTATGTGTTCAATAAAAAATATTTGAACGAAAAGAAAAACTCGGGCGGAATTATGTCAGGTAGTCCATTTGGCATATGTATTTTAAATAGCCTTCATGTATCTTATTATCCAACACAACTATTACACACACACACACACAGCATACAAAGTATATTTTGATTAGTATTTCTCCTGCAGCTCCTCAGCTGGTTGCTGCTGGAGTAAAACATGTGCTTTTATTAACCCATTCATTGAGCAACAATTTTAAATGCAATCGCATGTTAAAAACTGTTTTGGTGCACGATTAAAAGAGCTACTATATTTTATTTCTCAACTGATAATTTAATGCTCGCCTCCGATTCACCATTTAAGTGCAGGCAACAGATTATCAGCGCATCAACATGTGAGCTGGAGGCATACTTAATTGTTTGAAACCGGCAAAGTGTACTTCATATTATGAGGCATGTCTACTTACCTTGCTTCAAAGTAGCCTATAGGCAAAATCCGACGATGGAGGCAATTATTTTATAAATAGCCTACTTCATAGGCAGCATCTGTGTTTCAAGTTTGTGGAAGCTTACAATTTATCTTACAATTTTACCTATCTGCGTCCTAGTTATGATTGAATATGCACATTTTCGTGGAACAGTTTCATTTCAATGATAATGTTTCTACAAATCACTGTTAATCATACAAATCTACAATAAAGTGATAAAAATCAACTAATTTGAATTTGAAACATTTGTTAGAAAATTTGAAACTAATTTGGGATTTGAAACAATCAACAGATATTTTTTTTAAGAAGCTAATGATCCTCGATTCCTCTGTGGCTAAGTCATGCTTTCTGGTGAAGTATTTTATTTATTTCTGTATAATTTTGGCAAATGTATTTTAATTTACTACCCCAGCTAGCACATTGGACCTGCCGCTATGCCATTTCTCTCCTGTTCTATTGGCTCATACTTTATTTATTTGTCCAGAAGCTAAAAGCAATCCTAGTCATATCAGCCACTCATTCTTGCGGTTTATCTTTAGATTCCCCTTCTTTCTAAGTTTCTAACGGAGATTTTCATCTCTGTCAAATACAGAACCACTCTCATTTTGGCAAATGTTTGAAAATTACGTTTTACTGGCTGCTTCATTACAGGAATTGCATGTTCTGTTAAGAGGAATTACCATAATCTAAATGTGATTTCTGTCATTCTAAGCACCGTAGGTTATTATTATAATATTTTTTTTTCACCTTTATTTAACCAGGTAGGCTAGTTGAGAACAAGTTCTCATTTACAACTGCGACCTGGCCAAGATTAAGCATAGCAGTGTGAACAGACAACAACACAGAGTTACACATGGAGTAAACAATAAACAGGTTATGTACCCAATGCATATGGGTCCGGTAAATCTCTCACAGAGTGCAAATTACACCATGACATTCAGGGAGTCTCTATTGAGTGCACTGCTTGAATACATTTTATGGGCCTAATAATAAAGACAATTAAAATGGTAAAAATTAATTACCTTTAATTGTGGTATGAACACAAACACTCAAGATATTTTCATCTGATTGTCAAACAAATCACTTCAAAAGTAGGCTACCTGGCACCTACTTCAAAAGTAGCTCAGCAGTCATGTACATCCACTCCAAAATAATACCATCACCCAAACTGCATGTATACTTGCCATTTGATCAATGGAAATAGACATCTGTTAACACCAAAAAGTGTTCCTAATGACATTCAATGGTTGTCATTGATTAGGCATACATAAATTGATGCGTCTTGCTGACAAATTTACCTTTTTTGTAGTCTGAAAGTCGCGACACCTGAAATGGGGCTGAAACTGTCCCGGGAAAAACAGGATGGTCACCCTAACACACATGGTCTTACTAGACTAGGCTACAATGTGTATTACCAGGAACTTCAAACAGGCCTACCGGTAGCCAGTGATGTAGTGGTGAAAAAAGTAACGCTCCCTATAATTTCAATGCATACTTATCTGTGGGCCGGCTAAGGAGTATTGGTGTCTCTGAGGGGTCTTTGGCCTGGTTTGGTAACTACCTCTCTCAAAGAGTGCAGTGTCTGAAGTCAGAACATCTGCTGTCTCAGCCACTGCCTGTCACCAAGGGAGTACCCCGGCTCGATCCTAGGCCCCACGCTCTTCTCAATGTACATCAACAACATTGTTCAGGCAGTAGGAAACTCTCTCATCTATATATATGCAGATGATACAGTCTTGTACTTAGCTGGCCCCTCCCCAGATTTTGTGTTAAACGCTCTACAACAAAGCTTTCTTAATGTCCAACAAGCTTTCTCTGCCCTTAACCTTGTTCTGAACACCTCCAAAACAAAGGTCATGTGGTTTGGTAAGAAGAATGCCCTTCTCCCCACAGGTGTGATTACTACCTCTGAGGATTTAGAGCTTGAGGTAGTCACCTCATATAAGTACTTGGGAGTATGGCTAGATGGTACACTGTGGTTCTCTCAGCACATATCAAAGTTGCAGGCTAAAATTAAATCTAGACTTGGTATCCTCTGTCGTAATCGCTCTTCTTTCACCCCAGCTGCCAAACTAACCCTGATTCAGATGACCATCCTACCCATGCTAGATTACGGAGACGTAATTTATAGATCGGCAGGTAAGGGTGCTCTCGAGCGGCTAGGTATTCTTTACCATTCGCCCATCAAATTTGCCACCAATGCTCCTTATAGGACACATCACAGCACTCTATACTCTTCTGTAAACTGGTCATCTCTGTATACCTGTCGCAAGACCTGCTGGTTGATGCTTATTTATAAAACCCTCTTAGGCCTTGATCCCCCTATCTGAGATACCTACTACAGCCCTCATCCTCCACATACAACACCCATTCTGCCAGTCACATTCTGTTAAAGGTCCCCAAAGCACACACATCCCTAGGTTGCTTGTCTTTTCAGTTCGCTGCTGCTAGCGCTGGAACGAGCTGCAACAAACACTCAAACTGGACAGTTTTATCTCATTCTCTTCATTCAAAGACTCAATCATGGACACTCTTACTGACAGTTGTGGCTGCTTTGTGTGATATATTGTTGTCTCTACCTTCTTGCCCTTTGTGCTGTTGTCTGTGCCCAATAATGTTTGTACCCTGTTTTGTCGGATCGGATGTGCATTGGTGTCTAGCTGTAGGCTAGTTGTCCAGTGATATTGTCGACCATCATCAGCTGATCCAGGAAAGAAAATAAATATTGATAAAAAATAATAAAGCTAAATAAACGGTCTGCTACTTCTGGCCACAGATGGCACGGAGAACACCAGTACCTGCGTGCACCTGAAAAACAAAGTAATGAGCGCTCTAAACAGCTGACCGACAAAAGCAAACAATGATAAATCAACAAAGGAAAATCGGGAAAATCGATGCATAAAGGAGCTCAGAAGAGGATGAAATTCAGCACTACTGAGTGGACAGCGCCACCACATAGAAATAAATGGTTTAAACAATGACAGAGAGGTGGGGGCGTTCGTTTCATTTGGAAGCTTTTATTTTAATATTTACCACTGCATTTTAAAAATAGAAAGAGTTAAATGTAGAGACCCCCCCCCAAAGCTAGACTTTTGTTGTATTTAGGGAGGCTAACGTCTCATTCGGGGGAGCTGAGCCCTCCCTTGCTCCCCCGTAATATGCACCCTGCATGCAAACAAACACACACTCTAACAAATGAAAATACAAGGTTTAGTTTATAATCTTTTGCATGAAGGAGCATGTTCTCCAGGCAGCAGGGAAAACACAGCTCTCCTACTAAGGCAACATCCAACTCTTCCCTGACTACACTGTGGAGGTATCCAAAAAGCGAGCGTAATTTAAGAAGGTTAAATCTGCCCTCTACAATGATGAAATAAGATTCAAACTACTCTACCCGGCGAGTCTCAAAATCACCCACAAAGACCGGGACATAACCTTCCAATCTGGCCATGACGTGGATAGACACTTGCCTGATTAATATTGAAACAGAACTTGATAAAAACTGAACTGATTATGGCAAAGCAACCACGCTGATACAGTATCAGTCAAAAGTTTGGACACACCTACTCAATCCAGGGTTTTTCTTTATTTTTCTTTTTTTTGACATGGCATAATAATAGTGAAGACATCAAAACTATGAAATAACACATATGGAATCATGTAGTAACCAAAAAAGTTTTAAACAAATCAAAATATATTTTATATTTGAGATTCTTCTAATAAGAGCGTCTGCTAAATGACCTTAATGTAAATGTAAATGTAGTCACCCTTTGCCTTGATGACAGCTTTGCACACTCTTGGCATTATCTCAACCAGCTTCATGAGGTAGTCACCTGGAATACATTTCAATTAACAGGTGTGCCTTGTTAAAAGTTCATTTCTGGAATTTCTTTCCTTAATGAGTTTGAGCCAATCAGTTGTGTTGTGACAAGGTAGGGGTGGTACACAGAAGATAGCCCTATTTGGTAAAAGACCAAGTCCATATTATGGCAAGAACAGCTCAAATAAGCAAAGAGAAACAACTGTCCATCATTACTTTAAGACATGAAGGTCAGTCTATCCGGAAATTTTCAAGAACTTTGAAATTTTCTTAAAGTGCTGTTGCAAAAACCATCAAGCGCTATGATGAAACTGGCTCTCATGAGGACCGCCATAGGAAAGGAAGACCAAGAGTTACATCTGCTGCAGAGGATAAGTTCATTAGAGTTACCAGCCTCAGAAATTGCAGCCCAAATAAATGCTTCAGAGTTCAAGTAACAGACACATCTCAACATCAACTGTTCAGAGGAGTGAATCAGGTCTTCATGGTCAAATTGCTGCAAAGAAACCACTACTAAAGGACACCAATAACAAGAAGAGACTTACTTGGGCCAAGAAACACGAGCAATAGACATTAGACCGGTGGAAATCTGTCCTTTGTTCTGATGAGTCCAAATTTGAGATTTTTGGTTCCAACCGCCGTGTCTTTGTGAGACACAGAGTAGGTGAACGGATGATCTCTGCATGTGTGGTTCCTACCGTGAAGCTGCCTGCTTTATTGTTGACTGTCTCCTGCATTCTCTCTCCTCGTGAATTAAGTAAAAATGTAACTTTTGCATTATTTAGGGGGGGTAACTTCCTTCTTGAGATATTTATTTTGGGACATTTTGCATCTCGGGTCTGAGATTTTTAAATTATTATTACTATTATTTTTAATATTCATAATACATTTTGGGGGCTTTGGGGTGCCGAATAATATTGCTGGCGGCCCAGATTTGGCCCGCGGGCCGCCAGTTGGGGAACCCTGCGATAGCCCAATCAGTCTTAGGTAGGTTATGTTCGTCATTTTCCCATGGAAATATCAAGTTCATATTCGCAAGATTGGGGAAGTAGGCTACTAAAGACATGTATACCTAAAAAAAGGATTAAAGCAGAGACAAATTAATTAATTAAACACAAAAGATTTCCAAAGACAAATATTAAACCAAACTGTAGCACTTTAGAAGAAGAAAAAACAGTTGAGAGAGAATGCAGGAAACAGTCAACTAATAAAGCAGACAGTGGACCATTTGGTGGTGCTGAAATGTAAAGCTGCAACCGTAGCACAAACAATAGGTCTGGTGGTCTGGTGCGGAAAATATAGCTAACTTGTTATGCAAGTGGCGCACAGCAACAGATGGAAAGAAACTACACCAGTTGAGTAATTAATTTAAACAATCATTTTTATTGGTGGAGAAATTACAAAATTATGTTATAATACTGTAATTGCATCAAATGGTTGTTTTATGCAACAGAATAGAAGGTTCTTATAACTCTATTGTGTCTGTGTGAACTGAAAGTGGGCCTCTGGGAGATTTAACACTGACAGTTATCCCTCAGCTGCTTGATGAAATCTTCCATCACCTCTGTGACAATACTGCGGCCTGGTCCCTCTGCCTGTTGTTTCTTCAGTGTGCTGAAGTGCAGTAGCCTTCCAGTCCAAATCGAACAACTCAAGCTTCCTAGTAAAGGCCTCAAGTTTTTCCACCACGTCCACAACTGTTTTCCCTCTTCCTTGTACCTGCAGATTTAGCCCATTTAAGTGACAGAATATCACCAAAAAAAGCAACACTGGAGAGGAATTCCTATATTTCCAGAATACGAAGATGGTCAGCTGCTGCCCTCATTTAGATTTTTCTGAGAAAATCCACAACCTGGTCATGCAGCTCACAGAACTGCTCCAGCGCTTTTCCTTTACTCCGACAGCGCACGTTGCTGTGAAGCAGGAGATCATCGTAGGTGGCCTCTGATTCTGTCACAAGCTTGTGGAAAAGACGGTGTTGGGTGCTTGATGTCACCGGTAGCCTAGTGGTTAGAGCATTGGACTAGTAACCGAAAGGTTGCATGGTTGAATCCCTGAGCTGACAAGGTAAAAATATGTCGTTCTGCCACTGAACAAGGCAGTTAACCCACTGTTCCTAGGCCGTCATTGAAAATAAGAATTTATTCTTAACTGACTTCCCTAGTTAAATAAAGGTAAAATAAATAAAACCCTAACAAAGTTGATTATGCGGCATTACTTTATCCATCACATATTTTAGCTTGCCGTTTAGTCTGGTATAGGGCTGTTACAGTGACCGTATTACCGCCACACCGGCAGTCATGAGTCATGATGGCAGTCAGATTCCATGTGACCATTTAGTCATGGTAGGCTTCTCCAAGCTCTGATGCTGCTGATGGTCATTAGTAGCCTACCAAACTTGCTAGCTGCATGGTACTCCGCACTCTATTGTCCCTCTAACCACTTTGACATCAATGCAAATGTAATCAAAAATCTAATCAAACACTTCATGAGAGCCCATGAGCTCATGTTGCGCAACATTTCTATAGGCTATGCAATTGCATGAGAAAACTGTGTGATGGCCTCTATTAAAAAGAGGAGGTTCCCAACAGCTTTCTATAGGCTAGGCCTAGTATATTTATTTCTCAACCTTCCTAATATTAAGTACATTGCATCTCTTTAAAACAGGATTATATGAAAATTAACCACAGGAAAAGCGTCCTCCATTCGCTATTTAAGTGCAGAGATAACATGTATTTTTCCCCTGGCCCCTGTTTCGAGACAGGTGCATGATAATGGTCCATTCTAAATCAAAACAAATTTCACACATATATTATTTAGTATATGTAAAGACAAGATTAAATCAAGAATAGTCTGATCGGTGACAATATTAGCTGATCACTTGTGAATGATATATTATCACTTGTGAATGATGCCCAGCTTTAGTAAAACAGTGCATGTTTTTTTAGCGAATTTTTCAAATCATAGTCACACACCTCAAGTAGCCTAGCCAATAGGCCTATATGTTTTGATCAGGTTTATTTCACAACTAGTGGCCAAATAACTTCTTAAAATTAAGCACATTAATCCGCTTTACAAGCGGTGTATAGCCTAACTGTAATACATACGCAGCGCGTGAGTTTCAAGTTTAAGGATGTCATGACGTTGCCCTCTTTGGGTACAGCGAGCACCATCCCCCTCTCTCTGCACCATCCCCCTCTCTCTATACTCCCTACACCATGCTATGTTAGGCAGGTCATAAATTCCTTGAGGAGTTCTCTCCTCATGGCCAGAGTATAAGAGAGAGTGAGTTTTCATAGAGAGAACAAAGGAATTTCTTCCACCTCAAAGAACTTGAGAACCGAACAATATTCATGTTCTGGAGAATGTATAAAAGGTCGGTGACGTAGCCAGCTACGAACTGGTCCATTTAGTACAATTTTGTGAAACTCATGAGAGACAATACAGCCACATTACCATAACCCTGTTTATACAAGAGGCTCGGTTGTGGGGCTTGCGTCTAATTGTTGTATGGGGTGAATGAGTAAATATGAAACTATTTGTGAAATTATGAAATTTGATTTTAGACTGTTTAATGAAGGAAACTCCAATTCCCTTTGGAGTTCAACCTAATCAGAGGCCCGCCCCATGAGCACAGGCCTGATCTGGCGTCGTGGGACAGCCCCTTTCTGCTCTCCCGAATATAACACCCACCTTGGGAATTTATCTTTAGACCAAGCTTAACTCGATTACCGAGAGGGCTAAGGTTTGAGTATAGACCAGTACCTCATCACAGAGGGCTAAGGTTTGAGTAGAGACCATGCATTTCTCTTGCTGAATTCTTAACCATACCACGTGGTTAAACTCTTAGACTATCTAACCAACAGAATAAGAACAAATCTTTGATACTAATTACTAGTCTGCAGCTAGGAATTCGGTATCATTGAACGCGAAGACCGACAACCGCCGAAACATCTATTCTATAACGACATTGCTGAATGTTACTCTGAACTATCCATTCTAACCACGGCAGAGAGAGAGAGAGAGAGCGAGAGAGTGAGAGAGAGAGAGAGAGGGCGGACAAACTCTCCAACAAAAACAAACTTTCCAACAGAGATCAAGACGATACACTGAGCGTAAATATATATATTGATTGCAATTATTCCCGAATGAGTGAGCGTTCATGTGCAAAGGATTAGCATTTCAATTGTTATAATTATCAACTTTGTAGTGTCTTTTATCTCAGTCGACCCCCACTTCCCTTTTGTCCACCAAGCCGCGATGCCGGTTTAGCCCACTAGGGCACATCCGCTATCATTTCCTTGTAACTATACCTACTGTTTGTTTATGCGTTTCTGTGATTTATTTAGTTAGTAAATAAATGATTTAAGACAATTGATGTATGGATGACTCATAGTGAAGACTGGGTTCGTGCAGATAACCAACAATTTACGACGTTTGGAATGAGACTAAAGTGAGGTAAAGAATAATTCATTAATTGGAAGACTAATTGATCAGATATTAAAATATCTTTGTAATCTGAATATTTTCCTTGGTGCCCCGACTTCCTAGTTAATTACAGTTACATGATTAAGTTAGTTTAATCACGTAATAATAATTACAGAGAATTTTTGATTAGCCTAGCTGGCTCGGCGGTCTTAAAGGGAGGCCGCTATTGAACGTTTCCAGTATTGCAGGAACTGTGTTTACTTTGCTTTGTTCCGGGACAATGTGGACTGCGATTTTTGATAAAAATAAGTCTTCAGTTTAATGATGCCAAAGACACGACAGGGAAGAACATTTTCAACATAAAAATGCACCTTTATAATAAAATAATTACATGCATAATCTCATTTGTGGTCACTTTTGATGATGGTGTTTTCCTGCTAATGGAACATTTGTGCTTATAGCCTACTTCCGTGTGCGCAGTGCTGCACTTATAATGTGAAGAAATAGCCTAACAGTTCATCAACATTTTAAGCTAAATGTTCTCATCTGTTGCACCAGGCAAATCTTTTAATAACAGGTTTTTTGATGCTAGTGGTTGTATTAATTTGGGAACTATCGCATCGGGCTATGTTTGGAATATTTATTTCTCGCACAGAATGGAATAGGTCAACTTTTGTACTATGGGGGATAGTAGATTGACATAGACTAGTGCTTTTGCTGACGAAAAGTAAATATGAACAGTTCTTCCAATATCTTCAATATGCGCCTCGGAATTGGATAAGGACGCACACAGTTGCGTCCCCGATGTGTCTGTCTTCACTTGTAGCCGGTGACAAAGACCCGATCACGTGACTAAGAGCTATATGAGTGAGAGGTGCACTGGCACACAGCGTGAAGAAGGGAATTATAATTATTATATTCAGCCACTGGCCGCAAAAGGCATGGATTGTTTTAGGGGGATTATGGCCACACAAAGGGGATGCAGCCGGGAAATTTGAGGCATTAGGTTGCAGTTAACACTCGCATCGGGCCTCTGTCTGGGGCGGAAAGGCCACTTTGAAAGTACCATGCTTTCTTGTCTCAAAAGTGGTTGAAAGATTGCTTCTGTATGCATTGCTCTAGCGCATCAATATGTGTGGTGTGTCTTGCTTGGCGAACGGGACAAATTATGGCGCGTGGAAAATAAACTTATACAGTGCATTTGGAAAGTATTCAGACCCTTTCCCCTTTTCCACATTTTGTTAAGTTACATTTTATTCCAAAAGTATTATTTTTTAAATCATCATCATCATCATCAATCTACACACAATACCCAATAATGACAAACCAAAAATAAAAATATGAAATAGCTTATTTACTTAAGTATTCAGACCCTTTCATATGAGACTCGAAATTGAGCTCAGGTGCATCCTGTTTCCATTGATAATCCTTGAGATGTTTCAATTTGATTGGAGTCCACCTGTGGTAAATTCAATTGATTGGACATGATTTGGAAAGGCACACACCTGTCTATATAAGGTTCCACAATTGACAGTGCATATCAGAGCAAAAACCAAGCCATGAGGTCAAAGGAATTGTCCTGTAGAGGATTGTGTCGAGGCACAGATCTGGGGAAAGGTACCAAAAAATGTTTGCAGCATGGAAGTCCCTAAGAACACAGTGGCGTCCATCATTCTTAAATGGAAGAAGTTTGGAACCACCAAGACTCTTCCTAGAGCTGGCCGACCGGCCAATTTGAGCAATCAGGGGAGAAAGGCCTTGGCCAGGGAGGTGACCAAGAACCCGATCGTCACTCTGACAGACCTCCAGAGTTCCTCTGTGGAGATGGGAAAACCTTCCAGAAGGACAACCATCTATGCAGTACTCCACCAATCAGGCCTTTACGGTGGAGTGGCCAGACGGAAGCCACTTCTCAGTAAAAGGCACATGACAGCCCGCTTGGAGTTTGCCAAAAGGCACCTAAAGGACTCAGACCATGAGAAACAAGATTCTCTGGTCTGATGAAACCAAGATTGAACTCTTTCACCTAAATGCCAAGCATCACATCTGGAAGAAACCTGGCACCATCCCTACAGTGAAGCATGGTGATGGCAGCATCATGCTCTGGGAATGTTTTTCAGCGGCAGGTACTGGGAGAATAGTCAGGATCGTCATACCCAAGAAGATATATTTGCTAACGTTGCTTTGTCATATGGGGTATTGTGTGTAGCTTGTTGAGGAAAAACACTATTTAATACATTTTCGAATAAGGCTGTAATGTAACAATATGTGGAAAAAGTCAATGGGTTTGAATACTTTCCGAATGCACTGTAGCCTACTGTGCAATTTATTTAATTTAGGAGCTAAAGGTTGTCAGCACAGTGTTTCTAATTCGGGTTGACAATTATCTTCTAAATATATTTGTGTGGTTACAATGTCATCTTTAGTACACAACATTTTCTGGTTTGCAGAGAAATTTATTGAAAGAGAGAAATGAAACTAGAACGACATCTAATAGATCTACCTTCTAATTTCGTATGCTTTCTAATTTCTGATGTATGAATTTCATCAATGTATTTTCGCTGTTATCAAAATAACTCATGGTAAGCGCATACAGCCACTCATCCTACTTGCTTCATAGTGTGCGTTCACTACATGACAGACACAAGCGCGTAGATCTCTTGCACTAAACGTGTATTTTGTATTTGTATTCATTAAGGATCCCCATTAGCTGCTGCCAAGGTCCAGCAACATTAAGGTAGTCATATACAATAAAAAAATATTACATGACATTACATTTCATAACACTTTATCCAATACATTTAGTGTGTTCCCTCAGGCCACTACTCCACTATCACATATTTACAATACAACATCCATGTGTACATGTGTGCAGAGTGTGTGTCTTGACCTTTAACGTCATCAGAGAACAATGTATGTTTGTTATTGTTGAACGCTGTCAAACGCCAAAACATGAACTAAAGACCTCGGTTTAAAAGCTGACAGTGTTTTTATATACTTTTATTTTACTTTGAATTCTGCGGCTCTGTTGGTCTAAATTTCTGTGAGCGCTGCTATCTGTCCCGGGATCCTGCCAGATTCCGTATAGGGGAATCCCAGCTAATCCCCGTATATGGGCGAAAGCCCAGCTAGCCTAGCTGGCTCGGCGGTCTTAAAGGGAGGCCGCTATTGAACGTTTCCAGTGTTGCAGGAGCTGTGTTTACTTTGCTTTGTTCCAGGACAATGTGGACCGCTCTGACTTTCAATGTAGCAACTGCTTGCTTGCGGAGGACTACAGGTGCGAAGTAGCTACTCTCTCTTGGAAGTTTCGTCGCCGCTCTCCACAGCCGACTGGCCGGTGCTAGGCAGGGTTCCATCACTGAACGGGTTTTCCCCTTCCCTGGAGAACGAAGCTGTTCTCGACCCAACCAAACCGTCCATGGAGGTACGTCACTCACCGTGGAAGTCGAAGAAGGCGTCCTCTGGCAACGGAGGTCTCCATGGAGATGTTGAGCCATGAACTGACACAGACCAGAAACAGCTTTGTCGCCCTGGATCCAGAGGTTCCGGCTCCTTCGTCCTTTGTGGCTTCCCCAGATCCGGAGGTACCTGCGTCTTCGTCCTCGGTTCTGTTTCCCTTTCCAGTGGCTTCTACCTCAGGTTCAGATCCTTGGAGCTCCCAGCCTCACCAGACCGTGAGGCTGCCTGTGAGACCGGCCCATTCAACATCACCAGCTGTCATCATAGGCAGCTCTATGGTGAGAAACATCTCGGTCCCCAAGGCAAAAGCCCTGTGCTACCCAGGAGCACGAGTACAGGACATAACAAGGCTGCTTCTGACTGTTCTCCCACAGATGCCGGGAGCTGACGCTGTGGTAGTCCATGTGGGGTCAAACGACATCAGGAGGGCTAGCTCGGAACATTTGAAAATTGATTTTAAAGAACTGATTTTAGCATTAAAAGACTAAAAAAAAACTGGCAATAATTTCAGGTCCAGTACCATCGTTGGGCCGCGGGTGTGAAAGACTCAACAGACTGCTGGCATTACACATCTGGCTAAAAGACTACTGTAGCTCTGCTGGAGTCACTTTTATTGATAACTTTGACACCTTCTGGAAACAGAAGATACTCTACAGGAATGACGGAGTCCATCCAAATCATCTTGGCTCCTGAACTCTGTCCACACATTTCAAGGCTGCGTTGAAACAATGACTGGTAAATGATTCAAGACCAGCTCAGTTAATCCCTACCATTGTGACAATGAGTCGTCATAATGCTGCATCAAATGTAAATGATCTTAGGGGCATTGGCAAACACAATGTACAGTAAGTCATTTAATTTATGTACCCCTAATTGCACCGCATACATCTGTTTATCCTACAGCTATTGTAAGCAGTAATCATGAGCTTATAAACCAGAGTTACACTGTTAGCACTGAGGCGGTGTGCAATAGTAGGAAGACTACATTATGCAGCTCACCCTGCTCTATCAGCTCCAATGTTAATAACATGAGTAAGTATACCTCTGATACGTTTCCCAGTAAAGCATTAAAAACAATCAAGCAACCCAAAAAAGTGCTAGAAATAGCCCATATTAACATATGTAGCCTAAGAAACAAGGTCCATGAAGTCAATAACTTGCTTGTAACAGATGACATTCATATTCTGACTATCTCTGAAACTCACTTAAATAATACATTTGATTATACAGTGGTAGCAATACAAGGTTATAACATCTACCAAAAAGACAGAAATGCCAGTGTCTACATTCAGAACCACATTCCTGTGAAGCTTAGAGATGATCTAATGTTAACTACTGTTGAAGTAATATGGCTACAGGTTCATCTACCTCACCTAAAGCCCATTCTGTTGGGAAGCTGCTATAGACCACCAAGTGCTAACAGTCAGTATCTGGATAACATGTGTGAAATGCTTGATCATGTACAGTATGTGACATCAACAGAGAGGTATATTTTCTGGGTGATTTAAATATTGACTGGCTTTTATCAAGCTGCCCACTCAAGAAAAAGCTTAAAACTGTAACCAGTGCCTGCAACCTGGTTCAGGTTATCAGTCAACCTACCAGGGTAGTTACAAACAGCACAGGAATTAAATCATCAACATGTATTGACCACATCTTTACTAATGCTGCAGATATTTGCTTTAAAGTAGTATCCAAATCCATAGGATGTAGTGATCACAATATAGTAGCCCTATCTAGGAAAACCAAAGTTCCAAAGGCTGGGCCTAATACAGTGCATAAGAGGTCATACAATACGTTTTATAGTGATTCATATGTTGATGATGTTAAGAATATTTGCTGGTCTGTGGTGTGTAATGAGGAGCAACCAGATGCTGCACTTGGCGCATTTATGAAACTACTTATTCCTGTTACTAATAAGCACGCAGCCATTAAGAAAATGACTATAAAAACTGTTAAATCTCCTTGGATTGATGAGGAATTTAAAAATTGTATGGTTGAGTGGGATGAGGCAAAAGGAATGGCAATTAAGTCTGGCAGCCCAACTTATTGTCACTGCAAATTAAGAAATCATGTGACTAAACTAAATAAAAATAAACTACACTATGAAACAATGATAAAATATATAAAGAATGATAGTAAAAAGCTTTGGGGCACCTTAAATGAAATTTTGGGGAAAAAAGCCAACTCGGCTCCTTCATTCATTGAATCAGATGGCTCATTCATCACAAAGCCCACTGATATTGCAAACTACTTTAATGACTTTTTCCATTGGCAAGATAAGCAAACTTAAGGATGACATGCCAGCAACAAATGCTGACACTACACATCCAGGTATATCGGAACAAATTATGAAAGATAGGAATTGTACTTTTGAATTCTGTAAAGTCAGTGTGGAAGAGGTGAAAAAATGTTGTTGTCTAACAACAATGACAAGCTGTCGGGGTCTGACAATTTGGATGGAAAACGACTGAGGATAATAGCAGACGATATTGCCACTCCTATTTGCCACATCTTCAATCTTCAAAGCTCAAGTCATTCCGCTACCCAAGAATAGTAAAGCCCCCTTTACTGGCTCAAATAGCCGACCAATCAGCCTGTTACCAACCCTTAGTAAACTTCTGGAAAAAATGGTATTTGACCAGATACAATGCTATTTCACAGTAAACAAATTGACAACAGAATTTCAGCATGCGTATAGGGAAGCACAGCATTTACACAAATGACTGATGATTGGCTGAGAGAAATTGATGATAAAATTATTGTGGGGGCTGTCTTGTTCGACTTCAGTGCAGCTTTTGACATTATCGATCATAGTCTGCTGCTGGAAAAACGTATGTGTTATAGCTTTACACCCCCTGCTATAATAGGGATAAAGTGTCACATCTGCTCCTGCCACACCCTCTAGTGCTCATCCTGTGTCTCCTTGACCTGCCGCCACCCCCCCCAGTGCTCTCTCCCTCTCTGTGTGTGTGTGTCTGATTGTGTGGGCGGAGACAGGTGTGCTGGAGTCAGAGCAGATCCCCACCAGCTGCAACCTGTTCCATAATCAAGACCTCTACATATACTCAGTCCTGCCTCTTCCATGCTGCCAGATCGTGATCTCTGCTCAGTCAGTATACAGTTTCTAGCCATTTGTTACTGTTTAGATCCTGTTATTCTGTTGTGCCTGTTTTCCTTGCCTGACACGATTTTCCTCTCCACTACAGTTTTGCCCGCTCTAACTCTGGTCCCTGTCTCCAGTCCCATATCTCGTCATCCTGCTACTCTGTCCTGGATTCCCCACTCTACTGCTCCCTTGGATTACCCTCCGGACCTGCTTACCCTGTCCCAACCCCTCTCGCTCCAGCCTCAGCACCTGGTTTCCTGCAACCCACCCGAGCTTCCCCTGGCCTGCAATCCATCTCCCCCCTGTGTTTCAATAATAACCTTGGTTACTTCATCCCAGTCTCCTCGTTTGAGTCTGCTCTTGGGTTTCCCTGTTCCACCCCTCGTAACATAAAGAGTTACTTGTCTAACAGAAGGGTGTTCTTTAATGGAAGCCTCTCAAATATAATCCAGTTAGAATCAGGAATTCCCCAGGGTAGCTGTTTAGGCCCCTTGCTTTTTTAAATTTTTACTAATGACATGCTACTGACTTTGAGTAAAGCCAGAGTGTCTATGTATGCGGATGACTCAACACTATACACGTCAGCTACTACAGCGACTGAAATGACTGCAACACTCAACAAAGAGTGACTACTGTTCAGTTGTGTGGTCAGGTGCCACAAGAAAGGACTTAGGAAAATTGCAATTGGCTCAGAACAGGGCAGCACGGCTGGCCCTTGAATGTACACAGAGAGCTAATATTAATAATATGCATGTCAATCTCTCCTGGTTGAAGTGGAAGAGAGATTGACTTCATCACTACTTTTATTTATGAGAGGTATTGACATGTTGATTGCACCGAGCTGTCTGTCTAAACTACTGGCACACAGCCCGGACACCCATGCATACCCCACAAGACAGAGTTCCATGTAGCCATGGCTCTAAGTAGTACTGTGTGCCACCCATAGTCTGTTCTTGACTTGGGGATTGTGAAGAACGCTTTGGAGGCATGTATTGTGGGGTACTGTATGCATGGGTGTCCGAGCTGTGTGCTAGTAGTTTAAACAGACAACTCGGTGCATTCAGCATGTCAACACTTCTTACAAAAACAAGTAGTGATGAAGTCAATCTCTCCTCCACTTTGAGCCATGAGAGATTTACATGCATATTATTAATGTTAGCTCTCCGTGTACATTTAAGGGCCAGCCGTGCTGCCCTGTTCTGAGCCAACTGTAATTTTCCGAGGTCCCTCTCTGTGGCACCTGACCACACAACTGAACAGCAGTCCAGGTGCGACAAAACTAGAGCCTGTGGCTTTGAAAAACAGAAGCATATGCAGAAAAGTACCTCATACCTACAGTAAAATATGGTGGTGCACCTGTTATGGGGCTATTTTCCTTCCACTGGTCCTAAGCCCTTGTTAAGGTCAACGGCATAATGAACTTTACCCAGTACCAGGAAATTTTAGCCAGAAACCTGGTTGCCTTGGCCAGGAGGCTGACACTTGGCCACAAGTGGATCTTCCAGCAAGACAATTACCCAAAGCACACATCAGAATTCACTAAGAAATGGTTAATTGACCACAAAATCAACATTTTGTAATGGCCACCTCAGTCTCCGGACTTGAAACCCCATTGAAAACATGTGGTTTCAATTGAAGAGGGCACTCCATAAGCGCAGACGAAGGATATCAAGAATCTGGAATGATTCTGTATGGAGGAGTGGTCTAAGATCGCTCTCAACGTGTTCTCCAATCTCATAAAACATTTTTATAAAAAGGCTCAGTGTCGTTATCCTCACAACGGTAGGGTGCTGGAGTACTGAAAACAGGGGTACCAATAGTTTTCACCCCTATCTTTTTTTAGATTGTTTTATTTTTTTTAAATTACTTTTTTAACAAAATCTTTCTCTGAGCAATTGTATTAGTATAAAAATATATAATTTCCCCATTTGTTTTGCATACAGTATACAGTAGCTCAGTATTTGTACAATTTATTTTATAACATATTTTTTGCTCATCTTTATTTTACTAGGCAAGTCAGTTAAGAACACATTCTTATTTACAATGACGGCCTACACTGGCCAAACCCAGACGATGCTGGGCCAATTGTGCGCCGTCCTTTGGAACTCCCAATCACGGCCAGTTGTGATACAGCCTAGATCGAACCAGGGTGTCTGTAGTGACACCTCTAGCACTGAGATGCAGTGCCTTAGACCGCTGCGCCAATTGGGAGCCAATAATGATGGACCCCACTGCGTCTCGTTTTTCCAACAAATATATTAACATGTCATTGCGTCATCATGTTTTACTACAAAAGGTAAAGGGGTACTAATTGTTGCCAGGTGTAATTTTCAATACACTAACTTAGGTGGAGGATCCCTTGGAGAGGGGAGAATTACTTTTAATTAGTAACTTTTTAAAATACTTTTATAATCAATTACAAAAGTACTTTTTAAATAGATTATAAGCGGAAGTAACATTTCTATTTTGTCTGTGTATGCACTGAACATTTACGACAGCTCATTTTATGATCAATTATCTACCCTGACAATAGATTTAGCTGACATATGACTAATAATTGGTGGCAATTTTTATTCAGTTTGGAAGCACAGACTTGACAGATCAGGGCAGACTGAGGGGAGAGACCAGCATCTTGCCCTTTTGGCATTACGGAAATGGGCAAATGAGGCGGTGGTTGATGATTAATGGCAAATTATGAATCCTTCCTTTTGAAATGTTATCCTTTTCTCCTCTCGACATAAATCCTTCACCCGTTTAGACTGTTTTCACTTCAAAGGGCCTATTCAAATAAGTGAATGTATAGATCTATTACCCATGGCCCTCTCCAACCATCGAGACATGCTTTGCAGAGACTTTATCATTAATCACAACAAGCATGCAGCACGTTGGCGGTTTAACCCATCATTGCTCCAGATTACACATTTAAAAAGGAATTTGAAGAACAATTACTAGAATTCATTAGCATTAACCAACCATCAGCGTGTGGGACCCCTGTATGCTGTGGGATGCAGTGAAGGGCTTCATTAGGGATAGGTCCGTAGCATTCGCATTGGGTCTCAACAAAGCGCAAACCATAGAGTACTACAGCTCAAAACAAAACTGTCACAATTGGAAGCAAGTATCTGCACATCTGCACTACCTCAGACCAAATATTTACTGGGATGAATCTTGTCCTGGAGGCAGAGCTGAGCGGTTTCCGCTTGATGGGCCGGCCGCAAAGTCAAAATTGGCTATGTTAAAACATTTATGAAAAGAAAATTTGCTTTTTGGTCTTAGTTTAAGGTTAGGGTTAGGCACAGTGCTAGCAGTGTGGTTAAGGTTAGGGTTAAGGTTAGGTTTTATGACTTTGTGGCTAGGCCAGCAAGTGACCACCCTGCAGAGTTGCCTCCAGGACAAGATCTATCCCAATAAATGCCAACCTGCAAATTTCAGGTTTACAATCGAAGTTACCTGCTGCAGTGTATCTCCGAGTTCTGTGCTCAGGTCTTTTGCCGCCAGTTGCTAAAGTGCAGAGGCCTGCCTGCCGTTCCGCCATAGATGGAGCCCCATCTGTACAAAAGCCCACCATTCAATTCCATGGTATCTGTTTTTCATCAATATAGCCACGCAGCACACTGAACATCCATCCCCTGTGCCGTTTCATGCTCGGGAATCGTGAGACAGAACAATATGTCCTCGTGAATAGCATCCCACGTCATGTATAGCGAACCAAAGTCAATGTATGGGCATCTCAGCCCTCACATCTAATGTCCATTTGGAGAGCATAAGCTGGGGAGTTTCTGAGTCGTTCAGTCAGTTTCCTCTTGTTGCTAGCAGTAGCATAAATCATTTGTTTAATAGTGTTATCTGACAAAGGTATTGATGTGAGTCTCTGTGCCTCTGCCTCCCCACACATTGTTTTCACCATAGCTCTATGTACAGTGGGGCAAAAAAAGTATTTAGTCAGCCACCAATTGTGCAACTTCTCCAATTGTGCAATTATGGTGGAAAATAAGTATTTGGTCAATAAAAAAAGTTTATCTCAATACTTTGTTATATACCCTTTGTTGGCAATGACAGAGGTCAAACGTTTTCTGTAAGTCTTCACAAGGTTTTCACACACTGTTGCTGGTATTTTGGCCCATTCCTCCATGCAGATCTCCTCTAGAGCAGTGATGTTTTGGGGCTGTTGCTGGGCAACACGGACTTTCAACTCCCTCCAAAGATTTTCTATGGGGTTGAGATCTGGAGACTGGCTAGGCCACTCCAGGACCTTGAAATGCTTCTTACGAAGCCACTCCTTCGTTGCCCGGGCGGTGTGTTTGGGATCATTGTCATGCTGAAAGACCCAGCCACGTTTCATCTTCAATGCCCTTGCTGATGGAAGGAGGTTTTCATTCAAAATCTCACGATACATGGCCCCATTCATTCTTTCCTTTACACGGATCAGTCGTCCTGGTCCCTTTGCAGAAAAACAGCCCCAAAGCATGATGTTTCCACCCCCGTTCTTCACAGTAGGTATGGTGTTCTTTGGATGCAACTCAGCATTCTTTGTCCTCCAAACACGACGAGTTGAGTTTTTACCAAAAAGTTATATTTTGGTTTCATCTGACCATATGACATTCTCCCAATCTTCTTCTGGATCATCCAAATGCTCTCTAGCAAACTTCAGACGGGCCTGGACATGTACTGGCTTAAGCAGGGGGACACGTCTCGCACTGCAGGATTTGAGTCCCTGGCGGCGTAGTGTGTTACTGATGGTAGGCTTTGTTACTTTGGTCCCAGCTCTCTGCAGGTCATTCACTAGGTCCCCCCGTGTGGTTCTGGGATTTTTGCTCACCGTTCTTGTGATCATTTTGACCCCACGGGGTGAGATCTTGCGTGGAGCCCCAGATCGAGGGAGATTATCAGTGGTCTTGTATGTCTTCCATTTCCTAATAATTGCTCCCACAGTTGATTTCTTCAAACCAAGCTGCTTACCTATTGCAGATTCAGTCTTCCTAGCCTGGTGCAGGTCTACAATTTTGTTTCTGGTGTCCTTTGACAGCTCTTTGGTCTTGGCCATAGTGGAGTTTGGAGTGTGACTGTTTGAGGTTGTGGACAGGTGTCTTTTATACTGATAACAAGTTCAAACAGGTGCCATTAAGACAGGTAACGAGTGGAGGACAGAGGAGCCTCTTAAAGAAGAAGTTACAGGTCTGTGAGAGCCAGAAATCTTGCTTGTTTGTAGGTGACCAAATACTTATTTTCCACCATAATTTGCAAATAAATTCATTAAAAATCCTACAATGTGATTTTCTGGATTTTTTTTTCTCATTTTGTCTGTCATAGTTGAAGTGTACCTATGATGAAAATTACAGGCCTCTCTCATCTTTTTAAGTGGGAGAACTTGCACAATTGGTGGCTGACTAAATACTTTTTGCCCCACTGTATGTGTGTCCAGTATGAAGGAAGTTAGAGATTGTTTCCCCAATGTTAACTAGCGTTAGCGCAATGACTGGATGTCTATTGTATCTACTAAGCGAATCCTTTCGGTCAGCACTCAACACTGTTGACTGGAAGTTGAGGTCCCACGTTCGGTAGTGTTAACCTTGCAGTTCGCCTGAGAACAGTGAAGCAGGAAGACGGGGATCAAGTCATGCTGAGGAAAGCTTAGAGAACGCAGTTTCCAATCAATGTGAAGTCTTTGCTGCCCTCCCAAGCAAAAAGGCAATAACTGCTCATAGAGTGGAACTGAGAAAAATGGCTTCAAAGTTTTTTAATTGTCCAGTCAAATGAATTCTAGTGAGATCATTGGAGATGTAATGATCTGTTGCCTTACAATGAGTATTTTTTTAAATTCATGTTGACCCTGACCTCTGACATGACCTTTGACCCTTAAACGGCAGTTACTGCCTTCTTCTTTGGCATGATATGTTATAAAATTGCAGGGAAATACCAAAACAAAGAGCAGTATCTGCAATTTTAATTTGTTAGTTTACTATACTTCTCATTTATGCTATTAATAAAAGAGCAGTGTAATTACTGACAGTGTAACAGAGTTGAAACGGCATCCTTTGTGTGTCTTCCGCTAAGATACCAGTTGAATTTACATAGAGATGTAGGTTCTGCATTAGTCACATTACATACTGTGTTTGACAAGTAGCCCATGTCTTGTTATAAGAATACATGTTAAAAGCAGCACTGCAATTATTTGAATTACATGAAATGATTACCTGTCTTGTAATATATAATGATGGAACATGATAGAAATATGACGTAGGGTAATACAAATTATAAAAAATGACCAGGAGGTTGCTAATAAAAACATTTTATTTGTATGTTTTCAAATGACACTTTTGAATGAATAAATAAATTACAGCTTTAAGAGTACATTTTAAACATATTTACATGTTCATATTCATAAGAGGATGCAAATTACATTTAGCTACAATTGATCAAATGCTGAATAGTTACATTTAATTTTTAAGTAACATTTAATTTTTAAGTAAAACTTCTTCAGTGCTCTTCCATATCACTCCTCATCCTCAGCAATGCTGTTTACAGCCAAGGCATTCCAGAACTGCCTTCAATTTGCAGGCATCAGAGGACACAGCTTGGTGATTATGTCCATTTTCTTGGACTCTTCTATCCCTCTATCCTGTGTACGTAGTATATGTGTACGTCGAGGGTGTCTCTAGAGTGACTTTCTTCATGATGAAGTCAAGCTCTGTGAAGTCCTTTTCTTCATGGGATACTTTGTAGAAGAGGCTCCTGGATCCACTCCTCAACTGGATCTCAGCCATCTCTGCCAGCTTTGGTGCTGCTGCCTTCTTCAGCTTGACGATGGAATGGCCAGCTTTCCATGCCAGGATGTTTTCCTTTTTCATTTCCACCACCTCGCCTGCATTGGAAGTTGCAACCACATGGAGGAAGTCCCCGAAGTCGTACACCACACCTCCAGGTCGAGCTTTCATTTCCTGTTCCACGCCATGGTGGAAACTGTCTGCACTCATGAAGGTGTGTCCTGGCTCGAAGAACTTGAGGGTGATGTCCTCCATCAAAGTTGAGTCAGCATTTACAACACTCACCAGTGATGTTAGCAGGCACCAGTTTTTGTTTTGTGAAGTGCAGTTATCCACCCAATACACTGCATTCTTGACATCTCTCTCCCTTTCCAGTGCTGTTACATAAGATGAAGTAATCTCCTGGCCTTCCAACCAGCTGTTCCTTCATGCCATACCACTGAGATTGTTTTCTTCTTTTGAGACTTCTTTCCAATGGTGGTGAATGTCTCGATAGGCAACGATTCTTGTGAACAATGCTGTTTCCACACCTCTCATGCGAGCGAGCATGATGACTTTTTTCATATCAACGCTCCTCACAGACCAGTCCTCAGGCCAATCTTTCTGTGCATCAGCCTGGTAATGGCTTCTGCTCTGCAGACTTCTTATGCTCCTCATATTTCCTACATTGCATGCAGTCGGGGTTGGGGATGGTGAATTCAGGTGCTGCATGGCTGTTGTCTTGGCAGGCATGGGTCTCCATGGCCTCATTCTCCCTGTGCTCCATCTTCAGATGATGACGCTGCACCAAACAGAGCTCGCACTCCTCCTCTCCAAGCTTCACAAAGCTGATGTTCCTTCTCTTTACCGCCTTGCAATAAGTTTCGTAACCACAGCTGGCATCATCCTTGTAGTCATTATGCATGAACCGAAAATTAACGTCACTAGGGAGGTAGAGGGGCATGCTCTCGTCTGTAGTGGCTGATTTGGGGATGGAAGGACTCAATGTGTTGCAGGATTGGATTCATGTTCAATTTGCTCGCTGAAGCTTTCTTTCCCCTATGATCCTTTGGTGGAATCAGTTTGGTGGTGATTGACTTGCCCATCATCGTGACAATCAGCCTGTCATTTTTGGGGTGGCAAGCACAATGTTGTCAGAAAAAAACCTTTGCACACCTGTTGTGCAGAACCGCTCTGGTTTGGAAGATGGTACAGAAACCATCTTCTAAACCAACTGTCCCGCCAACAGTGATATTTTTCTTAGATTGCTGTGCCACCATGTGAAAGATCCATGGCCTCTTCTCCTTATACTTCATCTCCTAATACTTTTCCCATATTACCTTTTGCCTACCCTCTGAAATATTCTGAGTACATTGCCTCTTGCATTTGGGACCACATGGCTTACCCATTGGTGGAATCTTGGATTTCTTGTTTGATAGGTGTTCTGGAGTTGTGTCCAGGGGCTCAGCTGCCACTTGTGCTGGAACATCCAACTCTGAAGGTGGATGATAATCTTCATCATCATCATTGGCAATTGATTTCTCATCTGATAGACTGATGTCTAAAGAGTCAGAGACCACCCACTGGTTCTCTATTTCTTCAAATAGTGTTGACACTGTGACTTCAGTTAAAGGGGGTAGATCAGGAATCTTTGTTGGAATGTGGCCCTCAAACTCAACTGAAATAAACAGAGCAAATAATCAGGGACATGCATCCTAATGATTCTATTCTGTCATGGATGATAATAATCAATACTGACATTTTCTGGTGTGCAAACATATGATCATAATCCTTTTCGGTTATTCTATAATATAGGATATAATCAATGTTGATTTTATCTTGTGCAAACATTATCATAATAATTTTCACTGTCATATAACTCAGTTGTTTACAAATAAAAATACAAACAAATTGCATGGATGGACATTGACAGGAATAAAACCTAGTATTGACATGGTTGTACTGTCCTAATACACCCTCACATGGCAACTTTGATCCGCATAGATGCCAATCATCTAGACCACAAGGATTGGTGGAAGTCATGCAAAACTGTTTTTTCCCCATTCATGTAATGATGGCACTGAAGCAGACACACTGAGCACACATTTGGCACACATTGGTACTAATTACATATGCCACCAACAAAAGGGATGGTTACAATTTGGGATTTTAACTTTCCTGACCGGGACAGTCAAGCAATACTGGAATATAAAAGAAAACCAGAAACCCTGAACATGTGAGTAGATATATTAATAATGAGCTAGCAATGCTGTGTGTGCTCATCCGGAAAACGAGTGTGCGTGGGTTTTGACAATTCAGTATGGGGTGCACGTCCAACTGACCGTCAGCTGGCTAGAGATTGTGTGTGTGGTGTAATGTTACTGATTCAAATAACCCATGGAATGTCAGAATACAACTATAGGGATTATACTAATTCTATGTGTAATAGATTTAAGCTAGTATAAACTGCTGATCGTCTCTTATGGGAGCATGTAGCACAAATCTATTACTTCATGCTAATGCTAGCTAGCTAGGTTTTGACGTTTTGGTAGGGCGCGTAAGTTTTAGCTAGGTGGCTGTCACTGGCTAGAAATCGTGTGTATGGTGTACTGATTCAAAGAAACCATCAGATGAAATTTCAGAATATACTTCATTATATGGCTAATAGATTGAAGTTAGTATCAATTGCAGATCTCCTCTTATGAGAGCAGGTAGCATTGTTAGTCTATGCACGCTAGCTAGTTAGCTAGCTAATTAATTTTGATCTCAGATCTACTTAGCTAGCTAGTTCTTACCAGTGTCTGGATGTCGGCGTTTCAGAGCAAGTACAACCATCATTTCCCCCTGGGAATGCTGTGCCATGGTGTTGTATCCCTAGATTACCAATGTATATGTGTGTAGCTGTCAGTCAGTGTCATACAGGTTCGATTGCATCACTATCAGAATAAAATTATATGAAACCATGGTAAAATGCAGTAACTGCAGCCAAGGGCAGGTTGAAACGAAGGTAAAACTGCCATTTACCTCCCTTTCACAGTAACTTTTTGCAGTTACTGCTAATACGACCACCATTTTCTTCCAAACACAATACAATAGAGGCAGGATACTTGTCCACATGATTAAGCATGCATTTAATGTAACAAAAATTACATTAACTCATGTTCGACCAAATTAGCAGTTACTGCCTTTTTGCTTGGGAGGGCAGTATGCTAGCATATACCCATAGACTTCCAATAATTTAATTACGCTAGCGCTAGTTGGCAATTTCCTTCAAACTGCACGCTGAGACATAAAAATGGTATTCATGAGTTCATCTGACTGTGGGGAAGTAGATAAAGGGCTTAAATGACAAAATCCCGAAGTACGCATTTAAGGCAAAAGCGAAAAGGAAACCCAGCTTCCCAGTGGCGTGAGCCTACCAGACGAGCTAAATGCCTTCTACGCTCGCTTCAAGGCTAGCAACACTGAACCATGTATGAGAGCTCCAGCTGTTACAGACGACTGTGTGATCACACCCTCCATAGCCTATATGAGTGAGACCATTAAACAGGTTAACATTCACAAGGGCAATACTTATTACCAGGACGTTTACTCTGAGCATGTGCTGACCAGATGGCAAGTGTCTTCACTGACATTGTCAACCTCTCCTTGACCCAGTCTATAATACCTACACGTTTCAAGCAGACCACCATAGTAACCTGTCTAAATGACTATCGGTGCACTATCAGGGTACTCACATCTGTAGCCATGAAAGGCTGGTCATGCCTCACATCACCACCATCATCCCAGACACCCTGGACCAACTCCAATTCACATACCGCCCCAACAGATGGATCTCTGTTGCACTCCACGCCGCCCTTTCCCACCTGGACAAAAGGAACACCTGTGAGAATGCTGTTCATTGACCACAGCTCAGTGTTCAACACCATAGTGCCCTCCAAGCTCATCACTAAGCTAAGGAACCTGGGACTGAACACCTCCCTCTTCAACTGGATCCTGGACTTCCTTATGGCTGCACCCAGGTAGTGAGAGTAGGCAACAACACATCTGCCACGCTGACCCTCAACACAGTGGGCCCTCAGGGATGCATGCTTAGTCCCCTCCTGTACTCCCTGTTGACCCACGACTGCGTGGCTGTGCACGACTCCAAACGACTCCAACGATGAGACAGCCTATAGGGAGGATGTCAGAGACCTGGCAATGTGGTGCCAGGACAACAACCTCTCCCTCTAGAGCCAAACTGTTATAGACCTATATCCATCCTGCCCTGCCTTTCTAAAGTCTTCGAAAGCCAAGTTAATAAACAGATCACTGACCATTTCGTAACCCACCGTACCTTCTCCGCTGTGCAATCTGGTTTCCGAGCTGCTCACGGGTGCACCTCAGCCACGCTCAAGGTACAAAACGATATCATAACCGCCATCGATAAAAGACAGTACTGTGCAGCCCTCTTCATCGATCTGGCCAAGGCTTTCGACTCTGTCAATCACTGCATTCTTATCGGCAGACTCAATAGCCTTGGTTTCTCAAATGACTGCCATGCCTGGTTCACCAACTACTTCTCAGATAGAGTTCAGTGTGTCAAATCGGAGGGCCTGTTGTCCGGACCTCTGGCAGTCTCTATGGGGGTGCCACAGGGCTCAATTCTCGGGCCGACTCTTTTCTCTGTATATATCAATGATGTTGCTCTTGCTGCTGGTGATTCTCTGATCCACCTCTACGCAGAAGACATCATTCTGTATACATCTGGCCCTTCTTTGGACACTGTGCTAACAAACCTCCAAACGAGCTTCAATGCCATACAACACTCCTTCCGTGGCCTCCAACTGCTCATAAACGCTAGTAAAACCAAATGCATGCTCTTCAACCGTTCGTTGCCCGCACCCGCACGCCGACTAGCATCACTACTCTAGACGGTTCTGACTTAGAATATGTGGACAACTACAAATACCTAGGTGTCTGGCTAGACTGTAAACTCTCCTTCCAGACTCATATTAAACATCTCCAATCCCAAAAAACTAAATCTAAATCTAGAATTGGCTTCCTATTTCCCAACAAAGCCTCCTTCACTCACGCCGCAAAACATACCCTCGTAAAACTGACTATCCAACCGATCCTCGACTTCGGCGATGTCATTTACAAAATAGCTTCCAATACTCTACTCAGCAAACTGGATGCAGTCTATCACAGTGCCATCCGTTTTGTCACCAAAGCCCCTTATACCACCCACCACTGCGACCTGTATGCTCTAGTCGGCTGGCCCTCGCTACATATTCGTTGCGAGACCCACTGGCTCCAGGTCATCTATAAGTCTATGCTAGGTAAAGCTCCGCCTTAACTCAGCTCACTGGTCACGATAACAACACCCACCCGTAGCACACGCTCCAGCAGGTATATCTCACTGGTCGTCCCCAAAGCCAACACCTCCTTCAGCAGCCTTTCCTTCCAGTTCTCTGCTGCCAATGAATGGAACGAATTGCAAAAATCGCTGAAGCTGGAGACTTATATTTCTCTCCCTAACTTTAAACATCAGCTATCTGAGCAGCTAACCGATCGCTGCAGCTGTACATACCCCATCTGTAAATAGCCCACCCAATCTACCTACCTCATCCCCATATTGTTTTTATTTACTTTACTGCTCTTTTGCACACCAGTATTTCTACTTGCACATCATCATCTGCTCATCTATCACTCCGGTGTTAATTTGCTAAACTGTAATTACTTCGCTACTATGGCCTATTTATTGCCTTACCTCCTCAATCCATTTGCACACACTGTATATAGACTCTCTTTTTTTTCTATTGTGTTATTGACTGTACGCTTGTTTATTCCATGTGTAACTCTGTGCTGTTGTTTGTGTCGCACTGCTTTGCTTTATCTTGGCCAGGTTGCAGTTGTAAATGAGAACTTGTTCTCAACTAGTCTACCTGGTTAAATAAAGGTGAAAAAATAATAAAAGAATAATAATCAGCTAGACAAAGGAGCTGATCATAGACTACCGGAAATGAAGGGCAGAGCATGCCCCCATTCACATCAAAGGGGCTGCAGTGGAGTGGGTCGAGAGCTCCTTTGTGTCCACATCACTAAGGACCTATCATGGTCCAAACACACCAACAGTCGTGAAGATTGCACGACAATGCCTCTTCCCCCTCAGGAGGCTAAAAAGATTTGGCATGGGCCCTCAGATCCTCAAAATGTTCTACAGCAGCACCATTGAGAGAATTGTGACTGGCTGCATCACCGCTTGGTATGGCAACTGCTTGGCTGGCTCTATGCACACTCACTGGACTCTACCCACACACTCACACATATCACACACACACACACACACACACACACACACATTGACACCACACACACACTCACACATAGACACACTTTCACACTCTTCACATACGCTGCTGCTACTGTGTTTATTATCTATCCTGATTGCCTAGCCACTTTTACCCCTACCTACATGTACATATTGCCGCAATTACCTCAACTACCTCACACCCCTGCACATTGATTCTATACCGGTGCTCCTTGTATATAGTCGTGTTATTGTTATTTTATTGTGTTACTATTTCCTTTTTTATTTTTGTGAATTTTTTTCACTTTTTAACTCTGGATTGTTTGGAAAGGGCTCGTAAGTAAGTATTTCACGGTAAAGTCTATACCTGTTGTATTCTGCGTATGTGACAAATACAATTTTATTTGATATCATACTAATTGGAGCTTCCTGCATATATGTTTACTATGTTACATCTACTACTGAGTCCAGGTTGCAATAATAGGGCGCCAACAGCTGGTCATTGGGAAAAATACAATCTAGGCACACTGTTAATTAAACTAAGAGTAGGCTATCAATAAAGAGTTGTCTTGAATATAAAACAGGTAATACAGTGGATGTATCTGAGACTAGAGATGAATTACAGATGAATTTCCCTCTTTTAAACAAGTCTAATCTTCCACAATAACCAGGCTTCAATGTCTACTCTATACGAAGGATATTGGGACATGGGGCTGTTACAATTTGTAATGCTGGTGTCATAAGGTTTCTAAAAAAACATAGTAATTTAGTAATGATTGTGTAGCCCATGCTAATTTTGACAGTCACTAACTTCTTTACACTAATTGTATGGGTTGAGAGTTTGTTGATCTCGCTCTCTTTCCACCTTACTTTGTAGAGAGTGCCGACGAACTGTGAAGCCGAAAGAAACTTAGAAGAAAATTAGAAATATTGAAAGTTGATAACTGAACTTAAACGTAGAAAAAAAGTTGTAAAGTATTTACACTGAGTATACAAAAGATTAATAACACCTGCTCTTTCCATGACATAGACTGACAGGTGAAAGCTATGATCCCTTATTGATGTCACTTGTTAAATCAACTTAAATCAGTGTAGATGAAGGGGAGGAGCCAGGTTAAAGAAGGATTTTTAAGCCTTGAGACAATTGAGACATGGATTGTGTATGTGTGCCATTCAGATGGGCAAGACAAAACATGTAAGTGCCTTTGAATGGGGTATGGTAGTATGTGCCAGGCGCACCAGTTTGTGTCAAGAACTGCAACATTGCTAGGTTTTTCACGCTCAACAGTTTCCCGTGTGTATCAAGAATGGTCCACCACCAAAAGGACATCCAGCCAACTTGACACAGCTGTGGGAAGCATTGAAGTCAACATGTGCCAGCATCCCTGTGGAATGCTTTCGACACCTTGTAGAGTCCATGCCCCGACGAATTGAAGCCGTCCTGAGGGCAAAAAGGAGGGTGCAACACAATATTATGAAGACGTTCATAATATTTGGTATTCTTAGTGTATTTTCAACTAAAGAAGAATCAAGTGCTCAAGGATATCAGTGTGCTAAACCAGAAGGGAATTGAGATATATTTTCCATTGATGTTTGTGAACAGAGAATCCTAACTGGTTTTGTACCCCCTCCTTTTGATTCTACGTCACCAGCACCACCTGCCATCTTCTACAATCTACTTTGCCATCTAAAGAGGCTTGTCGTCAATAGCTTCTACAATCATCATTATCGTCGCCTCTTCTCTCTAGAGAGAGATATTTGACTGGTACATTGTGGTAGGAACTGAACTGAGACAATTGAGGGCACTGACTTACATTTTTATTGGGTACCCAGTTTATTATTTTTGATTAACTTATTGGATAAAACTGTATTGTTATGAATGAATGGTCATTGCAGTTGTGATACTCTGGTGTTGTGTATTGATCTTGAACATGAAAAAAGATAATGAAAAAACTAATGTTTTCAATTATAGATAAACTTCCATTTAAAATGCATACCCCTGCGTCCTTGCAGTATTCTTCCTTCAGTAGATATTGAATGTTATCCTTTGCCTTACTAGATAACATTGCTTTAGAAACCAGTCTCATTTCAAACCTAAATAGACTGTATGCACATCATACATAGTAACTCTAAAGTAGTTCCTAGTGTGTTACAATTGAATAGGAACCTACAACCCAATTTAAAAAAGAAATGTAATTCATTCAACTAACAAAACATATATGCCCTATTTGCATATGCTTATTGTGACTGGAGATTAGAATGTTTGGATGACATCTAAGAAATAGTAATAATAGCAGGAGGAGAGAATCCACACACACACTCCATTCGGACTGTCTGCCCCGCAAGCCACGCCAGTCTGGTTATTATGCTTTTGTTCTTGCGGAGCGGCTGAGGTTCCTTCCCTTCCATAATCCACAGATCGATATCTTTCATTTGCAAACGAAGGCATTTACTTCATTAATTTATGAGAACCCCTTAGGCTACAGAATAATATCCTTGCTCTATACATATGTGTTATACAATTGTTGATGCGCAGGCTACAGGCTTGCCTACACAAAGGAAATGTATCCCCATAGAACACGATGTCCATGTCATAGGGAGGGACGTAGCTTACATTACACGTGAAGTAGGCAACTTTAACATGTGCGCTACAGAATATGCAAACAAACAAACCCATGTAAACAATGCGAATGTAGGCCATCTTACCTTGCTCAATCAACAGACACACATACCTTTAAAAAATCGACCATAAATATCCTACCCATACAGTAAAGTTCACTGACTGTACACACACATCCACCGCACGCTACTCACCGTTCCTTCTCCTGATCGTGTTGCTTATAATAGAATGAGGTGGATATAGCATTGATGAACTGTATAGCCTATCTGCAATAAAACCCAGTCTATATCATTGTTGATTTTTTAGTCTGCACTGACCAAACAGGCATTTTGGTGCAGTTGTGCGATGCGCCAGCGACCTATCCTGCGGGAGTCATTCCAGGAGCATGCATGCTCGCCCCCGTGTTGTTTTGACGAGATGCAAGCCACTGTACCAGACGCCGTGCGTGTTTTGCGTCTGTGAGCGTGTACGCGCGTATTGGTGTCTGGTGTTGTAGGGTGGATGAGATAAACGTTCTCATTCAAGCACGGCAAGTTTAGGCCTATATGCTTATATTTAAAGGTCCAATGCAGCCGTTTTTATCTCAATATCAAATCATTTCTGGGTAACAATAAAGTGCCTTACTGTGATTGTTTTCAATTAAAATGATCAGAAATTAACAAAAATAACTGAGCAAATACAATTTATCAAGCAAGAATTTTGCTATGACTGTCACAAAAATAACTTAGCAAATACAATTTATCAAGCAAGAATTTTGCTATGACTGTCAGGGAGTGGTCTGAGAAAGGGACCTAATTGGAGGAGCCTAATGGGAGGGATATGTAACCTGAAAATTAGCTGTTATTGGCAGAGAGAATGGCAAAGTCTCTTTGTTATTGGTTTATTAACTTATTTGGCCCAAAACCCAACCAAGCCGCTCAAGCTGAAATATCGGGTGGTCTTTTCAAAAAGCTCTTACACTAAATATGCATTTTCAGAATTTTCATTGTGGAAATATATATAAAACACAGGAAAAATCTTGTTTTTGACTGCATTTCCCCTTCAATTTTAAGCACTCTTCTATAATTTATTGTTAAACTACACACTTTGTCATCTCATAGCCTACGTACAGTGCAAGACCCCTTAGATTTGTGCGTATTTGGTATATGTTGTGTAAATTGTTAGATATTAATTGTTTGATATTACTGCACTGTCGGAGCTAGACACACAAGCATTTCGCTACACCCGCAATAACATCTGCTAATCACGTGTATGTGACCAATAACATTTGATTTGATTGGACTTTTTCCACATTTAGTTACGATACAGCCTTATTCTAAAATGGATTAAATAAAAACTTTTCCTCGGCAATCTACACAAAATAGCCCAATATGACAAAGCGACAACAGGTTTTATAAATTTTAGCAAATTTATAAAAAGTCAAAAAACATAAATACCTTATTTACATAATTATTCAGACTATTTGCTATGAGACTCGAAATTGAGCTCAGATGAATCCTGTTTCCATTGATCATCCTTGAGATGTTTTTCAGCTTGATTGGATTCACCTGTGGTAATTTCAATTGATTGGACATAATTTGGAAAGGCACACACCTGTCTATACAATGTCTCACAGTTGACAGTGCATGTCAGAGCAAAAACCAAACCATGAGGTCGAAGAAATTGTCCGTAGAGCTACGAGACAGGTTTGTGTCGAGGCACAGATCTGGGGAAGGGTTCCAAAACATTTCTTCAGCATTGAAGGTTCCAAAGAATACAGTGGTGTCCATCATTCTTAAATGGAAGAAGTTTGGAACCACCAAGACTCTTCCTAGAGCTGGCCGCCTGACCAAACTGAGCAATCGAGGGAGAAGGGCCTTGGTCAGGGAGGTAACCAAGAACACAATGGTCACTCTGACAGAGCTTCAGAGTTCCTCTGTGGAGATGGGAGAATCTTCCAGAATGACACCCATCTCTGCAGCACTCCACCAATCAGGCCTTTACGGTGGAGTGGCCAGATGGAAGCCACTCCTCAGTAAAAGGCACATGACAGCCCAATTGGAGTTTGCCAAAAGGCCCCTAAAGACTCTCAGACCATGAGAAAATGGATTCTCTGGTCTGTTGAAACCAAGATCGAACTCTTTGGTCTGAATGCCAAGCGTCACATCTGGAGGAAACCTGGCATCATCCCTACGGTGAAGCATGTGGTGGCAGCATCATACTGTGGGGATGTTTTTCAGTGGCAGGGACTGGGAGACTAGTCAGAATCAAGGGAAAGATGAACGAGCAAAGTACAGAGAGATACTTGATGAAAACGTGCTCCAGAGCATTCAGGACCTTAGACTGGGGCGAAGGTTCACCTTCCAACAGAACAACGACCCTAAGCACACAGCCAAGACAATTCAGGAGAGGTTTCGGGACAAGTCTCTGAATGTCTTTGAGTGGTCCAGCCAGAGCCCGGACTTGAACCCGATCGAACAACTCTGAAGAGACCTTAAAATAGCTGTGCAGCGACTCTCCCCATCCAACCTGACAGATTTTGAGAGGATCTGCAGAGAACAATGGGAGAAACTCCCCAAATACAGGTGTGCCAAGCTTGTAGCTTCATACCCAAGACTCCAGGTTGTAATCACTGACAAAGGTGCTTCAACAAAGTACTGAGTAAAGGGTCTGAATACTTATATAAATGTAATTTTTTAATTTGTTTTATATACATTTGCAAAAATGTTTTTGCTTTGTCATTATGGGGTATTGTGTGTACATTGATGAGGGGAAAAACGGTTTAATCCATTTTAGAATAAGGCGTAATGTAACAAATGTGGAAAAAGTCAAGGTGTCTGAATACTTTCCAAATGCACTTCAATGTTTGGAGAGCTGACTAGTTTGGAATTAGACTACTAACATAATTTTGTCTAGTTGCAATGTGTAACTTACACAGTTACAGGCAATAGTGTTGAGGGAGTGATTTTTTTAAAGATTAAAGTAAGTAAATGAACCAAAGAGAAAGTGGCGAACCGGGACTAAAATAAACTTATTTGTGCACACTATAGGACCATGGAATTGCTGTTTTATAGGCCTACTATTACTATTAGGATAATTAGGCTAGTATAAATTATAGTACTAGCCTAGGCTACTACTTTATTTCTACAGGGAGGGTACTTCGTAAATTTAAGTAAAATATATATTTTTTTCTGCAGGCTCATGATTGGTGTTTAGGATGTTCAGGTGTTGGTCTATCTCCATAACAATGTTTGTGAACAAAATTATTATAACAGTGTAGAACAGAACTGAACAGTCAGATCCAGTGAGTTCTGTGGTTTTACAGTAGTGGCATTAGAGAGGGGCCGGGTGTTTGAACTGTTAAACTTGAAAATGATCGCTGGCACTCACATTATCTATCTATCTATCTATCTATCTATCTATCTATCTATCTATCTATCTCTCTCTCTCTCTCTCTCTCTCTCTCTCTCTCTCTCTCTCTCTCTCTCTCTCTCTCTCTCTCTCTCTCTCTCTCTCTCTCTCTCTCTCTCTCTCTCTCTCTCTCTCTCTCTCTCTCTCTCTCTCTCAATTCAATTCAATTCAATTCAAGGGGCTTTATTGGCATGGGAAACATGTGTTAACATTGCCAAAGCAAGTGAGGTAGGTAATATACAAAAGTCAAATAAACAATAAAAATGAACAGTAAACATTACACATACAGAAGTTTCAAAACAATAAAGACATTACAAATGTCATATTATATATATGCAGTGTTGTAACAATGTACAAATGGTTAAAGCACACAAGTTAAAATAAATAAACATAAATATGGGTTGTATTTACAGTGGTGTTTGTTCTTCACTGGTTGCCCTTTTCTTGTGGCAACAGGTCACAAATCTTGCTGCTGTGATGGCACACTGTGGAATTTCACCCAGTAGATATGGGAGTTTATCAAAATTGGATTTGTTTTCGAATTCTTTGTGGATCTGTGTAATCTGAGGGAAATATGTCTCTCTAATATGGTCATACATTGGGCAGGAGGTTAGGAAGTGCAGCTCAGTTTCCACCTCATTTTGTGGGCAGTGTGCACATAGCCTGTCTTCTCTTGAGAGCCATGTCTGCCTACGGCGGCCTTTCTCAATAGCAAGGCTATGCTCACTGAGTCTGTACATAGTCAAAGCTTTCCTTAAGTTTGGGTCAGTCACAGTGGTCAGGTATTCTGCCACTGTGTACTCTCTGTTTAGGGCCAAATAGCATTCTAGTTTGCTCTGTTTTTTTGTTAATTCTTTCCAATGTGTCAAGTAATTATCTTTTTGTTTTCTCATGATTTGGTTGGGTCTAATTGTGCTGTTGTCCTGGGGCTCTGTGGGGTGTGTTTGTGTTTGTGAACAGAGCCCTAGGACCAGCTTGCTTAGGGGACTCTTCTCCAGGTTCATCTCTCTGTAGGTGATGGCTTTGTTATGGAAGGTTTGGGAATCGCTTCCTTTTAGGTGGTTGTAGAATTTAACGGCTCTTTTCTGGATTTTGATAATTAGTGGGTATCGGCCTAATTCTGCTCTGCATGCATTATTTGGTGTTCTACGTTGTACACGGAGGATATTTTTGCAGAATTCTGCATGCAGAGTCTCAATTTGGTGTTTGTCCCATTTTGTGAAATCTTGGTTGGTGAGCGGACCCCAGACCTCACAACCATAAAGGGCAATGGGCTCTATGACTGATTCAAGTATTTTTAGCCAGATCCTAATTGGTATGTTGAAATTTATGTTCCTTTTGATGGCATAGAAGGCCCTTCTTGCCTTGTCTCTCAGATCGTTCACAGCTTTGTGGAAGTTACCTGTGGTGCTGATGTTTAGGCCGAGGTATGTATAGTTTTTTGTGTGCTCTAGGGCAACGGTGTCTAGATGGAATTTGTGGTCCTGGTGACTGGACCTTTTTTGGAACACCATTATTTTGGTCTTACTGAGATTTACTGTCAGGGCCCAGGTCTGACAGAATCTGTGCAGAAGATCTAGGTGCTGCTGTAGGCCCTCCTTGGTTGGTGACAGAAGCACCAGATCATCAGCAAACAGTAGACATTTGACTTCGGATTCTAGTAGGGTGAGACCGGGTGCTGCAGACTGTTCTCTCTCTCTCTCTCTCTCTCTCTCAATTCAATTCAATTCAATTCAAGGGGCTTTATTGGCATGGGAAACATGTGTTAACATTGCCAAAGCAAGTTAAACTTGAAAATGATCGCTGGCACTCACATTATCTATCTATCTATCTATCTATCTATCTATCTATCTATCTATCTATCTCTCTCTCTCTCTCTCTCTCTCTCTCTCTCTCTCTCTCTCTCTCTCTCTCTCTCTCTCTCTCTCTCTCTCTCTCTCTCTCTCTCTCTCTCTCTCTCTCTCTCTCTCTCTCTCTCTCTCTCTCTCTCTCTCTCTCTCTCTCTCTCTCTCTCTCTCTCTCAATTCAATTCAATTCAATTCAAGGGGCTTTATTGGCATGGGAAACATGTCTCACTCACTCACTCACTCACTCACTCACTCACTCACTCACTCACTCACACACACACACACACACACACACACACACACACACACACACACACACACACACACACACACACACACACACACACACACACACACACACACACACACACAGAGAGAGCTCAGGCCAAAGAGGCACTGCAAGATTTTATTTTTGAAATAAAAGAGGCACTTCACAAATTTCTTCATGAAATAGCTTTTGTGGGGCACTGGGCTATAAGGCTACATCTTTTGGACAGATGTAGCCTAGATGTGATGTGTAAGAAACATGTGTTAACATTGCCAAAGCAAGTTAAACTTGAAAATGATCGCTGGCACTCACATTATCTATCGATCTATCGATCTATCGATCTCTCTCTCTCTCTCTCTCTCTCTCTCTCTCTCTCTCTCTCTCTCTCACTCTCTCACTCACTCACTCACTCACTCACTCACTCACTCACACACACACACACACACACACACACACACACACACACACACACACACACACACACACACACACACACACACACACACACACACACAGAGAGAGCTCAGGCCAAAGAGGCACTGCAAGATTTTATTTTTGAAATAAAAGAGGCACTTCACAAATTTCTTCATGAAATAGCTTTTGTGGGGCACTGGGCTATAAGGCTACATCTTTTGGACAGATGTAGCCTAGATGTGATGTGTAATTAACATTTAGAATATTACCACTATCTCCCCATAAACGCTTGTCTAATGGAGTTTAGAAACATGTTGCTCTATACCCAGCATTGACCCCAATATCACCCAGTTTCAACACAGTGGGGGTCTATGCTCTCTGCCATCTGTCACATCATCATGACACGAACATCATGACATGATCGTGGCGAGCGTCAGTGCAGTCAATCAGGGCACGTCCTGGCACAATTGAGGTAGAGAAACGGTGATTACAAATATTTTTTCGAGGTTGTTATTTGTTTTTCACATATACGGCTATGGTATGCGCAGATCTAATATTCTTGAAAATACAAACCCACTGAACCCGCTTACGACCAATGAACAAAGCGAAGGGCGTGACCAGGGTCAATTTCGAGGAGACACGTCACTCAAACTACGAACCAGGGGCAAGCGGGAAATGCAAATAATATTTGTAGCTAGAATTCACTCGCTAGCTAAACTCAAATGTAATTTACGGAACATTTATGAACTTTTCAACGTTTGTGTCGAGTAGTAAAGCTTCACCTCATAGCTAGCTCCCTTTCCATCGGCAAATGAATGCCAAAACATCTGCTAGCCATTACGCTATATTTACTGTTAGCTAGCTAAACTAGATTCGTTTATTAGTCACAGATGCAATCGCAAGGTACGAGTACAGTGCAATTCTAATGATCCATGCTCCAACAGTGCAGGTCAAAAAAGAGAAGGGAATGAGATAATAGAATTTAGGGTGTAGAATGACCATAAGGGGAGCACGACCCACGAACCCCCACCACACAGCCGAGAGCTTGGGTGGCACCAACCCCAGGACAGCCCCCAAAATCACAACCAGCACCAGGACATCAGACAGGGCAGGTGAGACTGGACTGGGTAATGAATGATCTGCTTTAAAACAGTGTTAACCCTGCTCCTGGAAAACTACTGGGTGTGCAGGCTTTTGTTCCTGACCTGCGTTAACAGATCGGATTCATCTAATCATTAACACCTTGATTACCTGAATCAGGTATTCTAGCAATGTAAAGGAGCCTCCATTTAATGAATTTGAGAAACATTGTTATTGGTACAGTATTTTCTAGATTGTTATTAATTCCCTTCTCCTGTCACAGGTGAGCCCTTCAGTCCATACAGACAAGGACAGTTCCTGAAGAAACACAAGGTCTACACATGAGAAAGAGCTGTTTCACTGTCACCTAAAATCCATTTGAACAACAAATCATTTTAATTTTGGTATTTTAATTCATATGTTGAGTATATAGAATCTCTTGTTGCTACTAAATGCAAATAAATATTTGCATGTGTATCTACTAGTAACCCTCTGTTCTGATTTGAAATGTTTTGATCACATATCTGAATTCAAAGAACATTACATTCCTTCTCAATGTTACATACAGGTCCAGTACCCTGGCCACACACACCAACCTCATTGGCAGAAATAAGTGACGGTCCGTGCCGTTAATGATGAGGGAGGATTATATATATTTTTAATGAGCATGGCTGTATTTCTATTACAGCATATTGGATGACTCATTGATGTTCAATGTAACAGCAATAGGGTTAGGGTACTACATGATACTCAAATTTTCCCAATACCCATCATGAGGTTGCTACAACCTAGCCTATGAATGAAAGTTTACAACGTAGGTGTACACAGGTCGAGATACATTTTTGAGCTGACACATGGACAGACAGGGACATTCAATACCACCGTGCACACTCTTGCCTGCGTCTAACTGATATAGAGTGTAATCATTAGCCCAACAGTTGCAAACGAGTTTCTATTGGACAAATTCAGTATGTTTATCCCATTTTTGTTCCCGTTTAAGAAAAGTTTTTCGGCAGAATGAATATACCTCTATGTGTAAACGCGGCCACATTGCGTTTATGCGCTGTCCCTTCGCTTGTGGACTTCAATGCACAACACAGGCTGTATGTGAGAGAAAAAATCTTTCCATGACAAACCATATAACCGCTACACACAGCCTACATCATTGTCACCATATTAGCTAAAGTAACGTCATAGTCAACATGGCTAATAGAACTAACGCATGAATAAACCCGCTACAATCATGTAACGTTAGAGTAGTCAATAAGCAGTTTAGCGTTTACACCAGTGGGCCTCGGTGGCAATAAATTAGTAAAACCAAAAGCTTACCTAAGCTCGCTAAATTAGAATCCCTCTGAGCAGGGTGTTTGAGTAGGCTAAACTAGCTAGCTGCATTTTCTAGCTAAGTGAAACTCAATTTCTCCTCTTTTGGAAGATATTAATTTGTTCAAAACTGTTGTCTTTCTCTTTGAGTCAACTACTTCCCACATTTTATGCAGTGCTAGCTAGCTGTAGCAGTATTCATTCTCTGATCCTTTGATTAAGTGGACATGTCAGTTCATGCTGCAAGAGCTCTGATAGGTTGGAGGGCATCCTCCATAAGTTGTCATAATTACTGCATAAGTCTATGGAAGTGGGTGAGAACCATGAGCCTCCTAGGTTTTGTATTGAAGTCAATGTACCCAGAAGGAGCTAGCTGTTCTCCAGCGACATCATGGTGCTACCCTACAAAGTGCTGTTGAGGCTACTGTAGACCATTGCAAAATTGTGTTTTAATCAAATATTTGGGGACATGGATAAGACTATACTAAATATAATCACAAGGATAACTTTTTAAACATAAAAAATAAAAATCACTGAGGATGGTCTTCCCCTTCCTCTGAGGAGCCGCCACTGGCAGAAATAAGCATACACTAGGTCTACTTGGTGCATGTAAAAGATGACACTCATAATGATCAGTTCTATTTTTATTTATCTTTTTTTACATTTTGTACAATGTGAAAAAACATACACAAAACCATAGAGTAGACTGGTCACAAGAGCCAGAGAGGACAGGAATCCAAGGGTACAACATTAAATAACTTAGTGATATGTCATTTTGCCGGGATAATCTTTTAACCACTTGAGGATAAATAACATATTTACTGTTAATAGGATGACTAGTAGCTTATGTGTGAGCATGTGCTGTACAGTGGGTTGTGTTGTAAGTAAGCCCAAGGTTTAAAACCAGTTAGCATGCAGAATTCAGGAAACACATAGATACATTGACAACTGAAAGATGTGCCTGTGACAGCGGTGAATGGCAATTAAAGATCGGCACTTTGTGTGGACTCACTTACAGCAAGGCAAAGATTAACAAAAAAAAAAAAGCAGGATCTCGGTTTTCCAAATATCAAAAACACTTTCTGAAGTCAGTAACACCCATCCTCAGCATGCAAACATCTCCATTCCCCCTCTGTTCCTATAGAACTTCAAACATAACATTCTGCAATGTAGTCATTTAATATTCTCTAGAGAAGTGAAAGTAGTTGTTCAATCCAGGACTGGGTAGGTGAGAAGGGCACTGTAGTGAGGGGAATGCGAGGTGGCAAAGAAGCAAGAGAATGGTACCAATGAGGGGAAAAAACGGTTTAGTTCTCCTTTTCTTAAAATAAGTGCTGCTATGCAATACTGTAATGATTACATTCATTCAGAAAACCTAACAGACAAATCTTACCCAAATCTACCTTCGACAACCAATATAGGATACACAGCTTACACACAAAGACAAATACCGTTGGTGACGACAGAAAATAACTTATCTTCATACAACCCTGTGTGCTCTGCATTCAATTAGTCAGTCTTGTGTTGGTATACGACTGTCACCTGCCTCTTCTGACACTGACTTGTTTATGTATGTTAAACTTCCTCTTAACCTCCACATGAGACATTTACTGATGTCTGAGGACGTTTCTGATGGATCTCATTGGTTGGTAATAAAAACAGGTCTTTCAGTCACTGGACTTTAAGCCATCAGAACCGCAGGGCTAGGTGATTATGGTGGAATTTCTCTCAGTAGTGAGAATGCAAGGCACTAAAGAGTTCTGCAAGTTTTTACTGTTACTGTGTGGGGGTGGGTTACAGCAAGACACATAGTACTCTATGATGAGCATTATGTGAAAGCATAATTTAATATGAAACATTTACTGTGTGTGTATAAACACATATATACATGTATGTGTGTATACATATATATATATGTCTATATATATATATATAAACACATATATACATGTATGTGTGTATACATATATATATATGTCTATATATATATATATAAACACATATATACATGTATGTGTGTATACATATATATATGTCTATATACAGTGGGGAGAACAAGTATTTGATACACTGCCGATTTTGCAGGTTTTCCTACTTACAAAGCATTTAGAGGTCTGTAATTTTTATCATAGGTACACTTCAACTGTGAGAGACGGAATCTAAAACAAAAATCCAGAAAATCACATTGTATGATTTTTAAGTAATTAATTTGTATTTTATTGCATGACATAAGTATTTGATCACCTACCAACCAGTAAGATTTCCGGCTCTCACAGACCTGTTAGTTTTTCTTTAAGACGCCCTCCTGTTCTCCACTCATTACCTGTATTAACTGCACCTGTTTGAACTCGTTACCTGTATAAAAGACACCTGTCCACACACTCAATCAAACAGACTCCAACCTCTCCACAATGGCCAAGACCAGAGAGCTGTGTAAGGACATCAGGGATAAAATTGTAGACCTGCACAAGGCTGGGATGGGCTACAGGACAATAGGCAAGCAGCTTGGTGAGAAGGCAACAACTGTTGGCGCAATTATTAGAAAATGGAAGAAGTTCAAGATGACGGTCAATCACCCTCGGTCTGGGGCTCCATGCAAGATCTCACCTCGTGGGGCATCAATGATCATGAGGAAGGTGAGGGATCAGCCCAGAACTACACGGCAGGACCTGGTCAATGACCTGAAGAGAGCTGGGACCACAGTCTCAAAGAAAACCATTAGTAACACACTACGCCGTCATGGATTAAAATCCTGCAGCGCACGCAAGGTCCCCCTGCTCAAGCCAGCGCATGTCCAGGCCCGTCTGAAGTTTGCCAATGACCATCTGGATGATCCAGAGGAGGAATGGGAGAAGGTCATGTGGTCTGATGAGACAAAAATAGAGCTTTTTGGTCTAAACTCCACTCGCTGTGTTTGGAGGAAGAAGAAGGATGAGTACAACCCCAAGAACACCATCCCAACTGTGAAGCATGGAGGTGGAAACATCATTCTTTGGGGATGCTTTTCTGCAAAGGGGACAGGACGACTGCACCGTATTGAGGGGAGGATGGATGGGGCCATGTATCGCGAGATCTTGGACAACAACCTCCTTCCCTCAGTAAGAGCATTGAAGATGGGTCGTGGCTGGGTCTTCCAGAATGACAACGACCCAAAACACACAGCCAGGGCAACTAAGGAGTGGCTCCGTAAGAAGCATCTCAAGGTCCTGGAGTGGCCTAGCCAGTCTCCAGACCTGAACCCAATAGAAAATCTTTGGAGGGAGCTGAAAGTCCGTATTGCCCAGCGACAGCCCCGAAACCTGAAGGATCTGGAGAAGGTCTGTATGGAGGAGTGGGCCAAAATCCCTGCTGCAGTGTGTGCAAACCTGGTCAAGAACTACAGGAAACGTCTGATCTCTGTAATTGCAAACAAAGGTTTCTGTACCAAATATTAAGTTCTGCTTTTCTGATGTATCAAAGACTTATGTCATGCAATAAAATGTTAATTAATTACTTAAAAATCATACAATGTGATTTTCTGGATTTTTGTTTTAGATTCCGTCTCTCACAGTTGAAGTGTACCTATGATAAAAATTACACACCTCTACATGCTTTGTAAGTAGGAAAACCTGCAAAATCGGCAGTGTATCAAATACTTGTTCTCCCCACTGTATATATATACACAGACACACGTGTGTGTGTGTGTATATATATATATATACACACACATACATATATATATATATATACACACACACGTGTGTCTGTATATATATATATATATATATATATATATACACACACGTGTGTGTATATGTATATATATATATATTATACACACATAATATATATATATATATACAGACATAAGATATATATAGACACACACACATATATATATATATATGTATACACATATGTATATATACACACATAAATGTATATATATACACACACACACTGTAAAACAAGATAAAGTTACAGGGTGGTGTATGATAAGAGCAGAAGAAGCACATAACTACTCCCCTGTGTGACAGATTATAATACTAATAATAACCCTGCAATTGCACTTTTATATTCCTTTAACTACATGTTGTTTAACAACCTTTAATAATTACTGTGAAACATCAAAATCTGATCGCTGAACAGGTCGATAAAGAACATCTTTTGTATTTTTATTTAAAATATACACATAAAACAAGCCACAGAAACCCCAGACAATTTGTCATGATTCTGAAAGATGACAATTGGAAATAAGGTTAAATACATTTTTGTTGACATTGCGTAGAGGTCTGTGTGTGAACACCATGCACCGTTCACTCGCGAGATAACCCTATGCCTCAAGAATGTAATGCCTTTCTAACAGAACTGTACCAAGGACCATGGCCTTGCTTACCAGAGTGACTACAGTACACCAGGTGGTGAGGTGTGAGACAACTGACTGACACAGTAGCTAAGGTTGAAAACCAAATGATCACAGTAGCTGAAGCCAACAACTCAAACCGCTGAGCCTAACCAGACGCTAAGGCGTAAACCTAAATCACTCATGGATACAGTCACTTCAGGGTAAATCCAAAGCCTGGACAAGACAGGTGAAGTAGGTATTAATAAACTATCTACAGACAGGTCTGTTACTTAGCTCACACTAACATTAGGTGATGGTCTCATAAGAAACTAACACACCCAGTCAGGCAGAACATCACATCAGACCAGCTCAGAGGGACAGATATAACCATAACTTAGGACAAGAAATATCTCTATATACAAAGACAATGTGTATGTGTTTGGGGGTTTAAGGCCACTCTTACACAGGGGACTCACTCCTTTCCTCACATTGCTATTACTGCATGGCGATCAAATGAGTAACACTAGCCAAACACTATCCACTATAACCGTACCTAACCAACTTCCATTCACCATCTTTCTCTCATTCCACCTCCTTGCTTCTCTACATATCTTGCTCTCCTTTCATTATACAAACTTGTTACCCACAATTAATCAGTTTCTCATACCATTCAACGCCTCAATCTCAGCCAATGACAGTAGTGCTAGGAGGCGCATGTGTATGTGTTTGTGGGGGTTCTCTCCATCTGCTAACTCTGTCCTAGGTAAGCTTAAGGCCAGTTACAGTCAAGAAGTGATTAAGAGTTCCCCCTCCCTACCCTCCTGTTTAAGGGAATGATGAGATCACAATGGTGCTTTCAACAGATGTATTTGGCCGTTGCCAGTTGTGCCCTTGGGTCCATAGCTTTCATTGGACAAACCCAAATGTCAATCACAGCCTGCTTCCACAGCCATTGGCAGAAAAGACTGGGCCCTGGTAAGGGTGAAGGTGTGATTGTGTGCTGTGGGTATGTATTGCACTCTCCCTCCAACTGACAGACATCGCTCTCTGTCTGACAGGACTGAACCACAGCCTCCTCTCCTCCATTTTCACTGCATCCTCTTTATTTCACCTCACCAATTAGTGAAACAGAACGTCAGATAGTAGTTGTCCTCCTATGGCTCTCTTCCTCCCTGCCCTCAGTTCCCATCAGCCCAGCCTTACTAACCCAGGTCCAGGGCTGCAGACTGGGCTATGTGGGCCTCAGGTTGGGACCTCCAGGGTTGCTAACAGGTTTCTGGGTGGCTCCCATGTGGAAGGCCTGCTGAAGGGGAGCTGAGGCTGCGGAAGGGGCATGGTACTGGGCCAGGAGACCCACCTGACAGGGTCCTGCCCACTGGGGGGCGCTATAGGGGGCTGTGCCATAGCCAAATCCCTGGGGAGGGGGGCCTAGAGAGCCCTGACGCTGGCAGAGTGGGTTGGAGGGGTTAGTGGTAATGGGGAGGTGGGCACCTGCCAGGGTGGTAGACGGGAGGGTGGGGCACAGGTGGCCGGGGGCAGAAAACTTTCGGCTCATGTTTGCTTGTGGAGGGATATGTAGAGGGATCTGTAGTTAGGGAGGGGCCATAAGAGGGAAAGACAAGGGGAAGTTGCAGCTCAGTTTAGTTACATTAGCACATAACACGTTCAAAACTACAATTGAGAAAAAAGGGCAAAAATTATGTAAAATAGAGCTAAAAACTATGAGATACACTGGTCTTTAGACTGAGAAGTGTGGCCTTACGTCATGTCCGGGTCCCTGGGCTGTCCCCTTAGGTCCTTTCTTGCCCTGGGAGAGGCTGATGGCATCTCGGGCCCAGTTGTCAACAAGCTGGTGCAGGTCGTCTGTGAACGTGCCCTTTCGGTTCTGTGTTAGGGCCGGCGCTATGTTAGGGCCTGATGGCTGAGACTGGCTGGTGTTCACTCCACTGTCTGAACTGGTCCCACTCACTCCTGGAAGGAACACAGGGACAAGTTCAACCTGGGAAGCCAACTCATTTCTGGAGAGTTATCTCTTGATTTGAGGAATATTGCTTAGGTTTTCCCTTTTTAAAACCTGTAGTGATGGCGCATAGACAATAGGAAAACAGCTCTGTGTGCTTACCCATGGTGGAAGTCCGGCTGTCTGACTCAGAGACCGCTGCAGTGGGGGGAGACGTCTGCTTAGGTGGGGACGCTGGGGGGATCTGGCCTGTGACTGGGGCTCCTAAACACACACACCAACCAGAGAGTTGAGAGGAGAGAAACGGATCACATTACATTTACACATCCTAATCTAGCAGCCTCTACCCTTCAATATCGACTAATTAGTTGTTGCTTGCAGTCATGTAAATTTTCATTCAGCAGTGCACAGACAGACCAATCATAACTCTGGTTACCCGAGTGCTGGGGGCTGGCCTGGGCGCTGCTGCGGGCTGATTTGCTGGCCTTGGTCTTGGGCCTACGTCGGCCCCCGGCCATAGCGGGGGAGAGGACAGCTGAAGGAGGAGGTTTACCCAGCCTGGTGAACAGAGCATCTATTTCCTCCTTCTGCCGTGAGTGGAGGGTTTGGATCTCTATCATATGTCTGTGGAGGGGAGGAGAGGGCAGGGTTGTAACTAGTGCTGGCACAATTAATGTGTAACCGGAGGTTATGGATGAAGATCGTCATAAAAATAAAATGACTCATTACTGTTTATTTTTTGTTGTTGTTACAAGGAACAGCTGACTAAAGACGGGACGGCATTCATGCAGTTGAGTCAGTTTCTGTTGTAACATGGACTCTTAACAATGTGATTAAACTTTGTTGCTCCTTGCTGAAACAAGCAAGTTGTTGGAGCAAACTGCGTATTTATTTGCTATTCTAACAGTTATTACAGAGGCCTCGGTCATTTGGCTGGCCAATTACCGTCATCCAAAATTCCATGACCATCACATCCCTAATTATAACATAAAATCCAGTACAACAGTCACCACTCTCCTTTTATCCTTTACTTATGCAAGTGATCCCATTGAGATAAACAAATATAAGAGAAATATAGCCCAAAACAGCAAACAGGTTAAATATGGGAGGAGTGAAGGTAACATACTTCTCTCGGAGGCAGCTGACTTCGCTCTGGAAGGCCTCGTCCTCAGGCCCTGAGTCGTCCTCGTTGTCGCTGGTCATGTAATGGTTAAATGAACCACTGTTCACGCTGGGGGCGGAGCTACGGAGGTCAGAGGTCGAAGAGGAAGGGCCGTTCTGATGGGAGGGGCTAGACCCCGGAGGTGCCGTGGGATTCACTGCGGCTGGCATCACTGAAAAACGGCCCACCTTTGAGACAGAATTAGGGCTGGGGCCAGTGCTGGCACTAGTAGACACCTGGAAGCGTCCGATGGTGGTGGGCTGTGTTGGGACAGAAGAGAGCGCATCTACGGAGTCTCCTCTCCGGACCCCTTTGGAAAGGAGGGAGGAGGAGCGGTGGAGGGTGTTTTCCGGGCTGGAGAGGGAGGAAGAGGAGGAGGAGGAAGAGGAGGATGAGGAGGATGGGGTGAGAGAGGAAGAGGAGGCAATGTTGGAGGGGTCAGGAGTGCTGCCGGTGCTAGCGTCTGCTGCAACGGAGACTTGGAAGCGTCCCAGTTTAACGACCCTTGTGGAGGGCAAGGCTGCCTCACTGCTCCCTGGGCTCAGAGCTCTCCTTAGCTGGCCATCCAGAAAACCCACAGGCTGCTGGGACTGGACACAAACAAGACATGTCAGTAACAAACATACCAACACAACTCATTCAGAAAGTACCACTTAAAATAACTCACCACTACTATCACAACGCATACCTAACAACAGTAAATAATCACCTATTCCACACACCTACAAAACTCACACAACTTACAACTTCTCAGAGGAACAAGTTGTGAAAAGAACTAACCTGGTTTGGTCCTGGGAATGGAGGCAGTTGCTCGGAGGTAGGGGTGCCTGCCTGCTCGGAGCCAACAGGATACACCTGACACAGACACACAGGAAGATTTCATTATCATCGAGGTGGGAGAAAATCAAACCCAAGTTACAACTGAGGAAAGAGTAGAGGGGAAAAGCATTTAGTAAAAATACTGTATCTTCTCAGTCACTAGACAAAGACAGTTCCGTCCATTGTACCTGTGCACTGGTGGCTTGACCAGGCTTGGTTGGAGGTGTCTGTGCATGTCCCCCTGGTGTGAGGCCCTGTCCTGGGGTCGCGGTGGGGCCCTGAGCTCCCTGTCCCCCGGCGGTGAGAGACAGGTTGGAGGGGGGCACCAGGGCCGCCCCGGGGGGAGGGGAGATGGTCCCTGTGGAGGGGGAGGTCTCAGTGTTGCCAGTGTCCGCAGAGGATGTGTCCTTAAAGAGGGAGCGCAGCTTCTTATCCAGGGCATGTATGTCATCTATACCAGGGACCTTGGACTGGGACTCTACCCCATCTGGGTCCCCTGGCTGGGACGGTTGGGAGGGCAGGGTAGAGGGTGGAAGTTGGGTGGGAGCCATTGCAGACTGTGCCACAGGGACAGAGGCAGGGATAGGCTGGGACTGGGAGGAGGTGGGCTGAGTGACAGGTATGGACTCAGGGATAGGCTGAGAGGACGGAATAGGAACAAGGTCAGCTGCAGGGTGCTGCTCTGAGCTGGTCACAGTCCCAGAGTTACTGGGTGGAGCTCCAGAGACAGGGGGGAAAGGGGCAGAGCTGCTTCCCAGCTGGGGGGTAGCAGCTGGGGGGACAGGGGCCGGGGTGGCCTGGGGAGCAGCTGGAGGAGGGGATGTGATTTGGGCAGGGGTAGGCTGAGAGGGGGCAGCTTGGTAGCCAGGCTGGGGGTGTGGGGTGGGATCAGTGGTAGCAGATGCAGGGGCTGGAACTGGGGTTGGAGACACCCTCCCGGTGGCAACTTGGCATGTGGAGGGGGGAAAAGTGGAGGACCCAGAGGGGATGACTGAGACAGGAGGCAGGGTGGAGAAGCTGGTGTTGGTGGGGACTGTAGCCTCTGGGGGAGCCAAGGTTTGGTGATGGTGGGAGAGAGGGGAGGCTGGGCGCAAGGAGGAGGGGACTATGCTGGTGTCTGGCTCGGCTGGGTGACCCATGGTGGCTCGTCTCTCCCCATGCGGCTGCCTCATCTCAGTGAAGGCCTGCTGGAGGTGGCCTGAGGGGGCAGACAGGGACAGGCCCAGACTCCCTGGGGTTGAAGGGAGGAACACAGAGTCACTTACATAAATTACTTGTTGTAAGTGTACAGTTTATCATCATGACTTCAAACATACTGGTATATGCATCAAGGAACATGTTTTAGAGTTCTCAAATATTCCAGAGATGGAAGAGGGGCACATGTTTGGAACACAGCGTTCTAACATCCTATGAGAGTTCGAGTTGCACTCTATGGCCCACAGATTCCAGTCCCTCTCACCTTGAGGGGGCTCATCCCCAAACGAGGTGTTAGCAGATGGAGGGCCGAAGAATTGCTCCCTCAGACGGGACTCTGGGACAGGGCTGACAATGAACCTCCGGCCTGCAGAGTGGACTACCTGAGCTGCAACGCTGGGAGGAACACCTGGGGGGCAATGGGTTAAAGGTGAGGGGTCAAGGGGTGAGGAGGTGGAGCTCAGACAATCATCTTTCAGTAGAGATAGTAATGTGTAGGTGCATGTTTACCAGGCAGATGAGTGGGCATGTCAGGCTGCTGCGAGGGGTCATCTACCACAATCTGTGGAGAGAGAAGGACAACACCATGTCAACTAAAGGCTGCCAAGGAGTTAGTGGGTGGGTACGTGAAGGATGACGTGTTGTTTGAGTATGTTACCTGTGTAAAGGGTGGTTGAGCGTAGCCTTCCTTCATGCCCTCTCTATCGTCCGCCATTTCGATGACTTCACGAACCTGCTCGATGAACGACTCACGTTCGCTCTCCAGGATAAACTCACTCAGCACCTGAGAGAAGGACAGATATTGAACTACAATACCCACAAATCGTGCCCATTTCAATCCACATAGATCTGTGGAGTTACCAAAATAAAATATCAAATTCCTTTACTTTTGACTACAGAGCCTTAGGGAACATTTGATGGAGATTCAATACAATCCAAATCGGTGCTTGTGTTTTTACTATCATTACCATGATCTGTGCAATCTCCTCTGGGTTATCTCCGTCCAGGTCAAACTTAAAGGTCACCATCTTCCTGTTGTGGGTCTCCAGCTGGCACTCTGCCACCCGGTCTCCCAGGTTGGAGATCTGAAACAGACACACAAAGATTAGTTCATTCTTCCTGCCATCCAGGACCTCTATACTAGGCGGTGTCAAAGACTCCAGCCACATTTTACATTTGTCATTTAGCAGACGCTCTTATCCAGAGCGACTTACAGTAGTGAGTGCATACATTTTAATCGAACCCACAACCCTGGCGCTGCAAGCACCATGCTCTACAAACTGAGCTACATGGGACCAGCTTCCAGCCACCCAAGTCATCTCTCTGCTACTGCACGGCAAGAGGTACCAGAGCGCCACGTCTAGGTCCAAAAGGCTTCGTAACAACTTTTTACACTGCTGCTACTCAATGTTTATTATCTAGTCATAGTCACTTTACCCCTACCTACATACATATTACCTCGACTAACCTGTACGCCCGCACATTCACTCGGTATCTGTACACCCTGTATATAGCCTCGTTGTTACTTTAATTTATTTTTAAAAAATGGCATGGTTAAGAGCTTGTAAGTAAGCATTTCATGGTAAGGTCTACACCGGTTGTATTTGGGGGCATGTGAAAAACAACATTTTATTTGGTGTGTCAGATGACACCAACTGAAATGTACATGTAACAATTTCAAATATTTGACTGAGTTAGTTCATATAAGGAAATCAGTCAATGTAAATAAATGCATGAGGCCCTAATCAATGGCTTTCACATGACTGGGAATACAGAGATGCGTCCTTTAGTAAACTTTTTGTTAAGTAGGGGAGTGAATCAGAAAACCAGTCAGTATCTGATGTGACCACCAATTGCCTCATGCAGCACAACATCTCCTTGGCATAGAGTTGAGCAGGCTGTTGATTGTGGCCAGTGGAATGCTGTCCCACTCCTCTTCAATGGCTGTGCGAAGTCGCTGGATATTAGCGGGAACTGGGCCGTGCATTATCATGCTGAAACATGAGGTGATGGCAGCAGATGAGTGGCATGACAATGGGTCTCAGGATCTCGTCATGGTATCTCTGCATTCAAATTGCCATCGATAAAATGCAACTGTACTCGTTGTCCATAGCTTATGCCTGTCCATACCATAACCCCACCACCACAGGGCACTCTGTTCACAACGTTGACATCAGCACACCGCTCGCCCACACGACGCCATGCACATAGTGTGCGGTTGTGAGGCCGATTGGGCGTACTTGAGACATCTGTGGCATTGTGTTGTGTGACAAAACTGCCCATTTTGGCCTTTCGTTGTCCCCAGCACAAGGTGCACCTGTGTAATGATCATGCTGTTTAATCAGCTTCTTGATATGCCAAACCTGTCAGGTGGATGGATTATCTTGACAAAAGAGAAATGCTCACTAACAGGGGTGTAAACAAATTTGTACACAACATTTGAGAGAAACAAGCTTTTTTTTGTGCGTATGGAACATTTCGGGGATCTTTTATTAATATGATATTTTTGTTCAGTGTACAACTGGACATCTGTATAGACAGAAAGAGGATGAAAAGTCAACATAGGGTTGTAGTAATCCTGCAATTTCCCCAGAATTCACAGGTTTTCCTGGAATCCCGGTTGGAAGTTTCCCAGTGTTAGTAGGGAATAAGCAGAAATGTTGGAATCCTCCAACCAGTATTTCGGGAAAACCTGGGTATGTTGAGAAAGTTAATGGAAATATGGCCAACAAAGGGGGCCGAGGAGATAGTGGGAGAATGTGGGAGTTGTGGTGAAAGTGACTCTTACATTGAGGACGTTGAGCTTGGCCTTGGCGGTCTTATCATGCCGAGAGCGGCTGCGTACGGAGCGCCGCTGGTGCCGCTTGATCATGGAGCGCCCCTCGTGTCTACCACCCGACGCCCCTTCATAGCCGTCACTCAGACCTGACGCTGCGTCTGACAGGCAACTGGGAGAGAGAGAGGAGGGGGGAGAGGGAGAGAGAGGAGGGGGGAGAGGGAGAGAGAGGAGGGACAGAGATACATTTTGCAATTACTAGGAGGACATCACGATGAACACAGGGCCGTTCCATATAAATATGTATTTTTAATAGAACATATTGAGTAGCAGAAAAGGCGTTCTGGTGTGAGCTAGGTCTAGGGCTGTTGTGGAGAGATGATGTGATGCCTTACCTCTCCACAGACTGAGGGACAAGTGTTGTCGGTCCTGCTGCCTGCTCGGCTGGCGCCGGCTGGGATACAATCACAGAGGCCTGAAACATCATCACACACACACTGTTCGTTAAAGGAGCTTTCCAACCATGTCATGTCAGGCATGAAAGCAAGGGCTGGATCTGTCTTCACCTTAAGCACTAAAAGGTGTGTGATCTGACCAAGGAATTAGCAGTGCTTTGAGCAAACACACTAAAATCAACTCAGTTTATTGTTCGCGTGCACAGATTTGCAGATGTTTTTGCAGGTGCAGCGAAATGCTTGTGTTTCTGGCTCAAACAGTGCAGTAATACCTATCAATCATTTAGATATATCACACCGAGCACTCTCATAGACCGGAATATAAATGTATATACATATAATGAACCGTTTGGACACTATATAAATAGAAAAGGTATGTACAGCAGTAGTTATATAGGATTAGCCATGACTAGAATGCAGTATCATAACACTGGTCACCAACCGGTCCATCGCAATAGACTGGTCGATCTCCAAGGCATTCCTAGTTGATCACCAAACATTTCTGTAAAAAAACAACAAAGCCTTGCGTTCCTATTTAAAAAAAATTATTTGTTGCGCTGTTGGCAATAGGTGCACTTGATTCAGCAGCCCTAGTGTTTCCATTTTGAACCATTTCACACGTCTGAAGGTAGAACTCCATCTAGCCGGCAGGCCCAGAGAACAAATCAAGTGCACCTATAGGCCTACCACTGGCCAATCAGATAGCTCAGATCGCTGTCTGCACAGTTTCCTCGAGCCATAGACTGTAAAAACAAATCTTGAACGTACAGCAAAGTTGATACTGTGAGATTTAAAAACTTGTTCAACACCGTTATAAGCCATAAAAAGTGTGTTCTCCCTCCTTCCACTCACACTACAACCAGCACTGCAGCTGCAATGAATTACTATAGCAAAGTGTTCCCATACGCTTGCCTTATTATTAGCAGCTTGTGTCTTTTTTAATATCCAGGAATATTTTAACTTTCTCTGGTCATAGCAGTAACAACATGAATGGTGCATGAGGCAGAAATAATGCAGTGCGACTTGAGTTTTGCCATCAGCTGGAAGACTGTTCCCTTTTCTCAGCCGAGGGAGAGCGGATGAACAGTGAGCGAGGTGAGAGGCAGCCTCACCGCTGCACTCTCCCTCCCCTCAGACTGACCATCAGATGCAGGCCATCAGTCCAGTAAAATCAAAACAATTCTAAAATAAATGTATGCTGATTCAGCTGTAATATTACCAGTGTGATCACTAACCAAATGGTTTAAAATATAATTTCTAAAATGTTCTGATATGAACATTGGCAGGGCAATTCAAGCATAGCCAATATGCAGTGTTAATGTATTGGGCCTATAGCCTACTGCACAAACCTCATAGGTTTACGTTTAAATCATGTTTAAAAAAAATCTGAGCGGTAGATATCGGCTTGCATTTTGACTCAGTGATTTTGACTAAGAAAATCTTGGTAACCACTGGTATATACATATGAAGTGGGTAAAACAGTGTGTAAACATTAAATGTGATGAGCGTTCAATGACTATGTACATAGGGCAGCAGTCTCTAAGTTGCAGGGTAGAGTACCGGGTGGTAACCGGCTAGAAACCGTGACTATGGTTCAGGGCAGGGTACTGGGCGGAGGCCGGCTAGTGGTGACTGTTTAACAGTCTGATGGCCTGGAGATACAAGCTGTTTCTCAGTCTCTCAATCCCAGCTTTGATGCACCTGTACTGTCTTCACCTTCTAGATGGTAGCGGAGTGAACAGGAAGTACAAGGTTTTACGTCTCATAGGACATGTGTGTCTGTTTGTAGGCTCCTTAAACTACCAACACATGTCAAGCCTAACAACTAACACTAATCACACACGTTGCCCCTGGCCTGTGGGTACCTGCATCACAGAGACGTTTGTGGCCTGATAGAGGAAGTAGAGGTGCTCTGCATTGATTGGAGGAGACAGGATAGGAGGGCTTGGTTCATTGGCCCATGACTGACAGCCATGCAGGAAAAAGCAGCAGCATGCAAGAGAAACTCATGAAAGAAAGTGGATGAAAGAGTGGAGACCGACACAGAGCCGTTAAAAATAATTTTTAAAAGAGGGAAAGAATAGAAAAGAATGACGAGACCGTACATGCGTGATAAAACATTTACTAGATGGAATACATTCTGTGTCCTTGTTTGTAGATTGTCTGAGTGTTTTAGAGTTAGTATGAGGGTACGCTGGGGTTGTTGTGCACTTGACCAATGTGTTGGTGTCTCACCTGTATTTGCTGGGCTCCAGGCTGGAGAGGTGGTAGTGCTGAGCTCTGAGGTGCATCGCTGCCCTCTGGCTGTGGCTGCTGGAGGTGCAGAGGAGGGATGGGCTGAGAGGGGGGCAACGTCACCTGCTGGGGGGGCACCTACAGGGGGTAGCGTGAGTGACAGAGATAAGAGATCTGCACCAATCAAACGGCCATATCTCAGAGAAGACCGACAAGACTCTCTCTTCATTATCTATTCCCCAACACACTGCTCTTCAAACAAACCCACCATCCCTCCCCCAGAGGCCTAACTACCTCAGTTGCACACTGGCTCTCATCCAACTCCCCCAGGCACTTACCTACTGCATCACATAGGATTACTATAAATCAGTCTCATATAGCCTCAGTACAGGTTTTATAGCATGGATTCTACAGTACACACACTACTCAAATAGCAGAAGGATAGCATATAAATTGTGTATGTATACCATATAAACAGTATATGTTAAGAGAAAGGATGGGTGTGACAGTAGAGGGAAGAGGTGTGCGTTTGCAAGGGACAGTTAAGTACCTGAGGGGGTAGCGGTGGGTGGTAGTAACCTCCGTACTACAATAAGAAACAAAATACAACAAAGGGTAAGAGGGAGAGAACAGAGGTGAGCAGAAAAAAGAGAATGAGAAAGAGGATGGAGAAGAAAATATAAGTAGAGAAAGCATAGGAAGAAAGAAAAACAGAACCAAAAGGAACGCATAAAGAAACAGAAAGAAAGAGCGAGAGAGAGAAGTGAGATGGTCCACCAATGTTTTCAACAACATGCTAATATTGGACTTTTGGTAAGAGCCTACAGAAGCCTCTGATCCAGATCTATTCATAGTGTTTTGATCGTTGATCTAGGTGTGATCAGCTGAGGAACAGCAGTGTTGTGGTGGTGAAGTTGTATTGTGATGGCGACGTGTACCTGTTGTGGGGCCCCAGGGGCAGGCTGGGAGCTTGGAGTCCCAGGTGCAACAGTGGTATGCTGGGCAGCAGGAACCACCTGACAAACAGGACAGAGGGAGAAGGAGAGAGAATGAGATCGAAACTACATAGGACTTTATGATAAATGCAGAGACAAGAGTTGGGTACTGTTACTGTGAGCACATATTAAATGCATTGTGTGTGCCACGTTAATGACTCACCATGGTCTGCTGCGGCTGACGTGATGGGTCTGTTTGGACAGGAGGAGGAGCCTGTGGCTGAGGCTGCTGACTGGGAAGAGAGGTGTATGACATCACCGGCTGAACCGGGTGCGTCTCATGAAGGACTGAGGAACCCTGAGCACCATCTGTCATTTGATTGGCTGAAAGAGGGAGGGGTAGAGAATGGGGAGATGGTTTGTCAATTGATAGTTCATAAACACTAGATTAAGTCTATAATGTAGGTCAATAATACAGAGCCCTGAAAGCAAAAAGGCACAGACCAGTCTCAGTCTGCTGTGGGTACTGGTCCACCTCTGGCCTCTCTGATTCTGTCTGGACTGGAACCTGGACCGATACTGGGACTGGGAGCTGCCCTGTAGACTGGGGTATATAGGGAACCCCCTGTGGCCCCAGCTGTGCTGTCTGAGGGGGGATGTATGGGGCCATGGGCTGGGGAGCCATGGGCTGGGCGGGCTGTGTGGGGATGTAGGGGGCAGCCTGTTGGCCTGGCTGGGGGGCTGCCTGAGCTGGTTGGGGGGCCTCTGTGCCGGGCTGGAGCCCTGGTTGTGGTTGGCCCTGCTGCTGCTGCAGTAGTTGTTGTTGCTGGCCCTGCTCCTCCTCCAGCCTCCTCTTCTCCTGTTCCTCTCTCACCTTAAATTTAATCCCATCTAGTTTAGCTTAGTTTAATTCATGATTGCAATACATCACATTTATCCAGGATTCAAACCAAAGATTCCATTGAGCCGGTACAGACCTGTTGCCTCTGCTCTCGCTTCCTGCTGATGAGGGAAACTCTGTCCTTGATGGCCTTAGCCATGGTCTTATGGTCCCCTTCACACACGTAACCAGACTCCACCTGACAAAGAAAAACACACACACACAGAATAGGGCAGTGTTAGGACTTGACTCACATTTAATGTTATTTAGTCTAGATGATGTTTGTAAATCAAGGATTCCTAATAAATAACCAGGAAGAATAAAGACTGTGTCTCAAATGGCAGCCTATTTCCTATGGGCCCTGGTGAAGATTGATGCACTATATAGGGAAAAGGGTGAAATTTGGGACACAGTCAATCTCTCTCTGAAGTGGACATTGTGTTGTCACCCACCATCTCCTGGGCCACATCCTCAGGGACGTCCTTGCTGAGGTCGAAGGAGAACTCGATGGCCTCGTTGTCCTTGTATTTCCCCTTCAGCTTCTTGACATCCTCTATCCTCAGCCAAAGCTTGATGGCCTCCATTTCCCCGTCGTCCTCCTCGGCCAGCTCCACACGCACCCCTGTCTCCTCCTGGAAGAAGGCATGGTTCAGCAGGTCCTTTATCGAGTACCTGGGAGAACGTGAGAGGGGGGTTAGAGAACAGAAGACGGAGAGAGGATGAGTCAAATCAACAGACATCTTTAACACACTTTGAAACGGGTCATATTTTGAGAAGGTCCTGGGTGGTTGAGTATGAATATTCTCCCTGTATCTGTGTCTCAAAATGAGAATGTGAGCTGACCTCTCGTCCTTGTTTTGTCGGATGCATCCCTCGATGATCTCCTTCACCTCGGGGATCGCCACCTTGTCGAAGCTGGCCGGCTTCACCCCCTATAAGACACAGACCTCCCAGTCACAACCCACACATTGTCAACACTCTGTTTCCGTGATTCTAACTTCCGGGTCTATCCAGGGTTGCAGATAGAAATGTCTTGTACAGAGCTGAAATTATGACATATTTTACATGACAGAAGTATGCCTGTTCTATGTAATATATTTCTATCTGCGCCTTCTGTGGCGTTGCTCTGTTGCCTCATATCAGAGAACAGTGTATAACACTGTATTGGGCTGCAGTGCACGCTATATGTTCAAACTCATGTAATCCACTTGAGTGTTCCTTGTGGGAAAACAAAGTTGTTCAGGGGGAAAAAAGAGCCAAATAGTAATGGTCTTTTTACAGGCACGAACTCAGTGATGGTTAGTTGGACAAAGCGTATGAGGAAAATGAATGGCATTTTTGTAGGGGTTTTGGACAAACACAGAAAATAAGGTCTGTGGTAAACACAGGTTTAGGAGGTCTTACACGTTCTGTTCTATGAGATAATCGTCATCAGCTAACATCACGTTTTGTGAATTTTGAAGAATTTATGTAATAATAAAAAACACAAATCACATAAAGGCTTCATAATTCATAAAGGTCATGTTAACTGACTAATCTCAGAACAAAATGTAAAAGATCTCCTAAGCCTGTGCTAACCTCAGACCTAAGGAATGGCATTCCCATAGGGATGTCTGAACAAACCAGAGGTAACTTATTTCCGGGTTTTAAGACTACAAGCTGGCGAGCTCCATAGTCACCAGGTACAGCAGTCTTGTCTCAGAGCAAGGTTCAGTAGCAACCCACTGTGTCCTGGGACTGTGCTGCTGAGGAGCACTAACCTAGAAATCTACATGTGAACTCTGGCGTTATGGTGACACTCCCACTCTTTGAAGATTAGGGGCTGGTGCTGTTGTTGCTGGGAGTTGGGGAGAAGAATGGTGGGGGAGAGCATCGATTCCAGAAAACAGGGTTGATGAGGGGAGAGGAAGGAGAAGTGAAGGAGCAATGCGGTGAAAGAGGAGTAGAGGTGATAAAGAGTGAAAAGGAGGAATGGAGGAGAGAGCAGAGGGTGTATGTGTGACAGTGTCAAGTGATGGATAGGTCTACAGAGACAGCAGCAGACTGTCATATATGATATCTGAAGCGCTGATACAGTCATAAGGTTGCACACTTCTGATGGTCTCAATGCGATAAGTCTGTGGCGTATATACGGATTCCGGGAATGCATGTTACTTATCAAGGGAGTTTAACAATGTTTAGCTAAGGTAAAAAGTAACCGGTGTCATGTGGCGCTCATGGAAGAAACAGGCACGTGCGAGAAGGTGTATCTACTACCTCCCAACGTAGTTGATGATCAACCGTGCTCACTGAAACTGGCAGCAGACATTCGATTCCTAGAATGGCAATGCTGATTGGTGAGAAAATAGGCTCACCTTCAAGGCCCATTTCTAACCATAAATCATGAAGTATCTATGCTGAGGTGTGTGTGTTTGTGTGTGTGTGTGTGCGTGCGAGTGTTCTTCCTTTGGATCCAAGCCGAGGCCCAGTTACACCCAACACAAATGACAGACACTCAACACGCCTCAATAGACAGAACGAGAAAAAGCGCAAAAGATAGAGAAAAATAATGTAGGTTGCAGGATTGAAGGAGGTGGGAAAAGAAGAAACGGAGAGAGAGGAAGAAGGCTCGCAGGGAAGACAGAAAGAGTGGGGAGAAAAAGACAAAAGTGGCAAAGAATGGCTAATGATGCAAATTAAAAAGAAATTACCTCAAAAGGGACAACCAAGCAGTGAGGGAGAAGGGCCAGGTAAAGAGGGAACTGGAAAGAGGAGAGCGAGCGGCAGAGCGAGGACAACAGGCAATTGGGGTTGAGGCAGCGGAGACTTACGCTGGTGACTCGGCGGTAGATCTGTGCAGCGTTCTGGCACTCGGAGTATGGGTACTCTGAGGTGGCCATCTCCAGCATGCACATCCCAAAGGCATACACATCCACTGACTCGTCGTACTTCTCCTCATACATCTCAGGCGCCATGAACTCAGGGGTACCTTAAATCAAATACAACCATTCAGAACTCTGTGTCTCTCTGTGTGTTCGTCTCCATCTCCGAGTGTCACACCCCAAACGCCCCTCTTCTCCTCTAACCAAGAGGAGGAAGAGTGACCGGTCCACCGCTGCCTCCAGGTGAGCAGAAGCTGTGAAGGAGAGTAGAGAAAGAGAGAGGAAGGAGAGAAAAAAAAAAAGGGGGAGGCCGGGTTCAGTTAGACTGTAGAGAAAGAGGCACAAGTTTCTCTGTGTAAGACCTGGTTATCTGTGGGGTGACACCTTGTATAGGGAGTCTACAGAAGATGGCTGGTGTACAGAAAACACTGTAGGGGGGGCCAAACTGGTGTTAGACACACACTTTGTCAGTTTAACTACTGACAAGCTGAAGAATGGCCCGGTTTACCAATCAGAACCTGGTTAGTGAGTTGAGCGTCAATGATCAGGGGCCTCAAAATGGCATAGAAGGGGCACAAATAGTAAAACTAGCTATGGAAATAACTTGTGTCAAGACCTTACATTTCACAACTAAACCCTCAAACATAACCTGTTTCATACAAACATACCTTTGAGTAGTTTGACTCACCTGTCCTCCTTGACCTGGGGAGTAAGGTGTTATGGTGAGGGCCGAGAGAAGCAGATCCCATAGCTAGTTAGTGAAACAGTGCATTTCTGGACACCAGCCTTATTCAAATAGCAGATACTCTGCTCTCAATCTTCTAATGGTCTTAAACAGAAAAACTCTAATGGTTATTTGAAATTATTCGTTTTTTGTAAGGTGTGTGTCACAGTGCACTCGCACACTTACCAGGTCATTACAATACTCACTGACCAGCAGTACCCTACTTATTCCTTTACTGCAGAACGGAGCACAGCTGAGGCTACAGCCTACAGTCTCAAAACATACCCGAGAGTGTGAAAGAACAACAACAAAAAGGCTGATAAAGGAGAAGAGGAAAGTGGGAAGGGGGGGGGCTTTCCAGACAGAAAAAGAAGCAGACATTATTCTCTGTGCTCCTGAAATTTTTTAAAGGACAGAGACAAACACTGACAAAAACCTGTAGGGGCAAACCCTTCAAAAAACAGAAACGGCAAACGTTATTGGCATCACTGGCAAACAGACCACATATTTCCAAACCACAGAGCAAAGACCAGTCTGAGACAGAACACATAACCAGAGGCCATACCTGTAACCCTGGCCTGGCCTGGCTAGCCTGACGGTTAAGGCATGACAAGTGGATTGAGATTCATATTTCACAGAAATTGGCGCTACTTACTCTCAGTAGGAGCCTGAAAGTGAACTTTCACTTTGTGGAGGAAAAAGATAATCAAATCAATTCTGTCACGAGTAACCAGCCCTGGTGGACTCGCTGACATAACACAGTGTGTGTAAAGAGAGGGTTAGTGGGTCTCCCCATGGCCTGGCCTCCACTCGAGCTGTGGTTTGAAAGGAGAGCTGAAACATTGTGGTCTGCTTTCCAACCACATTGTCAGTCAAAAAAAAGAGACTATAAATAAAAACCAACCCTCCCCCAATCTAACCCTTCACAACCTCAATGTTAACCACAGTATAATAACCTTACACAAGACATCCCCATTGGAGTGTAGTGAGGAAGAAAGCACAGCACAGTAAAATGTAGCTGGTGATGTTGGGGTCTTACCTATGACACTCTTGGCGAAAGAGGACCTCTTGAGTGTGGCCAATCCCAGGTCTCCTATCTTGACAGAGCCTGTGGGGCCCGTAATGAAAATGTTGTCACACTTCAGGTCCCTGTGGATGATAGGCGGGGCCCTGGTGTGGAGGAAGTGAAGGCCCTTCAGGATCTGCCTACACCAGCTCCTCAGAACTTTGATCTTCATGACCTTGAAGCGCTTCAGATACCTACAGAACAGGACGGACATAGGGGTAAAGATGGACATCACACAACCATCCTCATCACATTTCACTGATTTGGGTAACTAGGACCAACAATTTAATCATGATGATAGACTGGTGTTGATGTCTGTGTGTGAAAGTGAGACTCACGTTTTGAGTGTTCCAGAGGTCATGAGCTCTGTGACCAGCACAATACACTTCCTGCCTTTAACAGGGGCCTCCCAGGAGTCGTAGAAGCGGACAATGTTGGGGTGCTGCAGCCCCTTCAGCATGCCCGCCTCCTCCTTGAACCGCTGGCGCTCCGACTTGGACAGCTTACGGTCCTACAGGGGGGAAATCATAGGAACGTTAATGTTACATACAGGAGGGGGAGAGCGTCAATACAGTTGAAAAGAGTGGATTTAGCTTACATGCTTATATGACAAATACTTTTTATATGCAGGAGAGTCAAATAACAAATGGGAACAGTAGCCTATTACTAGTATGCCAAAGTGAAAGCAGTTAGTCTACATTTTGGCAGTTAGGCCTAGTGTTGTTCTTACAATAAGAATGCTTAGCTCACTAAACTCTTGGCAAGAGGACAAGTCTGTAAACATTTCCGTCAGTTAGCCTACAATTAGAAAGTCTTTAGCATGCTTGGGACAAAATGCTTCCGCACTTGTATCTTTCAAAGCTGTAAGGGGCATTGAGTTGGATGAAAGTGCTTTAGAGTATAAAGAACACTAGTGTGTAAACCCATCTAGACCTACAGGTTATCACATCAGATGAAACAGCTTTCAAACATCTCACACTCAACGCCGGCTCACACCACACACACAGAGAGTCTGGGGTGTATGGCAATTGTCAATGTTTTCTCTGGCGTGGGGCACTGACATGAGATGTGTGCAGCTTTGGCCTACTTTTCCACCAAACGAAAACAAAAGAGCCAAAGTGTGAGAGATGAATGTGAAGTGGATACATGTGAAAAACCTAATTTCCCCTGTCTACTAACCAACTCCCCTCAGTCTAACATCGCAAAGCAAACAAAATGTCATCAGTAGGGACAGGCGTTTTTCTTGGTCAGGTCATGTGGTCAGGAAAAACAGCTAAATCTACTCAGCAGACAAGGCCAGCCTACCACAAAACACACAATACAGCTTTATGCATCTATTTGAAACAATTGATTGCTGATTAAGAGTTCAAGTCAACATACAGATTAAGCAGACTACTACTACTCCTAGTGCACTCTAATACACAGAGTTCTGTCTGGCAACATTCAACAGGTGGCCAGCCTAAAGCCCTTACAGAATATCAATTACAAGTCAAATACCTTCATACATGTGTAGGCTAGAATTCTTTTGAACTCTTTATGATAGCCAATCCCTACATTTTTGGACAAATATAAAGAACCAACATTTTCTTCACTAAAAGAGCCCGCGAATAAATTGTTCTAACTAAAAAGTCAAATTTTACAATAGGCTTTTGTAAATACTAAAACAAGATTAAAAACGTCCAGAGTCGTTAGGCCAATATGAAGCCAATAAGCCTCCGTCTCAGGGTTGCCACAAGTTGCCAGATATACTGCTGGACTGGCCTACATTTGCACTGAGACCAGACCACAATATAAAACCTCAGTGCAAGATCTGGCAACCCACCACCAGTCAACCCAGCCCAGAAGAGAACCCCCCCAGTCAAAGACCTGGCACCCTGCCAGGTTGTCCAGGAAACACTCCCCATTGTTTGAGGAGAGCACAGGGGGAGGAGAGAGAACTTTCTCAACAAAAGAACAATGAAACATCACACTGCACTGCAGTTAAAGAGGAACTGAGCTGTTCCAACTCTGGGGCTTAGGTCTGACTGATGAGTTTTGGGGGCCGTTACTAGGGAGGGGGTTTTGGCAGACAGGAGACAGAGGGATGAGGATTCTTTGGAAACGAGGCAGCGTTTGTTGTAGGGGGGAGGGGGACAGGGTTGAGGGGGTGACAGGGAACCAGAGTATATTTTAGTCGGAGGGGTGACCCTGAGCCTGGATGAGGGTGAATGTCAGGGTCGAGGGGGTGCTTGCTGTGCCCCCTGACCAACTGACCTAGTTTCAGTTTCTGCTAGGCCCGTGGTGTGGGCCAGTGGTTCCCCTTCCAATTTCTTTGCTCTTTCTTCAGTGCATGTGAAAACAGTCGAACAAAACATCCCCGGCAGAATTCAATAGCTGCATTCTTCACCCCCCCCCCACCCCACCTTTGCTCTCCCCCCCCCTAATCCCAAACAGACCCCTCGCCCCTACACATTAGGACTGGGCGGTATTGATGCACAGATCGGTTTTAACTTCACCTTCTATCACAGTATGTGAATGTTTGGTTTGTTAAATGTGATACACCATGTGTAACATCCATTTATATACAGTACCAGTCAAAAGTTTGGACACACCTACTTATTCAAGCGTTTATATTTATTTTTTTACTATTTTCTACAATGTAGAATAATAGTGAAGAAATCAAAACTACGAAATAACACATATGGAGTCATGTAGTAACAAAAAAGTGTTATTTTACATTTCAGGTTCTTCAAAGTAGCCACCCTTTGCCTTGATGACAGCTTTGCACACACTTGGAATTCTCTCAACCAGCTTCAACTGGAATGTTTTTCCAACAGTCTTGAAAGAGTTTCCATATATGCTGAGCAGTTGTTGGCTGCTTTTCCCATACTCTGCGGTCCAACTCATCCCAAACAAACTGAATTGGGTTGACGTCGGGTGATTGTTGCTCGCTCGCTCGCAACAGCAAGCTATCTAGCAACAGCAAGCTATCTAGCAACAGCATGCTAGCTAAATTGCCATACATGCTTAATGCTTTTCGAACTGTCCCCAAATTAATATAGTTGGTTCAGAGTTTGTTTTGATATTTCAACCTATGTGTTCTGATCACATCTGGTATGGGTGGACAAAATCAAAATGCGCGCGATGGCACATATTAGGCAGCATGTTAGGCCTACACATGCATATACAAACACCTGCGTACACAGCCTTTCTCTGAAAACACTATTGTTTTCATTTGTAAATGGACATCACGCTGGCACAGAATGCTCTGGGTTATGGGTAGGGTAAATATGCAAATTAGAATGTCCACCACTGCATAATGTAAACATTACCATGGCAGCCCAGCCACAAATCCAGAGCCGAAATAGGCCCAGTATCTCAAAGGAGTCTGGCTGCATCAGATACCTTCTCATGGCATAAATACAGTGAGAAATACGAGCTGAGACAGGATGTCGAGTGGTGACAGAGGATGGTGCGTTACCACTACCACCAACAGCACGGATGGAGAAATTACATTTAGAATGAGAAGCTAGCCTACTAGCTAGAGGCTAGCTAGTAGTGCTAGCTTGCAGCAGAGATAAAAAGGGTTAGTTATTAGTATTAGGGATGTAATGATTCACCGATACGCATCGGTCCCCAGTTCAAATGTTTAAGATAAGTGCATCAGTCTGCGGCAGCCCAAACCGATCCAAATATAGCATGCATTGGCCAGAAAAACAATTCAAATGTTAAGAATTGCCGGGTCACTAATGTTTTTTATTCATATTGTTTTCCCGGAATTGATGCGTCCTCTCCTTCAGTTCAGTAGCACATCAAAACAAACAATAAAAAGCATGTCACTACGTATTATGGTTGGGCGGTATCCAGATTTCCATACCTTTATATTGTGTCTGTGCATTCCCAGGATATACCATATTACCAGTAGTGCACAAAAGGGGCGCAATTGTTTTTCCAAACGTAAAAACACACCACTTACCAGAATGCTAAAAAGTACTAAGGAACTCTCATAGCGGATGCTAGGAAAACACTAACGAGCGCATGCAAACATTTATTACTAGGACAGGCAACCCAAGTATCTCAAAACGCAGTTTGCCACACACACACACACACACACACACACAATACAAACATTAGATAGTTAACTTAATAGTTAAGAAATATAGCTGGCAAACATTGGTAGTGAATTTCATACAAGTGTAATAACATGATCACCTGACTTAAGTCGCTCTGCAGGAGTGACTCACCTCAAAGCTCCCATTTTGCTCTGGGAGATTCTTTGTAAAGAAACACACGTGACTAGCTTAAACCTCTGTTTTGGGAAACAAGTAACAGAAAGCTTCATAATGAAAAATTTGCTAGTACACAAGTTGACTGCAGGTATCTATTTAAAAATCACTAATATTCAAAGCCCCAAAAAAGTTACTTACCAGAATAAAAAAAAAAAATGCTAACACATACTAAGGAATCTTCATAGACAATGCTAACTAAATTCTAATGAGTGCATTGCGAACATTGAGTTTCTGACCTAAACTATACAAGTAAGTCAAAAACGCTACTCACATTTTGCTGCACGCACAAAACAAAAATCTGCCTGCAAGTCTCTTTAACCAAGAGGGGAATTTCTGCTGGCGCATGTTGCATGACAGTAATTGACTGAAGGCTCAGGTCCCTTGTCAACGTGCGCTTGTAAAAAAAAATATATAATAATAAAACACACCACATGACTGGGGACTACCATAAACTACATAATAATGTGACAGATGAAATGAAGAACGCAATGTTCTTTATCTCCTAACGTATTGCATAAGTTGACTGCAGGTATTTATTTTTAAAAAGTAGCAACAAATATTCAAATTAATAAAAAAAACTTCAAAGAAATAAATTATATTGAAAAACCATCCTGTGGTTTTTTCAAAATACCCCGGTATACACAGTATACCGCCCAAGCCTACTGCGTATGACTGTCAGAACTGTGCAGACAGTGTGGGGGAGACAGCTCGCGCCAACGGGAGGTAGGCCCATCCCTGTTCAAATAGGCTATTCGCACATTTGCATTCAGATGGCAGAGGCTTTCACTATGTCAAATAATAGGCGTTTATTAGTTTGACAACCAATGTCATTTTCTGGGCCATTGTTACCAAATGCCCTGTAGAAAATTGTGTTTTACCAGAGTGAACATAACTCACATCCAACTGCTGATTGGGGTTGTCAATCATTCAGGTTTTATTTAGATTTTTCAGGTTCACCATAAGAAATAGTTTTGGTAGTTTTGCTTTAAAAACAGTCAGTGTATTTGGCCATTTTAACTTGAACAGGGTAATTTCATAAAGGACAGCAATATTTTTTGTGAGCTGCGCATGGTCACATTTATTGGTCAGAGCGGGAGAAGCTCTCCACGGTTTAAACAGTTCGCTTTTGATACGGTAAAATCCAAAACTGTATTATATGAATTGGCTAAATACCATGTTAATTTCTAAAAATAAATATTGACATAGTACTACCTCAAATGTATTATCTGCAAAAATGACAAGTTAATCAGTAGGTGATTGTGATTTCAAATAAAATGTGGGAGACAAAAAGCATAAATTGTCACACACACACTAACAGAGAGCCACTCAGCTTAGAGAAGTCATCTCAGACAGATCCAGCTGAGGTCCAGGGCCTGGTTGCATAAAACATCTTAATTGTTTACCTTAAAGCTGCACTATGAAACTTTTTGGGCAACTCAACCAAATTCACATAATCTCAGTTATAGATCTGTGATTCTCATTAAAAGCAGTAGATCTGTTCTATGAGTGCTATTCAGATCCTTCCTGTTCTTAAGTTATATTTTTGTGTCTTTCACCTCCGGTTTTGTACACCAACTTCAAACAGCTGAAAATACTATATTCTTGGTTATTGAAAAGATATTTCCTAGTGGTTTAGATTGTACAATCTCTCTCTACACTAACAGGCTGACTACACTCGCGTGCGCAAGCATTGTAAAATAAATGTAGAAATCTATGTTATTCAATTATTGCACCCACACTGCTCACGCACGCCAACGAGCGTCTGCGTTGCCAAGGGCTAAAATAGAAATCAGTTCTATTTCTGATGCAGATCGCGCTGCAAGTCCTCCCTCTCCCATCTCCTCATTGGTTTATAGAAGCAGGTACCCACATGCCATCTCATCATTGGTTATACCCACGTAGGTGACTGAAAGACGACCGAGGTCAGTGGCGGTAATGCACCTAATTTATGAAAGTTGCCAATCGTAATATAAAGTCAAGAGAAGAAAAGGCCTGGAAGGAAGAGAGATGACTAGAAACGATTCAGTTGACCGTTTTATGTGTGGATTAATTGGCGGAGTAGAGGACCTTGTGCATTTCAGGTAAAATAACTCAATGTTTATATCCCGGAACAAATTAGCTAGCAACAGCAAGGTAGCTAAATAGGACAAATTAGCTAGCATGTGCAAGCTAACTAACCATAAATGTTTAATGCTTTTCGACCTGTCCCCAAATTAATATAATTGGTACAGAGTTTGTTTTGATATTTTAACCTGCGTGTCGTGATCGCGTTTGGTGTGGGGGGACAAAATACATTTATGCACAATGGCGCACGCGCGCAGCCGGTTTGGGTTCCATGTAAACATTGCTTGTTTTGTCACAAACTGAAATTGGGTGAACTATTTGTGGCGGAGCAATTTCTGCACATTGCACCTTTAAGGAAATATTCCCTTACCCACGAGAATTGTTTAAAGGTGTTGCATAGAGCCCCTCAAACAGTTCCTTAGGTGAGTGCAGAATTTAAGAGTTTTACGGTAGTTTGAAGGCCTGTATGGCAAAAAGAGTCTCGGGTTACAATAGAGACGACTTGATTCGCTGGCTGAACGTGTCAAAGATATGCATTTATTCATTAGATAATAAAAAGTTTATTTTAGTAACTTTTTCAGAACTTGTTCCTATTACTTTCGAGCGCGTCAAGTTAACTGACTAGCTAGCTAGCTTTGTAGCCATTGAATGTGTACCTTCCATTGTTTAGCTAAGTACCTAGCTAGCTGGGTGATGGATGTTTTACTTTTGAAACCAGGGCAGAGGCAAGCAACATTAGCCTCCACAAATGCTGTTTACATTGATATAAGCTTTTCTCTCTATATAAAACTCAGCAAAAAAAAGAAACCTCCCATCTCCAGGACCCTGTCTTTCAAAAAAAGAATTAGTAAAAATCCAACTTCACAGATCTTCATTGTAAAGGGTTTAAATACTGTTTCCCATGCTTGTTCAATGAACCATAAACAATTAATGAACATCCGCCTGTGGACCGGTCGTTAAGACACTAACAGCTTACAGACGGTAGGCAATTAATGTCACAGTTATGAAAACTTAGGATCCCTGGGTCCCTGCCCAGGGTCCCTGCTCATCTGCATGAACGTGCCTTAGGCATGCTGCAAGGAGGCATGAGAACCGCAGATGTGGCCAGGGCAATAAATTGCAATGTCCGTACTGTGAGACGCCTAATACGGCGCTACAGGGAGACAGGACGGACAGCTGATCATCCTCGCAGTGGCAGACCACGTAACACCTGCACAGTATCGGTACATCCGAATGTCACACCTGCGGGACAGGTACAGGATGGCAACAACAACTGCCTGAGTTACACCAGGAACGCACAATTCCTCCATTAGTGCTCAGACTGCCCGCAATAGGCTGAGAGAGGCTGGACTGAGGGCTTGCAGGCCTGTTGTAAGGCAGGTCCTCACCAGATGTCGCCTACGGGCACAAACCCACCGTCGCTGGACCAGACAGGACTGGCAAAAAGAGCTCTTCACTGACGAGTCGAGGTTTTGTCTCACCAGGGGTGATGGTTGGATTCGCGTTTATCTTCGAAGGAATGAGCGGTACACCGAGGCCTGTACTCTGGAACGGGATCGATTTGGAGGTGGAGGGTCCGTCATGGTCTGGGGCGGCAATCTCACCGCTGTGCATTACAGGGAAGACATCCCCCTCCCTCATGTGGTACCCTTCCTGTAGGCTCAATCCAGACATGACCCTCCAGCATGACAATACCACCAGCCATACTGCTCGTTCTGTGTGTGATTTTCTGCTAGACAGGAATGTTCTGCCATTGTCAGCAAAGAGCCCGGATCTCAATCCCATTGAGCACGTCTGGGACCTGTTGGATCGGAGGTTGAGGGCTAGGGCCATTCCCCCCAGAAATGTCTGGGAATTTGCAGGTGCCTTGGTGGAAGAGTGGGGTAACATCTCACAGCAAGAACTGGCAAATCTGGTGCAGTCCATGAGGAGGAGATGCACTGCAGTACTTACTGGTGGCCACACCAGATACTGACTGTTACTTTTGATTTTGACCCACCCTTTGTTCAGGGACACATTATTCCATTTCTGTTATTCACATGTCTGTGGAACTTGTTGAATCTTGTCATGTTCATACAAATATTTACACGTGTTAAGTTTGCTGAAAATAAACGCAGTTGACAGTGAGGACTTTTCTTTTTTTGCTGAGTTTATGTACTGAATTAACTTCTACTTAGTACTCATCCCGGATCCGGGAGCACCCCCACAGTAAAAAAGCTGACTAGCATAGCCTAGCATAGCGTCACAAGTAAATACAAGCATCTAAATATCATTAAATCACAAGTCCAAGACACCAGATGAAAGATACAGATCTTGTGAATCCAGCCATCATTTCTGATTTTTAAAATGTTTTACAGGGAAGACACAATATGTAAATCTATTAGCTAACCACGTTAGCAAAAGACACCACTTTTTTTACTCCACCAGTTTTTTACTCCATCAGTAGCTATCACTAATTCGACTAAATAAAGATATATATAGCCACTAACCAAGAAACAACTTCATAAGATGACAGTCTGATAACATATTTATGGTATAGGATATGTTTTTTGGGGGAAAAATGTGCATTTTTCAGGTATAAATCACAGTTGTACATTGCAGCTGCAATCTGAAATAGCGTTGGAAGCAGCCGGAATAATTACAGAGACCGACGTCAATTACCAAAATACTCATCCTAAAACATTTCTGAAAAATACACAGCCTACAGCAATCGAAAGACACAGATCTTGTGAATCCAGACAATATTTCAGATTTTCTAAGTGTTTTACAGCGAAAACACAATATATCGTTATATTAGCATACCACATGAGCTAACATCACACCAGCATTAAATCAAGGCAAAGGGGGCGATAACGTTATCGCCACCAAAATATATTAATTCTTTCACTAACCTTCTCAGAATTCTTCAGATGACAGTCCTGTAACATCATATTACACAATGCATATAGAGTTTGTTCGAAAATGTGCATATTTAGCATCACAAATCGTGGTTATGCAATGTAATCTGTCAAAACATGGCATGCATTCGGGCCGGCACCATCTTGGAAAGGCACCTATGTTTACGATTATTTATCGATTAGATTGACTAAAAAAATACAGGTTGGACAGCTAATGAAAGATGCATTGGTTATTAATGCAACCGCTGATTTAGATTTTTAAAATTTACGTTACTAGACATACATTGTGAGTTACAGCCAGACTAGTGCCGCAAAAAATGGCTGACAACTGCGTTTACATTTTTCCACATAAATACGGAATAAAATCATAAATAACTCTTACTTTTGGACGAGCTTCCATCAGTATCTTGGGCAATGTGTCCTTTGTCCAAAAGAATCGTTGCTTTGTTGTAAAACGACCTCCTCAACTTCAGAACTAGCAGCTAACGATAGCTACACGGCACACACATGCCCAAATCCTCAAACGCAATACTAAGGAAATTCAGAAAAATAGCAATATACTCGCATAAACTGATATAAATCGGTTTCAAATAACTTCGTTATGATGTTTCTAACACCTATATCGAATTAAATCACAGACGGATATATCTTTGATCAATAACGAGAGCTTTTGAGCATGCGATTCTGATGTCCTCCCTTGCGTCCTGGCGAGCGTCAAAAAGAAGGGTCATCTCACTCCATTCCCTTTTATAAACTCTGAGAAACACCTAGAGACACCATTCCACTTCTCATTGGTTACTGACATCCAGGGGAAGGCGGGTGCAGTTCATTTCGATCCATAGGGCGCACACAGAGTTTTAAACTGATCCGAGATCAGAGACTATTTTTCAGAGCTTCGCATGTCCTGTCATGATTTTCGCTGTAGAAAGAGTTCTGGTTCACCCACAGACATAATTCAAACGGTTTTAGAAACTAGAGATTGTTTTCTATCCAATAGTAATAATAATATGCATATTGTACGAGCAATAATTGAGTATGAGGCAGTTTAATTTGGAGACGATATTTTCCAAAGTGGAAACAGCACCCCCTGTATTGAGAAAAGGGGCCTCATGAACTTTTTCACTTAAACGTAAGGGGGAAAGTCACCTTAAAATGTTCTATGCAACTGACAACGGTAAAGAAATTATGGGAAAAGTAGGAAAATGTTTTATCCAGCTCCTGAGCTCCCATCAGCAGCAGATATGGATTTAAAATGGAAAATGAACGTGTTCATGCAAAAAAATGAACTGCATCAAATCGTATTGCATCAATTCATTTCCCTAATCAAACCGAATCACACCAAATAATTTCAAAATAAAGTATCGCTCTTGTCTCGGAGCCAATCCGTATCTTTTCTATTAGTAGTAGTAGCTAGCTAGTCAGTGTAGCCAATTTATCAAGGTGACAGATATAACACAAGCAGTGGTTACTTGGTTGTAATGATTTTTGGCATTAACATTATATTCAAAAAAATGATCAAAACTAAATGAATCCTGCACACACAGATAGCCAACTCTCTCAACTTCAACCACTACAATACTAACATAATGCCCTGGACCAGAGCACGGGCACCGACTGACACCCTGGAACTTATCCCAAGTTCAGGTTGCATGCGCGCATAGCATCTGAGACCAAAAACACCATCTGATTCCATTAATTGTCAGACGCACGCGCTTTGAGAATCGCAGACCAGGGGGCCTCAGCCCGCATAATCTGCAGATGGATGCATCTCTGTCAATCACAGCACAGCCTACTGACTGTAGCTAAGGGGAACCATAAACACAGGTTATAGCGGTCACCACCAGGAGAGATGGCCAAGACCACCACAACATTTACACGGGTGCAATGGCTCCCTTCCAGCCCTACTTTCCTCCTTTCCTCTAAAACTAGCAGGTGAAAATACACTGCTCAAAAAAATAAAGGGAACACTTAAACAACACAATGTAACTCCAAGTCAATCACACTTCTGTGAAATCAAACTGTCCACTTAGGAAGCAACACTGATTGACAATAAATTTCACATGCTGTTGTGCAAATGGAATAGACAAAAGGTGGAAATTATAGGCAATTAGCAAGATACCCCCAATAAAGGAGTGATTCTGCAGGTGGTGACCACAGACCACTTCTCAGTTCCTATGCTTCCTGGCTGATGTTTTGGTCACTTTTGAATGCTGGCGGTGCTCTCACTCTAGTGGTAGCATGAGACGGAGTCTACAACCCACACAAGTGGCTCAGGTAGTGCAGCTCATCCAGGATGGCACATTAATGCGAGCTGTGGCAAGAAGGTTTGCTGTGTCTGTCAGCGTAGTGTCCAGAGCATGGAGGCGCTACCAGGAGACAGGCCAGGAGACATGGAGGAGGCCGTAGGAGGGCAACAACCCAGCAGCAGGACCGCTACCTCCGCCTTTGTGCAAGGAGGAGCACTGCCAGAGCCCTGCAAATGACCTCCAGCAGGCCACAAATGTGCATGTGTCTGCTCAAACGGTCAGAAACAGACTCCATGAGGGTGGTATGAGGGCCCGACGTCCACAGGTGGGGGTTGTGCTTACAGCCCAACACCGTGCAGGACGTTTGGCATTTTCCAGAGAACACCAAGATTGGCAAATTCGCCACTGGCGCCCTGTGCTCTTCACAGATGAAAGCAGGTTCACACTGAGCACATGAGCACATGTGACAGACGTGACAGAGTCTGGAGACGCCGTGGAGAACGTTCTGCTACCTGCAACATCCTCCAGCATGAACGGTTTGGCGGTGGGTCAGTCATGGTGTGGGGTGGCATTTCTTTGTGGGGCTGCACTGCCCTCCATGTGCTCGCCAGAGGTAGCCTGACTGCCATTAGGTACCGAGATGAGATCCTCAGAGCCCTTGTCAGACCATATGCTGACACATGCACATTTGTGGCCTGCTGGAGGTCATTTGCAGGGCTCTGGCAGTGCTCCTCCCTGCACAAAGGCGGAGGTAGCGGTCCTGCTGCTGGGTTGTTGCCCTCCTATGGCCTCCTCCACGTCTCCTGATGTACTGGCCTGTCTCCTGGTAGCGCCTCCATGCTCTGGGCACTACGCTGACAGACACAGCAAACCTTCTTGCCACAGCTCGCATTGATGTGCCATCCTGGATGAGCTGCACTACCTGAGCCACTTGTGTGGGTTGTAGACTCCGTCTCATGCTACCACTAGAGTGAAAGCACCGCCAGCATTCAAAAGTGACCAAAACATCAGCCAGGAAGCATAGGAACTGAGAAGTGGTCTGTGGTCACCACCTGCAGAATCACTCCTTTATTGGGGGTGTCTTGCTAATTGCCTATAATTTCCACCTTTTGTCTATTCCATTTGCACAACAGCATGTGAAATTTATTGTCAATCAGTGTTGCTTCCTAAGTGGACAGTTTGATTTCACAGAAGTGTGATTGACTTGGAGTTACATTGTGTTGTTTAAGGGTTCCCTTTATTTTTTTGAGCAGTGTATATGACCACCTTCTCTCACAACAGTGGTGGTGAAGGAAGAGAGAAAAGGCAAGGAAGCTAGTGGAGACTTGACACAGCCAACATCCTTCAAATGTCATTTGAAAGGTGTGCCAGCCAAAGGAAGGGACCTATAAAATACAGGAATAAAGCAGTAATAAATCCCCGGGTGGCAGGCAGCCATTCAGTGGTCAGGCAACAGCAGTAATGAGTGACTAGACTGCAGTCGTGAGTCACAGCAGCAGCTCTGTGTGTGTGTCAGACTGGGAATGAGTCAGCTCAATAAATAGCTATGTTGCCACTGCTGTATTTCAAGCCGATACCCTAGCATGGATAAGAAATAGCTAGCAGGTGTATGCCTTTTTTACTTCTTAACGAGGGGAGATTCCTGGCACAACAGCCAGCACTGGGCTGTCAAATGGCCCAGGTGCTGTGAGGCCGCTTTCACACAGAGCATTATGGATCCGCTCTAAAGCCAGTCAAGCCCAGGCCTCCATGGAAGAGCACACACTGCTACCAGGCAAAGGCTGTCATAAATAACCTATGTAGTCTATAAATAGAGCAAGGAAAAATAGAAGGGTCTGTGCCCACTCTGAGGCCTGGCTCTGTCAGGTCTCTGCCCTGAGGATGACATAGTGGGAAAATACACTTAAAAAAGGGAAGCGGTTTCACTGGTCTGACTCAGGCCATACTGGCAACAGTGGCAAGGCACCTATTTTCCATGGATAAGACCGTAACACATTTAATCAATTAGCCCTCACATAGATTTGGTGATACATTGACTGCATACTTGGCTGATGTTGTTTGGCTACAATCCATCAACTGTTACTTCCAATTGTGGTGTCCTCTATACATTTTACATGCACGTGTGGAGCTCCCCGATGGCCACAGGGCATGACAGTAGAGGTCAGTGGTTCAGCATATACAGAGACGAGCAGTCAGCCAGGCTGAACTAGACTAACAAAATGACAAGCTGAGTTCCGCAGGTCAGTGGAGGCTGGTAGAAAACTCACACATACACATTAACCCCATAACATATGTGGGTTAGTGAGTGCATGCAGGCGGGTGTGTGCCCAGCGCCGTGCGGGTTAGGACATCATTGTAAATAAGAATTTGTTCTTAACTGACTAACTGTGTGTAGCAACTAGCGAGATTGTATGTGTGGAGAGCTGGTGCACGGCAGTAGGCTATATGGGGGGGGGGGGGGGCAGAGAGGGTGAAGCACATGGTATCTCAGGCGTTCTGGCTATATAGTGCCTTAAAATTGTACTGACACACGTGATGTTGGCCAATGAATGACTGCTTTTGCTTGTCAAGGCCCAGGAGAAAAGGTAATGATTGACACTGAAGATTTTTTGCTGACATACGGGAAAAAATGTCACAGAAAAATATTGCCAGGTGTAAATTCACTAGAAAATGTATTGAATCAATGAAGTACAAGCCAGCTAACCAGCTAGGAGAGGCTGTTTGAGCTCAGAGCAACAAGCTCATACAGATCTGCTTATCCTCCTGATCACATTAGATTTAGCGTTTTCTTTGGTTCACACAAAACATAAAAGAGCTACAGCAAAGCTCAGTCTTCCCCTCTTTATCCATTAGATTAAGATTTAAAAAGATTCAAAAACAAGGACTGTCTTTGTACAGAGAAGCCTCTAGAAATATCTAGTCTGAATCACGCTAACAGAGTTAGCCAGAAATCCTGCTTGTACGAACCTCGGAAATGGCTAATCTCGTTAAAAACAACATTGCGGGTTGGAAAATAACCAATAAATTCTGGCACAGAATGGTTTCCTAATTCCACAGTGGTCAGCTTTCTAATACAATAGCTGGCATCTAACGAGTGTTCTGGCACAAAATGGCTACCTTGTGTCACTGGCCGCAATGGAAGAAACACATTGGTTTTGCCACGTGAATGGATGGGATGTTAAGCATTCACTGGCCAAACCAAAATTGAATATAGTCATCCACTGAAACGATGACCCCTCCATAACGTTTTTAACCCATCAATGGGTTAACAGCTATGGATGCAAAAGTCTATGGGAGGGGTCACTCATCTCCACATAGTGATTGACTAAAGGGAATTTCAGAGGATCATATTACAGGCCCTCGAACCCATATGGCCCAGAATAGCAGCACAGTTGCTCCAACATAGCTCTGGAATGCCATTGAAGAGCAGTCAGGAGAAGAGACAAGGAGAGGCCACTAGAATACTATGGGGAACATAGCCTGACCAGCTGGCATCGTGGCAGTCCCTGGATTATACCAGCTCTGAGCCAGGCTGGCAACCTTTTGCACCAGGCCTTCTGAAGGATGCCTGCCTCACAGTTCTCCTGCTCAGCTTTCTATGCTGGGGCTCAGCCAAAGGAGGGCGGGAGGGGGGGGATGACATGCTTCATTGAGGCCGGGTGAGAGAGGAGTCTCCTAAATGTATTCGTCTCTTCCTCCCCCCCTCCTGTGCAGTGACCTACTTATTGTTCAAACATGCCTGCAATGTGAGATCCGAATGAGACAGAGGGTGTGTGCGCACGGGTGGGTGGATGATTCAACGTTTTTACCAGACCAGTATGGACATATGGCTTCCAGATTGAAAGTATCAAGGGGCCATTCCATTAACAGTTTGTTTGTTGTTTTAACACTAAAACAAGATTTAGGAGCTTTATGTGGGGAAACTTGTCAAATGTGTTGCTGTCTGGAGTAGTGCTGTTGCATTCAAATGCTTCCAGCTTCATCTTACACTTCCGTAGAGCAAGCAATAGCAAGTCTGATTAACATATGCGCTGATGAACACAGATCAACAGGCTCTTCCACTAAGACAGGTTCCTGCCTGAGTCCGATTAATTTATCAATATCATAAACATCCTACAGATACATCAGGGAACGCATTTCAACATGATCACTTTCATAACTAGGGTTGTCACGATACCAGATTCGCGATACTCAAGAGGTATTGTGGCAAGGAAACAAAACAAAGCTGACTGAATTTCCTGAGGAAAACAGCCCTAATGTTGGAAACTAGCAGCCTTATGTTGTCACCCAGAATCACATTTATTCTCCAAGCTATAGCACACAATATTTTACATCCAGTAGGTTTAGTCTGCTTTGCGTTTTCCTTTTTGCCATTGAAAATCAAGTTTCGTAGTATCGGGATACTGGTATCCTGACAACCCTAGACATTACTTGTACACAATGTACATTTACTACAATAACAGTTGGGCGCAATTTTTTGCCTTGGCTTTTTTATCAACATTACACGGTTGTGTGTGTGTGTGTAGTGTACAATAGTCAAATCCACAAGAATTGTGCTGTCAGTCAAATACTAAGACGCACTGTCCCTTTCATGTCTGTCTGACCACATATGCTTAAGATACAGACAACAGAGAAATCAATACACATGGAGCAGCAACAACTCCACTTCAATACCCAAGGTACTGTGGCCCACCCAGATCAGATAGGCCTCAAGAGGCTCTTGGCACTAACATGCAGTAAAACAATAAGTTGAAACCTGACTGATGCCATGCCAGTGAAGAGCTGTGTATTTAATACTGTAATGACTTAGGTCCACAGAGACATGGGTGGACTGGGTTACAGGCAGGGAGGGAGGAAGAGAAAAGCAGCACGTAGTTTTGCATGGGTCAATGGAATCTTTCGTAGACACCTTTTAGGATTTTACATTCAAATCATATCAAATATTATTTGTCACATACACATGGTTAGCAGATGTTAACGCGACTGTAGCTTAATGCTTGTGCTTCTAGTTCCAACAATGCAGTAATATCTAACAAGTAATCTAACAAATTCACAACAACTACCTAATACACACAAATGTAAAGGAATGAATCAGAATATGTACACATAAATATATGGATGATCGATGGCCGTGCGGCATAGGCAAGATGCAGTAGATGGTATAGTATACAGTATATACACATATGAGATATGTAAACATTAAAGTGGCGTTAATAAAGGTATCACTAGTCACTTTAAATAAGTCCATTTATTAAAGTGGCCAGAGATTTGAGTCTATGTTGGCAGCAGCCTCTCTGTTAGTGATAGCTGTTTAGCAGTTTGATGGCCTTGAGATAGAAGCTGTTTTTCAGTCCCTCTGTCCCAGCTTTGATGCACCTGTACTGACCTCACCTTCTGGATGGTAGCGGTGCGAACAGGCAGTGGCTCGGGTGGCCTTCCTGTGACATTGGGTGCTGTAGGTGTCATGTAGGGCAGGTAGTTTGCCCCCGTTGATGCGTTGTGCAGACCTTACTACCCTCTGGAGAGCCTTGTTGTTGAGGGCGGTGCAGTTGCCGTACTAGACGGTGATACAGCCCGACAGGATGCTCTTGATTGTGCATCTGTAAAAGTCTGTCAGGGTTTTAAGTGACAAGCCAAATTTCTTCAGCCTCCTGAGTTTGAAGAGGCGCTGTTGAGCCTTCTTCACCACGCTGTCTGTGTGGGTGGACCATTTCAGTTTGTCCGTGATATGTACGCCGAGGAACTTAAAACTTTCCACCTTCTCCACTGCGGTCCCATCGATGTGGATAGGGGGGTGCTCCCTCTGCTGTTTCCTGAAGTCCACGATCATCTCCTTTATTTTGTTGACGTTGAGTGAGAGGTTATTTTCCTGGCACTAAACTCCCAGAGCTCTCACCTCTCTGTAGCCTGTCTCGTTGTTGGTAATCAAGCCTACTGTTTGTAATGGTTGAGTCTGCAGACGTGTTGCTGTGCGTTTTGCTGCCAACTTTACTTTACTTTGCTAGCTGACAACTTTACATTTTTTTGTTTTGTTTTTAATTACCGTTTATATTTTTAGTTTTTCCATCGCAACTTTTTTCCCTCATTCAACTTTTTCACTCCGGACGCTTTATCTGGACATGGTTCGTCAACACCTTCAACAGCCGAAGCTAAGTACTAACATTAACATGATGTCTTTTAATTGCAGTCGCTGTACTCATAATATGCAGGAGAACGATCGCCTTACGGCGAGAATAGCTGTGCTACAAGCCCAGCTTCAGACGCAATCGTTAGGCAAGGGTAATTTCAGTGTAGGAAAGGAAGAAACAGCGTCTGTGCCACCAGTAAGTACAGATAGTAACGTTAGTATAAATCCCCCGCACAGTCCCCGCAGCCGGACAACTTTCTCATGGCTTCTGGAGGGAAATGCTGTTGGAATGCTCAACCGGTGTCGCTCATTCAGCCGACAGAAACTTTCAACCGGTTCTCCCCATTATGTAGCGAGTCGGAGTCTGAGTTTTCTCGTCTCTACTCCTCCCGTTACGGGGTCTGAGACGCCGAAGGCTCCCACCATTAGCTCTGACAAATTGAAAACCCTAGTCATTGGCGACTCCATTACCCGCAGTATTAGACTTAAAGCGAATCACCCAGCGATCATACACTGTTTACCAGGGGGCAGGGCTACCGACGTTAAGGCTAATCTAAAGATGGTGCTGGCTAAAGCTAAATCTGGCGAGTGTAGAGAGTATAGAGATATTGTTATCCACGTCGGCACCAACGATGTTAGGATGAAACAGTCAGAGGTCACCAAGTGCAACATAGCTTCAGCGTGTAAATCAGCTAGAAAGATGTCGGCATCGAGTAATTGTCTCTGGCCCCCTCCCAGTTAGGGGGAGTGACGAGCTCTACAGCAGAGTCTCAGCACTCAATCGCTGGTTGAAAACTGTTTTCTGCCCCTCCCAAAAGATAGAATTTGTAGATAATTGGCCCTCTTTCTGGGACTCACCCACAAACAGGACCAAGCCTGACCTGCTGAGGAGTGACGGACTCCATCCTAGCTGGAGGGGTGCTCTCATCTTATCTACCAACATAGATAGGGCTCTAACTCCTCTAGCCCCACAATGAAATAGGGTGCAGGCCAGGCAGCAGGCTGTTAGCCAACCTGCCAGCTTAGTGGAGTCTGCCAATAGCACAGTCAGTGTAGTCAGCTCAGCCATACCCATTGAGACTGTGTCTGTGCCTCGACCTAGGTTGGGCAAAACTAAACTTGGCGGTGTTCGCCTTAGCAATCTTATTAGGATAAAGACCTCCTCCATTCCTGCCATTATTGAAAGAGATCGTGATACCTCACATCTCAAAATAGGGTTACTTAATGTTAGATCCCTCACTTCAAAGGCAGTCATAGTCAATGAACTAATCACTGATCATAATCTTGATGTGATTGGCCTGACTGAAACATGGCTTAAGCATGATGAATTTACTGTGTTAAATGAGGCCTCACCTCCTGGTTACACTAGTGACCATATCCCCCGTGCATCCCGCAAAGGCGGAGGTGTTGCTAACATTTACGATAGCAAATTTCAATTTACAAAAAAAAAAATGGCGTTTTCGTCTTTTGAGCTTCTAGTCATGAAATCTATGCAGCCTACTCAATCACTTTTTATAGCTACTGTTTACAGGCCTCCTGGGCCATATACAGCGTTCCTCTATGAGTTTCCTGAATTCCTATCAGACCTTGTAGTCATAGCAGATCATATTCTAATTTTTGGTGATTTTAATATTCACATGGAGAAGTCCACAGACCCACTCCAAAAGTCTTTCGGAGCCATCATCGACTCAGTGGGTTTTGTCCAACATGTCTCTGGACCTACTCACTGCCACAGTCATACTCTGGACCTAGTTTTGTCCCATGGAATAAATGTTGTAGATCTTAATGTTTTTCCACATAATCCTGGACTATCGGACCACCATTTTATTACATTTGCAATCGCAACAAATAATCTGCTCAGACCCCAACCAAGGAGCATCAAAAGTCGTGCTATAAATTCTCAGACAACACAAAAATTCCTTGATGCCCTTCCAGACTCCTTCTGCCTACCCAAGGACGTCAGAGGACAAAAATCAGTTAACCACCTAACTGAGGAACTCAATTTAACCTTGCGCAATACCCTAGATGCAGTTGCACCCCTAAAAACGAAAAACATTTGTCATAAGAAACTAGCTCCCTGGTATACAGAAAATACCCGAGCTTTGAAGCAAGCTTCCAGGAAATTGGAACGGAAATGGCGCCACACCAAACTGGAAGTCTTCCGACTAGCTTGGAAAGACAGTACCGTGCAGTACCGAAGAGCCCTCACTGCTGCTCGATAATCCTACTTTTCCAACTTAATCGAGGAAAATAAGAACAATCCAAAATTTCTTTTTGATACTGTTGCGAAACTAACTAAAAAGCAGCATTCCCCAAGAGAGGATGGCTTTCACTTCAGCAGTAATAAATTCATGAACTTCTTTGAGGAAAAGATCATGACCATTAGAAAGCAAATTACGGACTCCTCTTTGAATCTGCGTATTCCTCCAGGGCTTAGCTGTCCTGGATCTGCACAGCTCTGCGAGGGCCTGGGATCGGGAGAGACACTTAAGTGTTTTAGTACTATATCTCTTGACACAATGATGAAAATAATCATGGCCTCTAAACCTTCAAGCTGCATACTGGATCCTATTCCTACTAAACTGCTGAAGGAGCTGCTTCCTGTGCTTGGCCCTCCTATGTTGAACATAATAAACAGCTCTCTATCCACCGGATGTGTACCAAACTCACTAAAAGTGGCAGTGATAAAGCCTCTCTTGAAAAAGCCAAACCTTGACCCGGAAAATATAAAAAAAACTATCGGCCTATATCGAATCTTCCATTCCTCTCAAAAATTTTAGAAAAAGCTGTTGCGCTGCAACTCACTGCCTTTCTGAAGACAAACAATGTATACAAAATGCTTCAGTCTGGTTTTAGACCCCATCATAGCACTGAGACTGCACTTGTGAAGGTGGTAAATGACCTTTTAATGGCGTCAGACCGAGGCTCTGCATCTGTCCTCGTGCTACTAGACCTTAGTGCTGCCTTTGACACCATCGATCACCATATTCTTTTGGAGAGACTGGAAACCCAAATTGGTCTACACGGACAAGTTCTGGCCTGGTTTAGATCTTACCTGTCGGAAAGATATCAGTTTGTCTCTGTGAATGGTCTGTCCTCTGACAAATCAACTGTACATTTCGGTGTTCCTCAAGGTTCCGTTTTAAGACCACTATTGTTTTCACTATATATTTTACCTCTTGGGGATGTTATTCGAAAACATAATGTTAACTTTCACTGCTATGCGGATGACACACAGCTGTACATTTCAATGAAACATGGTGAAGCCCCAAAATTGCCCTCGCTAGAAGCCTGTGTTTCAGACATAAGGAAGTGGATGGCTGAAAACGTTCTACTTTTAAACTCGGACAAAACAGAGATGCTTGTTCTAGGTCCCAAGAAACAAAGAGATCTTCTGTTAAATCTGACAATTCATCTTGATGGTTGTAAAGTCGTCTCAAATAAAACTGTGAAGGACCTCGGCGTTACTCTTGACCCTGATCTCTCTTTTGACGAACATATCAAGACTGTTTCAAGGACAGCTTTTTTCCATCTACGTAACATTGCAAAAATCAGAAATTTTCTGTCCAAAAATGATGCAGAAAAATGTATCCATGCATTTGTTACTTCTAGGTTAGACGACTGCAATGCTCTACTTTCCGGCTACCCGGATAAAGCACTAAATAAACTTCAGTTAGTGCTAAATACGGCTGCTAGAATCCTGACTAGAACCAAGAAATTTGATCATATTACTCCAGTGCTAGCTTCCCTACACTGGCTTCCTGTTAAGGCAAGGGCTGATTTCAAGGTTTTACTGTTAACCTATAAAGCGTTACATGGGCTTGCTCCTACCTATCTTTCCGAGTTGGTCCTGCCGTACATACCAATACGTACGCTACGGTCACAAGACGCAGGCCTCCTAATTGTCCCTAGAATTTCTAAGCAAACAGCGGGAGGCAGGGCTTTCTCCTATAGATCTCCATTTTTATGGAACAGTCTGCCTACCCATGTGAGAGACGCAGACTCGGTCTCAACCTTTAAGTCTTTACTGAAGACTTATCTCTTCAGTAGGTCATATGATTGAGTGTAGTCTGGCCCAGGAGTGTGAAGGTGAACGGAAAGGCTCTGGAGCAACGAACCGCCCTTGCTGTCTCTGCCAGGCCGGTTCCCCTCTCTCCACTGGGATTCTCTGCCTCTAACCCTGTTACAGGGGCTGAGTCACTGGCTTGCTGGTGCTCTTTCATGCCGTCCCTAGGAGGGGTGCGTCACTTGAGTGGGTTGAGTTACTGACGTGATCTTCCTGTCTGGGTTGGCGCCCCCCCTTGGTTTGTGCTGTGGTGGAGACCTTTGTGGGCTATACCCGGCGTTGTCTCAGGATTGTAAGTTGGTGGTTGAGGATTTCCCTCTAGTGGTGCGGGGGCTGTGCTTTGGCAAAGTGGGTGGGGTTATATCCTTCCTGTTTGGCCCTGTCCGGGGGTTTCTTCGGATGGGGCCACAGTGTCTCCTGACCGCTCCTGTCTCAGCCTCCAGTATTTATGCTGCAGTAGTTTATGTGTCGGGGGGCTAGGGTCAGTTGGTTACCTGGAGTACTTCTCCTGTCTTATCCAGTGTCCTGTGTGAATTTAAGTATGCTCTCTCTAATTCTCTCGTTCTCTCTTTCTCTCGGAGGACCTGAGCCCTAGGACCATACGTCGGGACTACCGGCCGTGGTGACTCCTTGCTGTCCCCAGTCCGCCTGGCCTTGCTGCTATTCCAGTTTCAACTGTTCTGCCTGCGGTTATGGAACCCCTACCTGTCCCAGACATGCTGTTTTCAACTCTTAATGATCGGCTATGAAAAGCCAACTGAGATTTATTCCTGATTATTATATGACCATGCTTGTCATTTATGAACATTTTGAAAATCTTGGCTCTCTCTAATTTTCTCCTTCTCTCTTTCTTTCTCTCGGAGGACCTGAGCCCTAGGACCATACGTCGGGACTACCGGCCGTGGTGACTCCTTGCTGTCCCCAGTCCGCCTGGCCTTGCTGCTATTCCAGTTTCAGCTGTTCTGCCTGCGGTTATGGAACCGCCACCTGTCCCAGACCTGTTGTTTTTCAACTCTTGATGATCGGCTATGAAAAGCCAACTGAAAATTATTCATGATTATTATTTGACCATGCTTGTCACTTATGAACATTTTTGAACATCTTGGCATAGTTCTGTTATAATCTCCACCCGGCACAGCCAGAAGAGGACTGGCCACCCCTCATAGCCTGGTTCCTCTCTAGGTTTCTTCCTAGGTTTTGGCCTTTCTAGGGAGTTTTTCCTAGCCACCGTGCTTCTACACCTGCATTACTAGCTGTTTGGGGTTTTAGGCTGGGTGTCTGTACAGCACTTCGAGATATTAGCTGATGTACGAAGGGCTATATAAAATAAAATTGATTGAAAATTGATTACTACTGTAGTGTTGTCTGCAAACTTGATTGAGTTGGAAGCGTGCATGGCCACGCAGTCATGGGTGAACAGGGAGTACAGGAGGGGGCTGAGACGCACCCTTGTCGGGCCCCTGTGTTGAGTATCAGCAGGGTGGAGATGTTGTTTCCTACCCTCACCACCTGGGGGCGGCCCGTCAGAAAGTCCAGGACCCAGTTGCACAGGGTGGGGTCCAAGACCCAGGGTCTCAAGCTTAATGATGAGTTTGGAGGGTACTATGGTGTTAAATGCTGAGCTGTAGGCAATGAACAGCATTATTTCATAGATATTCCTCTTGCCCAGATGGGTTAGGGCAGTTTGATGGCGATTGCATCGTCAGTGGACCTATTGGGGCGGTAAGCAAATTGGAGTGGGTCTAGGGTATCATGGAATTAGAATGATTGTGGTTGACCACAATGCTCCCCCTCGGACTTCCACAAAGAAGAAATATGAGCCCGGGCAGAGAAGCGCAAGATTGAACTTCACTCAACTTTCTACAGTTTTCCCATTTAGTTAACATTATCAATGGTTCGCTCTACTGTGGGAATTGTGATCGAATCAACGGATTAGCCACTTCCAATGTAATATACTGAAACAAAACTATGCAAGATTTAATATGTAAAACCGTGCAAGAAATGTTCTTGTTGGCAGAGCACATTGGAACAGGATTCTATTGCATTGACAGGCACGACTCTACACAGACCGGTCCACCATAACCAATCAGAGCTGCAGTAGGCCTATATGCAAATAGCCATTGCCATACACGGATCTGTGCAATTCTCTTTGAACTGGACTGTGTTTAGGCTACACTATCTGCTCGGTTTGGTATCAAAGTGAGAGCTGCATGTAGCCACCTGTGCACATTTATTCATATTATTTCCTAGTTAGTGAGTTATCGGCCCAATTACAGCTCATTTGTAGTCAATGGGGGAATGGTTGCTTCCAACAGGAGCACAAAATGTGAGCATTTCTAGCGATCTTTGAAAAGCAAATCAGGTTTAAGGGATTTTTGGTGTTTTAAAAGGGGCAGTGTTGCATTTTGAGAGGGTCTTGAATAAGCTAAGTACCCAATAGACAGAGTAGCATAATTTGTCTGATTCTCTCTCACAATGGTATGAGAACAATGACTTATTACTTAAAGTGGATTCTAGCATCAATCAACATTTTCAGTCACACTGAAGGACAAGTGGATAAACAGGTTTATGTCAAGCCCTGCAAGTCTCATGGAATGTAGATATTGAACACCACACATTGGCTGCTACTGTAGGCTGAATGACAGAACAGCTATTTCCATGTTAAAATGTTATGGGATGTATTTTCCTCCATTGTTTTTGATAATAGGCGACTCTGGTAGGCCTATATTATGATCAAATAGCCACAGAGCCTACTGGGCCACTTAAAACTAACTTTAAGTGGGTACAGCCTCTATGTTCACAGTAAACGTGCACCGGAAGTTGCACAGAATTGTCAAAACTTTCAAATTGCCGCTCAGCTGAATTTTTTTTGTACGAACATTGGTTGACTACACACTCCAAAGCCTGTGGTTTGATAAATGGAAAGCAGATCTGAAAATAAGCTACATATACAGTTGAAGTCGGAAGTTCACATACACTTAGGTTGGAGTCATTAAAACTCATTTTTCAACCACTCCACAAATTTCTTGTTAACAAACTAGAGTTTTGGCAAGTCGGTTAGGACATCTACTTTGTGCATGACACAAGTAATTTTTCCAACAATTGTTTACAGACAGATTATTTCACTGTATCACAATTCCAGTGGGTCAGAAGTGTACATACACTAAGTTGACTGTGCCTTTAAACAGCTTGGAAAATTCAAGAAAACTATGTCATGGCTTTAGAAGATTCTGAAAGACTAATTGACATCATTTGAGTCAATTGGAGGTGTACCTGTGGATGTATTTCAAGGCCTACCTTCAAACCCAGTGCATCTTTGCTTGACATCATGGGAAAATCAAAAGAAATCAGACAAAACCTCAGAAAAAAAATTGTAGACCTCCCCAAGTCTGGTTCATCCTTAGGAGAAATTTCCAAATGCCTGAAGGTACCACATTCGTCTGTACAAACAATAGCACGCAAGTATAAACACCATGGAACCACGCAGCCGCCATATTGCTCAGGAAGGAGACGCGTTCAGTCTCCTAGAGATGAACGTACTTTGGTGCGAAAAGTGCAACTCAATCCCTGAACAGCAGCAAAGGACCTTGTGAAGATGCTAGAGGAAACAGGTACAAAAGTATCTATATCCACAGTAAAACGAGTCCTATATTGACATAACCTGAAAGGCCGCTCAGCAAGGAAGAAGCCAGTGCTCCAAATCCGCCATAAAAAAGCCAGACTACGGTTTGCAACTGCACATGGGGACAAAGATCGTACTTTTTAGAGAAAGGTCCTCTGGTCTGATGAAACAAAAATAGAACTGTTTGGCCATAATGACCATCGTTATGCTTAGAGGAAAAGGGGGAAGCTTGCAAGCCGAAGAACACCATCACAACCGTGAAGCACGGGGATGGCAGCACCATGTTTTGGGGGTGCTTTGCTGCAGGAGAGACTGGTGCACTTCACAAAATAGATGGCATCATGAGGCAGGACAATTATGTGGATATATTGAAGCAACATCTCAAGACATCAGTCAGGAAGTTAAAACTTGGTCGCTAATGGGTCTTCCAAATGGACAATGACACCAAGCATACTTCCAAAGTTATGGCAAATTGGCTTAAGGACAACAAAGTCAAGCTATTGGAGTGGCCATCACAAAGCCCTGACCTCAATCCTACAGAAAATTTGTGGGCAGAACTGAAAAAGCGTGTGCGAGCAAGGAGGCCTACAAACCTGACTCAGTTACACCAGCTCTGTCAGGAGGAATGGGCCAAAATTCACCAATTCACTTATTGTGGGAAGCTTGTGGAAGGCTACCCGAAATGTTTGACCCAAGTTAAACAATTCATAGACAATGCTAGCAAATTCTAATTGAGTGTATGTAAACTTCTGACCCACTGGGAATGTGATGAAAGAAATAAAAGCTGAAATAAATCACTCTCACCTATTATTCTGACATTTCACATTCTTAAAATAAAAGCGTTGATCCTAGCTGACCTAAGACAGGGAATTTTTACTAGATTAAATGTCAAGAATTGTGAAAAACTGATAAATGTATTTGGCTAAGGTGTATGTAAACTTCCGACTTCAACTGTATGTATGTGTGTGTGTATATATATATATATATAACTCAGCAAAAAAATAAACTGGTGTAAAATATGAGGAGATGCACTGCAGTACTTAATGCAGCTGGTGGCCACACCAGATAAGGACCGTTACTTTTGATTTTGACACCCCTTTGTTCAGGGACACATTCAATTTATGTTAGTCACATGTCTGTGGAACTTGTTCAGTTTATGTCTCAGTTGTTGAATCTTATGTTCATAGAAATATTTACACATTTTAAGTTTGCTGAAAATAAACGCAGTTGACAGTGAGATGTTTCTTTTTACTGAGTTTAGAAGGGCCTCACTGAAGCGCTCAGTGACTCTCTCAACGTGGCACCGTCATAGGATGCCACCTTTCCAACAAGTCAGCTCGTCAAATTTCTGCCCTGCTAGAGCTGCCCCGGTCAACTGTAAGTGCTGTTATTGTAAAGGGGAAACATGTTGGAGCAGCAACGGCTCAGCGTGAAGTGATAGGCAACACAAGCTCACAGAAAGGGACTGTCGAATGCCGAAGCACGTCCTCGGTTTTAACACTCATTACCAAATTCGAAACTGCCTATGGATGCAACGTCAGCACAAGAACTGTTTGTCAGGAGCTTCATGAAAGGGATCAAGCCTAAGATCACCATGCACAATCACCTTGCTTTAGCAGCAAAGGGGGGAGCAACCATATTAATGACCATGATTTTGGAACAAGATGCTCGACTAGCAAATGTCCACATACTTTTGGTCATGTAGTGGTCTTAAAATTCAAAATCAAATAGCAAAACAATCCGTGGTATGACCTTCTAAAACAATTCCGTATAGCTTAATAAACCCCCCCCTGCTTAGACAGGTCTTAGACTCTTATGGGTTTAAGTCTCCATGAAGGTTTCTGAGGCGGCAGTTATGAGAATAAGCTACAAGTTAACAGTGTGGTTTTTATAAAGAAAGCAGTTCTGAAAGTATATAGTCACTGTAGATGGTAATTGTTACGTGTCCACTCAATTACCACCACTTTACTCATTCATGAAACCCTTTTAAGATGGATCGTAAAGACATGTTAGACAACTGAATGGCCTCTCCATGACCTGTCTTCACACATAGGCTCTGTCTGGAGCTGGGAGGCTTGAAAGGCTGTCTGGTCTAGTCTAGAAGGGAGGAGATGGGCCTCAGTGTACATGGGGTTAGGGTGGTTGGTGTGTAGCCTTCTTAGGTAATGTCCGGGCAATAAAGCAGAGTGCTTCAGTTTACCTGATCATGGGACAGCTTTAATAAATGTGTGAGGGGATTTCAGGTCCTCCCAGCGTAGTGCCTACAGCAGAGTCTAGTAATGAAAAGCTGCTAGACAGATGAAAGATTCATTGAGGCATTCCATCCCTATAAACGCATATTAGCCTGCAGGCATACAGCCATGGGGAGCCCAGATCAGGTTACACACACATAACTTTGTTTATGGAAGTCAGCTAGTGTCCCCATCAGACTTGACAAATGGACTAAATCAGGGTTGGCGAGAGGTCCCACACACCTGAAGGCTTGGATGAAAGCCAACATTCTGCTTTCTTAGAACAGTGTTTTCCCAGTGATGGGTCAGGCAGTGGACTGTGGCCAATCATTACCTGGTCATGAACGATTGAACTGGGCAATGTTTTGTTAATCTAAAAGGCCAAAAGAACACCTGAAAAGCTTTAGGTATAAAAAAAAAAATGCATTTTCAAAAACAGTCGATCAAAAATCTGCATTTTAAACCATTTGACCTGGGTTCCATATCGGAAGGCAACAATAGTTTTGCGCTTCAATAGAGGGGCGTGTAACTAGTTTTCATCACACAAAATAAATGAATGCAAAACAATAGCTTTGTTTTCATTAGATTACAACAGAAGCGCAAGTTACCGCAAGGCTATTTGGCTAGCAGCAACACATAATTAAATGAGCAGCATTTCATTACTAGACTATATAATGAATGACAAAAGTATTTTTTGCAAAGACTATGCATGGCCGTGATGTTTACCATAGAAAAAAGGTAACCAGCTACATTTCCCAATGTTTTTTATTATTATTTTTATTTCACTAGCAAGTTGGTTAAGAAAGCTTTTTTGTAGAGTGTTTAACACATTCCGGGGAGGGGCAGCTGAGTATAAGACTGTATAATCGGCATATAAAAATGGATGAGAGAGCTTCCTACTGCCTGAGCTATGTTTTTGATGTAAATTGAGAAGAGCGTGGGGCCTAGGATCAAGCCTTGGGGTACTCCCTTGACAGGCAGTGGCTGAGACAGCAGATGTTCTGAATTTATACACCGCACTCTTCGAGAAAGGTATTTAGCAAACCAGGCCAAAGAGCCCTCAGAGACCCACCAGCCATCCTACAATCTAAGCTTGATGCCCTCAATCTCACACAAATTATCAATGAACCTACCAGGTACCACCCCAAAGCTGTAAACACAGGCACCCTCATAGATATCATCCTAACCAACTTGCCCTCTAAATACACCTCTGCTGTTTTCAACCAAGATCTCAGCAATTACTGCCTCATTGCCTGCATCCGTAATGGGTCAGCGGTCAAACGATCTCCACTCATCACTGTCAAACGCTCCCTGAAACACTTCAGCGAGTAGGCCTTTCTAATCGACCTGGCCCGGTACCCTGGAAGGATATTGACCTCATCCCATCAGTAGAGGATGCCTGGTTATTTTTTTTAAATGCCTTCCTCACCATCTTAAATAAGCATTCAAGAAATTTAGAACCAGGAACAGATATAGCCCTTGGTTCTCTCCAGACCTGACTGCCCTTAACCAACACAAAAACATCCTGTGGAGTTCTGCATTAGCATTGAACAGCCCCCGTGATATGCAACTTGTCAGGGAAGTTAGAAACCAATATACACAAGCAGTTAGAAAAGCCAAGGCTAGCTTTTGAGCAGGAATTTGCTTCCTGGAACAAAAACTCAAAAAAGTTCTGGGACACTGTAAAGTCCATGGAGAATAAGAGCACCTCCTCCCAGCTGCCCACTGCACTGAGGATAGGAAACTGTCACCACCGATAAATCCACGATAATTGAGAATTTCAATAAGCATTTTTCTACGGCTGGCCATGCTTTCCACCTGGCTACCCCTACCCCGGTCAACAGCACTGCACCCCCCACAGCAACTCGCCCAAGCCTTCCCCATTTCTCCTTCTCCCAAATCAAGTCAGCTGATGTTCTGAAAGAGCTGCAAAATCTGGACCCCTACAAATCAGCCGGGCTAGATAATATGGACCCTTTCTTTCTAAAATGATCTGCTGAAATTGTTGCCACCACTATTACTAGCCTGTTCAACCTCTCTTTCGTGTCGTCTGAGATTCCCAAAGATTGGAAAGCAGCTGCGGTCATCCCCCTCTTCAAAGGGGGGGGGGGGCGGGAGTCACTTGACCCAAACTGCTACAGACCTATATCTATTCTACCCTGCCTTTCTAAGGTCTTTGAAAGCCAAGTCAACAAACAGATTACCGACCATTTCGAATCCCACCGCACCTTCTCCGTTATGCAATCTGGTTTCAGAGCTGGCCATGGGTGCACCTCAGCCACGCTCAATGTCCTAAACGATATCTTATCCACCATCGATAAGAAACAATACTGTGCAGCCGTATTCATTGACCTGGCCAAGGCTTTCGACTCTGTCAATCACCACATCATCATCGGCAGATTCAATAGCCCTGGTTACTAAAATGATTGCCTCGCCTGGTTCACCAACTACTTCTCTGATAGAGTTCAGTGTGTCAAATCGGAGGGTCTGTTGTCCGGGCCTCTGGCAGTCTCTATGGGGGTGCCACAGGGTTCAATTCTTGGGCCGACTCTCTTCTCTGTATACATCAATGATGTCGCTCTTGCTGCTGGTGAGTCTCTGATCCACATCTACGCAGACGACACCATTATGTATACTTCTGGCCCTTCTTTGGAAACTGTTAACAACCATCCAGACGATGCCATACAACTCTCCTTCCGTGGCCTCCAACTGCTCTTAAATACAAGTAAAACTAAATGCATGCTCTTCAACCGATCGCTGCCTGCACCTGCGCGCCCGTCCAGCAGTGACTAGCATCACTACTCTGGACGGTTCTGACCTAGAATATGTAGACAACTACAAATACCTAGGTGTCTGGTTAGACTGTAAACTCTCCTTCCAGACTCACATCAAACATCTCCAAACCAAAGTTAAATCTAGAATTGGCTTCCTATTTCGCAACAAAGCATCCTTCACGCATGCTGCCAACATACCCTCGTAAAACTGACTATCCTACCGATCCTCGACTTCGGCAATGTCATTTACAAAATAGCCTCCAATACCCTACTCAATAAATTGGATGCAGTCTATCACAGTGCCATCCGGTTTGTCACCAAAGCCCCATATACTACCCACCACTGCGACCTGTACGCTCTCGTTGGCTGGCCCTCGCATCATACTCGTCGCCAAACCCACTGGCTCCTTTGGCTGCCTCTCCTTCCAGTGCTCTGCTGCCAATGACTGGAACGAACTGCAAAAATCTCTGAACCTGGAAACACTCATCTCCCTCACTAGCTTTAAGCACCAGCTGTCAGAGCAGCTCACAGATTACTGCACCTGTACATAGCCCATCGATAATTTAGCCCAAACTACCTCTTCCCCTACTGTATTTATTTAGCTCCTTTGCACCCCATTATTTCTATTTCTACTTTGCACATTCTTCCACTGCAAATCTACCATTCCAGTGTTTAACTTGCTATATTGTATTTACTTCGCCACCATGGCCTTTTTTTGCCTTTACCTCCCTTATCTCACCTCATTTGCTCACATTGTATATAGACTTATTTTTCTACTGTATTATTGACTGTATGTTTGTTTTACTCCATGTGTAACTCTGTGTTGTTGTATGTTTCGAACTGCTTTGCTTTATCTTGGCCAGGTCGCAATTGTAAATGAGAACTTGTTCTCAACTTGCCTACCTGGTTAAATAAAGGTGAAATAAAAAAAAATAAAAAATAAGAGACCAATACTCCTTAACCGGCCCACAAGATTGGAATGGTCTACCGTATCAAAAGCTTTGACCAAGTCAATAAAAATAGCACAACATTTCTTAGAATCAAGGGCAATGGTGACATTGAGGACCTTGAGGTTGCAGTGACACATCCATAACCTGAGTGGAAACCAGATTGCATACCAGAGAAAATACTATAGACATCAAGAAAGCCAGTCAGTTGATTATTGACACGTTTTCCAACACACACAAAATCCTCTAGCACCTCGGACTCAGTGACTGCCTGCATGGAGAAACTTTATAACAGGGCAGGCGAAAAAGAGGGAGGAGCATTGGGGCTAGTCGCATTAGAAATGGTGGGAGGTGAGGAAATGTTGGACGGGCAAGGAGGCATGGCTGAGTCAAATAGGAATCCTGACTTAATGAAGTGGTGATTCAAGAGCTCAGCCATGTGCTTCTTGTCAGTAACAACCACATCAACGTTAAGGGACATGGGCAGCTGTGAGGAGGTTTTATTCTCCTGGTCTTTAACCATACTCCAGAACTTGTTGGGGTGAGACCCACAGAGAGAGAACTGCTCTTTTTTAAATTTTCGCCTAAAAATGACATACCCAAATCTAACTGCCTGTAGCAAGGATATGCATATTCTTGATACCATTTGAAAGGAAACACGTAAGTTTATGGAAATGTGAAATTATTGTAGGAGAATATAACACATTAGATCTGGTAAAAGATAATATAAAGAAAAAAACAACTGTTTTTTGTATTTTTTTTGTACCATCATCTTTGAAATGCAAGAGTAAGGCCACAATTTATTATTCTAGCCCAGGCGCAATTTAGATTCTAGCCACTAGATGGCAGTATATGTGCAATGTTTTAGACTGATCCAATGAACCATTGCATATCTGTTCAAAATATTGTATCAAGACTGTCCAAATGTGCCTAATCTTCAAACAGTAGCATGGTATTCTTTCACTGTAATAGCTACTGTAAATTGAACAGTGCACTTAGATTTACAAGAATTTAAGCTTTCTGCCCATATCAGATATGTCTATGTCATGGGAAATGTTCATGTTACTTACAACCTCATGCTTATCACATTAGCCCACGTTAGCTTAACCGTCCCGTGGGGGAACACCGATCCTGTAGAGGCTAACTTGTTATGGATAGGGGGCAGCATTTTCACATTTGGATGAAAAGCGTGCCCGGAGTAAACTGCCTGCTACTCAGTCCCAGTTGCTAATATATGCATATTATTAGTAGTATTGGATAGATAACACTCTGACGTTTCTAAAACTGTTTGAATGATGTCTGTGAGTATAACAGAACTCATTTGGCAGGCGAAAACCTGAGAAAAAAATCCAACCAGGAAGTGGGAAATTTGAGGTTTGTAGGTTTTCAACTCTTGGCCTATCGAATACACAGTGTCTATGGGGTCATTTTGCACTTCCTAAGGCTTCCATTAGATGTCAACAGTCTTTATAACCTTGTTTGATGCTTCTACTGTGAAGTAGAATGAGAGGGGAATGAGTCAGAGGTCTGCCAGAATGCCTTGAGCTCGTGACGCTCGTTCACGTGAGAGCGAGCTCTGTTCCATTGCTTTTCTGAAAACAAAGGAATTCTCCGGTTGGAACATTATTGAAGATTTATGTTAAAAACATCCTAAAGATTGATTCTATACTACGTTTGACATGTTTCTACGAACTGTAATATGACTTTCGTCTGAACTTTTGCCTGGACCTGCCCGCACGTCGTGAGTTTAGATTGTGTACTGAACGTGCGAACCAAAAGGAGTAATTTGGACATAAATTATGGACTTTATGGAACAAATCAAACATTTGTGGAACTGGGATTCCTGGGAGTGCATTCTGATGAAGATCAAAGGTAAGTGAATATTTATAATGCTATTTCTGACTTATGTTGACTCCAACATGGCGGATATCTCTTTGGGTTGATTTGTCGTCTGAGCGCCGTACTCAGGGTATTGCATGGTTTGCTTTTTCCGTAAAGTTTTTTTGAAATCTGACACAGCGGTTGCATTAAGAAGAAGTATATCTTTAAATCTGTGAATAACACTTGTATCTTTTATCAATGTTTATTATGAGTATTTCTGTGATTTGATGTGGCTCTGTGCAAATTCACGGGATGTTTTGGAGGCAAAGCCAAATGTAAACTGAGGTTTTTGGATATAAATATGAACTTGATCGAACAAAACATACATGTATTGTGTAACATGTTGCCCCGGGAGTGTCATCTGATGAAGAATATCAAAGGTTAGTGATTCATTTTATCAATATTTCTGCTTTTTGTGACTCCTCTCTTTGGTTGGAAAATCGCTGTATGCTTTCTGTGACTAGTTGCTGACCTAACATAATGATATGTTCTGCTTTCGCCGAAAAGCTTTTTTGAAATTGGACACTGTGGTTGGATTAATGAGAATTTTATCTTTTAAATGGTGTCTAATACTTGTATGTTTGAGAAAATTGAATTATGAGATTTCTGTTGATTGAATTTGGCGCCCCGCAATTTCATTGGCTGTTGGCGAGGGGTTCCGCTAGTCCTAGACAGGTTAATTCACCCGTTTCCATACATGTTTCATTTTAAAACATTTATCTTACAAAAGGAGTTTAATCTAACTGCTTAACTATTTATCTGTACATGGAATTGTATTTGTTGTTCTTTTACAAATATTTCCCTAATCTTTACAGGAAAATTCCACGGGCACTATCTGATGGGTGGAGACATTTCACTGCAGCTAATGTAGAAGGAAAAGCTGTGTACATTTGCAAATACTGTGCCAAATCATATGTGAAGAATGCAACAAAGATGCAGAATCATCTGGCCAAGTGCATAAAGTTCCCTCCAATGATCACAACAAGCAACCTCTGACAAAAGTCCCTGTACTTCAATTTGAGGTGAAAATGATGAATCAGACACCTTATTGATAGCAACAGCTCATGGTCCTCATGGAATCAGATTTTTTTTTGACTCAATGGAGGAACGTAGTCAGAGAAATGCTGATGAATGTCTTGTTCGAGCTGTTCACCTCTTATGCTCACAGGCAATATGTATTGGAAGAGATTTCTGAATGTTCTTTGCCCAGCATACATCCCTCCAACCAGACATGCTTTATCTACTCATTTGCTGGATGCAGAGTTCAACAGAGTTCAAGTGAAGGTCAAGCAAATCATAGAGAAAGCAGACTATTGCAATCATCTCTGATGTGTGGTCGAATATTTGTGGGCAAGGAATAATTAACTTAATCATCTCTACCCCTCAACCAGTATTCTACAAAAGCACAAGCACAAGGGACAACAGACCCACCGGTCTCTACATTGCAGATGAGCTGAAGGCAGTTATCAATGACCTTGGACCACAGAATGTATTTGCTCTGGTGACAGACAATGCTGCGAACATGAAGACTGCTTGGTTAAAGTGGAGGAGTCCTACCCTCACATCACACCCATTGGCTGTGCTGCTCATGCATTGAATCTGCTCCTCAAGGACATCATGGCACTGAAAACAATGGATACACTCTACAAGAGAGCCAAGGAAATGGTTAGGTATGTATAGGGTCATCAAGTTATAGTAGCAATCTACCTCACCAAGCAAAGTGAGAAGAATAAGAGCACTGCATTTAAGCTGCCCAGAAACACCTGCTGGGGTGGTGTTGTCATGTTTGACAGTCTCCTGGAGGGGAAGGAGTATCTCCAAGAAATGGCCATATCACAGTCTGCCGATATCGACAGCCCCATCAAGAGGATCCTCCTGGATGATGTATTTTGGGAGAGAGTGGTAAGCAGCCCGAAACTTATAACAGTAGCCATTGCACGGATTGAGGGAGACAATGCCATCCTGTCTGATGTTCAGACTCTGCTTGCAGATGTAAAAGAAGAAACCCATACTGCCCTGCCCACTTCACCGTTGCTCCAAGCAGAGGAAACTGCAGTTCTGAAATACATCAAAAAGCATGAAGACTTCTGCCTGAAGCCCATACACGCCACAGCGTACATGTTGGACCCCAAGCATGCTGGCAAGAGCATCCTGTCTGGTGCAGAGATCAACAAGGCCTATGGTGTCATCACTACCGTGTCTCCCTACCTTGGCCTGGATGAGGACAAGGTTCTTGGTAGTCTGGCGAAGTACACTTCCAAGCAAGGGCTTTGGGATGGAGATGCAATATGGCAGTCGTGTCAACATATCCTATCAGGAACTTGGTGGAAGGGACTTCGTGGATCTGAGGCTCTTTCCCCTATTGCCTCCATCATCCTCCAAATCCCACCAACATCAGCCGCCTCAGAGCGCAACTGGTCCTTGTTTGGGAAAACACACAAAAAAAGCACGCAACAGGCTGACCAACACAAGGGTTGAAAAAGGGGTGGCCATCCGGGCAAATGAGGCTTTTTGAGCCTGACAACGAGCCATCCTCAACAAGGTTGGAAAGTGACAGTGAAGATGAGGCCTCAGAGCCTGATGTTCAAGAGGTGGACATTGAGGAGGTCCAGGGAGAAGACATGGAAGCCTGACAGGAAGACAACCAAAGCTTTAGTTTCTAAACTATCATTTTACAGATGCATGTTGAAAATGTTTTTGGGAAATGCGATGGGGATCATTCAATATTCCCTTTAGTTGTTCAGTGAAATCAGCCCATGTGAAGAGTCAACTCATTTAATTAAATTTCGTAACGAAATTGTTTTTTTAATTTATATTTGAAGGATTTAATCATTTGCAATTATGTCTACCTATGATAAGGTAAAATGTTTGTCTCCATATGATTTGGTAAATATATCCAATGCAAAAAACATCTACATTTAATTGGTATATTAATTTGCATATATTCCCGTTAATTCCTACGGTAAGTTTCCACCTCTGAATATTCCCCAAAATGTGCAACCCTACTGCTGATCGAATGCCTGTTCGTGAATGCAGGAATTTAATTGGTCTAAAGACAAGAGCAAAGATCTCTCATCCGAGTGGAAGTACAAAATTAGTCAGAAGCTGAGCAGAAATTACAATAAGAAGCATTTTAGATCGGAGTTTACAAAACGCAGCAAGAGCTTTCTGCGTTCTCTTTTCTTTTTATGCGTGAAAAATGCAGAACTCTGTATTACAGCGACCCCTGTTACACAGATAAAGAACAGTGCACATTCAACACTGATGTGCACAATAATGACTGAGTAATAGTTGCATTAATATGAGGCAACTCACGGGGATTGTTCATATGAGATGACAACATGCTCTTCACCAAACCAAACATTTATCCATTCTCTACAGGACTTTTGGTAGGCCGTCATTGTAAATAAGAATGTGTTATTAACTGACTTGCCTAATTAAATAAAAAATAAGGACGATAAAGGTTTGAGATGGAAAGTTAGAGGGAGCATAAATGAAGGCGAAAAGGCAAGAATATATTGAGAGTCAAAGCAACAAAAACATTTACGAGCAGTTTGATTTAGTTATATGCTTTAGGTCTGAATCCTGTGGAGATAGTGGAGATATGCCTCACTAAGTCAGTCACATGCCACTGTCAACATCATCTCTGAAGAATGGAGGGGGCTGAAGAGAGAAGGAGGAACGGGAGGAAGGAAGGGGAGAGAGAGGGTGGATGCATAGAGGGCTGAAGGGGGACTGGATGGGTAGAAACCGGTTGTACTTCACACAGAAGTTAGAAATGCCTCTGTCAGGAATCTGACCCATTTCACATTCAAACAAGCATTGAGCTCAGGAGCGCACTGAGCATGTGCAGGATTGTCTCTGCACTGAGCGACAGGGGAGGGGCCTGGTCTGTGTCAGCAGTATCTCCACAGGCTGTGTTGTCAGTGTGTGTGTTGTGTGGGGTCTGTGCTGGTTCTGACAGGCTGAAAGTGAGTCAACATAAATATACATGTACTGAATGGGGTTAACCTCTGCTGTGCGTCTTGTCCTTTTCCCTGGAAAAGCAGACAGCCCGTCTGAGCCTGTGCTATCGTTGGGCCTTTGGCTTGGCCAGAATCACCCTTAGCTACAGCTACTAAGCTAAAGCAGAATGCTGCAGCCCTTTCACTATAAGGAGTAGAACAAGAAACAGCACTACAGAGTTACAGAAGACGCAGAGTCAAAAAATAAACTCCAGGGGGAAATGAAAGTGTTATTGACTGTATTCAGGTGGTCTATTTAACTAAGGCCCGAAGCCAGGTCAACATCTAATAAATAAATAACGCTTTTAGAAGAAATCAGGCCCGGCCTCTTAAAGGGGAAACATCCGTGGCTGTGACTCAGGGAGACTGAATCAGCGAGGAAATCACTCTGGCTGTGGGCCACGAGAACAAAGTCTACTGGAATGCAAAGACAAACCAGTCACCGGTGTTGCGTGGACCTAAGGAACAGTACTGGGTCCAGTAGGCATGAAACGATTTAGAAACGGATCAACAAGAACAAAGACTGAATATGACAATTTCAAAAAGCTTTGCTGCTTTTTGGACTAATGAACAAGACCCTTACATTCAGAAAGGGGTAGGTCCATCCTGAAAGAAAATATATTTTCAGCTCTGTAAGATTATATTCTATTGGCAACGGGATAGATCTCAAAGAGTAAATGCCAGCAACTCATGACTAAGGAGATAAGGCCCATCATAAATACAAAGGGAGATTGCAATAGTGTAAGCAGCAAATGTCAGGAGAATTATTCTGTTTCCCCTATAGTCATTTAGCAGTGGCGGGCCGAGAAATACTCCAAGAAATATGATGCAAAAATGTTTTGACATACTTTTTAATTTTTTTTTAATAATAATTTGAGATGGTAAAACATTGTCAGTGTAAACTTAAACTGGATGTAAAGTATGAAAAGATAAAGGAGCTATATATATTTTTTTAAATAAGATCTTCTTTGAGAACTATCAATCACCAATAAAAACTAGACAGCCTGAGGAAAAAAAACAAAAATAAGTGTCATGTATGGGGGACCCATTGATTTTGTTAGAATGTTTGAGTCACAGATAGCATAAGAACACGGCATGGCAAAATGTGTAGAATTGCACGAAATCTGCTTTAAAACCGCAAAATTGTGTCTCCGTGGCCAAGACGAGGACCTTTAAAATCTTTGGTCAGAGACCGTGCATGCAATTGGCCACGCCCACGCCCCATGCTAATGGCTGCTGAAAAAAATTATAAGGGAAACATTGTTATTGGACTGTCCATTTCCCTTTTAAGAATGAGTTCTACGATTACAATGGACCACTCTATCCATCAAGAGATCCTTACTTTGATGGATGTAATTTATATGGAGTCTACAGCTCGCATTCATGGAGCTAAAGACACGTTGAACTAGTGATGCACCGATATTACATTTTTGGCCGATACCGATATCCGATATTTTCCTTGCCAAAAAAAGCGATACCAATATTTAAAATTTTACCGGCCTTAAGCATTCTAGTACAGTTAAATAGTTGACACACACATGGACGCAGCGGTCTAAGGCATGGCATCTCAGTGCAAGAGGCGTCACTACAGTCCCTGGTTCAAATCCAGGCTGTATCACATCTGGCGTGATTGGAAGTCCCATAGGGTGGCGCACAATTGGCCCAGCATCATCCGGGTTTGGCCGAGGTATGCAGTCAAGGTAAAAAATAATATGTTGTTAAATGACTTGCCTAGTTAAATAAAAGGTTACACACACACACACTGACCCCCCAAAAAATCCCCATTACCAGTAAAACAATCAAAACCTATTTCTTTCACTTACTTTCTGTTTCTTTGTTCAGTCGTTTCATTCTCAAACAGGATTTCTATGGAATACCGTTTGGGTTGTTGCGTGTCAGAAAAGATACACGTCAACTAAGCTTGTTGACCAATCAGGACTGCATGTCACATAATAATTAAACACATTCATGAATTGTTTACGTAGTTATTACACAATCACTCGTATTTCATATGTAAGAACGATTCATCGATACGTACAGTTGAAGACGGAGGTTTACATACTCTTAGGTTGGAGTCATTAAAACTCGTTTTCAACCACACCACAAATTTCTTATTAACAAACTATTGTTTTGGCAAGTCGGTTAGGACATCTACTATATGCATGACACAAGTCATTTTTCCAACAATTGTTTACAGACAGATTATTTCACTGTATCACAATTCCAGTGGGTCAGAAGTTTACATACACTAAGTTGACTGTGCCTTTAAACAGCTTGGAAAATTCCAGAAAAGATGTCATGGCATTAGAAGCTTCTGATAGGCTAATTGACATCATTTGAGTCAATTGGAGGTGTACCTGTGGATGTATTTCAAGGCCTACCTTCAAACTCTGTGCCTCTTTGCTTGACATCGTGGGAAAATCAAAAGAAATCAGACAAAACCTCAGAAAAAAAATTGTAGACCTCCACAAGTTTGGTTCACCCTTGGGAGGAATTTCCAAAATGCCTGAAAGTACCACGTTCATCTGTACAAACAATAGTATGCAAATATAAACACCATGGGACCACGCAGCCATCATACCGCTCAGGAAGAAGACGCGTTCAGTCTCCTAGAGATTAACGTACTTTGGTGCGAAAAGTACAACTCAATCCCTGAACAGCAGCAAAGGACCTTGTGAAGATGCTGGAGGAAACAGGTACAAAAGTATCTATATCCACAGTAAAACGAGTCCTATATTGACATAACCTGAAAGGCCGCTCAGCAAGGAAGAAGCCAGTGCTCCAAATCCGCCATAAAAAAGCCAGACTACGGTTTGCAACTGCACATGGGGACAAAGATCGTACTTTTTAGAGAAAGGTCCTCTGGTCTGATGAAACAAAAATAGAACTGTTTGGCCATAATGACCATCGTTATGCTTAGAGGAAAAGGGGGAAGCTTGCAAGCCGAAGAACACCATCACAACCGTGAAGCACGGGGATGGCAGCACCATGTTTTGGGGGTGCTTTGCTGCAGGAGAGACTGGTGCACTTCACAAAATAGATGGCATCATGAGGCAGGACAATTATGTGGATATATTGAAGCAACATCTCAAGACATCAGTCAGGAAGTTAAAACTTGGTCGCTAATGGGTCTTCCAAATGGACAATGACACCAAGCATACTTCCAAAGTTATGGCAAATTGGCTTAAGGACAACAAAGTCAAGCTATTGGAGTGGCCATCACAAAGCCCTGACCTCAATCCTACAGAAAACTTGTGGGCAGAACTGAAAAAGTGTGTGCGAGCAAGGAGGCTAACAAACCTGACTCAGTTACACCAGCTCTGTCAGGAGGAATGGGCCAAAATTCACCCAACTTATTGTGGGAAGCTTGTGGAAGGCTACCCAAAACATTTGACCCAAGTTAAACAATTCATAGACAATGCTAGCAAATTCTAATTGAGTGTATGTAAACTTCTGACCCACTGGGAATGTGATGAAAGAAATAAAAGCTGAAATAAATCATTCTCTCACCTATTATTCTGACATTTCACATTCTTAAAATAAAGTGGTGATCCTAACTGACCTAAAACAGGGAATTTTTACAAGGATTAAATGTCAGGAATTGTGAAAAACTGAGTTTAAATGTATTTGGCTAAGGTGTATGTAAACTTCCGACTTCAACTGTATGCTATGATGCTGGTAAAGTTGTCTCGCGCACCTACAGTGCTGGTCATAAAAAAAACGAACTACCTCATGGATGCAAACAATGTTCTTCAACAAAAACATAATCTGTTTCAGTAGCTATATAGTTAGCTAGCTAACTATATAGCTAGGTGTCATCTAAAATAACCCTAATTTATAAGACAGTTCTTATTTGATTAATGGTGGTTGGACCCATCTACGTGAAGCTAGCCACAATAAGGATTAGCCACAATAGTGGACTTTGCGGTTAGCCATCAAAATAAAAGAATTGCATAATTCTGTCAATGTCATTGACAGTGATGCAATTGAATACACAATAGTAGAATTATGCCATAATTGAATAGATCATGCTAAACGAGGTTGGAATGTTATATAAAATCAAAAGACAATAATTTGTTCATTTGACAAATCTGTTGAAATCACACTGGATGTATTATACTTTAGAATTGCATTGGGGGCATAGTTATTTCAATGTACAGCCTTACCTATGGATTGTGGATCAATGACATGGGGTATCAGCCTACTCAATGACACCCAGAGAACATTAGCGTCGTAGCTCTTATTGCGGGACCCTGAAACAACTGTAAATTGAACAATATTTATTGTCAACTTGTGTGTATTGAACACTATTCCCGAGGAAAAACAATACTACGTGGATGTTTTGGAGTCTAACTGAGGATGACTTTGGGAAAAAATAGCTTGGGTATTGAGTAGACTGATAACCCATTTCATTGATCCCCAATCCTTAGGTAAAGCTGTACAGTACAATATGAATGTCAATACTGCTGCCAATGACTGGAACGAATTGCAAAAATCACTGAAGTTGGAGACTTATATCTCCATCACTAACTTTAAACATCAGATATCTGCGCAGCTAATCGAATAGCCCATCCAATCTACCTACCTCATCCCCATATTGTTTTTATTTACTTTTTGCACACCAGTATTTATACTTACTCATCATCATCTGCACATCTATCACTCCAGGGTTAATTTGCTAAATTGTAATTACTTCGCTACTATGGCCTATTTATTGCCTTACCTCCTTACACCATTTGTACACACTGTATAAAGACTTTCTATTGTGTTATTGACTGTACGCTTGTTTATTCCATGTGTAACTCTGTGTTGTTGTTTGTGTCGCACTGCTTTGCTTTATCTTGGCCAGGTCGCAGTTGTAAATGAGAACTTGTTCTCATCTAGCCTACCTGGTTAAATAAAGGTGGGGAGAAAAAACACAATAGGCTAACAGGGGAGGTGATTTCACACAGTCACAGTCCCGCGATAAGAGCTACAATGATAATATTTGCGTGAATTCTAATATGGCATGATTCCACCAATTGTAACCTTCTGCATCACTTTCAAATAGGTACTTTTATTTTGAAGGCAAACCTCAAATTCCACTACTGTGCCTAATCCTTCTTGTGGCTAGCTTCACAACACATAACCCGGGCAGGTTGAGCCTCACTAGCCAGATGAAGCTAGCTGGCTGCTTATAACGTTAGCTTTGGGCAACAGGGTTATGTAGCTGGCTTGCTATTTATTTTCATGAATTGAAGTTCAATTTCAATAGGCAAACAACAAGTGGCTACCCACCTAATACTTACAAGGATTCCTAAATCATTGCTAAGAATAATGAAAATGACTGCAGTTTCTACTGGTCATTGTTTTCAGGCTGGTTTTATTGATGCTAGCTAGGTACCAAGCTAAAACAAGCTAGCTACCCCAGACATTGCGGTCAAACAAATTATGCTTTATTATCAACGCGGTATTGTTTACACACCATTCGTGGCCGGTGTTTGCTTGTTTGCAGACTTTTTTGTACAGCTTTGACAGTGCTACTGATAGTAGTGGTGGCAGTTGGCTTGCACATGCAAATTCAGAATAGAACTATGTTATTTGACTTATCAAAGTAAAAGCTAACTAGACATCGGGCCGATACTGATGTTGGCATTTTTAGCTAAGATGATACCGATTTTGGCATTTTTAGCTAATACCGTCCATTTACATTTACATTTACATTTAAGTCATTTAGCAGACGCTCTTATCCAGAGCGACTTGTAATATGTTCACCGATATATCGTGCATCCCTACTTTGAACCAATGGCTTCAAATGGTCCAGTGTTCACTGGATTTGCAACACCACAACTGAAGGGATAACTATGACTGATTGACAGACCCTTAGGTGTTTAACCGGTGACAGTTACAATGTCCAAATGCCCCAAATGTGACTCAGACAGCATAAAGGCCAATAGTCACCGCAGAAGAAAAGAAAGGCAGACTTTTGGGCCTAGCCTGACTTGGCAATATGAGCAGCCTCGTCTCATAGACTAGACATGACATAGTAAATGTAAATCGGGAAAGTCAAATGTTTGGTATGGCTACATAAGGCAGATGGTTACTTAATTAAGGCAAAAACATAAGTAGGGTGGTTGGTCAGCATGGATGGGTGGGCATATAACGCAAACGTTTAGCAACCCAAAGGTCACGTGTTCGAATCTCATCAAGGACAACCTTGCAACTTAATTGAACCTTTATTTAACCATTTTAGTTAACCCTACACCTAACCTTAACTCAAAGCTAACATTAGCCAACTAGCTAACATCAGCGGTAGCCACCTAGCCAACAGCTACAAATTGGAGATCGTAACATACTGTACTTTTTTCAAATTCGGAATATATTGCACAAATTGCAATTTGTAACATATCACATGAAATGGATGAGGAACATCCACAAATTAATATATACCATACGAAACTCAACATACAGTATCCTACTAATGATTTACGTACAGAATAATACAAAATGCTCTGAGAACAGGTTGAGATGAGACTAGTATATTCTTCTCATAGATTTTGTAGGTTATGAGTGACTCAACAGGTTTTGTATGGGTCTGATTAGGGATCAACCGGTAACCTTTAAAGAGACAATTTTGTAAAAACTGGGCTTATCAGTGGTGCTCTTTCATATCAGTATTCATGGAGGGAAATGAGGATGCAAGTTTGTTAAACTACATAGATAGTATTGAGATGTAGCCCAGTCTTACCTGCAGCTCACACCATGCCACCTCCACTGTGGTCTCTGTGTCCAGGCCCTTGTAGACCGTCTTGAAGGAACCACGTCCAATCTCAATGTCAAACTTCAGGAAACGCCCATCCGGCGACGTTCCCACCGCTTTCGTCTCGGCTTCCTCAATGTCATCTTGCACCTTCTTCTCCGCCTCTCTCAGTTCAGCCTCTACCCGGGCTTTCTCCTTCTCTTCCTTATCTGCTTCCCTCCCCTCTCCTTCACCCTCTCCTCTCTCCTTCACCTCACTCTCAGGTTCAGGTTCTGTTGTTTGGCTCAGAGGTTGGGCAGCTAGACTGTTTGCTTGCTGAGCCACCACTGGTTCCCCATCACAGATATCCTGTAGAACAGCAGCCTTCTGCTCTACAGACACCACATCCACCTTGACTCCACCTTCGCACTCAGCCAACTCCTCCCTCACAGTCACACGGGGTGCAGGTCTTGGGGTGGGGAGTGCACCAGACTGACGGGGCGCGACATCTCGTACGCGGGGTACCAGGGGTGCAAGGACAGGGATTTTACTGGGTAAGGGGAGGTCAAGGGCTGTGGCGTTGGAGTCGCTGATGACGCTGCGACGGAAGAATGGTCGATGTTCTGCGGCGCAACGGTCGCGCTCCATGGTGTGGTGGCGCCGCCTCACCTCCGCTGCCATCCGTTCACCAACAAGCGAGTCCGAGCCAGACCCGTTGTTTCCGTTACCATTACCACTCTTGGGAAGGGGAGTCAGGAACTTAACCATCTTGTTGTTGGGCTTTTCCGACATCCCACCACCCCCAACGATAGTGAGCGGATATGATTCAACAAAGAAAAGAAAACTCAAACTTCCTCCATAAAGGCTTTGGAAAGAAATGGAAATCTATGTGGTCAAAAAAAAAAAATCTGACTGACCAATTAAAACAGGAGCTTGTTTTGCAAATCTCCCTCTCCTATTCCTACCTGAGTGACTGCTGCTTAAATACAGTTATTAGGTATACAGGGCTCAGAGTCTGGGTGGAGGATGGGGGGGGTGTTCTTTTGTAAATAGAAAAGAAGAGAACACTGTCACAGAACAGGGAGCGCTGCCAACACACGAGACCCTTTAGATCCACACCATCCATCCTGCAAGACACAGGGTACAGCTGCAATCCAGCATAAGGAGCCACCAGAAGGGAGGGGGAAAGAGCTAGACTCAGCTCCAGGCACCAAGCCTCACTGTGCAGGCAACGACAGGCCACACACTCCCAGCAGAGATCCAGTGTCACTGCAGGGGGAAAGAAACAGGGACAGATGAGATCAGTACAGCAATGAAATTTAGGGGGAAAGGGGCAAACTGGTTTAACTGTGTGAGGGGGTGGTCAACAAATCTGGAATTCCTGACTTAACAGGTAAAATTCCATCACTGACTGCAAAGAGAGGTTGGAGAGGAGTGTCTGATTAAAATCGTTTTTAAGAAGCAGTACAAACTACAAAGTGAATTTTCAGTATTTATATATAAACAAGATGTGTCCCTGTCATGGTGGTCAAGTGCAGACAGTTCTCATGCTTTACAATACACAGCAAACCAAGTGTACTACTACGTAACTAAATATCATAACACACATAATACAATAGCTTCACTAGCTTGTGGTGCAGTCACGCTATTCAAAATATTGCCCATTTATTCCAGCTGGCTGATCAATTCTGTGTGCTACGGCAAACAGTGCCTACAACCGACCATAACTTGTCGATACTTCCTCAATTCCCGATTTGGAAGACGGACGTTTAGAAGACAGTCTATGTCTAGTTGCAGGGGGTTCTTTTGAATTTAGAAAATGCTCTGTTATTAAACTGTTTCCATTTTTCGCACCATTAAGTAATCCAACAATGTGTATGCCACCTTCTTGTCTATTTTAAATCTCTCATTGATTGGGACAGGTGGGTGTCCATCCCAAAGTGCTGCATATCATTATGACACTCACCTGTCTCGATAAATGAGAGAAGATTTCAATTAGAAAAGATGGATAAATTCATTTAATAACAGAGCATCTTCTAAATTCAATTATAAACTGGGTGGCTCGAGCCCTGAATGCCGATTGGCTGACAGCCGTGGTACCACAGGTATGACAAAACATGTATTTCTACTGCTCTAATTACGTTGGTAACCAGTTTATAATAGCAATAATGCACCTCAGGGTTTGTGGTATATGGCCAACATACCACGGCTCAGAGCTGTATCCAGGCCGCGTTGCGTTGTGCCTAAGAACATCCCTTAGCCGTGGTATATTGGCCATATACCACACCGCCTCCTGCTTTATTGCTTAAACAAACCCTCTGCAACTAGACTTTGGCTGTCTTCCCAAAGCCAAGTTAAGGTTGGTTGAAAATTTGCTGTGTTAGGCCAAACAGTAACAGCTAACGGAGAAACACATTAGCCCATTACAATCTGCTAGCTAGGTGTAGTCTGAATCAGTATCTGGGCAAAGAGGAGATGATTAATATGATGAGTCTCCTCTCTAGCCCAGTTAGGTACCATTCATTTTCCTATTAAAACAGCTGTGCAAGTGTTGGGTCAAAATACATTCCTTTGTCACCAAATATGGAGTTTCGATGAGCAACTGTAGTCATTTACTGTTTTCACGCCCGTGTGTACTTCCAAAAAGGGTCTTAAAACATAAGCAGCACAAAAATTGTATTGTCAGGAAAGAATATGTATTGTTTTTTTACCAAGTGTGCACGTGCTTCCACCTCTTCAGTACTTCCAATAAAATCACAAATAATCTGAATAATTAGTGACTAATTACCGCAGCAGTACAGTATCCCGAAAGATCATTGATTTTATCACCTACAACAGTATTAATATAGGTGACGTTTTTACAGTAATCTTAATGAATATGTGGATTTGGCGCAGACACATTTTTATTTAGAGATTTTTCTGAAGTATCTACCGGGCGTGACAGCAGTAAATTACAATGGCTACACAAATAATCTCCACGCGTGGGGAGTAACTAAGGTATTTTGACAATATAACGCTTGCAGAGCGGTCTAAAGGAAAACGAATGGTAGCTAACTGGGCTAGAGAGGAGACTGGTCATATTAATCGTCTCTGCTTGGATTAATTTCGGAGTTTTGCAGAGAAAATCATGTGTTACATTTGAGCACAGCCATAGCCGACACTTGACTGGCTGCTGACTGTAGATAACAAGGCTTTTAGTTTACCACAACGGCCTTAGCTACGACAAACAATATTACAGAACATGAAGCTGACGTTAACTAGCCATTGCTGGTATATACCGTTAGCTAGTTATGTCATCCATCAATGTAAACTAGTTGACATTGAAAACAGTAAACAACATTTCACACATTAACGTAGTTAATATATTTAAAATTGAAGATGTAATTTTTTTTGTCTGGACAAACGTTAGTGTTAACTTGCTCACAGGCATCATCGTTCCATGTTGGATTGCGCATTTAGCTAGTATCTAGCTAACGTTAGTGATAGTTACACTCTAATGCCTGATGATGGCGGCAAGCCAGCAGCTTTGTAGCCATCTAACTAACGTTAGTGATAGCTACACTCTCCTGCTTGATGGCGGCTAGCCGGCTAGTTAGCAGCTAGCTAACTACCCCAGCGTAACTAGTAAAAGAGCAATTGAATAGCGTCGTTTGTCAAAATACATAATCGAGAAATCGAAACGACAAAACAAATCAATACAAATACAAAAACGAACATTGAATGTTCCCCTTGACCGTTTAAAATATGTCTGATAAACGTTAGCTATGGCTAGCTGGAGCGAGGGTTCTTTGTTAACGTTATCTCCGCATAGAACATCGAATATAAGTTCCGCGTTGCCATAACTGCGATTCACTCCCCGCCATAGTAGGCTTCAACTAATATAAATACGTTGATTTGTAGTGTCATTTACCGTCGTTTGGTCAAGTTTCCATCCATAAGTAGTCTTCAAGCTGTGAGATAACTCTAACACGTTTACCAAAGTCACGGAGCCTGTTGGAATCACTGAGGTATAATAATTACTGTCGGAACGTTCCCAGATGAGGCGGGTCTTCTCTCGTGCTAGCGGAGGACTAGAACCGCCTCCTTCCCACTAACGACGGCAGTTTGATAGCTTCAAACCAGGCACTCCCCCAAATTCATCCGGCTACTAGCGGCAAGATAGCTACTGCTACGTTGTGGGTGGTCAATAGACACCACCGCTAGCGTAACTGAATATGGCGACCTCACAAGAACACTCACCTCAGTGTTGTCACAAGTAGAACATATTTGGTGTTGTCCATAGAAATAGAATCGTATTCTATAATGGATCCTATTTGTATGGCGCTGTGCAAAAGTGATGCAGCTTCGGAGAGACGATAACCTGTAAACCGATTATGAAAATGTAAACAAGAACACTCAAAAATGAAATGTAGGCGGAGTTTTAGACAGCATAATTTCCCATTAACTATAGCATCATGACTTGTTTGAGATCATGTAGAAGAAGAGTAATGACAAAACATACCATGCATGTTTGTTGCAATTGTACAGGGATAGTTAAATCGACTTTAGTTCAAGGGATAGGGGGCTTGAGGCCTCACCGTTATCATAATATAGGTTAGAAAGGCAGGCCAGAGGTAAACACTGCCCTCTGCTGATTTGACAAAGAATACAGATTGTATGTGTGAGTGAGATTGAAAAAGCTTCTTCCACTTCCCCTAACACAGTTAAATTTAAAAATAAAAAACACACAAGTGGTCATCTCCATCCTGCTACCACAAAAATATGTTCACCCTGCCACCATACAACTGGTGAATGCAAGCATTTCCCAGGACTGTGCCTCAAAACCTAATGTCTACCTGGCCCACCACTACACCCTGGACTTGAACAGCCTTTACGACCAGGTCCACCTCTACAAGGCAGCAATCACAACTTTTGCAAGGACACTGAAGGATGAAACCCTCAACCGCAGCCCCAGCACCTCACACTGGAGCAAGACACCCCACCCAGACCTGTGAGACACCCTCCCGAAGAACTTGCACCAAGCGAACCCACATCCCCAGCCGAGACGCCCCCAAACAAACCTTGGCCACACCCTATATAGGCCCTCCCAGATCAGACATGCCCCTTCTGCCCCACCCCAATAATACAGCTGCCCATGCCCCACAGGATGCATGTTATGGATCATTTTTTATTCTTTACAGGTTTTGTTCTTTTCCCATTGTCAATTAGGTCAGTATTGTGGAGTAACTACAATGTTGATCCATCCTCAATGTTATCATATCACAGCCATTCAACTCTGCAACTGTTTTAAAGTCACCATTGGCCTGATGGTGAAATCCCTGAGCGGTTTCCTTCCTCTCCGGAAACTGGGTTAGGAAGGACGCCGATTACTTTTGTAGTGACTAGGTGTATTCATACACCATCCAAAGTATAATTAATAACTTTACCGTGCTCAAAGGAATATTCAATGTCTGTTTTTTTTTACCAATAGGTGCCCTTCTTTGCGAGGCATTGGAAAACCTCCCTGGTGTTTGTGGTTGAATCTGTAAAATTCACTGCTCGACTGAGGGACCTTACAGATACAGTGCATTCGGGAAGTATTCAGACCCTTTGACTTTTTCCACATTTCGTTAGGTTACAGCCTTATTCTAAAATGGATTAAATCGTTTTTTTCCACTCATCAACCCCATAATGACAAAGCAAAAACAGTTTTTTCTAAATGTTTGCTAATTTACAGCCTCGAGTCTTCTTGGGTATGACGCTACAAGCTTGGCACACTTGTATTTGGGGAGTTTCTCCCATTCTTCTCTGCAGATCCTCTCAAGCTCTGTCAGGTTGGATGGGGAGCATCACTGCACAACTATTTTCAAATCAAATCAAATTTTATTAGTCACATACACATGGTTAGCAGATGTTAATGCGAGTGTAGCGAAATGCTTGTGCTTCTAGTTCCGACAATGCAGTAATAACCAACAAGTAATCTAACCTAACAATTCCACAACTACTACCTTACACACACACACAAGTGTAAAGGGATAAAGAATATGTACATAAAGATATATGAATGAGTGGTGGTACAGAACGGCATGGCAGATGCAGTAGATGATATAGAGTACAGTATATACATATGAGATGGGTAATGTAGGGTATGTAAACATTATATTAAGTGGCATTGTTTAAAGTGGCTAGTGGTACATTTTTACATAATTTCCATCAATTCCCATTTTTAAAGTGGCTGGAGTTGAGTCAGTATGTTGGCAGCGGCCGCTAAATGTTAGTGGTGGCTGTTTAACAGTCTGATGGCCTTGAGATAGAAGCTGTTTTTCAGTCTCTCGGTCCCTGCTTTGATGCACCTGTACTGACCTCGCCTTCTGGATGATAGCGGGGTGAACAGGCAGTGGCTTGGGTGGTTGTTGTCCTTGATGATCTTTATGGCCTTCCTGTGACATCGGGTGGTGTAGGTGTCCTGGAGGGCAGGTAGTTTGCCCCTGGTGATGCGTTCTGCAGACCTCACTACCCTCTGGAGAGCCTTACGGTTGTGGGCGGAGCAGTTGCCGTACCAGGCGGTGATACAGCCCGACAGGATGCTCTCGATTGTGCATCTGTAGAAGTTTGTGAGTGCTTTTGGTGACAAGCCGAATTTCTTCAGCCTCCTGAGGTTGAAGAGGCGCTGCTGCGCCTTCTTCACAACGCTGTCTGTGTGGGTGGACCAATTCAGTTTGTCCGTGATGTGTACACCGAGGAACTTAAAACTTTCCACCTTCTCCACTACTGACCCGTCGATGTGGATAGGGGGGTGCTCCCTCTGCTGTTTCCTGAAGTCCACAATCATCTCCTTTGTTTTGTTGACGTTGAGTGTGAGGTTATTTTCCTGACACCACACTCCGAGGGCCCTCACCTCCTCCCTGTAGGCCGTCTCGTCGTTGTTGGTAATCAAGCCTACCACTGTAGTGTCATCCGCAAACTTGATGATTGAGTTGGAGGCGTGCATGGCCACGCAGTCGTGGGTGAACAGGGAGTACAGGAGAGGGCTCAGAACGCACCCTTGTGGGGCCCCAGTGTTGAGGATCAGCGGGGTGGAGATGTTGTTACCTACCCTCACCACCTGGGGGCGGCCCGTCAGGAAGTCCAGGACCCAGTTGCACAGGGCGGGGTCGAGACCCAGGGTCTCGAGCTTGATGACGAGTTTGGAGGGTACTATGGTGTTAAATGCTGAGCTGTAATCGATGAACAGCATTCTCACATGGGTATTCCTCTTGTCCAGATGGGTTAGGGCAGTGTGCAGTGTGGTTGCGATTGCGTCGTCTGTGGACCTATTGGGTCGGTAAGCAAATTGGAGTGGGTCTAGGGTGTCCGGTAGGGTGGAGGTGATATGGTCCTTGACTAGTCTCTCAAAGCACTTCATGATGACGGAAGTGAGTGCTACGGGGCGGTAGTCGTTTAGCTCAGTTACCTTAGCTTTCTTGGGAACAGGAACAATGGTGGCCCTCTTGAAGCATGTGGGAACAGCAGACTGGGATAAGGATTGATTGAATATGTCCGTAAACACACCAGCCAGCTGGTCTGCGCATGCTCTGAGGACGCGGCTGGGAATGCCGTCTGGGCCTGCAGCCTTGCGAGGGTTAACACGCTTAAATGTTTTACTCACCTCGGCTGCAGTGAAGGAGAGCCCGCAGGTTTTGGTAGGGGGCCGTGTCAGTGGCACTGTATTGTCCTCAAAGCGGGCAAAAAAGTTGTTTAGCCTGTCTGGGAGCAAGACATCCTGGTCCGCGACGGGGCTGGTTTTCTTTTTGTAATCCGTGATTGACTGTAGACCCTGCCACATACCTCTTGTGTCTGAGCTGTTGAATTGCGACTCGATTTTGTCTCTGTACTGGGACTTAGCCTGTTTGATTGCCTTGCGGAGAGAATAGCTACACTGTTTGTATTCGGTCATGCTTCCGGTCACCTTGCCCTGGTTAAAAGCAGTGGTTCGCGCTTTCAGTTTCACGCGAATGCTGCCGTCAATCCACGGTTTCTGGTTTGGGAATGTTTTTATCGTTGCTGTGGGTACGACATCGTCAATGCACTTCCTAATGAACTCGCTCACCGAATCAGCATATTCGTCAATATTGTTGTTGGACGCGATGCGGAACATATTCCAATCCGCGTGATCGAAGCAGTCTTGAAGCGTGGATTCAGATTGGTCGGACCAGCGTTGAACAGACCTGAGCGCGGGAGCTTGTTGTTTGAGTTTCTGTTTGTAGGCTGGAATCAACAAAATGGAGTCGTGGTCAGCTTTTCCGAAAGGGGGCCGGGGGAGGGCCTTATATGCGTCGCGGAAATTAGTATAACAATGATCTAGGGTTTTTCCAGCCCTGGTAGCACAATCGATATGCTGATAGAATTTAGGGAGTTTTGTTTTTAGATTAGCCTTGTTAAAATCCCCAGCTACGATGAATGCAGCCTCAGGGTGTGTGGTTTCCAGTTTACAAAGAGTCAGATAAAGTTCGTTCAGGGCCATCGATGTGTCTGCTTGGGGGGGAATATATACGGCTGTGATTATGATTGAAGAGAATTCCCTTGGTAGATAATGCGGTCGACATTTGATTGTGAGGAGTTCTAGATCAGGTGAACAGAATGACTTGAGTTCCTGTGTGTTGTTATGATGATCACACCACTTCTCGTTAATCATAAGGCATACCCCCCCGCCCCTCTTCTTACCGGAAAGATGTTTGTTTCTGTCGGCGCGATGCATGAAGAAACCAGCTGGCTGCACCGACTCCGTTAGCGTCCCTTGAGTTAGCCATGTTTCCGTGAAGCAGAGCACGTTGCAATCCCTGATGTCTCTCTGGAATGCTACCCGTGCTCGGATTTCATCAACCTTATTGTCAAGAGACTGGACATTGGCGAGTAGTATGCTAGGGAGTGGAGCGCGATGTGCCCGTCTCCGAAGCCTGACCACGAGACCGCCTCGTTTGCCCCTTTTTCGGCGTCGCACAGGGTCGCCGGCTGGGATCAGATCCATTGTATTGGGTGGAAGGCAAAACACTGGATCCGTTTCGGGAAAGTCATATTCCTGGTAGGAACGATGATGAGTTGACGTTAATCGTATATTCAGTAGTTCCTCCCGACTGTATGTAATGAAACCTAAGATTACCTGGGGTACCGATGTAAGAAATAACACATAAAAAAACAAAAAACTGCATATTTTCCAAGGAACGCGAAGCGAGGCGGCCATCTCTTTTCGGCGCCAGTAGCTAAATTTTCAGGTCTCTCCTAAGATTCTCGATTGGGTTAAAATCCGGGCTCTGGCTGGCCCACTCAAGGACATTCAGAGACTTGTCACGAAGCCACTCCTGCGTTGTCTTGGCTGTGTGCTTAGGGTTGTTGTCCTGTTGGAAGGTGAACCTTCGCCCCAGTCTGAGGTCCTGAGCACTCTGAAGCAGGTTTTCATCAAGGATCTCCCTGTACTTTTCTCCATTCATCTTTCCCTCAATCCTGACTAGTTTCCCAGTCCCTGCTGCTGAAAAACATCCCCACAGCATGATGCTTCCACCACAATGCTTCACTGTAGGGATGGCGCAAGGTTTCCTCGAGACGTGAAGCTTGACATTCAGGCCAAAGAGTTCAATCTTGGTTTCATCAGACCAGAGAATCCTGTTTATCCTGGTCTGAGAGTCTTTAGGTGCCTTTTGGCAAACTCCTACGGGGCTGTCATGTGCCTTTTACTGAGAAGTGGTTTCCGTCTGGCCACTCTAACATAAAGGCCTGATTGGTGGAGTGCTGCAGAGATGGTTCTCCCATCTCCACATAGGATCTCTGGTGCCCTATCAGAGTGACCATCGGGTTCTTGGTCATCTCCCTGAACAAGGCCCTTCTCTCCCGATTGCTCAGTTTGGCCAGGCGGCCAGCTCTAGGAAGAGTCTTGGTGGTTCCAAACTTCTTCCATTTAATAATGATGGAGGCCAGTGTTCTTGAGGACCTTCAATGCTGCAGAAATGTTTTTGTACCTTTCCCCAGATCTGTGCCTCGACACAATCCTGTCTCGGAGCTCAACGTAAAATTCCTTCAACCTCATGGCTTGGTTTTTGCTCTGACATGCACTGTCAACTATGGTACCTTATAAAGACAGGTGTGTGCCTTTCCAAATCATGTCCAATCAATTGAATTTACCACAGGTGGACTCCAATGAAGTTGTATAAACATCTCAAGTATGATCAATGGAAACAGGATGCACCTGATCTAAATGTTGAGTCTCATAGCAAAGGGTCTGAATACCTTATTTACATAAGTATCTGTTTTTTTTAATTTTATACATTTGCAAAAATGTTCCCAGATTAGGCGGGTCTTCTCTCGTGCTAGCGGAGGACTAGAACCGCCTCCTTCCCACTAACGACGGCAGTTTGATAGCTTCAAACCAGGCACTCCCCCAAATTCATCCGGCTACTAGCGGCAAGATAGCTACTGCTACGTTGTGGGTGGTCAATAGACACCACCGCTAGCGTAACTGAATATGGCGACCTCACAAGAACACTCACCTCAGTGTTGTCACAAGTAGAACATATTTGGTGTTGTCCATAGAAATAGAATTGTATTCTATAATGGATCCTATCTGTATGGCGCTGTGCAAAAGTGCTGCAGCTTCGGAGAGACGATAACCTGTAAACCGATTATGAAAATGTAAACAAGAGCACTCAAAAATGAAATGTACGCTGGGTTTTAGACAGCATAATTTCCCATTAACTATAGCATCATGACTTGTTTGAGATCATGTAGAAGAAGAGTAATGACAAAACATACCATGCATGTTTGTTGCAATTGTGTAAATAAGGTATCTGTTTTTTATTTTTAATACATTTGCAAAATGTCTAAAAACCTGTTTTTGCTTCGTCATTATGGGGTACTGTGTGTAGATGGAGGGAACAAATTAATTGAATCCATTTTAGAATAAGGCTGTAAACGTAACAAAATTCGGAATACTTTCCGAATGCACTGTAATTGTATGTGTGGTGTACAGAGATGAGGTAGTCATAAAAATGTTATGTTAAACACTATTATTGCACACAGAGGGAGTCCATGCAACTTGTGTGACTTGAAAAGCACATTTTTACTCCAGAACGTTTTTAGACTTGCCATAACAAAGGGGTTGAATACTTATTGACTAAAGAGATTTAAGCTTTTCGCTTTTAATTAATCCGATTTTTTTTTGGGGGGGGGGGGGGGGGAAACATAATTACACTTTGACATTATGGGGTATTGTTTGTAGGCCAGTGACCAAAAATCTCAATTTAATACATTTTAAATTCAGGCAGTAACACAACAACATGGAAAAAATTGAGGGGTGTGAATACTTTCTGAAGGTACTGTATATTTACAAAATAATACATATATGGGAGCAGTCGCCTAGTACATCAGGATCCACAACTCAACGCGTTTTGACTACTAGTCTTCCTTAGGCAGCATTGTTGATGGAAGCTGGCGTGTCTAGAAATAGAGGTGGGGACAGGTAAATGTCACATGACAGGTAAATAACTACATACAAAACACTTCCACAACATTATCACATCAGTGTATAAAGGCAACATGAGAAATAATATGAAAAATAAATAAGTAGTTGCAGTTGTGCATCCTGATGTACTAGGCTGACTCCTCCCATATTTATTATTTTGTAAATATATTATGTTAATAGTTCACTAAAGTTTATTGCAATGTACTGGCCGCCTACTCATCTTCTTCCTTATTTAAAAATTAACAGAGAAACAATTCCTCATGTGTGCCACCTATATCCCCCCTAATAGAATCCCCATACTTTAATGATGACAGCTTCTCCATCCTAGAGGGGAAGTTCAATCATTTCCAGGCCCAGGGACATGTACTAGTCTGTGGTGACCTAAACGCCAGAACTGGACAAGAACCTGACACTCAGCACACAGGGGGACAAACACCTACCTGGAGGTGACAGCATTCCCTCCCAAATATGCCCCGCAAGACACAACTATGACAAAACAACCAACAAAAACAGGCCTCAACTCCTACAGCTCTGTCACACGCTGGGTATGTACATAGTCAATGATAAGGCTTCGAGTGGACTCCTATGGTGGGTACACCTATAGCTCATCTCTTGGAAGTAGTACTGTAGACTACTTATCACTGACCTCAACTCAGAGTCTCTCAGAGCGTTCACAGTCAGCCCACTGACACCCCTATCAGATCACAGCAAAATCACAGTCAACTTGAACAGAGCAATACTCAGTCATGAGGCATCAAATCCAAAGGAACTGCATTATATTAAGAAATGGTATAGATGTCAGGAAAGTAGTGTAGAAACCTACCAAAAAACAATTAGGCAACAACAAATTCAATCCCTTTTAGACAACTTCCTTGACAAAACATTTCACTGTAATAGTGAAGGTGTAAACATGTCAGTAGAAAGCCTAAACAGTATATTTGACCTTTTAGCTTCCTTATCAAATCTAAAAATTTCAAGCAGACAACCTAAGAAAATGAAAAACAATGGTTTGATGAAGACTGCAAAAACCTAAGAAAGAAATTGAGAAACTTGTCCAAACAAAAACATAGAGACCCAGAAAACCTGAGCCTACGCCTTCACTGTGGTGAATCACTAAAACAATACAGAAATACACTACGGAAAAAGAAGGAACAGCACGTCAGAAATCAGCTCAATGTAATTGAAGATGCCATAGAAGCTAACCACTTCTGGGAAAATTGGAACACACTAAACAAACAACAGCACGAACAGTTATCTATCCAAAACGGAGATGTATGTATAAACCACTTCTCCAATGGTGTTGGCTCTATAACAAAGAACAAACAGCAAAAACATATACATGATCAATTAGAAATTTTAGAATCAGCTATTAAAGACTACCAAAACCCACTGGATTCTCCAACCACATTGAATGAACTACAGGACAAAATACAAACCTTCAACCCAAAAAGGCTTGTGGGGTTGATGGTATCCTAAATTAAATTATAAAATATAAAGACCACAAATTTCAATTGGGTATACTTAAACTCTTTAACAACATCCTCAGCTCTGGCATCTTCTCCAATATTTGGAACCAAGGACTGATCGACTCCAATCCACAAAAGTGGAGACAAATTTGACCCCAATAACTACCGTGGGATACACGTCAACAGCAACCTTGTGATAATCCTCTGCATTATCATTAACAGCAGACTATATTTCCTCAGTTAAAACAATGTACTGAGCAAATGTCAAATGGACATTTTACTAAATTACCGTACGACAGACCACGTATTCACTCTGCACACCCTAATTGACAATCAAACAAACCAAAACAAAGGCAAAGTCTCCTCATGGTTTGTTGATTTAAAAAAATGTTTTACTCAATTTGGCATGAGGGCCTGCTATACAAATTGATGGAAAGCAGTTTTGGGGAAAAACATACAACATTATAAAATTAATGTACACAAACAAGTGCGCAGTTAAAATTGGCAAAATACACGTTTCTTTCCACAGGGCCATGGGGTGAGACAGGGTTGCAGCTTGAGCCCCAGCTCTTCAACATATATACAGTATCAACGAATTGGCGAGGGCACTAGAAGTCTGCAGCACCCGGCCTCACCCTACTAGAATCTGAAGTCAAATGTCTACTGTTTGCTGATGATCTGGTGCTTCTGTCCCCAACCAAGGAGGGCCTACTGCAGCACCTAGATTTTCTGCACAGATTCTGTCAGACCTGGGCCCTGACAGTTCATCTCAGTAAGGCAAAAATAATGGTGTTCCAAAAAAGGTCCAGTTGCCAGGACCACAAATACAAATTCCATCTAGACACCATTGCCCTAGAGCACACAAAAACTATACATACCTCGGCCTAAACATCAGCATCACAGGTAACTTCCACAAAGCTGTGAACGATCTGAGAGACAATTCAAGAAGGGCTTTCTACGCCATCAAATGGAACATAAAATTCAACATCCAATTAGGATCTGGCTAAAAATACTTGAATCAGTTATAGAACCCATTGCCCTTTATGGTCGTGTGGTCTGGTGTCTGCTCACCAACCAAGAAGTCACAAAATGGGACAAACACAAAATTGAGACTGCATGCATAATTCTGCAAAAACATCCTCCGTGTAAAATGTAAAATACCAAATAATGCATGTAGAGCAAAATCAGGCCGATGCCCGCAAATCATAAAATATAATTCTACAACCACCTAAAAGGAAGTGAATCCCAAACCTTCCATACCAAAGCCATCACCTACACAGAGATGAACCTGGAGAAGAGTTCCCTAAGCAAGCTGGTCCTGGGGCTCTGTTCACAAACAGAGCAACACAATTAGCCCCAACCAAATCATGAGATAACCAAAAGATAATTACTTGACACATTACATTTTTTTTACCAAAAAACAGAGCAAACTGGAATGCCATTTGGCCCTAAACAGAGAGTACACAGTGGCAGAATACCTGATGTGTCAGGTATACTCACAAAGTATAGACCAGGGGCACTCAAGTACTATTTGAGAAGGTCCGGTGTTGATGATTCGTTACTAGAGAAATGAGACCAAGTTGAGACGCTGGACGAGGTGGATAAGGTATAATGAAGACAGTTTATTCAGAGGTAAAAATATCTGGCAAAGCGTGCTGCACGGTCTCGTTCGTCTAGTTCTTAGGGAACTATCGGAAGAAGAGACCCGAAACATAGTGTGCAGTGCATGTTATACAGTGAATGACGTAGGTAGATTCTTGCAGTTCGTGCTCCTGACTGGTCGCTGTAAGTGGAGGCCCGTTCCCTCCACGCTGGTGTCAATGCCTCATTGGTTCTTGGCACTGTTCTTTGTTCTTGGAAACCCAGCCTGAAACAAGGGTGTGTGTGTGTGTGTGTGTGTGTGTGTGCATGTGCGTGTGCGTGCTCGTATAATGGCATGCCTCCCTTATCAGTGGTAATAAAAGGTCTGAGTCAGCCATCCTCCCCTGCGTGGGGGAGTGAGGTTTGTATCTGTTACGGGCAGATGGTGTTTAACTGTGGGGTGTAGCAAGATATTTGCAACAAAGTCTGCTTTAATAAGGAAGGCATTATAACAGTATTATAGCTATGTGTTAAGGTCAATGAAGACAGCATTTCTTACACCGGTCACACAAATGTCATTGGATGCAAAGTTCCCGATGGATAATGTACTTTCCACCTCGCAACATGTGCGAACCCAAACTGTTGACGCACCTCTTGTTGGCGGAGATAACCTTCGCAGTGTTAAAGCTAATTTCACACAATTCTACAGATTTTGCACGTGTCCGAGTTTTTCTTCTGTTTACAGCTAATTTCCTGCAATTCTATGCATTCTTTCATGTATTGTGTGTTTATATGATACCGGGGTCACAACTCAAGTCGACTACAAAATCCACAATGCATGCTCTCTCTATGGGCTAGCTAGCAAGCAAGCAACCGTAACTACACACAATAATACCAAAGTCAATATCAGCATGTAACGTAGCTAGTTAGCTGTAAAATCTCCACTATCACTTTAGGAGTCTACAATCGCACCATGTTCAACCTGGAACCTGTTTCAGAAAGCCGGTTTAGTGAAAATGCAAGCGTTGAAGGAAACTGAGTTTTCGGTTTGACAAAGCCAGTTGAACTTAACTCTGAGTCAGTTACTATGGCAACATACTCTGTGAAGCTAACCTGCTCACTGGCAGGTTTTTTTTTGCCAACGGGAGTTTTCTATATGACATCCGTGACGCTGAGCATATTTCCAAGGCAACCGTCGGTCGGCTGTCTGAAATGTGACTCTTGCATTGAAACGTTTACTGTACACTTTTGTGGTGTTCCAAGTCACAGACCCACAAGACTCAAAGAATAATTCCAAAGAATTGCAGGTATCAGTCTAAGCAATAATTTATTTATTATGAAGCTTTGAAACTTGAAGCACAAATCAATTAATTTGATATATTTTAGGGTTTCCAGGTGTGATTGGCTGCATAGATGGCACTCTTATTCCTATCACAGCTCCTTCAGTAAATGAAGGAGATTGTGTGAATAGGAAGTCTTTCCATAGCATTAATGTGCAGGTAGACCTAAATAGTAGCCTTTGGCATTCCAAATGAAAGATACTTCACAGCAGCGTGGAAGCAAAGGACATCAGCGTGGAAGCAAAGGAAGCGTGGAAGCAAAGTGGCCTGGGTCTGTGGCTGACGCGCGAATTTTTTATGAGTGCGCTCGTTTTGCTCGTGGTGAGTTAAGATACATATATATATATATATATATATATATATCTTATTATAATCAATATTTTGTTTCCTCCGATTGCAACTGAAAATTTTAACTGTATCCTTGTATTATCATAGGAGAGTTTGATGGTTACCTGCTCGGTGACAGAGGGTACCCCTGCCAACCCTATTTGCTGACCCCTTACCCTGAGTAGCAACGTTATAACTTGGCTCACTGCAGGACACAAGCCAGGGTATAGATGACCCTTGGAATGCTCAAGGCCCAGTTCCAGTGCCTTCATAGGCATGTGTGATTCTCCACAACATTGCCACAATTAGAGTAGAACAATGTCCTACTCAACCAGTGAACAATCCTGACCACCCCACTGACTGCACGAGATGGAAGAGCAGTCAGAGACACAATATGCTACCATCATTTCTGATTGACCCATCACCTCCCCAGTGTCAAATAAATACATTATGCCTTTCTTTTTATGAAGTCTTCTTTATTTCCTGCAAGTACAAATGCAGTACAGTAGTTAATATTGTTTTATGTTGTTCAAACAAGTAAAATCATCCACTTGTGGGCACCTCACCCACCTTTAACTGATGTTCCAGCAGTTGTATTTCTATTTTTATCTTTTGCATCTGCAGCCTTGTGGACAATTTCTAAATGACATTTTTCTATTTGTTTATCTAAGTACACCGTGTACAGCTGTTTCACAGGGGGCTATAGGACCACAAAAAATGACATTGAATTTCACAGTGCCAGGTCTACTTAGTTTCATTGTAAGTCATGGGCCAATGCTGAACAACATCTTACTGAGGTAAGTTGTGCTATGGAGGTGGATGGACCCTCTTCCTCATTTAATTTCCAGCATTGCTCTGTTAGAGAAAAGGAAGGTGCAAGTTTTATGGTACAACACTATCATCAACTGTTATATGTTATTTTTAAGGTGTACACCTCAAAAGGCCTCTCTGTATATTCCCTCTCTGTGGCAGCTAACAAGGTGTCTTCCTCATCCCCCTGTAATGAAAATTAACAATTTTGGTGTTCTACTCCAACCCATTATGAAAAAATCTGCAGAGTATCAAGAGTACATACAACTACATGGAGGTCTGTTATGGCAAAAGGCTCCACCAGACAGATTGCACCATCAGTAACTGGTAGAAGATGAAGAAGATTAGGCAGTTAAATTATAACTTTACCCAGAAAAGTGACACACCTAATTTGAATTTTACAACAGTGTGCAGGCCGCATCACAATTTTTCAAATATATAACTGAGTCACCTTAAAATTGATTATAATGTCTGAAGGACAACTAAGAATCTGAAAAAGTAACAGCAGTCAATTACAACGAATTGTACCGCTACAAGAAAATCAGTGTGTCAAGTTATGTCTAAGATGGATGGGTGGGCATCACTGAGGTAACACTGGCAAAACGATGAATGTACATATACAATTCATTTGATAAACTAACCTCTTATTTAGGCCCTTGTGTCCTGGGGGTGTGGTTGGGTCAGATAAGCTTCCTCCAGAGATGCCTTTAGCAATAGGTCACCCACTGTTTTGAGGGCTCTCTCTTCAGCCTCTGTGAGTGGTGGTGGTGGTGGACCCCCACCTGTTTTTCAGCCCTCAGCCTTTTTTCTATTGGCTATAATGGAGGTCAAATTTGAACATGTCCAGTAAGAACAAATTTGGAGATTGTAAAGTATTTTTTTTTGCTAACTACTTAAATATGTTGAATGTAACCACTGAATGCTGTATAATTAGGTAGGGTAGGCTAAACAACATCACAATTGCTTGTAATGAAATTATACCTTATCGATTTGAAGTATATTTTTAGATTTAATCTTCAGTTGCTGCCAAGTACGTTTTGTGCCTGTTGGGTTGCACCTGCATAAATATTAAAACACACACATTATATAAATGTTGAATAAGTGTAACTCTAAAGATTTTTTATTTTATTTAAATCAATTAATACTCACGCATTGACTTGGTCAGCAATTTTCTGCCACGCCAGCTCACGTTCTTTTGCTGCTACATTGCTTTTTTTCTTAAATATATACTCACATTCTGCATACGCATTCATTCATATTTCTTACTCCGCTGGAGAGAAGGAGGTTCGAGCCCTATTTTCCAGAAAAATAATTTGCTGGTGAAATTTAGACAACTTCACAGGTAATTTGAGGGTCAAAAATTACATTTCATTAGGAATTCAAGTCCACCAAGTTTATTAAACAGACTGTTAGGGATATGATACCACAGAGGTAGGATTAGACAGACATCATTTCAACCATTTAATTCTAAAAGCATCCAATAACAACTCAAAATCAATAGCCTGTAAACCTCCACGATCATAGTCTTTCACTAATTGTGATTTCCGAATATAATGCGTATTATTCCTCCAAACAACATAATTGACTTTTTTTAATGTTATTAGAAGAAAGAAAAAGGGACTGATTTGGGTAAATTAATCTAGATAAACCATCTGTCTTGGACAAAAGAACACTACCCAAAATTGAGATAACACATTGCAGCCACTGACTTAATGAAACTCATGGAATTAATCATATTATCGATGTTTAAAGATTCTCTATCTGAAACATTTTTTGTGATAACAATTCCTAAATATTTAACAGGTATGGAGGCAATGTTGACAGAGTCACAGCAATGAATTGGCATGAGATCACATTTGTTAAGGTTGTTAGTCAACCCAGAGTGTCACGTTCCTGACCTGTTTTCTCTTGTTTTGTATGTGTTTAGTTGGTCAGTACGTGAGCTGGGTGGGAATTCTATGTTGTGTGTCTAGTTTGTCTGTTTCTATGTCCAGCCTAATATGGTTCTCAATCAGAGGCAGATGGTAATGGTTGTCCCTGATTGAGAATCATATATAGGAGGCTTGTTTTGTGTTGGGATTTTGTGGGTGTTTGTTTCCTGTCTCTGTGTTTGTGTTCTGCACCAGATAGGTCTGTATCGGTTTTCACGGTTTGTTATTTTGTTTGTTGTTTGTAGTGTTCACTTGTTCGTTATTAAACATGTTGAACACTAGCCGCGCTGCATTTTGGTCCTCTCATTCACCCTTGGAAGAAAACCGTTACACAGAGGCCATAGAAAATGTCTTGATTCTGTCAATAGCCAAGGAAATAGCTGCTCTATCCTTTTAGGAAAAGGGCAGTATCATCTGCAAATTGACTAATATTTATATCTTAACCAAAAATACAGATCCCTTTTAAATTCTCAGATGTTAATAAATACGGCTAGTAAATCTGTGGCTAAAATAAATAGAGGGTAGATTGGACAACCCTGTCTAATTCCTCTAGCAATAGAGAAACGAGGGGATGTGCCATTACTCATAGCCACCGAACTGCTAACATCATCCTCACTTCACAGAAATTCTCCCCAAACCCAAAAGTAGAGTTCTAAATAAAAAGTTGTGTTCTAAAGTGTCAAAAGCCTTAAAATCTAAAAACAATATAAAGCCATCATCTTCTATGAACTCACTGTAATCTAAAACCAATCGTATGACAGCCTAGGAACAGTGGGTTAACTGCCTTGTTCAGGGGCAGAACGACAGATTTTTACCTTGTCACCTTGGGGATTCGATCTTACAACCTTCCGGTTGCAAGTCCAACGCTCTAATCACTAGGCTACCTGCCACCTCTAGTTTATTGCTCAGCCTGTTACTATCAACAATAATATCCATCTGCTTGGAGAATATTTTCTGAGCTAGCATTTTACCAGTAGTGATGGCAAGACATCAAATTCTGAATTTAATCATTTCCCATTTGTTAGTAGAAGAGCAGAATCGAGAAAGGTCTCTGATTAGAGCTTTAGACTGTAAACAAAATGACTCATTCTTTAAAAGAAGAGTTACATTTCCAGTATGCTTTAGAAAATCATCATTATCAAAACAAAAAGGAAAGAACAATGGAACCATGGTCTGTCAGAGGAGCTGAGGAAATACTACATTCACTGACAAGATTCCTAAGATTGGCAGATACCAACCAATAATCAATTCTAGATTTTAATTGTCTGTCCCTATTTGTAGAGTTGAACCAAGAAAATTGCATTAAAAAGTTGGGATTCTGTGAACGCTAAATGTCAGAAAGTTAAGTTAGAGCAGAAATGTAGAATTAAGTTATTAAAACAATGGGCTGAATGCCTGGTGGGATACCTACCCATCCAGTCATCAGGAGCAACATCATAATTACCTCCAACAATGTTATCTGTAGAATATTTGTTTTTCAACTCAATTAAGACTTTACTAAGATGTTAGATAGATTTTTTTGACCGTATGTTATAAACCATGAACATTTACCAATATATAACATGAGCCTTTATATTCGAAAACAATAGATATCCAGTGACCCTCATCACACCTGCTTTCTAAAACCGTACCTGGAAAACGTCTGAAAATTGCCACACCAGCAGGATGAGATGAGCCATGGCTAAAAATGATCTGGTCACCCTATTGTGAAGTCCAAAATTCAGCATCTGAGGAATGTGTCTCTTGAAATAAAAGACAATTGGACTTTAATGAATCTTTACAAATACAAAAAATTGCCTTGCGTTTTAACTTATTATGTAAACCCCTGGTGTTCAAGGATAAAAATGAAAGAGAAATGTTGGATTAGAGTAAAGGAGATAAAGAGTTGTCTACAATAAACAGGGACCCTGAATAATATAAAGGTAGCATAAGCCCTTCAAAAATGTACTTGACAAACAGTAACCACCATAAAAAGGAAAATAAATGGATAGACCGTTTAATAACACGTTATATTAATAGTTAATTATTTAAATTGAACTCTCAAACTTAAAATAAATCTCTGAAAGCTAATCAAGCCACATAAAAAAATGGAGATTTACTTAAATAACGATCTTAAAACAATGAATAAAAACTAACTTAGTAAGACATCAAATGAGAAACAAAAAGCAGTGTGCTTACGTTGGTTAATGTTCACATTCAAAACTCGCCACTTCGAACAGTATGGCCCTATGCAATATCAACTATATGCGACGTTCAGATAAACGATTGCATGAATAAACTCACCAGTTGAAACTGTATATGGCTTCATTAGCCTACTACTGTATAAGCAGGCCAACTCATAAAGCATAAATCAGTCAGTCACGTAGCTCCACCATGCGGCCGCCAATGACAGCAAACCTCTCCCGAAAGAAGGCTTTCCCCCCTGAGTCTTGCCTCATCGACTGGTGCCACAGCTTCGCACGGTTATCCCTGTCGCGCTTGCTCAAATCTTCTGCAAAGCAAATGCCTTTCTCCCTGCAGATCGGCGCAAGTTTGGCAGCTCTCCACACCTCGTCTATCATGTTCCTCAACGCAAACATCATGATGACCTGTCTGTCTGTTCATCTCCTTTCTCTTATCTCCGAGACGGTGTACAACATCTACAGCGATGTTCAGGGTAGCAGGGGGATATGTCAATCACAATCCCTCTGATATTCTCCCCATCAGTTTCAGGTAGCCCGTTCAGATCCTAGCCCCCATCGGCGCTTGTATCGGTCCTGTCCAGCAATGGCTGTGCGTAGCTCCTCGTTCTCTTTTGTCAGGGCATCAACTTTATTTTTCAACAGTTTTACATCAGTGGTAATATTCTTAATGCCTGATGCATTGGGGGGGGTCGAAGGGGTTATTTGGACACCTGTACCGAAGACGAATTCCTCCGACCTCGGTATCGTTACTTCTGGGGGAGTGTCAGAATCTTCCATATGGTTGGCAGTATCTACCTCGGTTATGACAGCTCCCTCTACATTTTTGCTAGATTCCAACTCAGCTAATGTTACTAGCTAGCTAGTCTTGGCTGAACTTGCTTGAAGTATAACAAAGTGATGTTCGGTAAACCATCAAACTAATAAAATAGACCAAAAAAGACAGCAAAAAACGTTATTTTAACTGTGTTCGTCGTCAAACTCAAATTAGGGCTTGAATTAAATTTAAAATTCAGGAGCTCAGTTTAATGCGACCACTCACTCCGCCATCTTTTCCCCACCAGTGGTCATACTCTGCTTTACTCAGGGTTAATTTAATTTAGAGTTGATTAAACTAATTGTTATCACCTGTTCTGAAACCGAAAATTCTGAGTTTGACAGCTCGGAGTTAGTCAACCCAGAGTTCAGGTTTAAACTCAGAGTTTGTTATACATGCTTTCTGAAACAGGGCCCTGCAGATTAATGTGACTCAGAGTCAGACTACAGTTTAACATTCGCAACGGCAGATATACTTTCGAGGGAGATTGAAAAAGTTGATCATTTTACGTCATTGGGCTGCGCGGTGCATTCTGAGCAATTCTGGGACAAGGAGCGCTCTCCCTCAAGGAGTGAATGGGAGTCTATTGAGTGCTAGCTGAAAACCCCAACATTAGACGAATTTCGTCTGCCTCTTTAGTCCAGGGTGCATTGCATCAAATATGTATATAATTTAATTAACCGCGGTGAATAAAGTTCAGGGCAGGGTACTGGGAGGAGGCTGGCTAGTGGTGACTATTTAATAGTCTGATGGCCTGGAGATAGAAGCTATTTTTCAGTCTCTTGGTCCAATCTTTGATACACCTGTGCTGTCTCCGCCTTCTAGATGGTGTCGGGATGAACATGCCATGGCATGGGTGGCTGAGGTCCCGAGTCACACGGGACCTCAGAAATGGCTATGTTATATATATAACTGGCGCTATGCTTAAAAATGTTAATTGGTTCTTACAGATCCTTTCACAGTTTTAATGTATTTCCTGTTTGCTTGAGATGTATTCCTGGATGAATATATGATCGGACACTTTTTTTCAATTTTCGCCTAAAATGACATACTGACTGTAGCTCAGGCCCTGAAACAAGGATATGCATATTCTTGGTACCATTTGAAAGGAAACACTTTGAAGTTTGTGGAAATGTTAAAGGAATGTAGGAGAATATAACACATTAGATCTGGTAAAAGATAATATAAAGAAAAAAACAACTGTTTTTTGTATTTTTTTTGTACCATCATCTTTGAAATGCAAGTGAAAGGCCATAATATATTATTCCAGCCCAGGTGCAATTTAGATATTGGCCGCTAGATGGCAGCAGTGTATGGGCAAAGTTTTAGACTGATCCAATGAACCATTGCATTTCTGTTCCAAATGTTGTATCAAGACTTCCCAAATGTGCCTAATTTGTTTATTAATAATTGTTCATGTTCAAAACTGTGCAGTCTCCTCAAACAATAGCATGGTATTCTTTCACTGTAATAGCTACTGTAAATTGGACAGTGCAGTTAGATTAACAAGAATTTAAGCTTTCTGCCAATGTCAGATATGTCGATGTCCCGGGAAATGTTCTTGTTACTTACAATCTCATGCTAATCGCATTAGCCTACATTAGCTCAACCGTCTCGTGCAGGGGACCCACCAATCCTGAAGAAGTTTTAATGTGTCTTATCCTAGTAGCACCCTCTAGTGGCTTAAAGCCTCATGTGTCTTATTCTAGTTCTGTGAAACCTTAACGCTATGTGCTGTGCCCAGCAGTTGTCTTTACTATCTTTTGCTAATAGATACTAATTATTTGGTCGTTCAGAGTTTATGACTACTGAGGTCTACCCATACAACAGAACATAGAACAATGCAGAACATAGAACAATGCAGTTCACTGTATATGGAATACATATTGGACTGTAAGGAACAAGTTTACAACCTGTCTCAGCTAAAGTGAGGTGGAAAAGACTCAGTAGGGTCTCTTTTAACCAAATATGTTTAGTTTTGGAGGGAAACTGTGTCGTACAGATTGTTGCTGTCTTTTTACTCCTCCCCCTTTTTAGCCCCCAATGCAATACGCTGTTTTGGGCTGTCTAATACCTGTCTCAGATAAAGTGGGGTGGAAAATACTCAGCAGGGTGAGTTCGAACAAAAAGCTAAGTTATCTGGAGTGTTGCTGGACTTTTACTGTGGTCAAACAGCTTCAAATGTGGTGCCTGAACACTATATGGTTCAAAAATAGCACCGTGTCATATGATGCATATATTGTTCTTCCAAAATACCCTATAATGTAGAAGACAAATATCATATAATCTTCTTTCTGGTGGACACTTCTGGTGGATACAACATACAATATGTTTATTCAAAAAGGCAATGAGAGATGCAAGTTCACTTTGTCCAAAAAAGCATACTTTATTCATAACAAATATCACATTAAAGTTAATTAATCAAATTGATCATCAACAGTTACTCAGAAGTTTCAAATTAGTTTTGAGTTTCATTACCACATGCACAAGTACAGTGAAATGCTTACTTGCTAGCTCTTTCCCAACAATTCAGTGTTCAATATCAAATAGTATGAAGTAGATTTTTTTTAAACACACAAGAAATAAGAAAAACATGAGACATGAAGCTATATACAGGGTCCGTGCCAGTGCCAAATGTACAATATGCAGGGATACTGGAGTGGTTAAGGTAGATACACTATGTACATGTAGACAGGGGCAAGGAGAAAGTGACTGATAGCAGGATAAATAGTAAAAATAATCAATATAGCAGCAGCATAAGTAGTTGGTGTATGTGTGTGTGTTTGTGTTGGTGTCAGTGAGTGTGTGAGTGTTTGAGTGTGTGTGCAGTAGAGTCAGTGTTGGCGTGTGTGAGTGTGTGGGTAAAGACCCGTGAGTGGCATAAAGTCAGTGCAGATAGACCGTGGATGAGCATGGGTAGCCATTGCTTAGCTGTTCAAAAGTCTCAGTGCTTGGTGATAGAAGCTGTCTCAGAGCCTGTTGGTCCGAGACCAAATGCACCGGTACCGCCTGCCAGACGATAGCAAAGAGAACAGTCTATGGCAATTTTCGCACTTGCCTCAGACACCGCCTGCTATGTATGTCCTGGATGTTCTTATATGCAACATCAGGGCTCAGCATATCAGCTCCTGAAATGCACCAAACAATCACGAGAACCATAGTACATTTTCATGTTACACCACTTAATCAAATCATTGCAGATTGATCTCCTTTTGACAGTGTACATGGAAGCATTCCTTCATGGCGTTCACTATTCTTTCATGGTGTTCACCATTAAACTCAATGAATCTGATATACACATTCTTGCATAACATTAATGCAATAATCTTCCTTCTGATAATTCATACAAAATACATCTCATGTTGTTGTGAATGGACTGCTTTAGTGAACAAACATATAGGGACCACAAGTACTTCCGTCTACCTGAGCTTTGAAATTCCCACAATGATGAGTGTCACGCCCTGACCTTAGAGAGCCTTTGTTATGCCTCTTTTTGGTTTGGTCAGGGTGTGATTTGGGTGGGCATTCTATGTCTTTTATTTCTATGATTTGTGTTTCTATGTTTCGGCCGGGTATGGTTCTCAATCAGGGACAGCTATCTATCGTTGTCTCTGATTGGGAATCATACTTAGGCAGCCCTTTTCCCACCTGTGATTGTGGGTAGTTATCTTTGTTAGTGGCACTATAGCCCTCGGAAGCTTCACGGTCGTTTATTTTGTTTCTTGTTGGTGACATTCTATAATAAAAGGAAATGTACGCTCACCACGCTGCACTTTGGTCCACTTCTTTCGACGGCCTTGACAATGAGAATTCATATTTCAGAACAATGTCCACAACCTTTCCATGTCAAGTCAAATACTGTAGCGCCAGATATTTCTGTAGTGAGTGCAGAATGCCCTCCAGTTCCTTCTCATACTGCTTTAAGGAGTCCATTATTTTAACACTCAATGTTATACTATTTTGAGGACAAGCACATTATCCAATGTGCTTTTAAATTCACAGGTATTATTACATTCTCAAAACGCCACCAATTGAGAGGAATCACATTCCTTGTATTTGACAGTGCATACAGTAAGTGAATGACTTCTTTCAGACCAAAGTGGAGAACCTCTACTTATCCGGTCATATGCAACGAGACAAAATGTGTCTTTGTGCAGAAATTTGTTGAGTAATTCTAATCTATAGCCAACTGACAACTTTGTCTCAGTGCAGTTTACGTGTCAAAACTGGTCATGACATGTATACAGTTTCACAAATGGGTATTCGTCTGAAAATGTAACAACTAGAAATAGTATATGTATGTTTGCTAATTATGCAAAGGAGAGTAAAGCTTCTAGGTAATTTGATCCTATTCCTGTCTATTTTTACAAGCAAAGTCTGTAGAGCATGGGTTACAAAAAAGCTTGAATGTTGAGTGCCTTTTGAATTCTTAGATATATTACATGCTCTGCTCTGTTGATTCAAACCAACAAGGTATTGGCCTACGCATTCTGCAGAAATGTCCCTGGGTTCTATGATCAGTTGTTTGGTAGTCTGGCTATACACTGCCTGGGCATCACACTTACTGGAAATGTTTAGACTGTGAGTGTAGAGCAGACCATTTGCTAAGAAATTTGCAGGTAGAATTTCCTGAACAAAATGTTAAACTATGTCCTTTACACCACTGTAATGAAGCTGTTCTTGAACCATGGATTGTGAAAATGTCGCTGAATTCAATGCTTCAAACTGGGAAATTGCCTTTTTGAAGTGAGGAGACGGTTTCCTTTGGTCAGCAATAATTAATCTCTTATGGCATTCAGAAAATGCTGATGTAGTATCGAGAAAAATGTAAATGGGTCACCTTATATCCACTGTGTGATTGGAAAATTATTCATACTGTGGAATGACATAAATCTCTGATTCTTAACCAAGTGGTTGTACTGTACATCATTGCAATTTGTTTGCATCTGAGGCTCATTAACTACTTCATAGAAATATATAACCCCTTCTGTACTCGTGCCTACTCCTTCCCTATCCGTGCCAACAGAAATGTGTACGTCATCTGCCCGTATCTTAAGTGTCAAAATCCACTTCTGACCAGAAATACCCCCTTGTAGATTTTGTGCCCAAGTGAGATATTACAGAGCTTAATCTGTACATCTGTTTTTTGTTGCCAACAACTGGGATTTCCATTGTACTGGATGGTGCTACACGGGGAACAAAAATAACAAGAATATCTGGTGTGGTGGTCCAAACAGTCTGTCTAATCAATACACCATCACATTGACTGCATTTTGTGGGTGCACCCCATTTAGTGATTAATTGCCTAACTAGAATATCAAGCGATGATGTGTCTGTATTTAGTCAAACCTGAAAAATTGAGCTGAAGTAATACTCATTGTGTGAGATGCTGTTTTTGCAAGTTTCACTGCTATGAGTATGCATAGCACTGACCACTGTTTTAATGCCCAAATCTTGTAACCAGGGGAGTAATTGATATATAAAAACATTATGCCAATGATGGAATGGTCATGTTTATCTCTATCAAAACTTGCTCAAACTCACAGTGCTTAAAGATGCATCCAGGCCTCTGAACTGCAGACAAGAGAGCAGCAAAGTTATCTTTAATATCTGAACATTCTGTCATGGATTGTGGGTCAAGATGCTTGAAGGTAGTTTTCACTATCCTGGGATGTAACAAAGACGACAAAGAGGAGTTGAACCAACAGTTTGCGGCTCTGTTTTCAAATCTAGATATTGTTATTTTGATATCATTCAGGAAATCCTGCTGAGATTTCAATCTATTGACTGAATGTGGCTCACAACACAATAAATACTGGACCATTGTTCATCCCTGTCTTTTTATTAAGACCGAATGATTTAGAATGTATAGCTGGAGGAATATGAAAAGACTTACGGAGATGCCTTGGTGCTTTTTTCCTTTTCTCCCAGCTTTCCTCGGGTTGCGGCAGTATGCATTACCTTTTTGGATTGCAAAATTAGATTTTCTCACATATGTCTCTCTGGCCAGCTTTATGCAGAGTGCAATTTGACAATACACTTGTCAATTCTATGTTCTGTATCAACAAGAAATAACACCCTTGTGTTTTTGAATGTTACCTCACTAATTGCTGTACTTTTCTTATTCTATCTTGGATTTGACTTGTATAATGCTGAAAACGTCTGTACATTTCTTACCAAAAGGTCAGACCAAATTGGTATTACAGGGAGAAAGTTTTTTAAAGTGTGTCCAACTGCATGGTTCACTTTTAGAATGTCTGTTCAACTCCCCCATCCCCCTTTTGCCTTCAGAACCGCCTCAATTCGTCAGGGCATGGACTCCACAAGGCGTCGAAAGTGTTCCACAGGGATGCTGGCCCATGTTGACGCCAATGCTTCCCACAGTTGGGTGAAGCTGGCGGGATGTCCTTTGGGTGGTGGACACACGGGAAACTGTTGAATGTGAAAAACCCAGCAGCGTTGCAGTTGTTGACACAAACATGTGCGCCTGGCACCTACTACCATACCCCGTTCAAAGGCACTATATATTTTGTCTTGCCCATTCACCCTCTGAATGGCACAGATATACAATTAATATCTCAATTGTTTCAAGGCTTAAAATTCCTTCTTTAACCTGTCTCCTGCCCTTCATCTACACTGATTGAAGTGGATTTAACAAGTGACATCAATAAGGGTTCACCTGGTCAGTCTGTCATGGAAAGGATTCACCTGGTCAGTCTATGTAATGTTTTCAACACTCAGTGAACATGCTAACTCTATACCTAAGTGTTTTACAGAGTTCACAAGCCAGTCGCATTAAATTGCTTTTGTATGCTCGTATGACACAGAAGTCAAGATCTCTTGCTGTAGCTTGTTCTATGTCTATTTTCCAGCAGCGCCGCAAATACATCTCCATATTGTTGCTATTAAACATTTTCATAGCTACATTCAACAACTCTGTAGGACTTGGAGAAGCAGAGAATGTCCACCTCCAGGTCACGCTGACCTTCGAGGGTGGTCCTGGTACTGCTACCATTCACTTTACCCTGTAATCATATGGATATTTTAAGTTTTGCAGTGATTATTATACTTTAACCTGATGACCTGATGCATTTGGCACATGTGGCTGGCCGTGGGCTGATTTTAAATGTGTAAAGGCGCGCTCTATAAGCCAATATGTATTCCATATACAGGGATGCGCATTGTGGCCAATGTAATAGGCGGAGTAAAATGCCAGCAACACTCCTTGTTATTCAGAGCACCATGAAATGACACCATATACATTCCACAGACCCTACTGAGTATTCCCTACAATACTTTTACTGCTGCACCTCGAATAGTTTTTGCTCTATAAGCCAATATGTATTTCATATACAGTTACTTGCAGTAGGGGCATTTATTTGACCTTGGAACATGTTATAAAACCCACATTTAATGCAAATGTCACTTAAACATGAACAAATATGTTCATTGTTAATGTTTAGAAAATTATTTTTCATATATCATGAATAATAAATACAGGTTATTGACACTTTTGTACGATTACATGGGGAACTTTTATTTAGAAAATGTCCGAAATTCCGTGACCCGGAAAGACTTTTTTAGTGCAGCTGACGAGACGCTGCTGAAGAAGAAAGCCGCTGGTTGTGTTGGCAAAAATATGGTAAAATCGGATAGAGGTATGCAGAAGAAATAAGGGAAAATGTCCGTATATGGAGCCGTTTTCCATTTGACGCAGGATACAGCAAACTGACTTGACCCCATCGGACATAGCTACGGCAAAGTACGTTAGTTCACTCTTAAAGGGATTTTCATAATCATTGTGTTCATTGCTAATCAACAAAAAACGGATTCTGCTTGACCATATCCGATTCCTTGTATTTATTAATTAGTATTCATCGGGATATTATGAGCTTTTGTCGATTACGGAATTTGTGTTCGTTTTTTACGGGAGAGCGACTTACTTTTAATGAAGGAAAACTGCCTAAATAATGTTCAGCCCTAAAGCAATGGAGGAGGAGAAAGGGATACATATGAGAGGGAGATTTTTGGGGTCTCCTGAGCCCTTTGTTTGTATTTCCAACGAAGAAAACATTTTAGATGTTGTCCATTTCTAAATAATTTAGACGTCTTGCCATCTAAGTTGACAATTGTATTATTACCCTCGCCTCGGACCAGCTGCATATCTTACACCCATTTTTTTTATTCCCAAGGTTTAAATGGCCAAACCTTTAGGTCGGTGTATCCAACACAGTTAATGTAGCGATCCATCTAGCGATCAATAAACAATGTAGCACGCTTCCTTGCTCATTATAGTGCTGGCAAAGAGATGCTACTTTACAACAAAAAATATTGCGGTAAAACGTTACATTGTAACGCTTGATAACACAGCCATATTAACTTAGCTTTTGCTGCTAGCCTGCCAACTAGCTGTGCTTACGTTTATGAGGAGTCTGCAATCGAAATTGTCCGTGGTGAAATGTATTACGCATATAGATAGTGAGTTTTTTTTGCAAATTCTGTAGCATTTTTGGGGCCACAACGCTGTCATTTGATACAACTGAAAAGGGGCGCTCCTCCCTACATTAGCCAGATGACGTGATACATAGCATAACGCACATGCGCCCCTATTGCTTTTTCTCTGAGTTGTCAAAGCAAGCAAAGCAGAAACTGGCTACTCTTTGACTGATGTAGCTGGCAAGGTAACTGCTGTTTGACTTAACAGAAAAAATTATTTATTTCCAGTGCTGAGCTAGTAGTTTAACTGACGTGTAACGTTAGTTAATGTTTCATCCCTTCACAACAGAAGTTCTGTCTGAAGTGAATGAACTAACGCTACCACAGCCAGTTCAGCTCTAGCCTCTAGCTATCAGTCAGGTAGCAGTATCTAACAGCTGTTGTGTGTATGGAAATGTTTTGTAGCCTGATATTCTGTTTTTTGACAGTGCATTGTGAGTTTTTCTTAGTCAGTATAGCAATGTACAGTTATTGATCTGCCAGGTTCCTTAGCTAATTCCCTTCTTTTCACACTGACACGGTATAAACAGCTCTACAGGCTTCACTGTCATGGTGCACAGTCAGTACATAACACCATGCTCATCATTTATTAGCAGGATCAGATGGTGACAGATGTCCAAGCAAAGCCAGGCAGCCAGGAAAGACATGTCTACGAATTTTGCAGTATAATATAGCAATCAATGAATGGATACAAAGTTCCATCTTGAGTTGATGGGTAGGCTTCAGTTTGGGACCTAGGAATAATGGTCATTTCAATTATTGAACCATTGATTCTATTCTTGGATAATATAATGTAGAAATGTACACCAAGGTAATTCTTTGACATGCCTCATCTGAGAAGGATCAGATGGTGACAGTGGTCTCAGCAGGGTCAAGCAACCAGGGAAGACCAGTGTGTGACGGCGCTGAGATTACACTTTATTCTCTACTCAGAAAACACTGGACAAGCCAGGAGCTTCAAAGATTGAAACTATTTTAAGGCAGTCTGACAAACCTCTAAAGTTGATTTCCAAACTGTATCAAGGGTTGATAGAGGCTTTTCCCGATGACACAAAAAATGTAAAACAAAAATGTGAGGAAGACCTGGTAGACACTATTGATGATGCTGAATGGATACTTATATGTTTAAATGCCCAGTCATGTTCATATAATCTCAGACATAAATTACTGCAGTTCAAGACCATCCAAATAACGTACTATATGTCAGTGAAACTGAATATCATGCACTCAGAAATGTACTTCCTCTGCTGGGGGTGTAAAACACAGAAGGGGACACATTTGCATATGTTGTGGTATTGTGAAGGCTGACTGAATTCTTGAAAGAGTATGTTCTATTATCTCAGCAGGTCTTCAGATTCTCCCTTCTACCTGTTTTGGTTTGCTTGGAAATGTTGATACTGGAGACAGTTTCTTCTGATAACAATGTAACACAGCATTTATAGCAGCTAAGAAATGCATTGCCATTAATTGGAATGTTGATTATCCCCCCACACTGTCACAATGGATGGCAGAAATGTCCAGTTATGTACAGTATCACTAGATTTGATCTATTACAAGATTACAGGTATATTGTGATACTTTCATAAGGTCTGGATGCCTTCTATGGAATATTATACGACAAAAGGAGTCTGTATTGAAAACATGCCCATGTCAGGAGAGATACCTTCTCAGGCAATCTCTAGTTGCTGATGATCCCGTTTAACCTCTATTCCTTCTTCCAGATCAGTTTCCTGTGTGTGGACTCTGAATGGCTGTTCTCTCACTCCAAGAACAGCTGTCACCCAGTCCCTTCTGAGAGTGAGTGAGCGTGAAGAGAGCTCAACGATTTCACATGAATCAAGCGCTCACTTACTCCAGTTGAAGCCGGAACAGAGAGACACGTCAGCACAAACTCACAGATCTGCTGTAAAAATCACACACACACACACACAGACACTAGGCAAAGCTACATCCTCACATTTCAGACACTGCACCTCTTCATTCCCACCATCCATACGTTCACTCCTCTGCTTCAGTGAAAATGTACGGCAGCTCCCGTTCCGTGGGCAGAGCGGATGCCAACCACAGCGGAGGAGGGAGAGATGGGGGGAGCAGCCAGGGTTCGGGTCGCTCCCCTCATCTCCCCCGTTCCCCACGGATGGGCCACCGTCGCACCAACAGCACGGGGGGCAGTGGAGGGGGTCCAGGCGGAGCGGGGGGTAAGACCCTCTCCATGGAGAACATCCAATCCCTCAATGCCGCCTATGCCACCTCAGGACCCATGTACCTGAGCGACAACGAGGTTGCCATGTCCGACCACGTTAACAAGAGTGGTCGAGAGATGACCACAATGGGTCGACAGAGGGTGACCTACGGGTCAAGAGCAGGAGGGGGTGGAGGGGTGGCAGCGAGCACCCCCAACATCGCCACATCTGTCCAGGCCAACGCTGTGCTCCCTGGGGGAATGATGGCAGGTGACGCCCTGGCTTTTGGGGATCACCACATGGCTTCCACGGTCCCTCACTCCCTGAGACAGGCCCGGGACAACACCATACTGGACCTGCAGGCCCAACTCAAAGAGGTCAGTAGCCACAGTTGGTAATGTTAGTCTGTCTGTAGAATGACAATGGACAAGGAAAGCTCAGTGCTGTGGTGTCATAAGGAAAGTTAGTAATAACTCGTTTGACATGTACCCTACTTTGAGCAGAAGATCCAGTTTGACTTTGATGTTGAATGTTCTGCTATTCTAAGGCTTTGTGTGAAAACATTTTGTATTTGCAGTGTGTGTATGGAAATGTATGTTTGACTGACTAAGTCCGCTGGTCCCTCAGGTTCTGCGTGAGAACGAGTTGCTGCGTCGTGAGGTGGAGGTGAAGGAGAGCAAGCTGAGTTCCTCCATGAACTCCATCAAGACTTTCTGGAGCCCTGAGCTGAAAAAGGAGAGAGCCCTAAGAAAGGATGAGGTGTCCAAGATCACTGTCTGGAAGGAACAGTACCGCGTGGTGCAAGACGAGACACAGGTGTGTGTGTGTGTGTGATTTTCCATCCATGTAATTGTGAAAGAAAGGATTGGGGGTGAGATAATCTGATCCTAGATTTGTGTAGACGGCAATTTACTACCTCAAGCACAGGACAGGTTATAACCTATAGTCTAGGTGTTTTGGTCGTTTTTTGTGGGTTTTCTCTTTGACCAGTATTGCCAGCATTATCCACTGGATTTGCTGCAGGCGGAAAATCCTAGGAAATGCTCTTTAATTGACACAAGCTGTCTCCAATCAATCATTCAATGTCAGGAGGGTTTTGTGGGGGGATCGCCTAAACCAGAGCAGGCGTAGCTTACGAATCTTAATTGCACAAAGACTAATATTTGGCAGGAAATACTATTTGTACATCAGTGGTTCTACTACTCAATTTGCTCAAGCTGATCCTCCAACAGACTCAATCCCTGATCATAGGAGGTTTTAAAAATGGGGCAATTAGGACAGTTAAAGTGGAGAGACTATGAATCCAACCATAAAATATAAACAATTCTAAATCAGAATATCGCTTGAAAAAAGAGCATGCAAATAGATTATAAATGGAAAGAAAAGTAGCCATCTAAAAGTATATATAAACTCAGCAACAAAAGAAACGTCCCTTTTTCAGGACCCTGTCTTTCAAAGATAATTCGTGAAAATCAAAATATCTTCATTGTAAAGGGTTTAAACACCGTTTCCCATGCTTGTTCAATGAACCATAAACAATTAATGAACATACACCTGTGGAACGGTCTGTTGAAATTGCAGCCCAAATAAAGGCTTCACAGAGTTCAAGTAACAGACACATCTCAACATCAACTGTTCAGAGGAGACTGCGTGAATCAGGCCTTCGTGGTCGAATAGATGCAAAGAAACCACTACTAAAGGACACCAATAAGAAGAGATTTGCTTGGGCAAAGAAACACGAGCAATGGACATTAGACTGGTGGAAATCTGTCCTTTTGGTCTGATGATTCCAAATTTGAGAGTTAAGGTTCCAATGGCCGTGTCTTTGTGAGACGCGGAGTAGTTGAACGGATGATCTCTGCATGTGTGGTTCCCACCATGAAGCATGGAGGAGGAGGTGTGATGGAGTGGGGGTGCTTTGCTAGTGACACTGTCGGGAATTTATTTAGAATTCAAGGCACACTTAACCAGCATGGCTACCACAGCATTCTGCAGCGATACGCCATCCCATCTGGTTTGGGCCCAAAACACAACTCCAGGCTCTGTAAGGGCTATATGATCAAGAAGGAGAGTGATGGAGTGCTGCATCAGATGACCTGGCCTCCACAATCACCCGACCTCAACCCAATTGAGATGGTTTGGGATGAGCAGGACCGCAGAGTGAAGGAAAAGCAGCCAAGAAGTGCTCAAGCATATGTGCGGGAACTCCTTCAAGACTGTTGGAAAAGCATTCCTCATGAAGCTGGTTGAGAGAATGCCAAGCATGTGCAAAGCTGTCATCAAGGCAAAGGGTGGCTACTTTGAAGAATATGAAATATAAAATAAGCTCAGCAAAAAAAGAAACGTCCTCTCACTGTCAACTGCGTTTATTTTCCACAAAGTTAACGTGTAAATATTTGTATGAACATAAAATTAAACAACTGAGACATAAACTGAACAAGTTCCACAGACATGTGACTAACAGAAATTGAATAATTTGTCCCTGAACAAAGGGGGGGTCAAAATCAAAAGTAACAGTCAGTATCTGGTGTGGCCACCAGCTGCATTAAGTACTGCAGTGCATCTCCTCATGGACTGCACCAGATTTACCAGTTCTTGCTGTGAGATGTTACCCCACTCTTACACCAAGGCGAGATGCACAATCCAACAGGTCCCAGACCTGCTCAATGGGATTGAGATCCGGGCTCTACGCTGGCCATGGCAGAACACTGACATTCCTGTCTTGCAGGGAATCATGTACAGAATGAGCAGTATGGCTGGTGGCATTGTCATGCTGGAGGGTTATGTCAGGATGAGCCTGCAGGAAAGGTACCACATGAGGGAGGAGGATGGCTTCCCTGTAACGCACAGCGTTGAGATTGCCTGCAATGACCACAAGCTCAGTCCGATGATGCAGTGACACATTGACCACCCCAAACCATGATGGACCCTCCACCTCCAAATCGGTCCCGCTCCAGAGTACAGGCCTCGGTGTAACGCTCATTCCTTCAACGATAAACTCGAATCCAACCATCACCCCTGGTGAGACAAAACCGCGACTCGTCAGTGAAGAGCACTTTTTGCCAGTCCTGTCTGGTCCAGCGACGGTGGGTTTGTGCCCATAGGCGACGTCGTTGCCGGTGATGTCTGGTGAGGACCTGTCTTACAACAGGCCTACAAGCCCTCAGTCCAGCCTCTTTCAGCCTATTGCGGACAGTCTGAGCACTGATGGAGGGATTGTGCGTTCCTCGTGTAACTCAGGCCATTGTTGTTGCCATCCTGTACCTGTCCCGCAGGTGTGATGTTTGGATGGACCGATCCTGTGCAGGTGTTACACGTGGTCTGCCACTGCGAAGACGATCAGCTATCCCCCCTGTCTCCCTGTAGCGCTGTCTTAGGCGTCTCACAGCACGGACATTGCAATTTATTGCCCTGGCCACATCTGCAATCCTCATATCTCCTTGCAGCATGCCTAAGGCACGTTCACGCAGGGCAGGGACCCTGGGCATCTTTCTTTTTGGTGTTTTTCAGAGTCAGTAGAAAGGCCTCTTTAGTGTCCTAAGTTTTCAGAACTGTGACCTTATTTGCCTACCGTCTGTAAGCTGTTAGTATCTTAACGACTGTTCCACAGGTACATGATTATTAATTGTGTATGGTTCATTGAACAAGCATGGGAACCAGTGTTTAAACCCTTTGAAGATCTAGTGAAGTTATTTGGATTTTTACGAATTATGTTTGAATAACAGGGTCCTGAAAAAGGGATGTTTATTTTTTTGCTGAGTAAATTTTTTTGATTTAACACTTTTTTGGGATACTTCATGATTCCAAATGTGTTATTTCATAGTTTTGATGTCTTCACTATTATTCTACAATGTAGAATATAGTAAAAAATAAAGAAAAACCCTTGAATGAGTAGGTGTCCAACTTTTGGCTTATAATATATATATATATCTTTGCGCCATCTCAGTGAACTAATCCATTGTGGAGGCCTAGACTAAAGGCCCATTTATGCTTGATCCGAAAAATGTGGTCAGAGGCTCCATATGGAGGGTGTGATGTAATTGCGGAGCCTCCAGATGCATGCAGAGGCCGAATCATCAAGCTCCGTTCCGCATCACAATGCGCCTCCCAAATTTTGTAACATTGCGGAAGGCTCTGTATAGCTCCACATTGACATGATTGGTTGATGGTAGGTGAGGGCGGTACATCTTGTATAAACACACTCACGTCCTTGACAACAGCACTGCTCTGCAAAGCGCAAGAAGTACGATATGAATGCCCTGACTTCTGCTGAGGCCATATCACCTTATATGCTGCAATGCCAATGCAGACGTCGGATTTACCATGCTCCCAGATGCACAATCCACTTCTCTCTCCAGAATGCGCTCTCTCCTGCCAATTTGTGCACATTCATTGTTTTATAACTTAATTGTGTGAATTGTTTGTTTTGATTGTTAGCGTATATTAATTCCCTAATACATGCATACATACAGTGCATTCGGAAAGTATTCAGACCGCTTGACTTTGTCCGGGCTCTGGCTGGCCCACTCAAGGACATTCAGTCACGAAGCCACTCCTGCGTTGTCTTGGCTGTGTGCTTACGGTCGTTGTCCTGTTGGAAGGTGAACCTTCGCCCCAGTCTGAGATCCTGAGCATTCTGGAGAAGGTTTACATCAAGGATCTCCCTGTACATTGCTCCGTTCATCTTTGCCTCGACCCTGACTAGTGTCCCAGTCCCTGCCGCTGAAAAACATACCCACAGCATGATGCTGCCACCACCATGCTTCACCGAGAGATGGTGCCAGGTTTCCTCCAAATATGATGCTTGGCATTCAGGCCAAAGAGTTCAATCTTTAATCAGACTAGAGAATCTTGTTTCTCATGGTCTGAGAGTCTTCAGGTGCCTTTTGGCGAACTCCAAGCGGGCTGTCCTGTGCCTTTGCTGAGGAGTGGCTTCCGTCTGGCCCCTCCATCATAAAGGACTGATTTGGTGGAGTGCTGCAGAGACGGTTGTCCTTCAGGAAGGTTCTCCCATCTCCACAGAGGAACTCTGGAGCTCTGTCAGAGTGACCATCGGGTTCTTGGTCACTTCCCTGACCAAGGCTTTTCTCCGCCGATTGCTCAGTTTGGCTGGGCGGCCAGCTCTAGGAAGAGTCTTGGTGGTTCCAAACTTCTTCCATTTAAGAATGATGGGGGCCACTTTTATTCTTGAGAACCTTCAATGCTGCAGACATTTTTTGGTACCCTTCCCCAGATCTGTGCTTCGACACAATCCTGTCTGAGTTCTACGTACTATTCCTTTCAAATCAAATTATATTTGTCACATACACATGGTTAGCAGATGTTAATGCGAGTGTAGCGAAATGCTTGTGCTTCTAGTTCCGACAGTGCAGTAATATCTAACAATTCCCCAACAACTACCTAATACACATCTAATGGGGTTAATGAGAATATGTACGTGTAAGTATATGGATGAGCGATGGCGAAGGTGCAATAGATGGTATAAAATACAGTTTATACTGTTGAAGTTGAAAGTTTACATACACCTTAGCCAAATACATTTAAACTCAGTTTTTCACAATTCCTGACATTTAATCCAAGTAAATATTCCCTGTTTTAGGTCAGTTAGGATCAACACTTTATTTTAAGAATGTGAAATGTCAGAATAATAGTAGAGAGAATGATTTATTTCAGCTTTTATTTCTTTCATCACATTCCCAGTGGGACAGAAGTTCACACAAACTCAATTAGTATTTGGTAGCATTGCCCTTAAATTGTTTAACTTTGGTCAAACGTTTCAGATAGCCTTCCACAAGCTTACCACAATAAGTTTGGTGAATTTTGGTCCATTCCTCCTGACAGAGCTGATGTAACTGAGTCAGGTTTGTAGGCCTCCTTGCTCGCAAACACTTTCTCAGTTCTGCTCACAATTTTTCTATGGGATTTAGGTCAGGGCTTTGCGATGGCCACTCCAATACCTTGACATTGTTGTCTTTAAGCCATTTTGCCACAACTTTGGAATTATGTCCATTTAGAAGACCCATTTGCGACCAAACTTTAACTTCCTGATTGATGTCTTGAAATGTTGCTTCAATATATCCACATAATTTTCCTGCCTCATGATGCCATCTATTTTGTGAAGTGCACCAGTCTCTCCTGCAGCAAAGCACTCCCACAACATGATGCTGCCACCCCGTGCTTCACGGTTGGGATGGTGTTCTTTTGCCTTGCAAGCCTCCCCCTTTTTCCTCCAAACATAACGATGGTCATTATGGCCAAACAGTTCTATTTTTGTTTCATCAGACCAGAGGACATTTCTACAAAAAGTACGATCTTTGTTCCCATGTGTAGTTGCAAACCGTAGTCTGGCTTTTTTATGGTGATTTTTGAGCAGTGGCTTCTTCCTTGCTGAGCGGCCTTTCAGGTTATGACGATATAGGACTCGTTTTACTGTGGATATAGATACTTTTGTACCTGTTTCCTCCAGCATCTTCACAAGGTCCTTTGCTGTTGTTCTGGGATTGATTTGCACTTTTCGCACCAAAGTACGTTCATCTCTAAGAGACTGAACGCGTCTTCTTCCTGAGCGGTATGACAGCTGCGTGGTCTCATGGTGTTTATACTTGTGTACTATTGTTTGTAAAGATGAACGTGGTACCTTCAGGCGTTTGGAAATTGCTCCCAAGGATGAACCAGACTTGTGGAGGTCTACAATATTTTTTTTCTGAGGTCCTGGCTGATTTTTTTGTTGTTGTTGTTGATTTTCCCATGATGTCAAGCAAAGAGGCACTGAGTTTGAAGGTAGGCCTTGAAATACAGTCACAGGTATACCTCCAATTGACTCAGATGTCAATTAGTCTATCAGAAGCTTCTAAAGCCATGACATTTTTTGGAATTTTCCAAGCTGTTTAAAGGCACAGTCAACTGTTTGAGTTTCTGCCTACAAGATGGAAGGAACAAGGTGGCATCGTGGTCGGATTTGCCGAAGGGAGAGCAGGGGAGGGCTTTGTATGCATCGCGGGAGTTAGAGTAGCAGTGGTCGAGGGTATTGCGCATGCGCATAGCGCAATCAATGTGCTGTAATAATTTAGGTAGAGTTGTTCTCAAATTTGCTTTGTTAAAATCCCCAGCTACAATAAATGCAGCCTCAGGATGTATGATTTCCAGTTTGTGTATAGTCCAGTGAAGTTCATTGATGACCGTCTTGGTGTCTGCTTGAGGGAGAATGTACACAGCTGTGACTATAACTGACAAGAATTCTCTTGGTAGGTTAAATGGCCGGCACTGGATTGTAAGGAATTCTAGATCGGGTGAGCAGAAGGACTTGAGTTCCTGTATGTTGTTATGATTACGATTACATGAGTCGTTAATCATAAAGAATACACCCCCGCCCTTCCTTTTCCCAGTGAGGTGTTTATTACTTTCGGCGTGATGGATGGAGAAGCCAGGTGGCTGATCCGATTCCGACAACATATCCCGAGAGAGCCATGTTTCCGTGAAAAAGAGAATGTTACAATCTCTGATGTCTCTCTGGAAGGCAACTCTTGCTCGAAATTCGTCTACCTTGTTGTCAAGAGACTGGACATTGGCTAGTAGTATACTCGGGAGTGGTGTGCGATGTGCACATCTACGGAGCCTGGCCAGGTGGCCGCTTCATCTGCCCTTACTGAGGCGGCGTTGTTTTGGATCGCCTACTGGAATTATCTCCATTGTCCTGGGTGGTGGTCCGAACTGAGGATCCGCTTCGGGAAAGTTGTAATGTTTGTAATTTGTCGTTGCTCTTATATCCAATAGTTATTCCCGGCTGTATGTAATAAGACTTAAGATTTCCTGGGGTAAGAAATAATACATAAAAAAAAATAAAAAATACTGCATAGTTTCCTTAGAACTTGAAGCGAGGAGACCATCTCTGTCGGCGCCATGCAACAACCTCATGGCTTGGTTTTTGCTCTGACATGCACTGTCAACTGTGGGAGCTTATATAGACAGGAGTGTGCCTTTCCAAATCATTTCTAATTAATTGAATTTACCACAGGTGGATTCCAATCAAGATGTAGAGACATATCAAGGATGATCAATGCATACAGGATGCACCTGAGCTCAATTTCGAGTCTCATTGCAAAGGGTGTGAATACTTATCTAAAAGTATTACATATTTGTTTTATTTTTTTATTTGAAAACATTTCTTGACCTGTTTTTGCTTTATCATTATGGGGTATTGTGTGTAGATTGCCGAGGGAAATTATATATTTAATTAATTTTAAAATAAGGCTGTAACTTAACAACGTGGAACAAGTCAAGGGGTCTCAATACTTTCCGAAGGCACTGTAGGCATATAAATGTGTCCATTTTGGGATCTGATAGTATTTCTGATTGGCTTAACGCACCACCACTAATGACCTGTTGAGCGTCTCAACGTAATGTTTGCTTCACCTCAAACAGCAACCATACAAAGTCTGTTTTTACATCCATTGAGAATGACAATAGTTGCTCAATGTATTTGAAAAATATTTTCAGCTCCTTCCCTTTCGATAACCACTCAGCATGAAAGGGAAAAATGTCATGCTCTTATCCAGTGCAAATGTTATAAAATAGGCCTACCTGATTACATGTTATCAGTGCTTGTCTTGGACTGAAATAAGTTTCTGTACTCATTTTGGGTGCTGTTACTGTTTATATTTAGCTGCAGGAGTTCCACAATACTTTTGAGCTAATGTTCTATAGGAGCAACAGGAGCTCAAGCAGTAGAACATTTGAGTTGTCTGTTCTCAGCTCCGGTAAGCTCCTGCCAAAGTCAAAAACTGCATATTTTCCCTTGTGCAAATAGCCTACAGCCGTGTCTGTTCCGAGCTCACTATAGCAGGGAACTCTAAAGGGCCCAGAATATTTCATGCAAAGTTGCAAGTTCGTTAGCGCAAGCTTCGGGCCGGACCCAAGTTAATAGTTGATGCAATGTTTCAAGTTTGGCTACACATGGCCTGTCTGCAATAATGTGATTTATAGGATATATATTTTTAGCTGATTTATTTTCTACCTGCAGGCTGCAAGGATTTTATTTGTTGGCTTTATTTAGGCTATTTCTACATAGATGGCAATAGAAGTTACTTTTTAGCTTTGTAACATTTTAATTTAGATTTGGATAGAATTTTGATTAACCACATGGTAATTATTTTGAGATAGGAAGACGTTATTATAAATGAACTGAAACTTTCAAGAAAATTTGCATATGAAAACCATAACTTGCAAGCAGATAGGTAGAAATAGTAAGATAAATTGGCATTCATCATGAGAGAGGCTACATGAGGAGTAGGCAACTTTTCACCGGAAACTTCAGGAGAGTAATGGCAGAATCTGTGAAAGCCTGCTGGAGTGGGAGGAGAATAGTTGGGTCATGTTTTTTCTTCTGGTTGTCTAGATCTCTGGCTCCCTCTTGAGGCATTTGTCTTATTTCATCAAACCTTAATCTTAAACATCAGACAAGCCCAATGAATGTAGGTGATTTTATATCTGTCTATATATGGAAAAATGCATGTTTAAAAATGTCGACCAGTCAATCAAATGTATTTATAAAGCCCTTTTTACATCAGCCCATGTCATAAAGTGCTATAATCAATTTGTCGAAAGAACAGACTACTTTCAGACAAAAATCATCCCGGAGCTGAATGTAGTTTCGTAAAATGTAGTTTCCTACCCCTGGTTTAGTCTAATGACCAGCTCAGCACTCCATCACTGTGTGTGTATAAATATGTGAATGTTGGGAGGGAGATTTTCTGCACTTGAACCTTCGTTCTTCTAACATAGGTGTGCGTGCGTGCAGATGTGCATTATGCTCATTTTGGCCTTAGGTCTTGCAATGCTTTTCCAGGCATCACAATCCTGGTTTAACAGGAGATTAAGTGTATAAGAAACAGGGACCAGTTCTGTTTCAGGACTAGTGTATCATCTACAAGTGAAACCATCTAGTAGGAACCAGATGTCTGGAAAACCTGGAGGATTTTTCACCTCATGTGTTGTACTTCACTACTCAAATCAATGTATTTCCCCTCTGAACGCTGGCACCCTGACAGAAGGCATGTCTTTAATGACTAGTGGAGTGGATGGGCTGATCTAGATAATTTGGTGTTTCTGTTCCAGCCCATTATGGCCTGCTGAGTCACACACACACTTATCTAATGCCCCACTACTGTCCGTCTAACCATCCACGTCCAGCACTTCACACTGCCAAGCACTCTCCCGTTTGTGTGTGTGTGTGAGAGAAAGCAAGTGTTAAGAGGGGGAGAGAGAGGGAGAAAGAGAGAGACCACTGTAGAGGAACAAAGAGAGAGAAAGACCTGCTGTGCGTGGATGTATGTTCGTGTATGCAGTGTGTGTGTGCGTTGGCTGCAGCTCTTGTAAATCCCTAGTATAAAATAGAAGACATTGATCCCCCTCATCCGCAGTGATAAGTGACTGCTATTAGTCTTTGAACGCGTGGCAGACGCTGTAAAATGGCTGTCATATTCCATCTCCTACTGTAGCACCACTGATACTCAACACATTTACATTGCTCGTTACTCACTGAACACTTCTCGCCTCTCCACTCAAATACACCATTTGTCATGTCAGAATGTTCAATGTACAGTATGTTTAATTGGCAACAATTAAAGTGGATCTATAACAGATATGTGATAAGAGAGGGAGGGAGATGAGTTAGGTTAGTGTTTGTTGAACGTTTGACCCATAGCATTGTACCACAATGTGCTGCAGATTTGACCCTCTGTAGCAGAGCCTTGCTTACTGTGTGTGTTCTGTTTAGATCAGCTTGCTGCATCTCATCTCTTAAAGGCCAAGTGCAGTCAAAAACATGATTTTGCTGTGGTTTATATACATTTCCACACTGAGGTTAGAATAATATTGTGAAAATGATAATGCCCTTTTAGTGTAAGAGCTGTTTGAAAAGACCTGAAATTTCAGCTTGTTTTGGTGGGGTTGAATTTTGGCCTGGTGATATCACCAGGTGGTAAATTAGTTTAATAGACCAATAAGAAACCGGTTCAAAACTCACCAATAACAGCTAGTTTTCTGCCTTCCCCTCCCCACTCAGACCACTCCCAGACAGTCCTAGCAAAATTCTTGCTTGAGAAATTGCTCTTGGCTAGGGAGCAATTTCTTTGTTTCTTTTTGACAATTTTTTCAACAAAAACAATCCTTTACAGTCCTGGCAATTGGCCTGTATAGATAGAGCTAAATTGAAATATTTCTTCCAGAAGAAATATGAAAAGCATATGCATAAACATAGTAGCAATTGAAAGGGAACAATTTAGAGATTATGGGAAAAGTATTAGCCTAAAGTTGAGGACACAACTGTTCACCTGACACAAGACTGAATCCAAACATTACACTGTTGATTTTTATGTGCATTTTACATTTACTGTACTTTTCGCAGCATTTGTTGATAACAAAATCTAAAAATACTCTGGATACATCCAGTAACATGTTAAGACTATTCCTGGGGAATGTGGGGTAGATGCAACATTACACAAAAAAATGGACTGGGTCATTCAGGTGCGTGTTCCGCTGCAAATTGTCTTCACAATAGACAGTCTCATTCTGTTCTGAACAACCCAGGGTATGACACCATGTCATCTTGTAACTACATCAGACATGGTGATCATCAACATTGACACTGTGTATATGACATTAGTTTTATGATATGGAAATGTGGCGTTCTTGTATGATATCAAAGTGGTATTTATTACACTCAATGTCTAATCTCTCTATAATAGAGTCGTCTTAATTTACAGCATTTTCCTCACTCAGACGAGACATCTTTTTCAAAAGTTGCCCAATTAGCGGAAGGGATAGGGGCAAGTTGTTGTCGCGTGCAGTTCTCAAGTTCAGAACGGCTGTCAGTCATACAGCGCTGTGAAGCTCAGTCTGAGCTCTGTCATTTATAGCATGTTACTGTACAGCCACTGCGTTACCATTTAGGCGCTTATCAGTGCCCAAATCTGCTATTTTCAACCCATATACAGATATGAGTGTGAAGGGCTACTTGTTATCCAGAAATTATATTTTGAGATAAAAATGGCTGAATTGTACCTTTTTAAACGCCTCTCTGTTGTCTCTTAGAGCGAGATCTCAGTGAGTCAGACTTAGTCACTGGGTATGGGAGAATGAGGGAAGGTGAGAGAGTGAGCGGGAGGGTGAATGAGTGAAAGAGACATAGTGAGTGGCAGAGGAGGAGAGCGATGGATACAGGCACTGACTTGTTTTTGTGCTGTTGTCTGAAACATCTCCCAGCTGATCCAAATGAGAGAATAGAACACAGCATTGTATTTCTGTCACATAGCTGGTCTGTCAAAGAACTGTGGCAGTACAGGCTCCAAAGAATGAATGCTGGCTGGTTTGTACTTTTGCTCACTCTGTATTCCACTGGATGGGAATGCCCTGATTCGAGTAGATGGTGTCCTACTTGTTGCTGTATCCTCCTATCCTTCGCTCCACTTCTCCTTCTCTCTCCTCTCCCCCCCCTCTATTTGATAAATAAACAAATGAATCCCTACTCCATCTTATTTTATGCAGCATCCTGAAATGAAAGGTGAAACATAAATAGATAACCTCTGTCTCTGTCTCTCTCTCTGGCGCCCCCCTCAGCACCTCCATATGACGGTCCAGGCCTTGCAGGATGAACTGAGGATACAGAGAGACCTGAACCAGTTGCTTCAGCAGGACCCTGCCAGCCAAGGTCATGACCTGGCCCTGACCTCTGAACCCACGGAGGAGAACTACCGTCGGCTGCACGGGGACCACGAGCGTCAGGTCAAGGAGCTGTTCCTGCTCAGAAAGACCCTGGAGGAGATGGAGCTGAGGATAGACACCCAGAAACAGACCCTGGGCGCCCGGGACGAGTCCATCAAGAAACTACTGGAGATGCTGCAAAGCAAAGGTGGGTTACCATGCCCCACACGCTGTGGCCGTATTAGTAATGCTTTTATATTAACACATCTTCTAAATGACCATATTATTGTATTATATTCCAGGGCCGTCGGCTAAGGCGTCAGAGGAAGACCAGGAGAGAACCAGGAGACTGGCTGATGCTGAGATGCACAGACACCATCTAGAGTCCCTACTGGACCAGAGAGACAGGGAGACAACTGCTCTACGAGAGGTGAGGAACTCAGCGAGGGAGGGAGGTAACAAATTGAGCTTAAGTTGGGTCACACCACAAACTATTAGGGATTGAGTGGTGTGTAGTAGACAACGTGTGGAGCGTAACGACCTTGTTCTCTTTAGGAGCTGCACCGTCGATACGAGGGAACCCCAGAGTCCACAAAAACCAAGGCTCTACAGACTGTCATCGACATGAAGGTACCCATCTGTGTGTGTGTGTGTCTGTAAGTGCATGTGTGAGTGAGTGTATTATAGGGCTGACCCCATTTGGTCGATTGGTTGGTAGATAGACTGCTGGTCGACGGAGATTTCTTCAGTCGAACAGTCGCCCCCCCCACCCCCAAAAGAAATCATGGTGTACAAGAAACCTGTATGATTTGCGCCTAAGTGGAGGTTGTGGGGATGGGACAGTCCATCACTCTTAAGACATGTGCTACTGAAATTGCATATGCTTAGGCCTATATTATGTAACAACAATGGTGCAACACTAATAAAAAATATGATTATTTTATAACAAATGCGCTTTCTCCCGTGTTGGATAGCAGTCGCTGTCCACAGTACTGAAACACGCTGTTGAATTGGCACCTTTTCCTAAACCATGTTGCTATGTGCATAATAGCAAAGTTAACCAGCTTTTTGGTGTTGAGAACAATGCGGCAGAAGCAGCAGCAGAATGACAAGACGAGAAAACAGCCCTTGCTTTAATTGTCTAAAATTAGGGGGGAAAATGTATTCCATCCATTTTGAGAATAAGGCTGTAACGTAACAAAATGTGGAAAAAGTCAAGGGGTCTGAATACTTTCCAAATGCACTGTATATCTACAAAAATAAGACAGATCCTGCTTCTGTTGCCTGTTTGAGTGTTTGTTTAATAGCCTACTGATTCCGTCAGCACCAAGCCTCACGCAACCACAACATGTCGGATAAACAATTTCACAAATTCGTCTGTTTTTAATCTTTGCTATGCTGTAATAAAGGCTTTATACTTTTTTTCATTAGAACAGCCTCTCTGGTATTACTTATGTATTTAGTGTTTACACTCCCAAATTGTCAGGGAAATAATATTTATAAAAATAATAGCCCTCCTTTTTCTTGATTTCGTTGTTGTTGTTATTATTATTATTATCATTACAATTAGGGATGCACCGATATTACATTTTTGCCCGATACCGATATCCGATATTTTCCTTGCCCCCAAAAATTATAGTGATAACCGATATTTAAAATTTTTGTGGCCTTTTAAACATTCTAGGACAGTGAAATGGTTATCACACACACATGGACGCAGCGGTCTAAGGCACTGCATCTCAGTGCAAGATGCGTCACTACAGTCTCTGGTTCGAATCCAGCCTGTATCACATCCAGCAGTGATTGGGAGTCCCATAGGGTGGCGCACAATTGGCCTAGCTTCGTCCGTGTTTGGTCGGGGTAGGCCGTCATTGTAAATAAGAATTTGTTCTTAACTGACTTGCCTAGTTAAATAAAGGTTACACACCAAACTAACCAAAAAGTTATTTTGTTGGCATTTACCTATGTCCCCATTACCAGTAAAGCCTAATCAAAACCTATTTCTTTCACTTACTTGCTGTGCTGTTTCGTTGTTCAATTGTTCAGTCGTTTCATTCTCAACCAGGATTTCATCATACATGTCAAGCAGTGAAGTTTCAGCTCTGTCTGTCCGTAGTCTCGCGTCCTCGGTGCGCACTGTCACTGTGTCCGTTTCTATCTTGTCCAGCTGTGTCTAACATTTCACATAAACCCTGTTTCTTGTCTGCATTGAAGTAGAGGTCCTTGTACCTAGCATCGAGCATGGTGGCGACACAGTAGAGGCTCAGAGAGAACGCCACCGAATCGCTTGTTCACAGTCTTGAGTACTTTTGTAAGTTTTAACCCCACGGTTGTGTCGACAGTTTTGTTGAGCAGGCGTTTCAATGCCATGACAGGGTATCACGTCTGCTGCAGACACAGTTGATTAGCTTATTTCTCGAGTCAGTTGTTTGAATGGAGCTAAGAGTTTGTTCATGTTTCAAACGCCATTGAAATGGCAGCAGCGGTATGAGAACCAGCACATTCTTGAGCATGCAATACGGCTTTCCTCAGTGTGAAATCCTCGTCGACCCACTGTGCTGTCAGACTCAGCATGCTCATGGGGCTGACATCGCTGGTCCAAATGTCAGTCGTGAAGCTAATATCAGTGACACCCATAGCAAGTACTCAAGGATGTGTTTCAACAATACTGTGTAACTTGGTAGTGTGTACCGGGGCTCGACCAGTCAGCGGAAGCCAACATCATCCACGACAGAGAACGGTTGATTGTCAAGGGCAATGAATTCCATTATCTTGGTGTCAAATGGATTTCTCCTTTGAGTTGTCTCGGTGAATTTTCTTATTCTTTCGAATGACTGCTGGACTTGAACTTGTTTAGTTGTTGGAAGTGTGTGCTTAGAATTTTTCTGCTTTTCTGTGTAGTGCTGTTGTTTTTGTGGCGTCATTACGTCATCTACCTACGTTTTATATAGCTATGCACGTCAGCTTTGACATCGGTTTCGCACACTGACGTTAAATTAGACATCGGGCCGATGTTGGCTTTTTTAGCTAATATCGGCCGATTTAATATGCTCACCGATATATCGTGCATCCCTAATTACAATAATAAGTAATGTCATTATCATTGGTAGACTTAGTATAGCAGCCTTGTATAACCACCATCGAGTTGTAGGCCTAAGAGCTCTTCCTGTTTAGTCTTAATACCGTAACTTACTTACTTACATATTTCAATACTTATATAGGCGACTGTATCAATCAATAATGTATTAGTTGATGTCGTCACACAGCATATGAGTCATTCATGATTTTGAAATGCAATCAAGCATTTTAGTTTTAACATAAAATATCAGAGCGACCCCTGATTAGCGTAAAAAATAAATAAACCGTTGCATTTCGGAAATTGCATTCACGAATGAATGAGTCTATTTTTCATCTTTGCTGTAAAAAAGGCTTAACAAAAAAACGTTGGTATGCTTATAATTGATTTAGTGTTGACATTGTTCCAAACGGTCAGAAAAATGTATATTGTAATCTAACAGCACCTGTTTGGCACAAATAATATGCACGCAGCGCTTGCTCCTCACCTTCCCCAGTATTTTCCACAACTGACTTCCCCTTTACCTCCTGAGCAACCAGTAAACATTCCCCGTTTTGAGTTTATTTCTCATGTCCTCTGCATCCATTTTGCTGTTACGGTGTTAAAAGTTTGTTATGACTAATGTATTGATGTGATTATGATATGCTATAGGACAGACCCTATTGGTCACTTGCATGCGATGCATACCTGTCTCATGTAAAGCGAGCAAGGGTTGAGGGAATGGGGAACATTTTTCCTAAACAAATTAGGGATCAGAAATGGCAGTAATTATGGGTGGTGCTAGTCACACAGTCACTCGCTGTCATTTTAACACAACACAGCAAGTCTGAATCCGGCACAATCAAATCAATTGCAGTCAGACTCCCTCTAGTCATTTGTGTGTCTTAATTATTTCATAAAACAGTGTTCTTCAAGTATCAGACAAGCTCAATGCATGTAGTTGATTTGATTAAAACACATAGGATGTGTCTATCTATGGAAAAATACCCATTTTAAAATTTAGACCAATCGATTGGTCGAAAGAACAACGACGAAAGAACGACTTGGTCGACCAAGATTTTTGTTTTTGTCGGACAGCCCTATTGCATTAACCCCTTCTCTGTCTGATGTGTGTCAGGATGCTAAGATCAACTCTCTGGAGCGAGGTCTGAGGGACATGGAGGAGGAGGTGATTATGTTGAAGTCCAATGGCCTGCTGAGCTGTGAGGAGAGACAAGAGGAGATGAAACAGATGGAAGTCTACCGCAGCCACACCAAGTTTATGAAGAACAAGGTGTGAGGTCACTTCCCCTCAGTTTCCATTGATCCGAATTCCATTTCTATCAGTTTATATTGGTCAGGCTTCAAGTCCCCTTGGTTCTGAGAGGTTAGAGGTCGGTTCAGTTCCTTCCAATCAGCTCAATATCAATCTGTTCTGTAGTTGTACATGTTCTCTTCATATCCCAACCCTCCTTCCTCTGCTCATCACCATCTACCTCTCCTCTACATCCTTCTTTTGCTCTTGTTGTCCTCTTCCTCCACCTCTCCCTTCTTTCTCCTCTTCTCCTCCCTCTCTCTCGCTCTCTTTCACTGTCTCAGATGGACCAGGTGAAGCAGGACTTGTCCAGGAAGGACACAGAGCTGCTGGGTTTGCAGACCAAGCTGGAGACTTTGACCAACCAGTTCTCTGATAGCAAACAGCACATCGAGGTCCTCAAGGAGTCGTTGACCGCTAAAGAACAACGAGCTGCCATCCTACAGACAGAGGTACACACACATTTCAGAACGAGCAATATAAGTATATAGACACTCACTGGCCAGTTTAAGTAAACCACCACGTTCACGAAAATTGATTGCCCCTACAGACAGTGATTCATGTGGCCATGTGTGGCTATATAAAGCAGGCATACGGGCATTGAGGCATTGTTACTGTTTGATTGAACAGGCAAAACAAGTGACCTAAAGCGACTTTGAGCGTGGTATGATCCTCTGTGCCAGACATGCCGGATCCAGTATCTTAGAAACGGCCACCCTCAACTGCTTGTTGATGAGAGGTGGAAGGAGAATGGTAAGAATCATGCAAGTTAACAAACAGACAAATAACGCCACAGTACAAAAGTGATGTGCAGAACGGCATCTCGGAACCCACAACTCGTCAGTCTTTGTCACGGATGGACTATTGCAGCAGACGACCACACCGGTTTCCACTCCTATCACTGAAAAACAAGAAGAAGCGGCTCCAGTGGGCACGCAATCACCAACACTGAACAATTGAGGAGTGGAAAAACATTGCCTGGAACATGACAGTGAGTTCAGTTTACTTGAGTGGCCTGCAGACCTCAACTGAATAGATCATCTTTGGGCTGAGATGAAATCTGCAGCAACTGAGTAATGCCATTGCGTCAGCATGAACTAACATCCTTGTGGAACGTTACAACACCTTGTAGAATGCCCCAAAGAATGCAGGCTATTCTGGAGGCAACGGGGGGTCCTTCCCGATAATTGATGGGTGTACCTAATTAACTGTCTGGTGAGTGTACAGCGCACACACACAGACCCAGTATGCTGAGTAGTTCTCCTCTGCCCTCTGCTGGCCAGGTGGATGCGTTGCGTCTGCGTCTCGAGGAGAAGGAGACCACGCTGAACAAGAAGAGTAAACAGATCCAGGAGATGTCTGAGGAGAAGGGCACGCTCAACGGAGAGATCCATGACCTCAAGGACATGCTGGAGGTCAAGGAGAGCAAGGTTAACGTCCTGCAGAAGAAGGTGGGCCTCGACTATATAGCACGCTGTATAATACAATGGGATACATTACCTCATACTACGTCCTATTTAGTAGACTTGTTCTGTATGTCTTTTGTCTAGCTCGTCTAATTTTGTGTGTGTGTGTCCAGATTGAGAACCTGCAGGAGCAGCTGAGAGACAAGGAGAAGCAAATGAGCAGCCTGAAGGAGAGAGTCAAGTCTCTACAGGCAGACACCTCTAACACAGACACCGCTCTCACCACACTGGAGGAGTCCCTTGCTGAGAAGGTACACACACATGCAGACACACACACACTGACTCCAACAGAGAGACACAAGCAATGTGTGTTATTTAAAGTCATGCCGTTTCTGTCCTGGATGTTTGTAGTCCTCTCATATGGGCTCTGAATTGACGTGATGATGTTGTTCTGTGCCTCCCCTCCTATTCTCTCCCCTGTAGGAGCGTATCATCGAGCGTCTGAAGGAGCAGAGAGACAGAGACGACAGGGAGAAGACTGAGGAGATCGACAGCAACAAGAAAGAGCTGAAGGATCTGAAGGAGAAAGTCAGTCTGCTGCAGGGAGATCTGTCTGACAGAGAGGTGAACACACACACACACACACACACACACACACACTGTTGACACATTTTATTAACCCCACCCTCTCTCCAGACTAACCTGTTGGACCTGAAGGAGCATGCGTCGTCCCTGGCTTCCTCAGGGCTGAAGAAAGACTCCAAGCTGAAGACTATGGAGATCTCTCTGGAGCAGAGGAAGGAGGCGTGTCTCAAACTGGAGAACCAGCTCAAGAGGGTGAGGTATTTACCTTAGACACTGATCTAAGACCACTTTTGCTGCGTGTGCGTGTGTGTCTGACTGTGTGTCTGTTTCCAGGCCCAGAATGCGACGTTGGAGGCCAAAGCGAACACAGAGCTGTCGGAGCTCATCACCTCCCTGGAGAGGGAAGTTACCCGACACCGAGAGGATTCTGGGAAGGCTCAAGCGGAGGTAGACCGACTGCTGGAGATCCTGAGAGAGATGGAGAACGAGAAGAATGACAAGGACCGCAAGATCAATGAGCTGGAGAGGTGTGTGTGTGTGTGTGGTGTTAATCTTTCTCTGACCCTGACTGTTTGTTTGTGTCTGTGTGTCTGACTCATAGTCTCTGTAAACAGCAGTCTATCTATAGAAATGTGTATGAGCTCCTACATCGTCTAATGTAGGTGTTTTCTTCTGAAATACCACACGGTCCTACTCTTCTCCTTCCTTCTCATCTTCCAGCTCTCTGAATCTGTGTTTCTCTCTCCTGCCTTGTCTTTTCACTGGAACTCTCTGTCTCCTCTCCAGTCAGACCTCCAGGTTAGTAACATGTTTTCTACATGGCCTCTATGCACTGGCTTGACTTCCTCACACCCTTCTCCCATCCCCCCTCTCTTCTCCTCAATTGCTTTTGCTCTCCCTCCCGCTCCCCTCCTGCTCTCACTTTCACCAGTTTCTTCACCCCGCTTCACTTTCTCTCTCTCCCCCCTCTTTCTGTCTAACTCCCTCTCACTCTGTGATGCTTCAGTGTAATGTGTGTAAGCCTATGGGATTGTGTGTAACCCAGTCCTCCTGTGTCCCATGGTGCCCTGCAGACAGACCAAGGACCAGAGTAAGAAGGTGGCATCACTGAAACAAAAGGAGCATGTGGAGAAGAGTAGGAACGCCCAACTTATGGACGAAGCCAAAAAGAGAGAGGACAACATCTCAGAGAGCTCTCAACAGGTCAAGGTGAGGCGTGGTGGGGGGGGGGTGGGGTTGGGGGGGGGGGGGGGGGCTGTATCAATGCATGTGACTAATGTCAACACTCACAAAGAAAGCTTCCCTTGTTGTACTAAATGTAGTTCGACATCAATATCCTTAATTGTCTTCCTCTGTCTTCTCTCCTCCTCCTGTCCTCTTCTTTTCCTCTCCCCTCCAGGACTCTCTGCGGTTGAAGACGGAACGTATCGAGGAGTTAGAGGAGGCTCTGAGAGAGAGTGTTCAGATCACAGCGGAGAGAGAGATGGTGCTGGCACAGGAGGAGGCTGCCAGGAACCACCAGGAAAAACAGGTACGCTCACATGCAACAGAAGTACACATGCACGCACCCAAACACACACTTGCAACACAAATACACACACATGCAACACAAGTGGACACACAAACGCACACACTAAAAGAACACCTTGAGAAAGCACACATACACGTACAAAGCTACACGAACACAGATACACACACACACACACACACACACAGACGGCTTCGATCTCCTTTCATCCCTGCTTGCTACGTTTCACTCTCCCTGCTATCCCTCCTTTTCTCAGTTTTCTTATCTCTAATTTTCTCCTGTTTTATCTCTGCTACTCACTGCCTCTCAGAAGCACTCACACAAACCAATGCATGAGTCCAACAACGCCCAGTTTAAGTGGTCTAAGGTATGACATAATAATGCCCCCTCTGTTGTATTTCACCATTTGGATCAGTAGTAGCTCTTTAGACCATGTTACCATTTACCTACTATTCACTTTGAAATGACATGGCGTCAACTAAACTAGAACCTTCTGGTTAGAGCCTGACCCATGTGTTTTTTGGGGAGTCTGATTTCTAGGAGGAAAAAACGTACCGATATATTTGCAGATATACTGTTTTACATCGGGGAAATCGAAAAGGTGTGTTTCCCACACTGAATTCTCATAAAATGTCCAGTAACTATGCTTCAAATGTTAATTTCATACATTGTGTCAATGACACAACATGAGAATGGCTGCCAGTGTTCAGAAAAGCATGAGATTCACTTTTTTCATCTTATTTATTGAATATCGGTGGAGTTAACGTCCGATACCGATTTATAGAGTTAAAAGGCCAATATCGGACGATTTTATTATCGGTGTGCAGATTTTAATATTGGTGGGGCTCTACTTCTGGTACGTATTTCTAGTAATGTCAATCTGCAGCTAGTTAGTAATCGATGATAATACTAACATGTGTATTGATGGTGCTATTTAGTATTTACAATGCACCCCAGCTAATTCAATAGTTATTATTTAGCCATATTGAGTTGTACTGTTAACCATGTGACTTCTTCTAAGTAAATGAAAGTACTGCAGTGAGTAGTATATTTAGTGCTGTTTAGAGCTGTCATTGGAGCCCCTTGTTGTACATCCATCTCCTCAGTGGGGTTGGGTCCAGAAACAAACCCTGGCCCAGGGGTCGGTAAAACCACACAGCAAATTATTTATTTTTTATGAAAGAAGTTTAGTATTTGGTCAAAAAAGTTTTCAGCTAAAAATGAGAATCTGTTTACCAAGTATTCCCACTATTAAAAAATAAAAAGAGATGTGACCGTGTCTCAATGTAATCAAAGTATGAAATTAGTGTTATTTTAAAATACAATCTCTTTTTGGGCTTAGTTGTGGTCAATTTGCAGTGTACAAATATTATAATTATGTTCCAACCCCTGACCAGTCGATCCGACAAAATCCGACCTACAGCTGAATTTAGTTGCCTAGCCCTGTTCACCATATTGCTGGTCTATTACGCATCAATCCATTCAGATTTACACAAGTTCCTAGGGGCAGTGGTGGAAAAAGTACTCAATTGTCATACTTGGGTAAAAGTAAAGATCCGTTAATAGAAAATGACTCAAGTGAAAGTCATCCAGTAAAATACTACTCGAGTAAAAGTAAAAAATTATTTGGTTTTAAATATACTTAAGTATCAAAAGTACGCAGTGGTCTAAGGCATTGCATCTCAGTGCTAGAGGCGTCACTACAGACCCTGGTTCGATTCCAGGCTGTATCACAACCGGCCGTGATTAGGAGTCCCATAGGGCGGCAGACAATTGGCCCAGCGTCGTTAGGGTTTGGCCGGGGTAGGCCATCCATTGTAAATAAGAATTTGTTCTTAACTGACTTGCCTGGTTAAATAAATAAAATACATTTCTTGTTTTTTACATTAACGGATAGTCGGGGCATACTCAGAATCCATTTACAAACTAAGCATTTGTGTTTAGTGAGTACGCCAGATCAGAGGCAATAGGGATGACCAGAGATGTTCTCTTGATAAGTGTGTGAATTGGACCATTTTCCTGTCAAAATGTAACTAGTACTTTTGGGTGTCAGGGAAAATGTATGGAGTAAAAAGTACATTATTTTCTTTAGGAATGTAGTGAAGTAAAAGTTGGCAAAAATATAAAAAGTAAAGTAGAGACCCCAAAAAACTACTTAAGTAGTACTTTAAAGTATTTTTTACTTAAGTACTTTACACCACTGGCTAGGGTGTGAGGGCTAGTGTCTAAGGGTTAGGGGTTCTTTCTGGATATAGCCATGTTTTCAATAACATATAACCTCTGATGGCCCTCCCTCTTTAGAGTGCCTTTGATTGACAGTTCATCAAAATTGGTCTGTACAGTTTCTTTGAATGATGAACACGTCTCATACATTTTCACTTTCTCTACTCGTGTGTTTGTACAATCTTCATTCTATGGTGTGTGTGTGCAGATTGAGGAGCTGCTGGGGGCGATGGAGAAGGTGAAACAGGAGCTGGAGTCCATGAGGGCCAAGCTGTCGTCTACCCAGCAGTCCCTGTGTGAGAAGGAGGCCCATCTGACCACGCTGAGGGCTGAACGCAGGAAACACCTGGAGGAGGTGCTGGAGATGAAGTAAGACAAACATACACTGTTTCCACCCCCCCCCCCCCCCACTTTACCAAGTCAACAAACATGTTACAGTCCGGTAATGTTGTAAAACTCCCAGGTAATAGAATATCCTGCACAGTGTAGATGACTCATTATTCTGAAATGCCACCCTGTAATTCCTCCTCGGTGCAGACAGGAGGCGCTGCTGGCAGCCATCAGTGAGAAGGATGCCAACATCGCCCTGCTGGAGCTGTCATCGTCCAAGAAGAAGAAGACGCAGGATGAGGTGGCTCTGCTGAAGAGGGAGAAGGACCGTCTGGTACAACAGCTCAAACAGCAGGTAGGGAACACTACCTCGTCACGTGACCTGGGTCTGGCCACATATGCCACTGTGACATTATAGATGTATTTCAATAATGCTAAGTCACTTCCTCTACTCATCTCCTCTCCTTTACCTGAAATGGGGAGAGACGAAACAGACCTTAGGTAGTTTATAGGTATAGCTTTTAACTTTGCAGCGAGTGTCAAAATCAAGAGTAGGCAGCCTTAAACTCCTCTCGGCACAGCTGGCTGCTCAATGCACCGTGAGTATGCTGGTAAAAAAAAAAATGTTAAGTCTCTCTCCCTGAAATCCTTTCCACATTCTCCTCTCTTCCCCCTTTCTCCTCCATCCTCGCTCTTTCTCGCTCTCCCAGACTCAGAACCGTATGAAGCTAATGGCAGACAACTATGAGGACGACCACCTGAAGACCGCCCCCGACCAGACCAATCACAAACCTTCTCCAGATCAGGTGAGTACCCAGTCAACCAAACAGAATCCTATATATCTAGATAAAATGTGTTATTGTGATAACACATGTGCAGCTTAACCAGAATACACTTTCTTTCTCCACGATATGAAGATATGTCAACTGTCTCTCTGTCCCTAAAGTGAAATTGAATCATCACTCCTAATATAAACAATTTAATCTTTCTTCAGCACCTAAACCTAAGTGTTCTCTCTCGCACTCTTTGTTCTGTCTCGTGCACACACACTAACCAAGTGTTCTTTTCTAATGCTGCAATTGGCTAAACCATCTGTCCAATAGGATGATGAGGAGGGTATCTGGGCATAGCCAACCCTGTGCCCTCCTCCCCTCTCTCTCTCTGCCAATTTGTTCAGAAGGGTGAGCATGAATGAACGCCAGTCATCTGTCCATTCTTCACCTCCTCCCTGGCATGTTTGCCCTTACTCCATCGTTCAGTGTGTTAGTTCTGCTCCTCCATTTTGTTTAGTCATCCGTTTCTCCTCTTACCATTTTACTTTGGTCCATGCAGTGTTTGGTACATGTTGTCTGTTCTCATATTTGTAATTTCTGTGGGAATGTTATCACTGTTGTTAATGTGTTACCATGGTAATGGTGCTCTGTCAAGTTATGGCAACACATTCCGTGTTTGTCTGCCAACCACATATTGTAGCTTGTGTCTGTGAACAACTGAGTCAATCAAATAGTTACACTCACACACACAGCAGGACACACTTTTGTCAGCCTTGTTCTTGTTCCTTCTGCATGCTCCATTCTTTTGGTTTAGCATGGTTAAGCCTCTGAAAACACACTGGGACCTAACGAAATGTCATTTTTCTTATCTCTCTCTTCCTTTATCCAACTGGTTCCGTCATTTCTTTCTCCACTCCCTCTCCCCCTTCCCACTGTCCCCTCTAGATGATCCCCCCTCTCCTGTCCCTGAGTGAAAATCGCAGTAAGCTGAAGCTCTACATCGACCACCTGACTGACCTCTGCCACGACCGAGACCCCAGCATCCTCAGTGACCTGACCCCGCCCGCCCACTATCACCACGCCTACCCACCAGCCTGGGAGGAGGAGCTACACAAGTTGACTCTGGAGCAGGTAACAGTCGGTATTTAATGTCATAAGAAGGAATTCCCCTCGACCACGCCCACAAATTGGGGGAAACCAAACGTTCTTTCTCATTGACCGTCATTGTAAAAGAGCCAACTTCGTTGTAGATTTTTTGTTATACAGAAATACCATTCTGGAAGCGAAAGAAACGCACACCTGTTTCGGCGAGATGCTGGCTAGCGGAGAAGAACACTTGAAAAAGAAAAGGAGAGCCGCACACACTAGGAGCTCAGATGCAATAATTTTATAACCTAATAACCAACAATTTGACAGACAAGCTGTCTTCATCAGGGTATGATGAAGTTGGCTCTTTTACGTTGGTGCAGTGAGTTGGTCCAATCAGGGTATGATGAAGACAGCTTGTCTGTCGTAACGTTGGTTATTAGGTTATACAATTATTGCATCTGAGCTCCTAGAGTGTGCGGCTCTCCTTTTCTTTTTCATACAGAAATACCAAAACATGCCGAAAAGCTGCTGTGTTGTTCAATGTACATGTAACGTAGTCAAATCTCCGAACATATGGTTCACAATGCTCCCATGTAGGGAAATGGAGCCTTTGAGAAGAGCCCTGTAGCGTCAGGCTACTCGGTGCGGAAGAGTGGGAAATTGTGCCTTCAGAAAGTATTCATACCCTTTGACTTAATCCACATTTTGTTACAGCCTGAATTAAAAATTTATTAAATATATTATTTTCTCACCCATCTACACACAATACCCCATAATGACAGTGAAAACATGTTTGATAGCAAATTTTGGGGAAATGAAATACAGAAATATCTCATTTACATAAGTATTCACACCCCTGAGTCAATACTTTGTAGAAGCACCTTTGGCACAGCTTTGAGTTGTCTTGGGTATGTCTGTATCAGCTTGGCACATATAGATTTGGGGATTTTTCTTGCAGATTTCCTCAAGCTCTGTTAACCTCTATGGTGTCCCACCAGAGAGTGTCCCACCTCGCTAGCGTCCCACCTCGACAACAGCCAGTGAAATTGCAGGGCGCCAAATTCAAAACAACAGAAATCCCATAATTAAAATTCCTCAAACATACAAATATTATACACCATTTTAAAGATAAACTTCTTGTAAATCCAACCACAGGGTCCGATTTCAAAAAGGCTTTACTGCGAAAGCACACCATGCGATTATGTTAGGTCAGCGCCTAGTCACAGAAAACCATACAGCCATTTTCCAGCCAAGGAGAGGGCTCACAAAAGTCAGAAATAGCGATTAAATTAATCACTAACCTTTGATCTTCATCAAATGGCACTCCCAGGACTCCATGTTAGACAATAAATGTGTGTTTTGTTCGATAAAGTTCATCTTTATGTCCAAAAACCTCATTTGAAATTGGCGCGTTATGTTCAGAAATGCATTGTCTCAAACAAACATTCGGTGAAAGTGCAGAGAGCCACATCAAATGACAGAAATACTCATCATAAACATTGATCAAAGATACAAGTGTTTAACATACGATTAAAGAAACTTCTCCTTAATGCAACCGCTGTGTCAGATTTCAAAAAGGCTTTACGGCAAAAGCACACCATGCGATTATGTTAGGTCAGCGCCTAGCCACAGAAAACCATACAGCCATTTTCCAACCAAGAGAGGTGTCACAAAAGTCAGAAATAGCTTTAAAATTAATCACTTACCTTTGATGATCTTCATCTGATGGTACTCCCAGGTCTCCATGTTAGACAACAAATGTTTGTTTTGTTGGATAAAGTTCATCTTTATGTCCAAATACCTCCTTTTTGTTTGCGCGTTTAGTCCAGTAATCCAAATGCACAAGATGCAGGCACTAAGTCCAGACAAAGTCAAAAAAGTTCCATTACAGTTTGTAGAAACATGTCAAACAATGTATAGAATCAATCTTTAGGATGTTTTTATCATAAATCTTCAATAATATTCCAACCGGACAATTCCTTTGTCTTTAGAAATGAAAGGGAACGGAGCTCGTGCTCACGGCCGTGCGCGTGACTAAACTAAAGGCTTTCAGCCTGACCACTGGTTCAAACAGCTCTTATTTGCTCCCCTTTCATAGTAGAAGCCTGAAACAACGTTATAAAGACTGTTGACATCTAGTGGAAGCCTTAGGAAGTGATCTGACCCCATAGACACAGTATATTGGATAGGCAATCACTTGAAAAACTATAAACCTCAGATTTCCCATTTCCTGGTTGGATTTTTGTCAGGTTTTCGCCTGCCATATGAGTTCTGTTATACTCACAGACATCATTCAAACAGTTTTAGAAACTTCAGAGTGTTTTCTATCCAAATCCACTAATAATATGCATATCCTAGCCTCTGGGCCTGAGTAGCAGGCAGTTTACTCTTGGCACGCTTTTCATCCGGACGTGAAAATACTGCCCCCTACACCAGTGAGGTTAAGTTATACAGTGCTTTCGGAAAGTATTCAGACCCTTTGACTTTCCACATTTTGTTACGTTACAGCCTTATTCTTAAATTGATTAAATAAATCAAAATCCTCAGCAATCTAAACACAATATCCCATAATGACAAAGCGAAAACAGGTTTTTAGAAATTTCTGCAAATGTATTAACAAAAAACAAACACCTTATTTACAAATGTATTCAGACCCTTTGCTATGAGACTCAAAATTGACCTCAGGGACATCCTGTTTCCATTGATCATCCTTGATGTTTCTACAACTTGATTGGAATCCACCTGTGGTAAATTAAATTGATTTAAAAATTAAAATGATTTGGAATTCACACGCCTGTCTATATAAGGTCTCACAGTTGACAGTGCATGTCAGAGCAAAAACCAAGCCATGAGGTCGAAGAAATTGTCCGTAGAGCTCCAAGACAGGATTGTGTCAAGGCACAGATCTAGGGAAGGGGTACCAAAACATTTCTGCAGCATTGAAGGTCCCCAGGAACACGGTGACCCCCATCATTCTTAAATGGAAGAAGTTACGAACCACCAAGACTCTTCCTAGAGCTGGCCGCCAGGCTAAACTGAGCAATCGGGGGAGAAGGGCCTTGGTCAGGGAGGTGACCAAGAACCCAATGGTCACTCTGACAGAGCTCCAGAGTTCTTCTGTGGAGATGGAAGAACCTTCCTGAAGGACAACAAACTCTGCAGCACTCCACCAATCAGGCCTTTATGGTAGAGTGGCCAGACGGAAGCCACTCCTCAGTAAAAGGGACATGACGGCCCGCTTGGAGTTGGTCAAAAGGCACTTAAGGACTCTCAGACCATGAGAAACAAGATTCTCTGGCTTGAATGCCAAGCATCCCGTCTGGAGGAAGCCTGGCACCATCCCTACGGTGAAGCGTGGTGGTAGCATCATGCTGTGGAGATGTTTTTCAGCGACAGGGACTGGGAGAGTAGTCAATTTGATCAATTTTAGAATAAGGTTGTAACGTAACAAAATGTGGAAAAAGTCAAGGGGTCTGAATACTTTCCGAATGCACTGAATGGGGAGTGGTCAGCAATCCTAAAGTCCTTCCACAGATTTTCAATGGGATTCAAGGCTGGGCTTTGGCTGGGCCACTCAAGGACTTTCACATTCTTGTTTTGAAGACATTCCAGTCTTGCTTTGGCTGTATGCTTGGGGTGATTTGTCTGGTTGGAACGTAAATCTTCGCCCCAGTCTGTCATTTGCACTCAGAAGCAGGTTCTCATCATGGATTGGCCTGTATTTGGCTCCATTAATTGTTCCCTTACCAGTCTCCCAGTCCCTGCCGCTGTAAAGTATCCACACAGCATGATGCTGCTACCACCATGCTTCACGGTAGGGATGGTGTTAGACGGGTGATGAGCTGGGCCTGGTTTTCTCCAGACAGCGCTTTGGATTCAGGCCAAAGAGTTACAATTTTGTTTCATCAGACCACAGAATATTTTGCCTTATGATCTGTCTTTCACATGCCTTTTTGCAAACTCCAGGCGTGCTGTCATGTGCCTTTTTTATCAGGAGTGGCTTCCGCCTGGCCACTGTCCCATAAAGCCCAGATTGGTGAAGTGCTGTAGACTGTTGTCCTTCTGGCAGGTTCTCCCATCTCAGCCAAGGAACTCTGAAGTTCTGTCAGTGGTCATTGGGTTATTGGTCACCTCCCTAACCAAGGTCCTTCTTGCCAGGTTGCTCAGTTTGGTGGAAACATTCAACACTCTAAAAATAGATTTATACCCTTCCCAAGATATATGCCTCATCACAATTTTATCTTGGAGATCTAAGGACAGTTTCTTGGACATCATGGTATAGTTTCTGCTCTGACACGCACTGTCAACTGTGGCATCTTAAATAGACAGGTGTGTTTCTTTCTAAATCATGTCCAAATAATTGATTTGGCCATAGGTGGACTCTAATCAAATTGAAGTGACAGCTCAAGGATGATCAAAGGAAAAGGAATGGACCTGAGCAAAATGTTTGACTGTCATAGCAAAGGGTGTGAATACTGATGGAATATTTCTGTATTAAATATATATATATTTTTTTTTTTAACTCACTATGTGTGGGTGGGGTATTGTGTGTAGATGGGTGAGAGAAAAAAACATATTTATTCTATTTTGAATTCAGACTAACACAAGTGGAATAAGTCGGTGGGTATGAATACTTTCTGAAGGCACTAGCTATGTGTGTGTAAAACAGTTAATCACAGGTAAGGCATTTGACTCGTGGTAGAATATTCTGTTCGCAACTCCACTCACTAGTAACATTATAGTCTGTTTGTTGGTCGTGACTAGCTTAATGTTCTGGTTGGTATCTAGCTAGCACTCACATGGCTAATGTTAGTGCCATCATGAAAAGGGGGCATGAGGGAAGCCCTACAATAGGACGTTTTTCTAAGTAGTAATAATGCTTGGGAGCAGGCAATGTTGTAAAGTAATCTTTATGTACTTTTCTTAAATGTATACTGAACAAAAATATACACGCAACATGCAACAAATTCAAAGATTTTACTGAGTTACAGTTCATATAAGGAAATCAGTCAATTTAAATAAAATCATGAGGCCCTAATCTATGAATTTCACGTGACTGGGAATACAGATATTCAACTGTTGGTCAAAGATACGTTAAGAAAGGTAGGGGCGTGGAGCAGAAATCCTGTCAGTATCTGGTGTGACCACCATTTGCCTCATGCAGTGTGACACATCTCCTTGGCATAGAGTTGATCAGGCTGTTGATTGTGGCCTGTGGAATGTTGTCCCACTCCTCTTCAATGGCTGTGCAAAGTTGCTGGATATTGGCGGGAACTGGAACATGCTGTCGTACACGTCGATCCAGAGCATCCCAAACATGCTCAATGGGTGACATGTCTGGTGAGTTTGCAGGCCGTGGAAGGACTGGGACATTTTCAGCTTCGAGGAATTGTGTACAGATCCTTGCGACATATGTTGGCGGATGAATGGCAAGACAATGGGCCCCAGGACCTTGTGATGGTATTTCTGTGCATTCAAATTGCCATAGATAAAATGCAATTGTGTTCATTGTTCGTAGCTTATGCCTGCCCATACCATAAGCTCACCGCCACATGGTGCATTCTGTTCACGAAGTTGACATCAGAAAACCGCTCGCCCACACGTTAACATACAGTGGGGAGAACAAGTATTTGATACACTGCCGATTTTGCAGGTTTTCCTACTTACAAAGCATGTAGAGGTCTGTAATTGTTATCATAAAATGCAAATTAATTACTTAAAAATCATACAATGTGATTTTCAGGATTTTTGTTTTAGATTCCGTCTCTCACAGTTGAAGTGTACCTATGATAAAAAATTACAGACCTCTACATGCTTTGTAAGTAGGAAACCCTGACGATTTTGCAGGTTATCAAATACTTGTTCTCCCCGCTGTATATGTGGTCTGCAGTTGTGAGGCTGGTTGGACGAACTGCCAAATTCTCTAAAACAACATTGGAGGCGGATTATGGTAGAGAAATTAACATTAAATTATCTGGCAACGGCTCTGGTGGACATTCCTGCAGTCAGCATGCCAATTGTATGCTCCCTCAAAACTTGAGACATCTGTGGCATTGTGTTGTGACACAACTGCATGTTTTAGTGGCCTTTTATTGTCCCCAACACAAGGTACACCTGTGTAATGATCATGCTGTTTAATCAGCTTCTTGAAATGCCACCCGTCAGGTTGATGGATTATCTTGACAAAGTAGAAATGCTCAATAACGGATATAAACAAATTTGTGTACAAAATTTGAGAGAAATAAGCTTTATGTGCGTATGGAAAATGTCTCTTTTATTTCAGCTCTTGAAACATGGGACCAACACTTTACATGGTGCATTTATATTTTTACTCAGTGTAGTTTTTGTAATTGACTTACTTGGCTGTCACAATAGCTAATTATTATCTTAGATAGTTCCGGTCTTTACCTGCCCTTGAACGGTCTAGGTATTTAGAAAAGTTGCTTCTTGCTGGCTTGTCTATATGTCCTTTCAACTTGCCAGAGACCAGCTGGGGAGACAACCCTACCAAATGGCCCCAAGTAGCCTACGGCGAATCACAACTACTTGGTGGAATCTCCAGTTTTGCATAAATATCCAAATGCAGAAGGATATTCTAGCTTTTATTTGGATGGATAGAGCACTTGTCCTTACTACAAGCTAACTAGCAAGCTTTATGCAATATACATAGCTAGTTAGATATAAACAAAAATGTATTGAGTAACCAGATCCCATAGCTTTCCATTTTCATTGCGACGTAATAGCCTGAAACTGTGAGGTTCGTCTAACCTGGTCCTTCTCCTTGGGCAGTTGATGAAACTTAATTTGGTGGTCCTTTTTCTCTGACTTACTTTTATTTAACTTGCTAGTTAGTCTGTTGGAATCGTCCCTTTGGCTGAGAATCGTGACGTACATTCCATGCCACAGTCTATCTGTTCATGCTAACATTTTTACATTTAGAATGAAAGTGTTTTTAGGTATAATGTAGTTTGTTGATTTAAGGCGACAAAAGTGCAGTACCAGTCAAGTTTGGACACCTACTCATTCAAGGGTTTTTCAAGAGTGTGCAAAGCTGTCATTAAGACAAAGGGTGGCTATTTTGAAGAGTCTCAAATATAAAATATATTTTGATTTTGTCTAACACATTTTTTGGTTACTACATGATTCTATGTGTTATTTCATAGTTTTGATGTCTTCACTATTATTCTACAATGTAGAAAATAGTAAAAATAAAGAGAGACCCTTGGATGTGTTAACTTTTGACAGGTACTGTATGTTACAAATGACCAAACAAGCATATCCAAAATATTTATAAAATCATAAATAAAAAAAGAATACAGCCGTTGTCGGGATATGAGTAAAGTATGCCATTTATCATAGGAATAACGGGAGTACCCTACGGCTGTAACCTACTCGGGGGTGTGATCACGTTAAGCCTTACCTTGCTGTGTATCTATGGGCTAACCAAGATGACCACTGGTTGTTTTCCCCACAGGCGGGAGAGGGTGCAATGTTCTTTTTAATACCGACTTGGACTATCCCTTCCTCTAGTGTTCTATCTTGTTCCCTCTGTCTTTCTTTCCCTCTATCTTTCTGCACTCTGTGGTGTCTAAAGTTTTGATTTGCCTCAAGAACAAATGGGGGTGGGGTTGGAGAAGTATGCTAACTCATTATCTCTCTCTTCCTTAGTTGGAACTGGAGTTGGAGTTGTGTGAAAAGGAGAGTGGGGAGCTGCAGGAGTATGCCAATTCAGTGCTGCAGCAGATCGCTGACTACTGCCCTGACATCCTGGAGCAGGTGGTCAATGCGCTGGAGGAGTCCTGCTGACCGCTCACCTTTACAGACCACCTCATGACCCTGCATGAGCTTCAGGCAACCTTCCTCCCATCTATTCACACATGATCAGGGCAGAGGGAAGACTGGGCGATCGTACTGCACCCCCACATGCCCAATTCTCATTCCTGGGGATATTGACCAGCCTGAGGACATGATGATGAAGAACAGCCACAAAGTGGCCTAATGGTGGAGGGATGTAGCGGCCTGCCAGTCATGGGTTGTGTTCAGTAGGGCACGTCATAACAAAACGTTTTGAAAGAGAAAACACAGGTAGCACTTTCAAAATGTTTTCTCTGGATTCATCCCTACTGACACAACCATTGTTTTCTCTTTGAATCTAAACCAGTGTGTCGTGGCATAAATATATTTAGGAACCAGTGATTTAAACCACATTTCTTTTGCTAGTCTATTTCCTTTGATTGGCCTTCAGAATCTCCTATGTGAATTACTAGACAACAAACCTTTTCCCTCAACTCCCCACCTAGATCTATTGAGAGAACCCCTAGCTGAGTTTTGCTGACTAAATGTAAGGCTTTAGCTATGGCACTTACTGCGTGTTCTGTGAACGGCTCTTAAGACAGAGGGAAGAATCCTAACTTGAATTTCCACACACATTTCCCATTGACATCAATGTCTAATTTATGTGAAACTTTGAGGTACACTAGCTTCTCGAGTTAGGGAGAGAGAGCAGTTGATTTTAATGGTTTTGCACACAGCACTCCCTTCTATATGAGGTATGCAATGTTAGTTTATTTTCAGTCATAGTCAGCATCCCAAATGATACCCAATTCCCCACATTGTATACTTATTTTGTCAAAATTAGTGCACTAAACAGAATAGGGTGTCATTTGGGATGCTACCATAGAGTGGCCTTTGAGCGTGCACAGGGATCAGTACTGGACCTAAATGAGGGACCTTTTTTTATTCCTCAGTTCTATTGGTGCTACAGCATGGCATAAGACATCAATAAAGATCTAATCCACCGGTCACATGATCTCATCCAAAGTTTCTATAGATATGACTTTTTTTTAAACTATAATTGTTTCATTTTTTTTATTTAATTACATTCCCTTAGATGCAAATGTTGCCCGTTCACTGCATCTGTCCAACGCTTCAGAGCTAGCTATGGTTCTTAATGTAATGACATTATAGGGAATCCTGGTTAAAAAGACACGACGGTCACTTCTCAGTGGGTTTGAACTTTTAAAAATCAGTTTGTAAATAACTCATCAAATACGTACAGTGACTATATAAAGGTAACCCAGTGGAAGATGTTGTGAATTCTGTTTTAAAAAATATATATATATATATACAAGTGAAAAGCTAAAAGCAGTGCAGTCCCGTGTGTCTCAATTTGTCTGCAGACAAGATGTATTTGACAGTACTGCCATAAGTTGCGAAAAGTCATGTTCTATAAATATATATACACAAAGTATGATGTTGACCATATGGATATATGCATTGAAATGTTTGCACAGAATCGTGAGGAGCAAGTCCCTCTGAACAAAGTTGTGGATCGTGTCCTCAGCTAAAACTGGAGAAATGTCAAAAACATTTTGTGTCAAATTAACTACAAACATTTTCAAACCGTGACTGTGTAGAGGGAGAGTACTTTTCTTGCATTTATTTCTAAATTGTTCATTTTTTATGTACACACACTTGCCACATATGTAAACCTTTTACCCTTAGGTTCCAGTGTTTTGTTTTTTCATCTGTCTGAGATGTGAATGGGTGTTTGTGGGAATGACGCTCCCTAGACTGTGTTCCTCTTATGTTCTCACATAGTAGTCTGACCCTTTAGGACAGAGTGGTCTCCAAACATGTTTGTCCTGTGGCCTGATTAGTGAGAGTTGTACTGTATAGAACAGACATCACTCTCTGCCAGTCTGGCATTTTATAACTGCTCTATCCAGTGCGTTCCTATGCCAATCAGTCAATGGTTGAACAATAATAAAAACCTACAGATCAGCTTGCTCTCCAGGACCAGAGTTGGAGACTAGGTTACTGTTCAGGTTCTTTTATCCTGCCTCTTGTCCATAGGCCCTATGATGAGACTAATTTTGAATCACATCCTGGCAATCCCAGAAGTAATGACTGACCTGACAAAATCATGAGGTCAAACCAAAGGGTTCCACTCGTCAGCTTTCACCTATCCAGGTTGTTAGAATAGTTTGAATCTAGGAAGGAGGAACAGGGCCCTAGCCTGTGTATCTCTGCCTTTGCCTTAATGTCTGTGGACTCACCATTCTGTGATAACTTCATGTTTTACATTTTTCATTTAGGAACAGTGCTTGCTGTTAAAGGGGCTACTACTACCAAAGTCATGGTTCACTTTTTTTTGCGTTTAAAGGAAATGTACTGCCTTCTGTGTTGATGAAAAAAGTAAAACGACGAGTATTTGCATATGTATGTAAATAAACATATCCTATCACTCTTTGGGTCTGGGGATTTGTTTACAGGAGCACCATGTGCATATTTATCAGCAGAATTAAGTGTAATATCTGCCTCAATTGCTAAGAATGGTTTTCATTCTCTCAGACCGTCCTGCTGTTAATCCAGTAAAATGAGGTCAAATGTGACTGACAAGCTCTCTCAACTTCTGGATAGGTGTGTAAGCAGTGACAACTCCTAACGCCATGGTAGGTGGTAATCCACCATTTTACTTACATATGTGTCGGGGATAGAAACGAAGGGCCCGATTTTGTCAAACTGGTTGTGCAACCTCAAACCTATAGTCAATCTGGTCATAATTGTTGTTTCTGGACCAGGCATATAATAGAGCAATAATGTTCAACACCCTGCACCTTCTGCCGTTTTTACAATAGGTAAAACCCTTACTGGATGACAGAACTCAAATGAAGGAATTTCCCTCCAAAAAACATTGTGCGTTTTTATTAATAAATATCACTATCGTATGAATATAAACATTTTAAATTAGCCTTAACACTCCAATATCTTTCCTTGGAGGCTTTACAGGGGAAAATATGTAGGTTATTGATATGTTGCATACAGAAATACATATTCTTGATAACCAAGGACAAGATAAAGGGCTTTATTCAATCTATCGCTGAAGCATTAGATTGCTCAAAGATTTAAAGGTTATTTCCGATTGAGCCGACATTTGCAGCGTTTACCGTGAATGCAGTCTCCGCTAACGTGGGAATAGTGCCTTTAAATTTCAATCATGCTGTAACAACTTCCGCGATACAGATTGAATTGAGCCCAAAGTCTACTTCCACTCTCCATTCTAAAGTCCCCAGGAGGAAAAGGCAGTTTACCCCTGTCATATCCACACTGTTCATATTGACAAGCTGGAGTAAGGCATATTACAATGTTTGATACAGTGTAACTCCTCAGGAATGGGAACTACCAATTAAAAAACAAAACACTTCAATTTGAAGTACAATGTTCTGGACTACAGCCATTCATAAAAAAATACTTTCATTAGCATAAGCAAAATACTTCAGCTCAAGAAATCCCCTGCTCACACCTTCAATCCAAGGCGTTAACGCCTTTGTGCAGTGTTAAGGACTGTGTTTAAACAGATGTTTTGCATGAGTCATGTCTATCATCAATACTGGTAAACAGTTAAAGGGAAAGTTTAAAAATGAGTTTGTTTTGCATGGAAAGATGCTGTGTAGTGGGGTTGTGTCCCAGACAGTACAGTTTCTTGAATGGATGAGGTAGCTAGTCAAAACCTTATAGATGTGATACAGGGACAGGATAGTTAACACTGAAATAAGAGAGAAAGCAATTGTACCAAAATAAGGGGTGGAATATTGCAGTGACAGTGAATGTTTAAAAAGTGTTTCCTTCTGCTAAAATTAAGCCACAGTATTGTAGCTATTAAAGATAATGTAATAGTCTACGAGCTGTTCCGCTCAGGTAATCTCTGTGGATGAAAAATATTACACCTTCCACAGTGAAAACCCCACTTGGCAGTTCATCCCAGTTTGGCTTTCACCTAACTTTCTCACTCTCCGTCATCTGCCAGAGTCCCAGGTTTAAAACTTTAAGGCACGGGAGCTGCGTTATCCTCTCCAGGCCCCGCTTGGTGATTTTGGTACACCCATACAGGTCGATACCAGTGAGCTGCGTCAGGTGGTCAGCAATCAGCTCCAGCCCCTTGTCAGTGATGCGTACACACTGCCCGATGTTCAGGGTCTTGAGCTCGTGCATCTGGCGCACCATCCGGTTGATCCCGTCGTCACTGATGTGGCAGGAGCACAGGGACAGAGACTTGAGCTGGTACAGCCCCTGGGCGATGTAGGCCAGGCTCTGGTCACCTATCTTGTCGCAGAAGGAAACGTCCAGGCCAGAGAGCTGCAGAGACCCCATGGCCAGGTGCATGATGCCCATGTCACTGATATTGTCACAGGACCGCAGGTTGAGGCTTGACAGGTGAGTCATGTTCGACAGATGGATCATACCTGCATCCGATATGCCTCCGCAGAAGCTGAGGTTGAGCACCTTGAGCTTGGCTAGTCCCTTGGAGACGTGTTTGAGGGACAGGTCTGTCAGTTTCTGGCAGTCCTGTAGTGTCATCTGCTCCAGGGAAAGGCAGCCTTCGGCAGCACTTCGGGTCATCCCAGCTAGGTGACCGATGCCGACGTCTGACACATGCCTGCAGCTCCGCAAGTTAAGGCTCTTGAGTTTGTGCAAGCCCCAGGCGATGAGAAGAAGGCCTGTGTTGGTGATGTTACTGAGGCCTCCAAGTTCCAGCACCTCCAGGTTTTTGAGATACTGGGCAATCCTGCCCAGGCTTGAGTCTGTGATTGGTTTGCAAAGGCTGAGGTTGAGGATTCGCAATGACGGGATGTCTTGAACAAACGCATGTCCGAGGCCGTTGTCCGTGAGGTTAAAACAGCCACATAGGTTAAGGCTTTCGATGTTTGGCAGCCCCTGGATTACATAGCTTAGGCTTCGCCGCAAGCTTAGGATCTGGACCTTCCTAATGCCTCGGGTATGGAGGCTGGGGAACAGGGACGGGTTGGCCCTCCGCAGATGCAACTTCGCTTCCACCCCCCTCCACACAGACTTGTGATACGAAGCGTCCCTCCAGGCCGCACACACTTGGGCAACCCTACCTTTGTCCCTTACGTCCAAGTAACTGAAAATTATAGCTAAAATTTCCGGGAAGAGGCCAGATATGTGTGTTTCCATTTCAAACATGTTTGGAAAGGGAGAGGTTTGATAAAACTAACCAGGTATCCGCTTATTCGAGTAGGCTAGCTAACTGTTAGCTAGCTAAATTAGGTAATGTTACTCAGGAAAATAACCTGTTCAAAGTCCAGCCATCTCTTCATAATGCATATCCAACAAGAAGTGTGGAGGTTGTGTTATAATGATATTATTCTAATCAAATGAGATAGCTAGCTACGTCCTACAAAAACTTAGGATAGCTAACGTTAGTTAGCGTACTAAAAGGCGGAAAACAGTGACGGTCAGGCGACTCTACCCAATTTCAAGTCAGATGACCGCTGTCGTTCTTCAAACGGGTCCAGTCGGTCGTTCATTTTCAAAACAAAAAGTAGAAATCTATTTATGAAAACCGCAGTATCTGTTTCTTCTGTGTCATCGATTAAAATGCAACGTTTCTATTAGCATTTCGGTTCTGTTGTGGGATTCTTCCTGTGCTGCCTTTGTCTGACCAACCATTTCAAACTAGCTTGCTACGCAGAAACAGTCAGCAGCACTTCCTTTCTTTTGGGGGGACAAAAACAATACACATAAACGATTGACATTAATACGAGAAAACGTAATAAATGTTATAGGTCCAAAATAAAAACATAAATATTAAAAAGTTTGACATGTTACACATAATCACTTTTCTCGGAAATTCTAAAGGATTTTTGTGAACCCCCCTCTTTATTTTTGGTTTCGCCCAATTAGTTACAAGGTAGCTGTCCCCTGAAAACGACTTGTGTTTCTCTACATGAACCACATTCTTTTAAATAAGTAGTTTGTTATATAAATACATAATTTCATGAGTTTTAAAGTGAGTGCCCATACTCACGAATGGGCAGGAATGAACCATGGTGATAAATGTGACCTGGACCAGGGACAACCTGGTTGCTTCATCAATAAAGACAAAGGCTAGTTTTTATGCAATATTGTACAGCATCCCAATGTTCACTTTTGGGATGTGGGATATTCGTTCTCACTCCTTGATCGATTTTCACAACCTCTATTTGAATAAAGTGTATACAGGCCTACAACAGCCAGGACATTTACTTCAAACCTCTTTCAAGTCACCTTCAGTGTCTGTCAGTAGGAAGTAGGGCCTGTGTAACCAAACACAAACTCCTGATAGCATGAATGCTCTTCAAGGGCCACTGGAAACCAAATACTCCCTTTATCCCAATGGTCAGTTCACACCAGTGGTCAATCTCTGGTAAACACTCCATCTAAGGAGTAGGGGTGATGGTTTAGCATATGGTCCAGAAGAAGAGTAAGAATATATTGTAATGTAATCAATCATCAAGGAACATTTTCTTGTGGGGGAAAGTGACTACATGAGTGGTCCTTGGGAAAATGTTATGCAATTTTCATGAATCTATGTAAATGTGAATCTTGTGTGATGTGTGTTTTGTCCTATATTTTTATTTAATTTATTTTTAATCCCAGCCCCCATCCCCGCAGGATGCCTTTTTTTCCTTTAGGTAGGAGAGCATTGTAAATAAGAATTTGTTCTTAACTGACTTGCCTAGTTAAATAAAGGTGAAATAAAAAAATGTAAAACCCGATTGATATGAGATCCTATTATGTCAAACTGTAGCATTAAGATTACTGCATAAATTGACGCTAATAATCAATCAATGTTTTATTAATGCCAGGGATGGGCAATTTATTTGAAGGCCCCCCCCCCATTACATTTTTTTTGTAGAATTGCAGCAAACTTGCTTTAAAACTGCAACATTGTCTCTACATCACTTGGCAAAATGAATAGAATTGCACGAAATTAACTCTAAAACGTAGATGTTTTTGTGGCCTCAACCCCCATCGAAGTTGCCCATCCCTGATCTATGCCAAGGTACATTGAAGCTAATCTGGCTCATGGTGGCCCAAAGCTCTATTAAGAACCTTTATGTTGGTGTTTCCTTTATTTTGGCAGTTACCTGATAATGAGAGACATGGGCTATTTCTTAATTGTTTATTCTCAATTTCTCCTGACCTTTTTCTTCACCTTTCCTTCTCACAATAAATTGCAGGCAAGGGTCCGACGGGAGGAACATTGTATCTTCTCTGGCAATGCATTCTGAGAATTTAGTAGGCGAAAAGAGAGGTTGGTGAGGGAGGAAAGACAATACAGAAAGTTCCTATTTCAGTGTCCTCAACATCAAGTGTTGAACTACAAACTGTAGCATACTTTAAAATGATAGTATATATAGATTAAACAGTATTGCAGTGCCAAACATGCAGTAACGGTCATGCAAATGTATTATTAATCCACAATATTTACTATTACAGGTTGATCATTGGAGGTTGTGGGGCTCTTCCCTGCTGATCTCAGGTCGGTGTGTGTGTGTGTGAGAGAGAGAGAGAGAGAGAGAGAGAGAGAGAGAGAGAGAGTGTATATAACATACTATAATGATAAAATTATGGTTCAAACCTGTGTTCATGGGACTCTAAAAGCCAGGATTTGGATTGGCAATGGGCCCTATAGTGATGGAGAGGCTACGTTTTGGAACTGGAAGAGTGGGGAACCAAATGGGTATGGTAGAGAGAATTGTGTGGGCATGGACCAAGAAGGAAAGTGGAATGATGTAGAATGTAGTCAGACATTTGACAGTGGTCTTTGCTACGATAGCGAGTCTAATTGGGAATGGGGATTTCACAAAAACCACCAGCAAGACACACACACACACACACACACACACACACACACACACACACACACACACACACACACACACACACACACACACACACACACACACACACACACACACACACACACACACACACACACACACACACACACACACACACACACACACACACACACACACACACACACACACACACAGTCTGCAGAAAGAGAACCTAGAAAAACAATATGTGTACAATACATGCTCACATATCAAGATAACAATGACCACACATTCACATGACATTTTTCAAAACATTCTCCTATCTGCGTGTTTGACGGGTGACCGTCTGCTCTCTGAGAAGTTCATTCTAGTCAAGAAGACCCAGATGTGAAGAGCAGCCAGGACAACTGCAGAAATCATCACAATGACCTGGTGAGTGTGAGGAACCAGTCTGAGAACCAGGACATCCATAAGATGGTGACAGGGGAGATGTTGATAAGCCTGTTCAGATACTCCTGGAGGTGGTCAGACCAAAGTGACTCCGCATTCAGGTACTGGAAGACAAAAGAGATCCTTGAACCTGATAATGCTGGGGTGAATGAGAACTCAGAGACATGGGTGTGTGATTTTGTGATTTTCAACTTCCATTTGTCAGTCACTCAACATTGTTGGGACCATTAGAGAATTGGTCTTTCATTCTCTCTCTTTATTTTGCCCACAGATTGTGTTAGTGTGTATTATTGACTGATGATTAGATAATACAATAATAATAATAATACACACTAACACAATGTGTATCTGACGGCATAAATGGTAGAACAAAAGTCTCATACAACATTTGCCTGTTATTGATCCTCCTCTCTCTCTCTCTCCTACCGTTTCTGTCAGTATCTGTGTTAAGTAGGATGCAGATAGTGAGAGTGGAGCTGACCCCTGACCTTCACTGATCCTGCACTGGGGGCGGCCATCTTACAACAAGTGAGTCTCATCTACTTTCATGAAGGGACTAGGTCCCTCAGAACGCACACATCGTAGACTATGGCAAGAAGAGCTGGAGTGAACACTGGGAAGACTACTTGACGCTTCCGTACAGTGCCTTTGGAAAGTATTCAGACCCCTTGACTTTTTCCACATTTTGTAACATTACAGCATTATTCTAAAATGGATTAAATAAAACTATTTCTTAAGCAATCTACTCACAATACCTCATAATGACAAAGCGAAAAGAGGTGTTTAGAAAAGAACATCCAACCAACTTGACACAACTGTGGGAAGCATTGGAGTCAACATGGGCCAGCATCCCTGCCAGCATCCCTGTGGAACGCTTTGACACCTTGTAGAGAATTGAGACTGTTCTGAGGGCAAAAGGTGGGTGCAACTCAATATTAGGACGGTATACCTAATGTTTTGTATACTCAGTGTATATTCATTAAGCCAATATTATTTCTGTGTCTCAGATAAAGGAACAACTGATGAAAAAGGGAATGTGGATGGAGAGATCTTCCACAAGAAGAATAGGGAATTTAGCATTAGGAAAAATGTATTTGTTTCTATTTATCCTTTATTTATTTACTTACACACAGAAAAAACAAATCACGTTGTTCCCTTACAGTAAGTTAAACATTACAGTGAATAACCAACCCTGATACTAATGATCCTGCTTAAAGGACGGTGAAAATATAAAAAGGTTCAGACAAAATAAAAACAAATGAAAATACACAAAAAAAGCTAAACATTACAACAGATTTTAGAATACAAACATGAACTATCTTATTTCAGATTGTGAAAAAAAGATTAACTTTGTCTGCAGATTCCCTGATAATAAAGAGATCAGCAAAAGCTTTTATTCTGATCAAGTTCAGTAGTGTATTTGGGACACTGAAAATTATATATTTTGTGATCGTTATCTGTTTTTCTTAAAACTTGAATAAAGGGACATACTCTAAACAAAAGTGTATGTATGTATTTAAACATACCTGTATACTAAATGTAACAGTTAATGAATATTTTAGAATGCAGACCAAAAGGGATAAAGTCCTGTCATGTTCTATAATGGTATGTACAGTACTCTCCAGGGTTGGGCTCATTCAGTTGAATGCAATCAATTCAGGAAGTAAACTAAAATTAGGATTCAAAAAACTTTTTTTAAAGGCATTTATTTTCAATGACTTCTCAATAAACTGAAAAGTAAAATATAATTATTTAAAAAGTTTTAAAATGTCAATTTAAAATTCAAATCCCTTCCTGAATTGACTGCATTCAATTCAAATTGAGCCCAACCCTGGTACACTCTGATATCCTATCCACCATGTGATTTTATAGATTTTTTTGTGAGAGTGTTATTATGCCTATGTACTGGGACGCAGGTGTCTAAAGAGTCAATTGATCATTAAGATGACTGTAGTCCTAAATCAATCACTTAAGGTGTCAGTATCTTCACAGATGACCCTGGCCAATAAACTCCAAACCCAGGATAGATGGGTTCAGTGAATGTGGTCTGGACACTGTGGAGGAGGGTCATTGTGTCAGAGACACTGTAAAAGGACAGAGTTCCTTCCTTGTGGTCCAGGTACATGCCTACTATGGAGGAACAGGGAACAGATATTTCAGTATGAAGCACGTAAACTCTAGCTGTAATTACTAATTCCAAAGACAATCTGCCTACTCATCCCTTTATATGACACTTCTCTATGAGTGTCCCCCTCCGTCTCTACCTCCTAGTAGCAGGTTCCAGACAGACCCTCGTTACACAGCACCTGAGATTTGCGGAATCTTTCTGGATGATCAGGAAAGGGCTGGTCTTTGCCATTGTATGTTACTTTCCTCTCAGACAGACAGACTTTTGTATGTGATGTGTTAGGATCCACAGTGAGCTGGTGGGAGTCTGAGGAAGTTAGTGAAAAGAGAAAGTGAGTGAAATGTACTTTTCATAACACGTGCTGCTGTGTGTGTGTGTGTGTAACACAACAAAATGTATACTTAATTCATTTAGCAACTTACACTCAATAACTGGTTGTGCCACCTTTACCTGCAATGACTGCAACCAAATACTTCCTGTAATTGTTGATCAATCTCTCACATCACTGTGAAGGAATGGCCCAATCTTCCTTGCAGAACTGCTTTAACTCAGCGACATTTGTGGGTTTTCGAGCATGAACTGCTCATTTCAGATCCTGCCACAACATCTCAACAGGTTTTGGTCTGGACTTTGACTAGGCCATTCAAAAGCTTTTTTTTTGCCATTTTCATGTAGACTTGATTGTGTGTTTTGGATCATTGTCTTGCTGCATAACCCAGTTGCGCTTCAGCTTCAGCTCATGAACGGGTAGCCTGACATTCTCCTATAGAATTATCTGATATAAAGCAGAATTCATGGTTCCTTTAATGATGGCAAGTTGTCCAGGTCCTGAGGCAGCAAAGCATCCCAAACCATCACATTACCACCACTATGCTTGACCGTTCGTATGAGGTTCTTACTGTGAAATGCAGTGTTTGGTTTTCGCCCGACATAACAGGACCCACGTCATCCAAAAAGTACACTCAACTTTGCCAAAAAGCACCTGGAAGCACCTGGATGATCGCCAAGACTCCTGGAAGAATGCTTTATGGACCGATGAGTCAAAAGTGGAACTTTTTGGACTACATGGCTCCCGTCATGTGTGGAAAAAAACAACACTGGGGGTAAACACTGGGGGCATTTGGTGTTGCGTAACTAAATAAATAAATAAGGATACATTTTTTGTGTAATTTATTTACTCATGTTCCCTTTATCTAATATTTGGTTTTGGTTGAAGATCTGATAACATTCAGCGTAAAAAATATGCACAAATAGAGAAAATCAGAAACGGGGCAAAAATAATTTCATGGCACTGTTTGTGAATCTGGCCGCACAAAAGGTGTGTGCGTGTCTGCTGATTACTCACATTGTATAAACTCCTCTCTGGTCTTAGGACCAGGGGTTGGAATAATTCTGACTGATTTAACTGTGGAGACAAAAAGTAATCACAATTTGGAATGACCAATCCTCCATAATTAAGTGAACAAAGGAGATTCACCTGGCTACAGAACATAAAACAAATTAACCATTTTACAATTTTTCTTTTTTATAGTTTTTCCTATGATTACTGACAGTTAGATTTTACATTTCAATAAGCATCTTAAACAGCCTTAGTCTTACTAACCCATCACTTGATAAAAGTTTTAAAAATCCTACCGACCTCTCTGATATGATTACATTTAGCTTCTTGCAGGCGTCCTCCAGTTGCTCTGAGACAATCTTTATAACCTTTTCAAAGGAGATGTGTGGATTGACAATGATGCTGGGTAAGGCAGCAGATTCAGGAAAGACACTGAAAGACGGGAAACTCTACATGGAGAGAGGGAAATACAATACGGATATCTAAAATCCATAAGATCTTTACTGCATCTGAACCAAAACACAGCTCCGTTTAAGATCATGTTTGAAAGATGCCTGCTTCAGAAGACAGTCGTTATACTGTCACCTGACCTGGAGGAAATGGATGTGGGCCTCTGTGTGTGAGGGCTGCTCCAGCGCAGCATGTTTCCTCCTCAGCTTAGCCACCTCCTGCTCCAGTTGCTCCAGGAGTCCTTCAGCCCAACTCACTTCAGCCTTCTCCTGGGCTCTGTTCAGCTCCTTCACCTCAGAGTGCCTTCTTTTAATGGAGTGGATCAGCTCAGTAAAGATCCTCTCACTGTCCTCCCAATTCCGCCTGTGCTGAGCACTGTAAGGACACACACAGAGACAGGAGGGAATCCATTTCAACTCGTCCGTTCACCCAGCTCTCACTAGGACCCCAGACAGCCTGTAAATGTAAACATTTAAATATATACAGTGCCTTCAGAAAGTATTCATACCCCTTAACTTACTCCACATTTAGTTGTGTTACAGCCTGAATTGAAAATTGATTAAATATTTTTTTTTCTCACCCATCTACATACAATGCCCCATAATGACAAAGTAAAAACATGTTTTTAGAAATTTGTAGAAATCTATTGAAAATGAAATATCTAATTTACATGAGTATTCATACCCCTGAATCAATACATGTTAGAATCACCTTTGGCAACAGTTACAGCTCTGTAAGGTTAGTTGTTGATCATTGCCAGACAACCATTTTCAAGTCTTATCATAGATTTTCAAGCCGATTTAAGTCCAAACTATAACTAGGCCACTCAGAAACATTCAATGTCATCTTGGTTGTCAGAGTCTAGGTGATGTGGGTAAGGCGGAGTCAGGCGCAGGACACAGATATGAGTAATAATAGTAACTTTACTCAAAATTAATCTTCCAACAAGGAAAACGACAATCCAGAATCACATAAATGAGACAACTGACAACAATAAACACGCACAAAACCATGATGGCTCCAGAGGGTTAAATAGGGAAATAATTCAAATGTAATGGGAACCAGGTGTGTACAATACAGACAAAACAAATGGAAAAAGAAATGTAGATCGGTGGAGGCTAGAACGGCCTCGGGGACGACCCGGAGGACGAGGCGCAGGACGATCCGGGTGGAAACGGTGAAATTCCTGCAGTAAGGAAGGGTCCAGAATGTCCTCCACCGGCACCCAGCATCTCTCCTCCGGACCGTACCCCTCCCACTCAACGAGGTACTGAAGGCCCCTCGACCGACGCCTTGAGTCCATAAAGGCTCGCACAGTATACGCCGGGGCCCCCTCGATGTCCAGAGGGGGTGGAGGAACCTCCCGCACCTCAGACTGCTGGAGCGGATCAGCCACCACCGGCCTGAAGAGAGACACATGGAACGAGGGGTTAATACGGTAATCAGGAGGGAGCTGTAACCTATAACAAACCTCGTTCAGTCTCCTCAGGACTTTAAATGGCACCACAAACCGCGGACCCAGCTTCCGGCAGGGCAGGCGAAGGGGTAGGTTTCGGGTCGAGAGCCAGACCCGCCTCACTGCGGTGGCGGTCGGCGCTCGCCTTCTGCCGCCTGATGGCCTGTTGCAGGCGCACATGGGCAGTGTCCCATGTTTCTTCCGAGCGCCGAAACCATTCGTCCACCGCAGGTGCTTCAATCTGGCCCAGATGGAACGGTGCCAGGACCGGCTGATAACCTAGTACACATTGAAAAGGAGATAGTGGAGGAGTGGCGGAGTGGCGGAGTGGCGGAGTGGCGGAGGGAGTTTTGGGCCATCTCTGCCCAGGGGATGAAAGCTGCCCACTCCCCCGGCCGGTCCTGGCAATAGGACCGCAGAAACCTACCCACATCCTGGTTAACTCTCTCCACCTGCCCGTTACTCTCAGGGTGAAAACCTGAGGTGAGGCTGACCGAGACCCCCAGGCGTTTCATAAACGCCCTCCAGACCCTAGACATGAACTGGGGACCCCGATCAGAAACTATATCCTCAGGCACCCCGTAGTGCCGGAAGACGTGGGTGAACAGGGCCTCCGCAGTCTGTAGAGCCGTAGGGAGACCGGGCAAAGGAAGGAGACGGCAGGACTTAGAAAACCGATCCACAACAACCAGGATCGTGGTGTTTCCCTGTGACGGAGGAAGATCCGTCACGAAATCCACCAATAGGTGTGACCACGGCCGTTGTGGAACGGGTAGGGGTTGTAATTTCCCTCTGGGCAGGTGTCTAGGTGCCTTGCACTGGGCGCACACCGAGCAGGAGGAAACATAAACCCTCACGTCCTTGGGCCACCAGTACTTCCCACTAAGACGACGCACTGTTCGATCGATGCCAGGATGACCAGAGGAGGGTGGCGTGTGAGCCCAACAGATCAAACGATCGCGGAGATCAGACGGAACGTACAGACGCCCAACTGGACACTGGTTGGGAGTGGGCTCTGTACGTAACGCCCGCTCGATGTCCGCATCCACCTCCCATACCACCGGTGCCACAAGGCTTCTTGCCGGTGGTATGGGAGGTGGATGCAGACGCAGAATGGATGCGGAAGTATGGGAGTGGGATCCATGGATCGCTCCTCTGTGTCATACATCCGGGACAGTGCGTCTGCCTTAGCGTTCTGGGAACCTGGTCTGTAGGAAAGGGTGAAAACAAAACGGGTGAAAAACATGGCCCCCTTTGCCTGACGAGGGTTCAGTCTCCTCGCCGCCCGGATGTACTCCAGATTGCGCTGGTCAGTCCAAATGTGGAAAGGGTGTTTAGCCCCCTCAAGCCAATGCCTCCACGCCTTCAGAGCCTTGACAACAGCCAACAGCTACCGATCACCCACATCATAGTTTCGCTCCGCCGGGCTGAGCTTCTTCGGGAAAAAAAGCACAGGGGCGGAGCTTTGGTGGCATACCCGAGCGCTGAGACAGCACAGCTTCTCTACTATAAATGCCAAAGAGGGATCAGGATGAGACAGCCCGGGAGCCGAGGTAAACAGAGCCTTCAGGTGACCAAAAGCCCAGTCCGCCCCAGCTGACCACTGCAGTCTGTTAGTAAAACGTTTATTGGAGACAGGAGATCAAGTAGAGACATAGGACGAGGTGGATTTATTATATAATAAGGCCTTTTATTGATATGTAAAAATATCTTAGTAAATCGTGCATCACGGCTCCTTCTGTCTGACTCGTATTGAAATCGTCGGAAGAGAGACCCCTCTAAACAGTACATACAGATTATATAGGCAACAAGCAAAGTAGGTTGATCTTGTCGTCTGGCCTTCCGATTGGTCGATCTGGGTCGTGGGTAGTCCTGTTCGGCCTGATGTCGACGTTTCCATTGGCCCTTCCCACAGTTCATTGTCTTAAAGTCTCATCCTTGAGCAGAATGCATGTGCATCTGTTTTAACAGAGTCCTATTCATGGGGGAGGGTTGAGTATGTGGGTCTGTGGTTACTTAACAAGGTACAAAGTGTGGGGGTATAGTGGGGGATGGGTGGATGTTGTGCCAAGTTATAGCTTATGTTGAGAAGTGGTTAAAACAAGTTACCAGTATCTTATACAATTTCTTACAAATCCCCCTCTTCACGTCTCACAAGAGACGTGACATAAAAGTAAAAAAAGACAAAACTATGGGATAAAATTTGTCAGAAGACAAATTTATGATTCCCCCTCTTCACATCTCACAAGAGACGTGACATAAAAGTTTCTTAGTCCTCAAATAGATAGACAGGTCCAGCTTCCCCATCATCAAGCAATGGGAACATTTGGGCCCTTTCCTGATTAGGGTCTATGGCAGCAGTGATAACACGGCTAGCAAGCGTCCGCGCACATGGAATGCAACAGCATCCACAAAGTACAAGAATGCCTGCAAAAACGGAAATAGATACTAGGATAGAGGAAACCAGCGTCTTATATTTACCAAAAGCATCCATCCATGAGTCCCACATAGAAGTGTCCACTCCAGAATGCTGTTTCATCTTACCATTAAGGGTACGAAGTCCCTCCAATGCTACAGTCAGACTCCCATCCGTAGCCGTGTTGTTGGGAATGAAAGTACAACACTGTTCACCAAACATAGTACAGACCCCCCCCCCGTTCTGCCAATAACATATCCACCGCGATTCTATTTTGAAATGCCATCAGGGATGTAGCTGCCAATTGTCCATGGACCGCCTCAAAGCCTTGTTGAGTCCAATTTCCCAGTTTCTGGATATTAAAATGAATGTAGTTAATTCTGTCCACATTTTTATTAACCGTACACCACCAGCAAAATGATGATTCAAAACCCGCGGCTACTTGGTCAACCAGTTTATACTCATCTGGTACCCCCCTGGGGACTCCAATTGCATCAATGTACGTTGGGTCCCCAGCAGCAGGGCCCACTGTGCGCTTGGTCCTGATAGGCCAATATTCAGGACCCAGAGCTTGTATACGGGTGAGCAGATCTCGGACGCCTATGGGGTAAACAGAGATGGGCAACAGAAGAGTTACAAGTGCACAGGTACCCGTGGCATTGTGGGGAAGTCTGTCCAACAGACTAGTTCCCCCACACCACCACCACACATCAGCTCTAGACACTGGTTTAAAAATTGCCGTAAGCATGTGAGTGTACCAGCACCAACTATCAGGGAGCTTACCCAACAATGTCCCTCCACCTGTCATGTTTATGCATGTAAAGTTAGCTCTAGCCACACTGGAGGAGAATATCGGTTTCTTGACCACCGTGGTGACTACCGGATAAACAGTGTCCCACTGTGAACACTTCTCAGGTGTGTTGTCTTTGTCCATAAGGGGCAATAGACAGTCTCCGCTAATAGCGGCTGGGACTATGCGGAGCAATGGCCTAGCTCCCATGCAAACTACGCAGCTTTGCAGGGTCATGTTAGCTGCTTGTTCGGTCAATAGTAGCCAATTGTTATAGAAACCTGATATTCCGGTGGCAGTAAGAATGGTATCATCAGGGGTGGTAGGAGTGGTGACCATATTAATAGGACCCCAATCACCCTTCCCCTTAGATGTTAAAACAGTAAACCGGTCAGTAATAGCAGAGGGCTGAGCCTGCTGTGTAATGCAGATTTTTACTGGCCAGTAGAGTAGATCCTCGCTAGAATCTACATGTGGTGCTAGTATAAAATCCTGACAACCCGTCCCAGTACCTGGTCGGATAATTAGCGATAGACCCCAATTGCGCAGTCCAGTCCTAGTCAGTGACAATCTTTGTCGCCAGATAAGAACTGCTTGCCCTGATGAATAACTGGACCAGTCAGGACCAGTCTCAGCGACCAGGCTCTTCCATGACCACTCCTGAAACCCCCCTTTTGTCATATACCAGTTAAATCTGGTGTATTCCAGAGCATGCCCTCCCAGGCCATTCCTAGCTTTTCCCAATAACCCCCAAGACAGTGTAATGGTGGTGGTCACATTAGCGGGTACACATAAGGTGGTGCTTCTAACCTCTGTTGGAGTACAGGGTTGGTCTGTGATTGTAGTGCTACGTTTGTGTATGGCAGGACTGGTGAGATCGAGGGTAATGTTGGACGTGACATTAGTAGTTGTAAGATGTGAGTGGGGTGGATGTGTGAGCTGTTGTATAAGCCATGTGAGAGTTCCTAGGGACACTCCAGTAATGATTATGAAAATAACAAACAAGGGACCTGAAATTCCCAGTTTCTCCCAGGGATTGAGATATCCCTGTCCTAGGCAAGTAGCCTTAGTTCGTGTAAACTGGGGCTGGCGTCCCATTTTCACCAACTAAGGTTTGTTTGGTTGGAGTCGAATTGAGATTGGCCAAATCGGCCCTGACTTCAGTCAGAGTTCTGGAAGGAGTTGGGGCTGGTGTACAATGTGTAAGGTGATGCCAAGGTGCGCCCGATTTACCTTTGACCTAGACTGAGTGTGAAGTAACCTCCTTCACTTCGTACGGTCCAGTCCACCTGGGTTCCAGCCACTTTCTCTTGTGGACTTTCACCCTTACCCAGTCGCCAACTTTTACCTTCCGTGGTGCAGGATCTCCCGCCAGCTCCCCCTCTTGGACCTTGTGAATCTGTTTGGAGAGAGCTGCAGAAAGTTCCGTCAGTTTTCTCACATATTCAGACATTACAATTTGTTGTACATCAAGGGCGGGCATATGACCTCCCTCTCTTGGTGGACCCGGCATGACCCTACCAGTCATTATCTCATGAGGAGAGAGGTGGGTGCCTGCACCTGGCGAGGCTCTCATGGCCATCAATGCCAGGGGCAGGGCTTCAACCCACGTCAACTTCGAACCTGCACATACCTTAGCTATCTTAGCCTTAAGGGTCTGATTTGAGCGTTCCACGAGGCCCTGCGATTGGGGCTTGTACACTGACCCAAACTTGTGCACAATACCAAATCTTTCCTCCACCTGTCTTAGGTGTTGGTTTGCAGCCACTTAATGAGTTCGGTTTGCAGCCACTTAATGACCGATTTTGCATCCTCCCTTGCTGTTGGTATTGCCTCGACCCATTTGGAAAACCTGTCTACCATTACCAAAAGGTACCTTTTCCCATTTGTCACATTGTCTTGCCCCATATCTGTGTAATCTATGCTGATGTCCTGAAAACAAGCGTTAGGGACTGGGTATGAACCCATGGGCGTTTGATATGGTTTCTTTGGATTATGGCTACCACAAATGCTACACTCATCACAAAACAAATCTGTCATGTCTTTCATGTGGGGGTGCCACCAGATGTAGGACACCTTCTGTAAAGTCTTTTGTTTGCCTTCGTGTGTGGGCCCATGAGCTTCCCGTATTAGTTCTGGACAGAGGTTTGCAGGGGCCACTAGTCTGCCATCATGGCATCTCCACAGTTCGTCAGGTCCTTTGGTGGGCCCTTTCTGTCCCCATACTGAGTGTTCATAGGGTCCTGCTGTGAACTGGAGTTCTTCTATGTGTTGCTTTGTGAGCTCAGTCCGAGCTGGTTGGATCTGTAGTACCATTTGTCTCGGGGTGTATCCGCCAGCTTTCTTGGCTGCTTTATCAGCTGCATCATTTCCCTCGCTGACTCTGTTTTTCAGTTGTTGGTGTCCTTTACACTTCATGATGGCCACCCTCTCAGGTAGTGAGACCGATTTAATCAGTTTTTCCATCTGTGCCTTGTGTTTGATTGGAAGGTTTCCTGTGGTGGTGAAGTTGCGTCTAACCCATTGTGGTCCATCAGTATGGACTGCTCCATGAGCATACGCTGAGTCGGTATAGATGTTCACAGTCTTTCCTTCAGCCTTTTCCAAAGCCTGTGTTAAACCTATGATTTCTGCCAGTTGGGCCGATGCAGGTTGTGGGATGATGGCAGATTCCAAGGTCACGTGTGACCCGTCTGGAAGCTGTTGTACCACTGCGTATGCTGCTATGTTCCCTTCCTCTCCTCTATAGCAGCATCCATCTGTGTACAACCATAGGTCAGGGTTGGTGAGTGGTTCGTTCCCCAGGTCAGGTCTCAGTTTCAGTTCTTGTGCAGCTCTTTCTGTGCAGGAGTGGGGTAGACCTTCTTCAGCATTGAGTGCGTCTGCCATGTTTTTGTCAGTGTTGACAAAAGTGATGTGTGATTGTGTGCATTTATTCTGGATTCTTGTTTTTCTTTCAGCGCTGAACGTGAATTCTTTGCTCATCAGATATGCTGCAACCCCATGGTGGGTGTGGATTTCCAATGGATGGCACATTACCAGGTGGGCTGTTTTTTCAATAGCTTTTGCCACTGCAGCCACATACCTGGAGCATGTGGTTTGTCCTACTTCAATGTGGTCCAGTTTGGAGGAGTGATACATCAACACTCTTCTCTCCCCCTCTTGTTTCTGAAAAAGGATGGAAGATGTGAATCCTTCCTTTTCAGAAACATCCAGATGGAATTTGTTCTTGTATTCAGGTGCTGTCAGAGCTGCTGCCACTGAGAGATCTGTTTTCAAGAGTGCAAAAGCCTTTGATGCTTCAGTGGTCCATGTCAATGACGAGTGTAGGTTCCTTGGTCCCGCCTCTCGCACTATTTCTCTCAGAGGCTCCGTTCTGGCAGTGTAGTCTGGGATGTGAGTTCGGCTGTACCCTGTCAAGCCAAGAAAAGACAACATTCCCGACACCGTGATGGGGCGTGTGTGATGAAGTATCGAGTCTCTGTGGGTTTTAGAGAGTCCTGCTCCTTCTCCCGAGATTTCTCTGCCAAGGAAAAGGACAGTTCTGCGACAGGACTGGACTTTGCTCATTTTCACTTTGTATCCTTTAACAGCAAGGAAGTCCAGTAACGTTTTTGTCATCTGTAGACAGAGATCAGAAGTGGGAGCCCCCAACAAAAGGTCGTCTACATATTGGATCAGTATCACACCTTCTGGGATTTTCAGCTCTGCCAGGTGTGTCTTAAGGATATGATTGAATATTCCGGGTGAACACCTATAACCCTGTGGCAAAACAAAATAAGTGTACTGTTGATGTTCATACGTGAAAGCAAAGAGTGGCTGAGAGGCTTCATCAAGTGGGATGCTAAAGAAAGCATTAGCCAGATCCACCACCGTGAAGTATTGGTGTTTTGGTGACAGATTGCTCAGAGTAATGTGAGGGTCAGGGACAGGTAGATCTATCGGTGCAGTAACGTCATTTACTGCTCGGAAGTCTTGAACCATCCGGTATGTTACTCCTCCAGCTTTCAGCACTGGTAGGATCGGCGTGTTCCATGGAGATACAGTTCGATAGATAACCTGTGCTCTCAGTAACCCATCAATGGTCGGTTTTATCCCCATGACCTGTTCGGGTTTCAAACGGTATTGAGATCGGTAGATAGGTATTTGACCTGGATATAGCAGGGTGATGGTGACTGGTTCCACCTGTAGTTGGCCCACATCAAAAGGGGTGTGAGTCCATATTCTTTCATCTATGGTGGAGATCAATGCTTTGGTAGATGGGTGGTCAGTGTATGGCTTGCCATGGTGTCTTGGCAGGGTAAGTCGTTCTGGAAGACAGTGTTCTTCAGTGTCAACAGTCATGAACCTCCACATGTTTTCAGTGGTGGCCTTTTGTATCCCCGGTGTTTGGGTGGGTTCCCACTGAAGTTTGGATGCTCGTCTGATCATAGGGCCCAGGCTTCTTGCTTCGAAACCATTTCCCACCGCTAGTGTAACATGGGGAGCCGACTCCTCCCCTAGTAGGTACCAGGATTTCAGATGAGGTGGTAAGATGACTGGTGCTGCTACTCCTTCTTGTCCACACACAATGGTGCAACACCTAATGGATGGCGTTAGGTGCATCATGTTCTCATCCCAGTCATCAGTGTATGTGTTCTCGTCATTTTCTGTCACATTCAGTGTACAGTGGATTTCAGCTTGCGGGGTTTTGTATGGGTGTAATGCATATATCTGTGACTTCAGTTGATTGAACTTAAACTGGACCTCTGGAGTCCCAGGACCTGTCTCCATGCATTTTAGCCAATAGATTTCTTGTGTTGCTGACAACTCAGGGGTTGGGATGATGGGTAACATCAGCACCCTAACAGGGTGAACCGGTGTTGAGGGAATGGGATCAATGGAGACCTCCACGCCCCTTTCAGTAAGGTAAATTGAACATTTCAGTTTACACAACAGGTCTCTCCCAAGGAGGTTGATTGGGCAATTGAGACAGTATAGGAACTGATGCTTTATATTGGATGGGCCCCAAGAGAAAAGCAACGGAACTGTTTTATGTTGTGTAAACTGAAATGTTCAATTTACCTTACTGAAAGGGGCGTGGAGGTCTTCCATGGATCCCATCCCCTCAACACCGGTTCACCCTGTTAGGGTGCTGATGTTACCCATCATCCCAACCCCTGAGTTGTCAGCAACACAAGAAATCTATTGGCTAAAATGCATGGAGACAGGTCCTGGGACTCCAGAGGTCCAGTTTAAGTTCAATCAACTGAAGTCACAGATATATGCATTACACCCATACAAAACCCCGCAAGCTGAAATCCACTGTACACTGAATGTGACAGAAAATGACGAGAACACATACACTGATGACTGGGATGAGAACATGATGCACCTAACGCCATCCATTAGGTGTTGCACCATTGTGTGTGGACAAGAAGGAAGCATACAGTACTGATCATCTTACCACCTCAAAACCTCCTAATCCTGGTACCTACGGGGGAGGAGTCGGCTCCCCATGTTACACTAGCGGTGGGAAATGGTTTCGAAGCAAGAAGCCTGGGCCCTGATGATCAGACGACCAATATTCAGAACTTCAGTGGGAACCCACCCAAACACCGGGGAGTGCAAAAGGCCACCACTGAAAACATGAGGAGGTTCATGACTGTTGACACTGAAGAACACTGTCTTCCAGAACGACTTACCCTGCCAAGAGACACCATGGCAAGCCATACACTGACCACCCATCTACCAAAGCATTGATCTACACGCCATAGATGAAAGAATATGGACTCACACCCCTTTTGATGTGGGCCAACTTACAGGTGGAACCAGTCACCATCACCCTGCTATATCCGGGTCGAATACCTATCTACCGATCTCAATACCGTTTGAAAACCCGGAACAGGTCATGGGGATAAAACCGACCATTGATGGGTTACCGAGAGCACAGGTTATCTATCGAACTGTATCTCCATGGAACACGCCGATCCTACCAGTGCTGAAAGCTGGAGGAGTAACATACCCGATGGTTCAAGACTTTCCGAGCAGTAAATGACGTTACTGCACCGAATACAGTCTACCTGTCCCTGACCCTCACATTACTCTGAGCAATCTGTCACCAAAACACCAATACTTCACGGTGGTGGATCTGGCTAATGCTTTCTTTAGCATCCCACTTTGATGAAGCCTCTCAGCCACTCTTTGCTTTCACGTATCAACATCAACAGTACAGCATTATTTTGTTTTGCCAGCAGGGTTATAGGTGTTCACCCGGAATATTCAATCATATCCTTAAGACACACCTGGCAGAGCTGAAAATCCCAGAAGGTGTGATACTGACCCAATATGTAGACGACCTTTTGTTGGGGGCTCCCACTTCTGATCTCTGTCTACAGATGAGCAAAGACGCTTACCGAACTTTCCTTGCTGCTAAAGGATACAAAGTGAAAATGAGCAAAGTCCAGTCCTGTCCTGCAGAACTGTTGCCTTTTCCTTGGCAGAGAAATCTCGGGAGAAGGAGACAGGTCTCCTCTAAGACCCACAGAGACTCGATACTTCATCACACACGCGCCCATCACGGGGGTCTCGGGAATGTTGTCTTTTCTTGGCTTGACAGGGTACAGCCGAACTCACATCCCAGACTACACTGCCAGAACGGAGCCTCTGAAGAGGAATAGTGCGAGAGGCGGGACCAAGGAACCTACACTCGTCATTGACATGGACCACTGAAGCATCAAAGGCTTTTGCACTCTTGAAAACAGATCTCTCAGTGGCAGCAGCTCTGACAGCACCTGAATACAAGAACAAATTCCATCTGGGATGCTTTCTGAAAAGGAAGGATTCACATCTTCCATCCTTTTTCAGAAACAAGAGGGGGAGAGAGAAGAGTGTTGATGTATCACTCCTCCAAACTGGACCACATTGAAGTAGGACAAACCACATGCTCCAGGCTATGTGGCTGCAGTGGCAAAAGCTATTGAAAAAACAGCCCACCTGGTAATGTGCCATCCATTGGAAATCCACACCCACCATGGGGTTGCAGCATATCTGATGAGCAAAGAATTCACGTTCAGCGCCCCCAAAGAAAAACAAGAATCCAGAATAAATGCACACAATCACACATCACTTTTGTCAACACTGACAAAAACATGGCAGACGCACTCAAGATGTCGGGAGAAGGTCTACCCCACTCCTGCGCAGAAAGAGCTGCACAAGAACTGAAACTGAGACCTGACCTGGGGAACGAACCACTCACCAACCCTGACCTATGGTTGTACACAGATGGATGCTGCTATAGAGGAGAGGAAGGGAACATCAGCAGCATACGCAGTGGTACAACAGCTTCCAGACGGGTCACACGTGACCTTGGAAACTGCCATCATCCCACAACCTGCATCGGCCCAACTGGCAGAAATCATAGGTTTAACACAGTAGCTTTGGAAAAGGCTGAAGGAAAGACTGTGAACATCTATACCGACTCAGCGTATGCTCATGGAGCAGTCCATACTGATGGACCACAATGGGTTAGACGCAACTTCACCACCACAGGAAACCTTCCAATCAAACACAAGGCACAGATGGAAAAACTGACTAAATCGGTCTCACTACCTGAGAGGGTGGCCATCATGAAAGTGTAAAGGACACCAACAACTGAAAAACAGAGTCAGCGAGGGAAATGATGCAGCTCATAAAGCAGCCAAGAAAGCCTGGCGGATACACCCCGAGACAGAATGGTACTACAGATCCAACCAGCTCGGACTGAGCTCACAAAGCAACACATAGAAGAACTCCAGTTCACAGCAGGCAGCCCTATGAACAGCTCAGTATGGGGACAGAAAGGGCCCACCAAAGGACCTGACGAACTGTGGAGATCCCCACATGATGGCAGACTAGTGGCCCCTGCAAACCTCTGTCCAGAACTAATACGGGAAGCTCATGGGCCCACACACGAAGGCAAACAAAAGACTTTACACACAGGTGTCCTACATCTGGTGGCACCCCCACATGAAAGACATGACAGATTTGTTTTGTGATGAGTGTAGCATTTGTGGTAGCCTCATAATCCAAAGAAACCATATCAAACGCCCATGGGTTCATACCCAGTCCCTAACGCTTGTTTTCAGGACATGCAGCATAGATTACACAGATATGGGGCAAGACAATGTGACAAATGGGAAAAGGTACCTTTTGGTAATGGTAGACAGGTTTTCCAAATGGGTCGAAGGGCAATACCAACAGCAAGGGAGGATGCAAAATCGGTCATTAAGTGGCTGCAAACCGAACTCATTAAGTGGCTGCAAACCAACACCTAAGACAGGTGGAGGAAAGATTTGGTATTGTGCACAAGTTTGGGTCAGTGTACAAGCCCCGATCGCAGGGCCTCGTGGCAGCCAAATCAGACCACTTAAGGCTAGAGATAGCTAAGGTATGTGCAGGTTCGAAGTTGACGTGGGTTGAAGCCCTGCCCCTGGCATTGATGGCCATGAAAGCCTCGACCAGGCGCAGGCCCACACCACCTCTCTCCTCATGAGATAATGACTGGTAGGGTCATGCCGGGTCCACCAAGAGAGGGAGGTCATATGCCCGCCCTTGATGTACAACAAATTGTAATGTCTGAATATGTGAGAAAACTGACGGAGCTTTCTGCAGCACTCTCCAGACAGATTCACAAGGTCCAAGAGGGGGAGCTGGCGGGAGATCCTGCACCACGGAAGGTAAAAGTTGGCGAGCCTGGGGTAAGGGTGAAAGTCCACAAGAGAAAGTGGCTGGAACCCAGGTGGACTGGAGCCGCACGAAGTGAAGGAGGTTACTTCACACTCAGTCTAGCGTCGAAGAGTTAAGTCGAGGCGCACCCTGGCATCACACCTACGCATTGCACACCAGCCCCAACTCCTTCCAGAGACTCTGACTGAAGTCAGGGCCGATTTGGCCAATCTCAATTCGACTCCAACCAAACAAACCTTAGTTGGTGAAAATGAGCAGCCCAGCCCCAGCGTACACGAACTAGGGCTACTTGCCTAGGACAGGGATATCTCAATCCCTGGGAGAGAAGCTGGGAATATGCAGGTCCCTCGTTTGTCATTTTCATGAGCGTGAACCTGGATGTGTCCCTAGGAACTCTCACATGGCTTATACAACAGCTCACACATCCACCCCACTCACATCTTACAACTACTAATGTCACGTCCAACATTACCCTCGATCTCACCAGTCCTGCCATACACAAACGTAGCACTACGATCACAGAGCCGCCCCTGTACTCCAACAGAGCTTCGAAGCACCACCTTATGTGTACCCGCTAATGTGACCACCACCAGTACACTGTCTTGGGGGTTATTGGGAAAAGCTCCAGGAATCGCCTGGGAGGGCATGCTCTGGTGTATACAGGCCACACGTGAACTGGTATATGACAAAAGGGGGTTTCAGGAGTGGTCATGGAAGAGCCTGGTCGCTGAGACTGGTCCTGACTGGTCCAGTTATTCATCAGGGCAAGCAGTTCTTATCTGGCGACAAAGATTGTCGCTGACTGGGACTGAGGCTGCGCAATTGGGCTGCTGTCGCTAACATATCCGACCAGGTACTGGGACGGGTTGTCAGGATTTTATACTAGCACCACATGTAGATTCTAGCGAGGATCTACTCTACTGGCCAGTAAAAATCTGCATTACACAGCAGGCTCAGCCCTCTGCTATTACTGACCGGTTTACTGTTTTAACATCTAAGGGGAAGGGTGATTGGGGTCCTATTAATATGGTCACCACTCCTACCACCCCTGATGATACCATTCTCTACTGCCACCGGAATGTCGGGCTTCTATGACAATTGGCTGCTATTGACCGAACAAGCAGCTAGACATGACCCTGCAAAGCTGCGTGAGTTTGCATGGGAGCTTAGGCCATTGCTCCGGCATAGTCCCAGCCGCTATTAGCGGAGACTGTCATATTGCCCCTTATGGACAAAGACAACACACCTGAGAAGTGTTCACAGTGGGACACTGTTTATCCGGTAGTCACCACGGTGGTCAAGAAACCGATATTCTCCTCCAGTGTGGCTAGAGCTAACTTTACATGCATAAACATGACAGGTGGAGGGACATTGTTGGGTAAGCTCCCTGATAGTTGGTGCTGGTACACTCACATGCTTACGGCAATTTTTTAAACCAGTGTCTAGAGCTGATGTGTGGTGGTGGTGTGGGGGAACTAAGTCTGTTGGACAGACTTCCCCACAATGCCACGGGCTGCCTGTGCACTTGCTAACTCTTCTGTTGCCCATCTCTGTTTACCCCATAGGCGTCCGAGATCTGCTCACCCGTATACAAGCTCTGGGTCCTGAATATTGGCCTATCAGGACCAAGCGCACAGTGGGCCCTGCTGCTGGGGACCCAACGGGTACCGCATTGATGCAATTGGAGTCCCCAGGGGGGTACTCAGATGAGTATAAACTGGTTGACCAAGTAGCCGCGGGTTTTGAATCATCATTTTGCTGGTGGTGTACGGTTAATAAAAATGTGGACAGAATTAACTACATTCATTTTGATATTCCAGAAACTGGGAAATTGGACTCAACAAGGCTTTGAGGCGGTCCATGGACAATTGGCAGCTACATCCCTGATGGCATTTCAAAATAGAATCGCGGTGGATATGTTATTGGCAGAACGGGGGGGGGGGGTCTGTACTATGTTTGGTGAACAGTGTTGTACTTTCATTCCCAACAACACGGCTACGGATGGGAGTCTGACTGTAGGCATTCCGGAGGGACTTCGATTACCCTTAATGGTAAGATGAAACAGCATTCTGGAGCTGGACACTTCTATGTGGGACTCATGGATGGATGCTTTTGGTAAATATGAGACGCTTGGTTTCCTCTATCCTAGTATCTATTTCCGTTTTTGCAGCCATTCTTGTACTTTGTGGATGCTGTTGCATTCCATGTGCGCGGACGCTTGCTAGCCGTGGTATCACTGCTGCCATAGACCCTAATCAGGAAAGGGCCCAAATGTTCCCATTGCTTGATGATGGGGAAGCTGGACCTGTCTATCTATTTGAGGACTAAGAAACTTTTATGTCAGCGTCTCTTGTGAGATGTGAAGAGGGGGAATCATAAATTTGTCTTCTGACGAATTTTATCCCATAGTTTTGTCTTTTTTTACTTTTATGTCACGTCTCTTGTGAGACGTGAAGAGGGGGATTGCAAGTAAGAAATTGTATAAGATACTGGTAACTTGTTTTAACCACTTCTCAACATAAGCTATAACTTGGCACAACATCCACCCATCCCCCACTATACCCCCACACTTTGTACCTTGTTAAGTAACCACAGACCCACATACTCAGACCCACCCCCATGAATAGGACTCTGTTAAAGCAGATAGCACATGCATTCTGCTCAAGGATGAGACTTTAAGACAATGAACTGTGGGAAGGGCCAACTGGAAACGTCGACATCAGGCCGAACAGGACTACCCACGACCCAGATCGACCAAACGGAAGGCCAAGGCGACGAGGATGATCGAACCTCCTTTGCTTGTTGCCTATATAATCTGTATGTACTGCTTAGAGGGGTCTCTCTTCCGACGATTTCAATACGAGTCAGACAGAAGGAGCCGTGATGCACGATTTACTAAGATATTTTTACAGATCAATAAAAGTGCCTTATTTAATACAATAAATCCACCTCCGTCCTATGTCTCTACTTGATCTCCTGTCTCCAATAAACG